>NC_044991.1:63485583-64157171 GCF_008728515.1 Papio anubis
TGTGTGTGTGTGTGCTGTGAGGTGTGTGTTTGTGTGTGTTGTGTTACATCACCTCCCAGATGAATATAAACTCACAATAGTGACAGACACGGCGACCCAGGAGAGCTAAGAGGAGACTTTAGCCGTCTTGGGGTCCAGGAGCTGAGACCTGAGAGTGAGGAGGGGTGTGGTGGGGTGTGGGGGCAGCACGGAGAGCCGTGGGTCACAAGCCTGGACAGAGCAGCCAGGAACTTGGAATAAGGAACAGTCAGGGCTGGCTGCGTGGGCTTCATGGACCGCATGGACTGGTGACAGGAGGAAACTGAGGCTCGGAGCCATGAAGCAGCCTGCCTAGGCAAGACTAGAAACTTGGTGAACATGGTTGGGTCCCTGGGGTTGCTGGATGGTCTGTCCTGGCCACAGCTAGCAGAGCCAGTGGCCATCACTGAGTCCAACTCAGGACATTTGAGCAACGTTCCTGAGGCCCTGCAGCAAGTCAGAGGGGCTGGGCCTCCCCTTCCCAGCCTCTCAGCCTCCTCTTGTTGGGTGCATCCCACTGAAAGAAACTAGGGAGCCACAGAAGGTTCCAGAGCAGGGCAGACCTACAGTGCTCTCCTCGCCGACCACTCCCCAGGCCTTCCCGGTACTTCCCGGTGTTGGCTGCCTGCCCGCTGCTGAGGCCAAGGCCAGAGGTGACTGACCTCTGCCATCTCGGTCTGTGGCCTCTCTCTGCTGACACTGGCCGCGCAGAGACAAAGGCATTGGGCAGCCTGGGAGGGGGTGGTGTGGCCCACCAGCCCTGTGGCTTTCAGGAACCATTTGCAAGGCTGGGTTTAATAATGACAAGCCTGGTCCTGGAGGCCAGCAGGAAGGCAGCGTCTCATCCTGAGCCCTTGAGATGCATCTGGGGGATCAGCCACAAAGCAGAAGTCGGGCTCCTTCCCCACTGACCTCCCCTTCTCAAGCATCTTTTGGCAACAGCCTTCATGGCCTCTGGCCAAGATGACCATCCCTGCCTCCTACCTGATTTCCTGCTGGTGCGTCCTCCACGCAGGTTAAGTAACCACATCCAGCTGCTCATGGCCCAGAGCCCTGAATGAGGCCATTGCTGCCCCTGTCACCTGCCTCTGTGCACCTCAGCAGCCCCTCCTGCTGTGCCCCCATCTCACCCCACCCACAGCTCACCTAAATGCTGAATGACTGGGCATGCCCAGAACCTTCCATGTCCTCTGGCTTTCCTGCCTTTGTGCTTACTGTTCCCTCTCCCTGGAAATCCTTCCCCACAGTCTTGGCTTGGTAACTCTGATTTGTTACTGATGGCTCAGCTCAGACCTCCCCTTTCCAGGAAACCTGCCTTTCCCAACCATATGGGTCACCGTACCCCCTCGGCGGACTAGACTGTGAGGGTCTCCCACCGGGCAGAGGCTGGGGCCTGGCACATAGCAGGGGCACAGCGTGTGTGTTACCTGAGCATTGTTGAGCCTGGTAGTCCAGGTGGGCCTGAGAACAGGTGGGGGTGGAAAGGCAGCCCAGCTCACTCGCCCATCCCCTTCAGCAGTGCTCCCCAGCGCCCCCTCACAGAGGAGCTGGGTCTCCCGGGGGTGCCTTGGACAGCAGCCCAGGCCAGCCCGTCCCATTGCAGCCCATCACTCCTCTCCTCCCCAGCCTCTTCTCTGGGGGCCACCCCCTCACCTGGACCTGGCACTGAGGGAGTAACTGAGGCTGGGCAGACAGGGAGCTGGCTGACCGGCAACCTGTTTGGCTTGCACACCTACCAGGGCTGGCTTTTCAACCGGGGAGAAACTCAACTGTTTGAAAATCTTTCTCCAGGATAGGAATAAATTTCTTGTTCTTGAAGCCTCTGAAATTTTAGAGTCTATTTATTACTGTAACCTAGTCTACACTAATATGAATATCTGTTATGTGCCAGAGACTATTCTAGGCACTGGGGATAATAATGTTAACCTCCAAGGAGGCTACTATGAAAATTTTCTTCCTTTCTCTCCTCTCCTCTCCTCTCCACTCTTTTCCTCTCTCTTTCTTTCTTTCCTCTCTCTCTCTCCTTCCTTCCTTCCTTTTCTTTTCTTCTCTTTTCTCCTCTCTTCTCCGCTCCTCTCCTCTCCTTTCCTCTCCTCTCTTCTCTTTTCTTTTCCTTCCTTTCCTCTTTTTTTTTTTTTTTAATTGACAGAGCTCTGTTGCCTAGGTCGGAGTGCAGTGACATGATCATAGCTCACTGCAGCCTTTAACTCCTGGGCTCAAACAATCTTCCTACCTCAGCCTCTCAAGTAGCCAGGATTACAGTTGCATGCTGCCATGCCCAGCTACATTTTTTAAA
Organism: Papio anubis; assembly: GCF_008728515.1. Classification (NCBI taxonomy): domain Eukaryota; kingdom Metazoa; phylum Chordata; class Mammalia; order Primates; family Cercopithecidae; genus Papio; species Papio anubis. The sequence goes on from NC_044991.1 coordinate 63,487,898, forward strand.
AAAAATTTAGAGATGGGGTCTTGCTATGTTGCCCAGGCTGGTCTTGAACTCCTGGCTCAAGCAATCCTTCTGTCCAGCCTCCCGAGTTGCTGGTGTTGTGGGTGTGAGCCACCAAGCCCAGCACTCTTGTGAGAATTTTCTGAAAACTGAGAGGTGAGCACGTCTAACTGGGTGCTGCACATAGCTGAGTCAGATCCGTTCTTGAGTCCAACACAGTCATAAAGAGCAGCCACACAGGGCTGGCTGAGGTTGGCAGGGATGGTCCTCTGGACAGATCAGGGCCACTAAAGGAAAGAGCCCTGGGCGTGCCCAGCCTGGGAGCATGGCCCAGCACCGCCTCTGAAGCCAGCCCTGATTCTCTCCAGCCTCAATTCTACCCTGAATCAAGGCTCATCTTCTATACTCACTACCTATTACTGTGGAACAAATTACCCCAACACTTAGCAGCTTAAAGCACTAATAAATGTGTGCTCTCACTCACACACACACACAGTCCACTCCAGGAGTGACTTTGAGGGCATGCAGTTTACCCTCATGATGGTCAGGTTAGGCAGTGATAAGGGCTGTTTCTGAGTGGGTTCTGGGTCACAGCTTGACACCAGCTGTCTCTCCAATATGCCCTGGGACTCTAAGCAGAAGGGGCCACTGTCCTCACAGGAGAGGAGGCAAGGCACAGAGAGGAAGAGTGACACTCCTGAGGTCACTCATCTGGCAGCTGGTGGACCCAGAATTGTCTCCCTGTCTCCCAGGCTGAAAGGTAGTAGTGCAGTCATGGCTCACTGCAGCCTCCCACTCCTGGGCACAAGCGATCCTCCCCACTCAGCCTCTCGAGTAGCTGGGACTACAGGGGTATGCCACTGGACCTGGCTAATTTTTAAAATTTTTTGTAAAGAGGGGTCTCACTTTGCTGCCCAGGCTGGTCTTGAACTCCTGGCCTCAAGCGATCCTCCCTCCTCAACCTCCCAAAGTGCTGGGATTACAGGTGTGCACCCAGCCCTTGCCCAGGATCTTAACCACTGCACCCTCCTGCCTTGGGTGAGATGGACAAGGGCAGAGAGGCTCTGGCTGGGTGGGGTCTTCAGGCCTATCTGGAAATGAGGTGTTCATAGCAGTGATTGTTGATAACGAGCTGTTCTAATGAGCAGGGTTTTTTCTGATTTTGTTTTCCATTACAAGAGCAAAACTGAGGCCAGAAGCAGTAGCTCACACCTGTAGTCCTAGCACTTTGGGAGGCCGAGGTGGGCGGATCATGAGGTCAAGAGATGGAGACCATCCCGGCCAACAGGGTGAAACTCCATCTCTACTAAAAATACAAAAACTAACTGGGCGCGGTGGTGCATGCCTGGAGTCCCAGCTACTCAGGAGGCTGAAGTAGGAGAATCGCTTGAACCCGGGAGGTGGAGGTTGCAGCAAGTCGAGATTGCGCCACTGCACTGCAGCCTGGCAACAGAGTGAGACTCTGTCTAAAAAAAAAAAAAAAAAAAAAAAAAGAGCAAAACTAGTTGGAAAGGTGGGCATCGGTCTCAGGCCTGGAGGGAGGGAGCTGCCGATTTTGAGGGGTGGCCCAAGTTTGAGTCCCCGCTCCGATCACCGGCTGTGTGACTTTGAGCAGGTCACAGAAACTTCTCTCAGCCTCAGTTTCCCCCTCTGTCCTCGGAGGGATAACAGTGTCATTGCCTGTCTCAGAGGCTTGGTTTGAGGGTGAATTGAGGTCCTGTGTGTTCAAGTACTGAGGACAGAGCCTGGCATACAGCAAGTCCCCAAAATAAGGCAGCTGGTGTTACTGTGCTCTCTCCTGACACCCGCACACCCCCCGGAACCTTCTGGCACTCCCTCCCTAGCCTAGCCCAGGGCAGCTCACAGAAGGGCCAGCCTGGGAAAGTGGGCCAAGGGTGAGCACTGTGGACAGAGCCCTGCGCAGAGGGCACAGTGCTTGTCCCCCCGTCACAGAGGGGGAAACCAGGGCCCCCAGATGACTAGTCCAAAGGCCTCAGAGGTGGAGCGGGGACAGCATCACAGCCTCATGACTCTCAGTCCAGTGCCTTTCCTGCTGCCCAACTCCTTAGGGATTCTTGGGAGAAATTCAAGGAGCTAAAGAGAAATTTAGGGGCCCCCAGGGCGACTAGGAGGCCTGGGAGGTGGGTGCTTGGGTCCTCCTCCCCTCACCACCCCAGGCCTCTGTGTGACCCTGTTGGAGTTGCCTCCTTCTCTGTGCCTCTCTCACAGCAAGGTAGTGGGGAGAGTCTGGAATCTGAGGAACCTGGATTCAAGGCCCCCTCCCCCAGGCCTCCCTCTATGTCCCCCTCCCCCAGACCTCTCTCTATGTCCCCCTCCTCCAGGCCTCCCTCTGTGTCCCCCTCCCCCAGACCTCCCTCTGTGTCCCCCTCCCCCAGGCCTCCCTCTGTGTCCCCCTCCCCCAGACCTCCCTCTGTGTCCCCCTCCCCCGGGCCTCCCTCTGTGTCTCCCTCTCCCAGGCCCCCCTCTGTGTCCCCATTCCCCAGGCCCCCCTGTGTGTCCCCCTCCCCCAGACCTCCCTCTGTGTCCCCCTCCTCCAGGCCCGCCTCTGTGTCTTCCTCTCCCAGGCCTCCCTTTGTCCCCTCCTCCAAGCCCTCCTCTGTGTCCCCCTTCCCAGCCCCACCCTGTGTCCCCTCCCTCCTCTATTGTCCTGATTTGTGCCTGGCCCACATTCAAAGTGGCAGCTTTGGGGTGGGAGCTCAGGCAATGGGAACCCTGCTTGGAGGGGCCCAGCCAGGCCCACCCTGACCCTCGCCCTGGTGGACTCCCTCTGCCAGGGCAGGCGGCAGTGGGGCTGCGGGGCTGTGGGTGGGGGCTCCGGTTCTCCTCACACTGCAGGCCTGCGTCGTGCCCCCCAGTCCCTTGCTGCGTGCCCTGCATTGGAAAGCAGGTATATTTAGATGAAATGCTTTGTTCCAGACAGATTCTGCATCTGCTGTACTTGTCAGGGCTGGGGAGGCAGGGCCTGTGAGCAGCCACACCTGGCACCTGGAGTCTGGGCCCCCTTTGCCCACCTGCCTGGGACCTCTGGGGGCTACTGGCTGGGTGAGGGGGACACTGATCAGACAGAGGCCTGGCCCTCTACTGACTGTGGACTGGTCTCCCTCTGCACCCTCTCTGCTGCCTAAGGCCACATCTCTCTCTTTACCTCCAAGTCACAGCCAAATCAATCCTTGGCTCTCCATCTGCCCCCAACTTCCTCTGAGTCCCCGAACCCTCCTGTAGTCCTCCCCAGGACTCAGCACTGTGTCCCCTGTGTAGTCAGTTAGCAAAAGAGGATTTGTGCCTGCTGCGGGCCAGGTCCTTGCTGGATGTAGGACATGGAGATGAAGGCCCTCAAAGGAGCCACATCACAGTCTAGGAGCGGGATCATAGACCACGAAGACAACAGTGGGTACCTGCATGGCAGCAGGAAGCCCTAGGTCAAGGGCACCCACGCTGGGGTGATGGTCAGGGAAGGCTTCTCAGAGGAAGGAGTGGTCCAAGCGGACACCCGTTGGTTAAGTGAGAGTGAGCCCACACCTGGAGAGGGAACAGGCCTTCCTGGCAGAGGGAACAGCACGTGCAAAGGGCCAGGGTAGAGGGAAGACCTGGCTGCACCTGGGAAAATGGGGAGCAAGAAGACAGGCAGGGATGGGGTCTTTCAGAGCCTCGAGTGCCAGGCTGAGGGCCTCAGCTGCCGCATGGGCCCTGGAGGGCTGCGGGGGAGTTTCCAGCAGGGCAGTGGCCATGTCTGGTGTGAGCATGGCTGGGGCAGCTGGTCATTGGTTCCACAGCCACTCACCAGGCTGGCCCCGGCTTCCACCTCAGATGTGCTCTGCCCGGCCTGGTGGGAATCAGAAATAGCTCACACGTGCTCAGCGCCTGGTGCGCTCCCCGGCCTCAGCGCATTTCATCTGCGCCCGAGTCTAGGAGGACTCAGTGCTTGTGAGCTGGGTGACCTTCTCACTCCTGCTTATTAATATCCCTCCCACTGGGGCTGTAGGCAGAGTTGGGAGAACGAGCATGGGGAGGGAGCGAGGAGGGAGAAGGGTAGGGGTCCCAGAGTGGGGAGATGCTGAGGGCTTGGTAATAGTGCCTGCCCACCAGAAAAATATCCAGCAGATAAAACCCAAAGTATAAAGAAAAACGTACAGATCCCCCTCGATCTACCTGCAGTGGCGACCACATTTTGATGCCGACCTTCCAGCCCTAAGGGCCAGGAGAGTCCCTTTCACTCAGAGCCATGTCCCCTCTGCCCACCACAGGGTCTGGCATAGAGTGGCCCTTAGGGAACTCCAAAAGCAGGTAAAACAGTGATGAGGCCCACGGAGGAGGGTCACGGGGACCATGGGCCCTGACTGGAGTCGCAAAGGCTTCCTGGAGGAGGTGACACTTGAACTGAGACCTAAGGGATGAGGAGAAGTTGCCCCAGCAAAGAGGAGCAGAAGAAAACATTCCGGCAGAGGAAAGTGCAAATGTGCAAACCCTGGGGTGTAAGGAAGGTGGGGTTTTCAGGGAAGAGGAAGGAAGATGGTGAGGCTGGAGTGTTGGGATGTGGAGGGAGGACAGGTGAAGCACTAGAGGGTGGCGGGGGCCAGACCGTAGGGGGCCTTCTGCACTATGGTCAGGATTTGGGAATTTATGTAAGAGCATGGGTTGTGGCGCCAGAAGGTCTAGATGCAAATCCAGCTCTGCTACTTATTGGGGGCTTGACTTCAGAAAGTTACCTAACTTCTCTGTGCCTCAGTTCCCGTCATCTGTAAAGTAGGAGCAGTGATGGTGCCTGCCTCATAAGACTATTGTGAGGATGAAATGACTTAATGAACTGCTTAGGACAGCATGTGGCACACAGCAAGTGCTTATAAATGGTAGCTCTTGGCATGTCAAAGTCGTCTGTAGACGGAGGGCATCTGTGCAGATGATTTTGCAATAGGGTCACATTAGTCCGGCTCATCTGCAGCTACTTCTCGCCTTGATGCTGGCCATCCTGCCGGGTATTATTATATTTGAAATTTCTGAGTTGTGGTATAACACGTGTTGTAGAGTGTACTAATCTTAAGCAGATAGTATAGCTTGATATATGCATATATCTCACCCTTGTAACCACCACTGAGGTCAAGACACAGGATATTTCCAGGCCGGGTGCAGCGGCTCACGTCGGTAATCCCAACACTTTGGGAGGTTGAGGAGGGTGGATTGCTTGAGCCCAGGAGTTGAGACCAGCCTGGGCAACATGGTGAAACCCCGTCTCTACAAAAGATACAAAATCTAGCTGGGCATGGTGGTGCGTGCTTGTGGTCCCAGCTACTCGGGAGGAGGCTGAGGTGGGAGGATCGCTTGAGTCTGGGAGGTTTGAGGCTGCAGTGAGCCATGTTCTCACCACTGCACTCAGCCTGGAGTGAGAGAGAGACCCTGTCTCAAAAAAAAAAAAAAAAAAAAAAAAAAAGATATAGGATATTTCCAGCTCTACCAAAAGGCTCTGTCTTGCCTTTTCCAGTTAATTCCCTACCTCCCTCCCCCAGGGGCAGCCAGTATTCTGACTCCTAAAGCCATAGCTTCGTTTTGTCTTCTTCACACCTTCATATAAACAACATCATGCAGATTGTCTCTTTTGTGCTAACTTCTTTTGCTCCTCACTTTGTCAATGAGATTCATCATGGCTGTTGGGTGTATTGGTAAGTTCATTCTTTTATATTGCTGCCTAGTATTCCATTTAGCGAATATGTCATACTTTATCCATTCTATTCTTGATAGATTTTGGAATATTTCTAGTTTTTGACTATATGGATAGTGCTGCCTTGAGCTTTCTTATACATGTCTTTTGGGAAACTTATGAGGTTATTTTTTTTTTTTTTTTTTTTTTGAGATGGAGTCTCGCTCTGTCGCCCAGGCTGGAGTGCAGTGGCCAGATCTCAGCTCACTGCAAGCTCCGCCTCCCGGGTTTACGCCATTCTCCTGCCTCAGCCTCCCGAGTAGCTGGGACCACAGGCGCCCGCCACCTCGCCCGGCTAGTTTTTATGTATTTTTTAGTAGAGACGGGGTTTCACCGTGTTCGCCAGGATGGTCTCGATCTCCTGACCTCGAGATCCGCCCGTCTCGGCCTCCCAACGTGCTGGGATTACAGGCTTGAGCCACCGCGCCCGGCTTATGAGGTTATTTCTGTTGGTTATATACCAAGAGTGGAGTTTATTTATTCTGTGGGTTGTCTGTTCACTTTCTTGATAGTGCCTTTACAGCAGGGGTCCCCAACCTTTTTGGTACCAGGAACTGGTTTCATGGAAGGCAAGTTTTGGGATGAAACTGTTTCATCTCAGATCATCAGGCATTAGTTTGATTCCCATAAGGAGCATGTAACCTAGATCCCTTGCATGCGTAGTTCACAGTAGGATTTGTACTCCTGTGAGAATCTAATGCCACCGCTGATTTGACAGGAGGAGGAGCTCAGGCGGTAACGCTGGCTTGCCGGATGCTCACCTCCTGCTCTGTGGCCCAGTTCCTAACAGGCCACAGACTGGTACAGGCTCATGGCCCAGGGACTTGGGACCCCTGCTTTAGAGCACAAAAGTTTTAAACTTTAGTGAAGTCCAATTCATCTCTTTTTTTTTTCTTTTGGTGTATTTTCTTGCAGTGTCATATCTAAGAAACAGTTGCCTAATTCAATGGCATGAATATTTATGCCTGTGTTTTCTTCTAAGAGCTTTATAGTTCGGCTGGGCACGGTGGCTCATGCCTGTGATCCCAGCACTTTGGGAGGCTGAGTTGGGAGGATCATTTGAGGTCAGGAGTTTGAAACCAGCCTGGCCAACATGGTGAAACCTCACCTCTACTAAAAATACGAAAATTAGCTGGGTGTGGTGGTGGTCACCTGTAGTCCCAGCTACTAGGGAGGCAGAGGCAGGAGAATCACTTGAACCCAGGAGGCAGAGGTTTCAGTGAGCTGAGATTGTACCACTGCACTCCAGCCTGTGCAACAGAGTGAGACTCTGTCAAAAGAATAAAATAAAATAAAATGAAATAAAATAAAATAAAATAAAATAAAGAGCTTTATAGTTCTAGCTCTTACATTTAGGTATTTGATCCATTTTGAGTTAATTTTTTGTGCCTGGTGTGAGGTAGGGGTCAAATTTAATTATTTTGCATATGAATAATAAGTTGTGCTGGCACCATTTATTGAAAAGACTGTTCTTTCTCCATTGAATGGTCTTGGCACCGCTTTTGAAAATCAATTAACCATAAATGTGAGATTTGTTGTTGTAGTTGTTTTTAGATCCTCAGTTCTGTTCCATTGATCTATCCTTATGACAGTTCCACATTGACTTGATTATTGTAGCTTTGTAATAAGTTTTGAACCTTATTATCCTTTTAATATCTGTAGACTCTGTAGCTATGTGACCTGTTTCATTCCTGATATTTGTAATATGTGTCTGATCTCTCTGTCTTTCTTATTTTTAATTTTTGATCAGTCTGGCTACATATTTATCAATTGTATTGATCTTTTTGAAGGACAGTTTTGGTGTCACTGATTTTTCTTATTGTTTGTTTTCTCTTTTAGTGATTTTCTGTTCTGATGCTGTTTTCTTTCTCCCACTTAGTTCAGGGTTAATTTGTTTTTCTTTTTCTAGTTTTGTTTTTTTAAGGTAAAGCAGAGGTCGTTAATGTTAAAGCTTTTGTCTTCATGAGTATAGGCATTTAGTGCTATAAAGTTTCCTCTAAGTACTGCTTTAGCAGCACCCCACACATTTTGATATATTATATTTTCATTTTTATTCAGTTCAGAGTAGTTTCTAATTTCCCTTTTGCTTCCCTCTTTGGCCCATGGGTTTTTTAGAAATGTGTTATCTGATTTCCAAATATTTGAGGATTTTTCAGGGATCTTTCTGTTAATTGTTTTTAGTTTAGTTTTTTAATTCCATTAAGATGATATAACATATTTTGCATAACTTTAATCTTCTAAAATGTATTGAGACTTGTTTAATGGCCTGGAATCTGGTCTATCTTGGTAAATGTTCCATGAAAAGAGTATGTATTCTGTTGTTAGGCTATGGAGTGTTCTATAAATGTCAGGTCAAGTTGGTTGATCATTTTCAAATCTTCTCTATCCTTATTTATTTTCTGTCCACTTGCTCTACCAGTTATTGAGAGAGAGCTATAGACATCTCTGACTGTAATTGGAGATTTGCCTATTTCTCCTTACATTCCTATCCCTTTTTGCTTTATGTATTTTGAAGCTTTTTTATTCAATGCATACATATTTAGGATCATCATTCCTATTGATGCATTGACCTGTTTATCATTATGAAATGATTTTATAATATTATGAAATATACCTTTTTTTTTTTTTTTGAGACTGAGTCTCACTCTGTCGCCTGGGCTGGAGTGCAATGGCACAATCTCAGTTCACTGCAAACCTCTACCTCCTGAGTTCAGGCAATTCTCCTGACTCAGTCTCCTGAGTAGCTGGGATTACAGGTGCGCACCACCATGCCTGGCTGATTTTTGTATATTTAGTAGAGACAGGGTTTCACTATATTGACCAGACTGGTCTTGAACTCCTGACCAAGGCAGGTGATCCTCCTGCCTTGGCCTTCCAAAGTGCTGGGATTACAGGCATGAGCCACTGTGCCTGGCCTGAAATAGACTTCTTCTAATGTTAATGTAGCCCTCAAGATTTTAAAATTGGTATTAACATGGTCTATATATTTTCATCCTTTTACTTTGTACCTGTTTGTGTTTTTATATCTGAAGAGCATTTCTTGTAGGCAGCATATATCAACATATCAAAATTTCCTGGATGCTGTTAAAGCAGTACTCAGGGGAAACCCAACAAGTTGGGCCCCAGATTCACCCCAGGTTTAAGTCTTTTATCTTGTTCTTTGTTTTCTATTTGCCCCAACTATTCTTTGTTTCTTTTTTCTTATTTTTCTGCTACCTTTAGAATTAATCACATTTTTGTTATTCCACTTTATTTCTTGTTAATTATAGCTATAACTGTTTTATTTTAGTGTTTGTAGTATGGCTTACAATCTATACTTTAAACTTATCGCAGTTTACTTTCAAGTGATATTATATCAGTTCATGTATAGTACATCACAATAGCATGCTTCCATCTCTTTGGTCTTGTATTATTACTATTATTATACATTTGACTTTTATATATGTAATAAACACAACATTACATTGTTATTGTTTTTGTCTCAATGGTCATTATCTTTTAAAGATATTTAAATAATAAGAAACATAATCCTATATATTTACCCATGTAGTTATCATTTTCAATGCTCTTCATTCCTTTTTATAGATTCATATTTCTCTCTGGTATCATTTTCCTTCAGCCTGAAGGATTTTAACATTCCTTATAGTGTGAGTATGCTGGTGAGGAATTCTTTCAGCTTTCCTGTGTCTGAAAAAGTCTTTATTTTGCCTTCATTTTTTTAAAGTTATTTTTACTGGGCATGGAATTATAAGTTAACAGATTTTTTTTTTCTGTCAGTATTTTAAAGTTGTTCCACTGTCTTCTCACTTGCATTGTTTTTGACAAGAAATATGCTGTTATGCGTATCTTTGTTACCAGTATGTAACACATATCTTTTTTTTTTTTCTGGCTACTTTTAAGATTTTCTTTTTTTTTTTTTTTTTTTTTTTTTTTGAGACAGTCTCACTGTGTCACCCAGGCTGGAGCACAGTAGTATGATCTCAGCTCACTGCAGCCTCTGCCAGCTGGGTTCAAGTGATTCTCCTACCTCAGCCTCCCGAGTAGCTGGGACTACAAGTGTGCACCATTACGCCTGGCTAATTTTTGTATTTTTAGTAGAGATGGGGTTTTGCCATGTTGGTCAGGCTGGTCTCGAACTCCTGACCTCGAGTGATTCACCTGCCCCAGCCTCCCAAAGTGCTGGGATTACAGGCTTGAGCCACCGCACCAGGCCAAGATTTACTCTTTACCACTGGTTTTGAATACTTTGGTTATGATTTACCTCCGTATGGTTTTCTTCATATTTTTTGTCCTTGGGTTCATTTAGTTCCTGAAATGTGAAGATTTATAATTTATAATTTTACACCTGGCAGAGTGCAGCACAGGGAATGAGAGGAAGTGTCAGAGCCCACAGCTTGGTGGAGGCCACTTTTGCCTCAGTTTCTCTATCCATCTGCTAGGCTGAGGGATATACCTGCATTCCAGGACATTCCTTTGTTCCAGATAAGAATTATCTGGTTAAATTCCAAGGTTGCCAGGCGCAGTGGCTCATGCCTGTAATCCCAGCACTTTGGGAGGCCAAGGCAGGTGGATCATTTGAGGTCAGAGGTTCGAGACCAGCCTGGCCAACGTGGTGAAACTCCGTCTCTACTAAAAATACAAAAATTAGCTGGGTGTGGTGGTACACGCCTGTAATCTCAGCTACTCAGGAGGCTGAGGCAGGAGAATTGCTTGAACCCAGGAGGTGGAGGTTGCAGTGAACTGAGAATGCACTACTGTGCTCCAGCCTGGGCAACAGAGCAAGACAACATCTCAAAAAAACAAAAAAATTCTGTGTTTAAAGTGCACATTGGTAGAGTGGCCAGTGTGTCAGGTGGTTGGGTGTGCCCCTTGATTTGATCACTCAGCTTCTCCAGGGCAAGTTGGTACAGAATTGTCACACAGTTTGGGTTTGTTTTTTTTTTTTTTGAGACGGAATTTTACTCCTATTGCCTAGGCTGGAGTTTAGTGGTGCAATTTCATCTCACTGCAACCAGGTTCAAGTGATTCTTCTGCCTCAGCCTCAGGCATGAGCCACCACATCCAGCTAATTTTTTTTTTTTTTTTTTTTTTGAGATGGAGTCTCGCTCTGTCACCTAGGTGGAATGCGGTGGCTCACTGCAACCTCCGCCTCCTGGGTTCAGGCGATTCTTCTGCCTCAGCCTCCTGAGTAGCTCGGACTACAGGCATGTGCCACTACGCCCAGCTAATTTTTGTATTTTTTAGTAGAGACGGGGTATCACCATATTGGCCAGGCTGGTCTTGAACTCCTGGCCTTGTGATCCGCCTAACTTGGCCTCTCAAAGTGCTGAGATTGCAGGCATGAGCCACCGCGCCCGGCCTAATTTTTGTATTTTTAGTAGAGACGGGGTTTCACCATGTTGGCCAGGCCAGTCTTGAATTCCTGACCTCAGGTAATCTGCCCACCTCGGCCTCCCAAAGTGTTGGGATTACACGCGTGAGCCACCATACCTGGCCAAACTTGGAATTTTATATATGTTTGACCTGGCAATTTCAGCTCCAGGAAATTTTAAGAAAACAGTTCAGATTATTGGAGCCAAACAGTCATGAGTTTGAACCTGGATGTACCTCAGGTCACCAGTTATGTGACCTGGGGCTAGTTACTTTACCTTTCTGAAGTTTCATTTGCTTATCTGTAAAACTGGAATTTTAATATTTATATTATCTGATTGTAGTGAGGTTAACTGAAGTAGTGTGTGCAAGATATTCAGCTTAGGGCCAGACACAGCGCGAACCTTGTGCCCCTGAGGGATGTCTTGATGACGTGGATGGAAAAACTGAATCAGAAGTGGCCTCCACCAAGCTTTTGGTCTTGACACTTCCTCTCTATCCCTGATTATGTATAGAAAATAAAAAGGCTGAGCCGGGCACGGTGGCTCACGCTTGTAATCCCAGCACTTTGGGAGGCCAAGTTAGGCAGATCACAAAGTCAGGAGTTCAAGACCAGCCTGGCCAATATGGTGACACCCCGTCTGTGCTAAAAAATACAAAAATTAGCTGGGCATGGTGGCAGGTACCTGTAATCTCAGCTACCTGGGAGGCTGAAGCAGAGGAATCACTTAATGGGGGAGGTGGAGGTTGCAGTGAGCGAAGATCTCACACTCCAGCCTGGGTGAGAGCAAGACTCTTGTCTCAAAAAAAAAAAAAAAAGACTGAAGGACACAGACCGTAATATCAGAAGCAGTCATCTCTGGGAGAAGAATAATTTTATTTATTTTCCTAATGACTTTCTGTTTTCTTCCAGTTTTCTACAGTGAACGTATATTGCTTTTGTAACGAGAAAAAAATGATGACAATTAAAACACAGCGTATCTCGTTCTTCCAGAGCCTGCCTTTGAAGGAGTGAGGAGCCTGATGGGCCAGGCCAGAGGAGGGTTTTGTGGGGAAGGTTCTGACCATGTTGGCAGCTCCAGCCGTCGTGGTGGGGGTAGCAGGACTGGAATAGGGCTAGGTGACTGCCCCTCTATGCCCCAGGCTAGAGCCAAGGTTGGACTCTGAGTGGAGAATATGGAGGGAGGTGATGGACTATATGGCTTCTAGAGGCGGACCTATTTACTCTCTGTGGGACCTCAGCTCAGCGCCTTCACTTATCTGCGCCTTAGTTTCCTCCATCTGTAACATGTGCCTTTATGGGACCTACCTCATAGGGTTGCTGAGGCTTCAGTGACTTTTGAGTTTTTTTGTTTGTTTTTTGTTTTTGAGATGAAGTCTCGCTCTGTCACCCAGGCTGGAGTGCAATGGTGTGATCTCGGTTCACTGCAACCTCCACCTCCCAGCTTCAAGCAATTCTCCTGCCTCAGCCTCCCGAGTAGCTGGGACTACAGGCCCCTGCCACCACGCCCAGCTAATTTTTTGTATTTTTAGTAGAGACGGGGTTTCACCATGTTAGCCAGGCTGGTGTCGATCTCCTGACCTCGTGATCCATCCACCTCAGCCTCCCAAAGTGCTGGGATTACAGGTGTGAGCCACCAGGCCCCGCTGACTTTTGAGTTTTTATCACAGTGCCTTATGGACCGTAAATGTTAACTGTTGTCGTTATTATTATTATTAATATTATGATTATCATCATCTATCATTCCCTTGCTTCCAATTTAAGTGGTGAGGAGAGAGGGCTGGGCTGTCCCTCACAAGGTGGGCCATGTGAGAGAGACAGCTCATCCCAGCTGGGGGCCTGTGGGGAGGCCACCCCATTTCCCTGGGCCTTGGCTTCCTCTCTCAGCTGTTGAGAAATAAATGGGTCCCCTGTCCAGTGCCCACACTCCAAAGGCACCTATTGAGCATCTGCTCCCGGCCCTTCAGGGAGGAGTCACGCTGTCAGAAAATGAGGGGAAGAGTGGGAGAGGCCAGGTGGGAGGGCCAACTTGGGGTCAGGCGCCCCAGCCACTGGGAGGCCCATCTCCTGCAGCCCCAGCTGCCCCTCCTCCAGCTCACTGATGGCCTTGGAGGGAGCAGGACCAACATGGGAACATTAATCCACCTCATTACCTCCCTTTGCTTTGGAGTTGTAGCAATTAGACCTGCAGTCTGGGCAGCATTAGGAGCCAGGTGGGGTCACTCAGGCTGCTGGCCCTCTGCCCACCCAGCCTCAGCCCCAACTCACTCTGTCCCTGGGGAGAGGGCCCAGAGAAGGGGGTTCCCTGGCAGCAGAATCTCCCACATCACTAAAGACGGATGCAGAGATGGAAGCCTCAGCCTCTTTTCACTTACCCACTCACAGGTGTTTAACATGTTGATGGAGCACCTACTGTGTGCCCTGGAGACAGATGTGGTCCCTGCCCTCACAGAGCTCTCAACAAAAGTAAAATAATTGCTGCTAGTATAAATGCTGTGATGGAGAGCAGCAGGGTGACAGGCGTCTGCTGGGGTGGTCAGGGAGGGCCTCTCTGGGGAAGTGACATTTGAGCTGAGACCTGAACACTTATAAAGTGAACACTTATAAACCTGAACACTTATAAAGGAGCCAGTCTTTTGAGGATCTGGGATGGGGTGGGGGTTCCAGGCAGGGAACAAACAGGGGAGGCTGTGCTGGTAGCCATGTTCAGATGCGGCTGGAAAAGAGTCAGGGGCAGGTAGGGGGAGATGAAGTGAGAGAAATAAGGACAGGGGGTGCATCTAGCCATAGGAAGGACATGGGTTTTCCCTGAGTCAAGCCAGAGACCTTGGAAAGCTTGGAGCCGGGAAGTGATGTGATCAGATTCATGGGCATGAGACTTCCTCTGGAGAAGGGATGCCCAGGAGGAGGCTGGGCCAGTCATCTGGACAGGATGGAGAGGATGAGGTCTGGGTAGGGGCAGGAGGCTGGGCTGGGCAAGGGATTCAGAGCCTTCCAATGAGTCCTTCCCAGCCTTTGAGCCTCGTCCTCTTCACCAAGAAATGGGCCGATCTCCACAGCCCCGCTCCTTCCCTCTCCTTTCGACACCTGCAGCCTCTCTCTGTCCTGCCCGTTCCCTATTTGTTGGTTTTTGTTTTTGAGACAGGGTCTCACTCTGTTGCTCAGGTTGGAGTGCAGTGGCACGATCTCAGTTCATTGCAACCTCTGCCTCTGGGGTTCAAGCAAGCCTTCTTCCTCAGCCTCCCTAGTAGCTGGCACTACAGGCGCCCACTACTGCATCCAGCTAATTTTTGTGTTTTTAGTAGAGATAGGGTTTTGCCATGTTGGCCAGGCTGGTTTCGAACTCCTGACTTCAAGTGATCCGCCCGCCTGTGCCATCTTGGGTGCCTCACTGTGCATCATCTGTCCCGGCAGCCCCTGGAGGAGGTGTCCCCATTTCACAGGTGAGGAAGTGGAGACTCAGAGGGGAAAGGAGTTGCCTGGATCAGAGCTGGGCCTGCCTGGGTCTCCATTCTCTCTGGCACCTCCTATCCCATCCCAGCCCCCCACCAGTCAAGGCCCCCTCTGAGCCATGACCTCAATTTTCCAAGGTAAGGCAGCTTGTTAGCATCTCAAAGAACGCTCTCGCCTGCCACCATGTATATTCATGGAGCTTCAAAGAGGAAGCTCCAGACAGGAGGCTCTTTCTTTCCTTCCAAGAGCAAATTCTCACCCTCTCAGATGCAGGATGTAGTCTGGCTGGAAAAAGACTTATTTTTTCTTCTTTTTCTCTCCCTCTCTTTTTTTACTAGCTAGTAAAAGGGAGATGCTACCTCCGGCTCTTAACGACTGAACATTTGTTCAGTTGTGGGGGCTTCAGAGACCTTGGCCTTGAAGTGGATTCTGAGGCCATCTGGTCCCACTTTGAGGGTCACAGAGGGTGGGCACAGGGTTGAGAGGGCATCAGGGCAGCATACTCATCCTGCTGCAAATTCACCGTGAAAATGCAGCTCTTCTTGTATTGGTGTGTGCTTGACATTTTTCATACTAAGAAGGTAATAGAGGGGTTTTTTTTTTTTAAACCCCTGAGCTCCCTGAGCACCTCATTCTGTTCCAGCCACTCCACCTTTGCCCACGCTTGCCCTTTGCCTGATGCACCTCTGTGTGCCTGGTGGATTCCCATGCATGTTTCAAGGCTTGGTTCCAGTGTCGCCTCCTCTCAGAAGCCTCCCCTGACTCCCTGGGTGGTCACAGCTGTGCTGCGCTTCCTCCTTTATCCAGTGGATGGATTTGATTCCTTGTAGCAGTCCTGTGAGGAAACTGAGGCTCGCCCAAGGCTGCATAGCATAGGTGAGGATTCGAATGTGTGGGTGGCTGTGTGACTCCCTGCAAACCACTCCACCCTTCTGCCCTGTGCATCACACGGCGTTCTGTAGCCCAGGTCTTCCTGGCTGGGTCTGCCCCTGCTGGCCTCGAAGCCCTTCAAGCGTGGGTCCATGTGGGTCTGGATCTCGGGTATGCAGCTTGGGGCTGGCACTGAGGAGGCACTGACAGGTGTTTCCCAAATGGGTGAAAATCTAGATGATTTTCCCCAGTCCCTGCCATTATGGAGCTAAGGCAGAACTTGGAAGCTCATGGGACCTGCCTTCAGAGGCACTAGGAGCAAGAAACCCAGGCAGGCTGGAAAGCGACTGTCCCCACCCAGCGACCCACAGGGGTGCCCAGGTATCTAGGGGAGCGGCGACTCTGTGGTCAGCAGGGATGCCGTGTTGCTGGGTCATTCAGGAAACACAGATTGAGCTCTGTGTGCCAGGCACAGGGCTAGGCACCAGGAGCACAGCTGTGAACAAGCCAGACCCAGCGCCTGGCCTCCCGGGGCTCTCACATGAGAGGTAGAGGATGGACAGACCAGAAATTGACGAAAATGCTACAGTGTGGAAAAGAACAATTGAGGGGTTGGTCTGCAGGGCCTCTGAGGGCAGGGGGAGTTATCAGAGACTTTTCAGGGGGTGTTACTGAGGCTGAGCTCCGCTGGCTGATAGGGAGCTGGTCAGGGAGGTGTCTGACCCGCATCCTGCAAAGCCCATGAGGTGAGAGAATGTAAGCTCACTCAGGGAGCAGATGAGAGGGAGTGTGACCCGAGGGCCAGGGGAGGGGGAGCCATTGATGGTCTGAGGGGCGTAGCAGCGGAGACAGGGCTTGGTTTGTGGTTTGAAAAGCCCCCTGTGTGTGCAGCATGGAGCACGGTTTGCAGGGGCCCAGGTGGCCATGGAGACCCCACGTAGGAGGCTGGTGCTGTTTTCAGGGGAGATGAAGGTGGCCTGAAGCAGGACAGGGCCTGGGGAGGTCAAGGCAAGGGGCCAATTCAATTTTAGTGGCAGAGCCTGCTGGGCTAGGTGAAGGGCAAGGAAGGGTTTTGTGCTGGGCTAGGTGAAGGGCAAGGAAGGCAGTCTGGCTGAGTCCTGGAGGTGGGGAACGCTGGTTACTGAGATTGGGGAGTGGGGACTGCCAGAGACATGGCAGCTAAGGCTTTCTTTGTGAGGATCTCCACAGTGGCCTGGGGCAGCCGAGTCCCCGGCACAGGGTGGTCCCTGTCCCCCAGCCCTGCCTCTCAGCCTGTGTCTGGGACTGACGTGTCTACTGGAGGTGAAAATCATGCCTCCCGCCTGAACCCAATTGCCCCCCAGGGGTGGCAGAACGCCAGGTGCCCGTTTTAATTCTCCGACAGTCATACTGCTTTATTGTTCCTATTTGGGATTTTATTATTATTGCTGCTAATGGTTTGAAAAGGCCTTTTAATTAAAGCTGCAGGTTGGAGCTGGTGCCTGAGCCCCTGGGGTGGGTGGGAAGAAGCCTTGCCAAGCGCTCACCCCACTTCTTACCGAGCTGGAGACTTCAAGATGGGAGCTGTGGCCCCTACCATGGGGAGACTAGGGGACACTGCCATTGAGACCATGTACAGCCACCGCCAGGCCTCAGTTCTCTGCCTGTGATACAACCAGAAGATTTTCCCAGCACAGATGGCATGACATTGATTTGTAAACGGACCTGGTGGTAGGGAGCTGGTAGGACACACCTGGGTTTGAGTCTCATTTTTGCCACTTACTGGCTGCAGGACCTTGGGCAAGATGCTTAAATGGCCGCAGACTCCGTTTGCTCATCTATAAAATGGGAGTGCTGAGTTCCTGCCTCCACAGGGCTGTTAAGAGGAATAAAGAGATGATCCAACCCCTGGCCCATGCTGAACACTCAATAAATGGGGGTCATGTTATTGTGACTGTCGAGACTGTGGGGATCAAGCGAGGCTGTGTGTCTGAGCCTAGCACGTGGTAGATGCTCCGGACACAGCTGCTCCGGACACGTCAGCTGCTCTTATAGCAGATGTTGCTGCCTTCTCCTCCCCTTCTTCCTCCCTCTTGTTTCCACGCGTGCAGGAGGTTTGACCCGTCTTTGCCTTTGCACATGCTGTTTCCCCATCTGTTGTGCCTCCCGTCATCGTTTGCCCACCTGGACATCCTTTTAGACCCAGGTGTGGAGTTGCCCCCCTCTGGGAAGCCTTCTTCAGCTCCTCCTTTAGGACCTGGTTTCCCAGAGCTGCCCAAGCATCCCCTCCTAGGGGCCTAGTTTCCCTGCCTTTAATGATTGATTTACTCCCAGGGGTTGCAAACTCAGGGGCCTGCAAGACCTGGCAGATCAGGTCAGAGGAATATCGTTGAGTGAAGGATGACAGAGTCCTGTTTCTAAGTGCTGCTCCCACCCTGTGGCCAGGGCCATCCTCCCCTGCCTCCAGAGGACAGTTCTTTTTAGAGAGCTTGCCAATCCAGTCCATGCCCATGGAACACCTATAGTGTGTTGCCCTGAGCTGCAGGGCACCTCTACCACCAACTTCCTCCATTTCCATCCTTGTAACCA
This sequence comes from Papio anubis, assembly GCF_008728515.1. NCBI lineage: Eukaryota > Metazoa > Chordata > Mammalia > Primates > Cercopithecidae > Papio > Papio anubis. The sequence goes on from NC_044991.1 coordinate 63,505,870, forward strand.
CCTACAACATCTTTCCATGCCCACTTGGCTGATGATGACACAAAGGCCACAGAGCTGAAGTTTCTGGCCTCCAACGTCACCCAGGAGACAACTGCTGATGTCCCATCCTGATTTCCTCCCCTCACCAATATTGGCAGCTCCGTCAGAATCATGTTCTTCCCTAGGACCTTTGCGCTTGCTGTTTCCTCTGCCTGAGACTCTGCCCCCAGACACCTGCAGGGCTTCCCGCCTCATCTCCTTCGGGCCTGTGTTAAATGTCGCCTCCTCAAAGAGCCCTCCTCTCACTTCTCCCTGCTCTGTTATGCCTATGGCTGTGATCACACCCTGACATGTTGTACATTTGTTTGTTTAATCTCCATCTTTCCCACTGGACTTCAAGTCAGCAGCCCTGTGTGTTTTGCTCACATCTTATCTCCAGTCCCTAGGACGATGGCTGGCATGAGTACCAGCGGGTGTTTGTGGATGAGTGACTCTCCTAACTGTGGGTGTGGGTAGGCCCGAGGGGGAATGGGGGTTCAGCAGTCCCAGGGGCAGGGGAACTGGGAAACTGGAGGGACCCGGAGGGCAGCCCACCATCAGCTGCTCCCCACTCCTCTGGTTTCCTTGGCTGCCTTGATGTGCCCACCCTTGACTGGGGCCTTGTGTCCAACCAGAGTGGGCATCAGTTCAGCTTTGCTCCCACCTGCTGCGGAGACAGCCAGCCCTCTTCTCCTTCCTGGGGCCACTGGAGCCCAGCAGACCCCCGAGGGGCCCCCAGCCAGCACCCAGTCTCCCATCTCAGCCCCCTCTCTGCTATGCCCACACCCCTCCCTCCTCCTACAGCAGATACATTTTGGACTTAAAATAAAAAGCAGATACCGTGGAGGGAGCTGGGGGAGTCGGGAGAGAGTGGGTGGGGCCCAGCAGCAGCTGCAGCAGTGTTTCCCCACGCTGGGCGGGGATGACCAAACCCATTCTGCGCATCAGAAACTGGGTCTCAGAGAGGTTAAGTGACTTGCCCAAGGGACAAAGCCCAGATACAGCCCCAGCATGATCTACATACGTACTGGAGGTCAGGCTCGCTTCAGCCCCGAGGGCAAAGCCAGAACCAACAGAGTGTTTTAGGGGTTACTGCTCATTGGCCCAAGAATTCATGGAAATGACATGCTGTGCCCAGTGGCAGGCCGTGGTGGGGGGTGAGAGGGAAGTGGTGGGGGTGGTGGAGGGGGCGAGGCCTGCTGGGTAGGTGCAGGGAAGGCTCCAGGTTGGGGATGTGAAGGATGAGTGGGCATTTCCAAGCAGCTGAGGAAGGCAGGAAGGGAGTCCAGGTAAAGTAGGAGGCCTAAGCCACTGAGTGCTGAGCTGAGATGGGCCTGAGAGGGCCGGGTCTGCCCTGTGCTGTGGGCTCTGGTGGGTGGGTTCAGTCATAGACGGGAGGCAGGGACACTGGCTGCTCCTCCTGTGGTCTCCTGACTCTGGGATCCTGAGGGTTAAATTTGCAGTGGATGCAGCTGTCACAATAACCTCTCCTCTGGGAAGAGGGTGCTTCCCCCCAGGGTGTTTCAAGCCCAGACCTCCCCACCCCACTGGGTCCCTCTGCAGCCCGCAGCCCTGTGTTCTTTCTCCCTCTTCTGGTGGAAGAAGGGCTAGGGTGGTCGTTGCCTGCTGGCTGCGCTGGGATTGGTGGCATGCCTGTGACCCCTCTTGGTGGATGTCAGCCTGCTGGGCACCCACAGGCCCTTACCTCCCCACCCCTGCCTTCCTTTATCCTCACCACTATGCCAAGAGGGAATGGGGCTTGGCCTGTGCCAGGATGAGGAAGCTGAGGCCCCAAGAGGGGAGGGGAGGGAGGAGTGGGACTGGGGAGTCTGGAAGGCCTGGGTCTGCCCCAGTCCTGTGGTCCACATGTTTGGGCATGTAGCTTGTGCCCCTGAACCTCATGGTCCTCAGCTGCCCAGGAAGTTGGGAAGGTTGCGGGGTTGGGAGGGGAGCTTCTTAAGCTGTGTGTGACGCCCTAGATGCATGGTGTGGGGAGCTCTGTCTGCTGAGAGCTGGGCACTGGCAGAGACTCAGCCATGAGTGCAAGGAAGGAGGCAGGAGGGCCCATCTGCAGGCTACTGGAATGGTAGTAAGAAACACCATGCTGGGCGCGGTGGCTCACGCCTGTAATCTCAGCACTTTGAGAGGCCAAGGTGGGTGGGTCACCTGAGGTTGGGAGTTCAAGACCAGCCTGACCAACACGGAGAAACCCCGTCTCTCCTAAAAAAAAAAAAAAAATACAAAATTAGCCAGGTGTGGTGGTGCATGCCTGTAATCCCTGCCCACTTGGGAGGCTGATGCAGGAGAATCGCTTGAACTGGGGAGGCAGAGGTTGTAGTGAGCTGAGATCGTGCCATTGTGCTCCAGCCTGGGCAACAAGAGTGAAACTCTGTCTCAAAAAAAGAAAAACATTATTCATTTAGTCATGTATTTAGCACCGCCTATGTGCAAAGCCCTGGGCAGACTGGCCTCTGTCCTTGGGGAGCCCTGGGTCCAGTAGGAGAGTCAACAAATGACAACAACAACAACAACAAAAATAAATAAATAAATAAATAAATGCAACCGTGCCACTCAGTAAAAGGCCCCAGTGCAGTCAGGGGCTGGGAGGTCCTCCCTGGGCAAATGCCATTTGAGCTAAGCCCTGAGGAAGGAGTGACAGGTGAAGAGGGAGAGAAGGGCATTCTGGGCAGGGAAACAGCATGACAAAGGCACTGCGATAGGTGGGGCAGAGCAAGCATGAAAGCCTGGGAACACTGGTGAGCCAGGGAGCAAGAGCCAGAGGGAGGAGGCTGAAAGGGGCTGGGGACTCAGTGGCCTTCTCGGGAGACATTGCAGAGTGTATCTCAAGAGCAGTAGGGAGCCATGGAGGGTTTTAGGCAGAAGGTAATATGATCCGGTGTGTGTTTATTTTTTTGAGATGGAGTCTTGCTCTGTTGCCCAGGCTGGAGTGCAGTGGTGTGATTTCAGCTCACTGCAACCTCTGCCTCCTGGGTTCAAGCCATTCTCGTGCTTCAGCCTCCCAAGTAGCTGGGACTGAAGGTGTGTGCCAACATGCCCAGCTAATTTTTATATTTTTAGTAGAGGCAGGGTTTCACCATGTTGGTCAGGCTGGACCTGAACTCCTCACCTCAGGTGATCCACCCACCTCGTTCTCCCAAAGCGTTGGGATTACAGGCATGAACCACTGCACCTGGACTGTTTTGTTTTGTTTGTTTGTTTGTTTGTTTGACGCAAGGTCTCTATCTGTAGCCCAGGCTGGAGTGCAGTGGTGCGATCTTTGCTTACTGCAACATCAGCCTCCTGGGCTCAAGTGATCCTCCCACCTCTGCTTCCTTAGTAGCCAGGACTACAGGTGCATGTCACCACCCCTGGCTAATTTTTTAAAAAACTTTTTGTGGGAACTGAGTTTTGCTCGAACTCCCACCTTGGCCTCCCAAAACACTGGGACTGCAGGCCTGAGCCATGGTGCCCAACCCAGTGTGTGTTTTGATGTGCTTACTCTGCCCCCTGAGTAAGGGAGGCTGGAGGAGGCCAGAGTGGAGCAGGGGAACAGGGGGCACAAACTCCCAGCGGGCCATCTGCAGGACCGGCAGCATGGCGTTCAAGGTGGACTGAGAAGGCTGTGTTTCCTGTGGAGAGGCAGAGCCAGGGCTGGCATTTGCTCATGGAGGGGACGCACAGCTCCGGCAGAGGCGTTAAGGTGGGAATGGCAGAGAAGGGAAGATCCTGGAGGGCCTGAGCTCTGGGCCTCTGGCAAGAGGTGCATGCTGGACAGGCAGGCAATGGAGGCTGGGTGGGAGAGCAAGGCTAAGGCAGCCGCAGAGTAGGGAAGGAGAGGAGCCTGGAGTAGCCAGGGGTGTTGATTAGCATATTCATGATCTTGCTGCCCACGTGAATATGCTAATCAACCCTGTGGGGTTTTGGGTTTTTTTGTTTTCCCCTCTGTGGTAGAAGGAGGCCTAAGTTCCCAACACCCTCACCTCTGGGAACAGAGCCCCAAGTAGGAGTGGGGTGGAGGGGCCCCATGTTCCCAACGTCAGCTCCTCCCTTCTGGCTGCCCAGCAGCCCCTGCACACCCTCCATTTCGTGGGAATTTCTGGCTGTTCCAGAAGGGGAGATGGTGAGGAAGGGGATGTCCTTGGGATGCCCATGCCATACCCATGCTGCAGGCTGGGCCAAGGCTGCCCAGCCCCATGCTGTGGCTCCCCGCACATGGCTGCTTCTCAGGAGAGGCCCGTGCATGGGTCTCCAGTGACTCACCCTCTCCGTGGCACATGTGCCAGGGAGTGGGGGGGGCTCAGGCAGGAAACACCAGGGGCTCCCCACAATCGCCAGCTCGTCCCCAGTGCCCCTGACACCTACGTGCCTCCAGCCCAGGTTGGGGGTCTCTGCTGGCCTCCTTGCACCCTGGTCTTTGTGGCCGGGGAAATGGCCACATCTGATCAGTGGCATTGGTTGTGTCCCCACCCGTGCCCACCCTCTGGGGTGAGGCAGGAGTTCCTAGGCAGCAGGGCTGAGTGCATGAGAAGAGGCGGAGACACTGCTGCCCAGACTAGGCCTCCCTCTGGCATCCCTCCGGAGACCCCAGGGTCCTCCCAGTTCAGCCTGGTCCCTCGGTGGGGCTGTTGGGAGCCAAAGAGCTTGATGCAGGTGCTGCGATCCAGCGGGTGGAGGGGGAGGCATAATTAGCTGTCACCAAAGGAGTGAGTCAGGCACCACTCGTAGCTTTGAGTCAGCCCCAAAGGGGAAGGGGACACAGCCAAGGTCACATGCCAGCAAGTTGGGCCAGGTCTCCCTGAGCGCCTCCCACCTCTCCCCATGCTCCTCCTGGAACAAACTGGGCCTGCTCCTGGTGGTATCTCTGAGGAGAGCTGGGAGGCACTTCCATCACCCCATTGCACCGAGAGGGAAACTGAGGCCAGAGAGGGCACATGCTCCCTCTGCGCAATCCTCCCTGTCTGCACAGCTCTCTGTTCAGGTCCTTAAACCTTTAACGGGCTGCTCCTCACCTCAGGACCTCGGCCCCGCCATCCCTTCTGCCCAGAACACTTCCCCAGTTCTTATCCATCAAGACTCTCCACCGAGTGCCCTTTTCAGAGGAGCCTTCTGTGACCTTTGTCTTGGCCCCTGATTTTCTCTGTCCCGGGCCCTTGGGACACTTATCACGACTTACAATTGTTTTGCCAGTTTTGTCTCACCCCCTTGCCACGAGCTCAGCGTCCTCATCTGTCTTGTTGACTGCCCCAACCCCAGCCCCTAGCAAAGTGCCTGGCATGTACCAACGACGGTGATGCCTGGCACTCATTGATATGCACTGCGTGCCAGGCACCATGCAACCACCTCCGAAAGCCTTTGCTCCCGCAGTAACCCTTTGAGAGAGGCGCAGTTTCCATCCATCCTGGTTTGGAGATGAGGAATGACGTGCAGGGGGCCACAGGCCTTGCTGAAGGGCATGCGGCTCCTGCGGGGAGGAGGTGGGATCTGATCTCCCAGAGCTGCACTAGGGAGGGCCACTGGGCTGCCACCCCCTCAGTTCCTCTGCTCTAGTGCACACAGTAGGCGCTTGGCAAATATTGGGTGGGTGAACAGATGGGAGAACAAGCTTCTCCCAGTCACCCAGACATCGGGGGAAGGGCGGGCCTGTCGTCCCAGCTTCCGCTCTCCAGCGTTTTCCTAATGCTGCTGGGGCGCCGTCCTCAGCACCCAGTGGGCACCACGACAGCCTCCCGCCTTCCTGCAGGCTGGCAGAGCAGGCTCAGCTCCCCAGGCGCACCTCATTCGACTTTCTCCTCATTTCTTTGAGCAGATTGAAGACTGGGAACAGCAGCAGGCTGTTGGATCGGGGTGTCAGGGACAAGAGGGTTCATTTCCCAGGAGCCCCTGGTGACTGGAGTGGACCCCTGAGGTCCAGGTAGGAGGCTGTGCACATAGCCCCCGACCACCCTCTTTCCGGGCTGGGGTCTCCCCAGCGAGGGGCAATGGTCAGAACTTTAGAGCCAGGGGCCTCCATACATTTGCTGTGTGGCCTTGGGCAAGTCACTCCTTCTCCCTGTGCCTCAGACTCCTCTTTGGCAAAGTGGGGCACAAGATGACGCCTATCTCTTCATCCCACTGCAAGAACCTGGAAGCCAAGGCACTGCCTCCAGAGGGGATAATGGGAGTGCTTGTTGGCTGAATGGAGTTGGGGGCTGGATAGACAGGGTAGGCCAGTGAGTGTGTCTGGGTAAGGGCGTATCAGGGAAAAGGGAGTCTGTTTGGGGCTGGAGGCCTCAGCCCAGCAGGTTCCCAGCCTTGAAGGCCAGGCCTAGCTCCCGCCAAGGCCCTGTGGCAGCCTCAATACTACCAATGCTGATGAATGCCTTGGCGCCAGCAGCTGCCCCGCTCAGTGGAATCAGCTGTGATTTATGGGATTGGGGCCTGCAGGGAGCAACTGTCTGAGCTCAGAGAAGCCTCAGAAAAATGGGTCAATGCAGGGCAGGGCCAGGATGGAGGTAAACTCTGCCAACTGGAAAGGCTCAGAGCCTGGCTCCTCTGCCGCATAGTCCTGGTGGGGAAACTGAGGCCCACGGAGAGGCCTTTGCTGGCGGAGAGGCCCTCTAGTGGGCAGCAGAAATCAAAAGCCAGAACTAGTGTCCAGTACTGGGAGGTACCTTATAGACTGCAGGGTAGCCAGGGAAGCCTCTCAGCGGACGCGACATTTGTGCTAAGTCCTGAGGTGTGAGAAGGAGCCATGCTAGTAGGAGGTAAGCTGGTGGTGGGAGCAGCAAGGGCATGAGCTTGGAGGTGGGATAGAGGCTGGCACGTTCAGGGAAGAACAAGGAGGGCAGGGCACCTGAGGGGTTGAGTGAGGGGGAGGGGACAGGGAGAGGATGCTAGAGAGGGGCAGGGACTGCTTAGCCCTGAGGGGCCCTCTGGGCCTCAGCCCCAGTTTGGGCCTTTTCTTAAGTGCGCTGGAAAGCCTCTGAAGTGCCAGCAGCTCACCGGCTCACATTTTACAAAGACCCCTCTGGCCTCTGTGAAAGTGAATTGGAGCAGCATGTGGAAGGCAGGGAGTCTGGGGAGACGGCTGCAGACATTGTGGCAACAAACAGCTGTGGCTTGGACCCAGGGTGGCCAAGAAGGACCGAAGCCTGGGAGCTGGAATTTGTCCCTGGGATTCTAGTTGAAGCCACTCATCCCCACTGGGCAGTGACCAATTTAAATGTCTCAAAACTGTGATCCCTTAATGCCACACACCAGGGCCCAGGAACTGTGTTTCACAGAGTCAGTGCCACATCAGACCAACTATGACGTGCTCAAGGTCACCCAGCTTGGAAGGAGCAGAGCGGGATGGGAAGCCAGGTTTCTTAGTTCCACCGCTTTTTAATGCCTCATTTGCCCCCATTCCCACCGGAGGTGAAAGCTGCACCTCCTCAAGGAAAAAAAAAATGGATTTTTGAGGCTGCTAGGTCCCTCCCACCCCCCATTGGGTGAATTTGAACTATATCTGTGTCTGCACGCATGCATGCACACACTTCACTCAGCAGGAAATTTGGGACAGGAGCAGCTTGGGTGCATGTCTGGGCCTTTTCCTTGCTGGGAAACCAGGCCAGAGCTGGAGGGGCCCCAATAGCACTGCTCTGGTGCCACCCTCTCCCTGGTACTCAGATGCCTGCTGGCAAGGGCACTGGTGGGCCCCGAGTGGCTGCTGGCCCGTGGCTACAGCTGACACACATTGTCTCTGAGCTACTTCATGTCTCTGCCTTTGACAGAGAACCCTCCAGCAGGCAGTGGGATCACTACTGAGGGAGCTGTCTGCCTGCTGTTCCGGCCATGGGGGTGCAGGGGATTCCTGTACACCTTGCCAGGGGAGCCTAGCATGGAGCATCCGGAAAAAGTCTGTGCTGGGAGGTGGAACTGTGGGTTTTCTGGGTGACTCGTGGTAAATCAGGTCCCTCTCTGGTCCTCACTTCCCCCATCTGAACAGTGGGAGTGTGGTGGGATAGATTCAGTGATTTCAAACCTAACCTGGTCTGAATCTCTGCTCCCGACACTTCACTGGCTGTGTGACCTTGGGCAGTTAACTTCACCTCTCCGAGTCTCAGAATATTCATCTGTATTCTTATGCCCATTTTACTACGTACTTTACTGGACTGCTGGGAGTAGAAGCAGGTAAAATTCTTGGAAGACCAGGCACACAGCAGGCACCCAAGCAAAGTCAGCCTCCCAAAATAGTAACAAGTCCACAATATAACAGTGATGGCTGATGCTCACTGGGCCCCTCCATCTACCACATGCCTCGTTTGCACTTGGTCTTCACTGCAGACCCTTAAGGTCAGTGCTTATTGTCCCCAATTTACATTTGAGGGAACTGAGGCACAAAAGAGGAGCTGGCCTGAGATCATACTGCTGGGGTGTGTAGAGCCCAGCTGACTATGGCTCCCTACCTGTCCCCAGGTACTAATCTTCCTTTCTGAGTCCCCAACCTCCAGCTGCTCTTAGAAGTGTTTTCCATGGGGAACCTGGTCTCGGGAGCCTGGTTGGGATTTCAGCACCTTGGACAGCTTCCGGTGGGCCTGAGCCTTGGCTCGGGCTAGGGCCCTGGGTGTGAGGTCCTATTCGGTGGGATGAGACCCTCCACCTCATATTGGCCATGTGGAGGCAGCAGGGCTCTGGATGAGCCAGCAAAGCTAAGGGTCCCCCCTCCTTCCCTAGGCACATCGAGTCCACTGGACCCAGAGGCCCTTTGGGAGGGGAGGAGCCAGAGCCCTACTTCTATGTCCCAGCACCTCCACACTCCTCCTGGGCCTTGCCATCACCATGGAAATGGGTGGAGGGTGCACTCCCAAAGACCCCACTTCAGGAACTTAGCCTTGGGAGGCTCAGGACTAAGTTTGAAGGGACCTAAAGTCACTACTGGCTCTGTTTTCCCTCCAGCCCATTTTACAAGATGGGGAAACTGAGGCCTAGAGAAAGGAAGGCTGGATTCTTGAGATGTCCCAGCTGGAAGGTTCCCAGGTATCAGCTGGCCCCACTATTCCATTATATAGATGAGAGAACTGAGGCAAAGGTACCGTCTTCAGAGAGATCTGCAATAGGCACCCTGCAATTGGCTTCTGGAGGAATCGCTTTTTTTCCTTCCTCACAGGTGCCATAATTTGAAGCATGTATTGTTTTTGTGTTTGGTATCTCTTCTCTTGCTGGTGGACAAACCAAGGCCAGGGCCATTGGTTCGTGGTCACATTCCAGGGTCTGGTACACACTGTGGCAGATAGAGCGTTGGCTCTGGGGCCAACTGGCCTAAGTTCAAATTCCAGCTCTGCCAAGGCTGTGAGACTTTGGGCAGGTCACTTCTCTTCTCTCTCGGGCTCTTCATCTGTGAAACGGAAGAATGATGGCATCTGCGTCACAGGCTTGTTTTGAAGATTGACTCAGATGGTATAAGCCTCAAGCCTTGCCTATGGCAAGTGTACAGCCAATGTCAGCTGTTACTATAGTCACCTGTTAGTGAGTGCCCAGGACGTATTTGTTGAATGAATGAGCAGAATCCACCCACCTGCCCCACTGTAAGAGCTTTTCTTCAGGACATTGGGGGCTGCCTCCTCCTGATCCTATTACGTTTTTTTTTTTTTTTTTGAGACAGGGTATTGCTCTGTCACCCAGGCTGGAGCGCAGTGGCATAACCATGGCTCCCTGCAGCCTTGACCTCCCAGGCTCAAGTGATCCTCCCACCTTAGCCTCCCAAGTAGCTAGGACTACAGGTACTTACCACTACACCAGGCTTGCTTTTTTATTTTTGTGGAGACAGGGTCTCGCTATGTTGCTCTGGCTGTTCTCAAACTCCTGGCCTCAAGCAATCCTCTTTCCTCGGCCTCCCAAAGTGCTGGAATTACAGGTGTGAGCCACCACACCCAGCCTCACATTTTTTTCATTCCAACACATTGACCTCTTACCTGCCTTGTCAGAGGGCCTTGAAATTTAGCATAAATTATAATCCCTTGGAGGGACCTGATGCAAATCCCTGGCCTCACCAAGACCACTGGGATCCAGGGCTCTATGGGCAGAGTCCAAGGTCTGATGGCTGTGGGTACCTCATGCTTGTCAGTGGCTCTGGCACTGCTGTGGCTACCTCAGGGGGTTCAGTGAAGAACTGTGGTATAGCCATATGCTGACCATGTGGGTGAGATAGCCCTACTCACTGTCAGCAGGAGCTCTGCCCTCTGGGACAGGCACTGGAAGCCTAGGCAAGGTGCTGGGCCCAGAGAGGAACCATCTGGGACGCCCTCCTGGAAGTGGTGGGTTTCAGCCAGACCTGAAAGAGTGGGATGGATGTTGCCCAGCTGAGATTGGCAGATGGCATTGTGGATGGGGGAACAGAGCCCACAAAGTGGTGCAGGCAGGAAAAACAGGTTGTGCCTGGTGTGTGGTGTGGGAGCTGGTGGATGATATATTGGGAGAAGTAGGTGGGATTTATCTGGATTGTCAAAGACTTGGAATGTTACATCTTATACAAGCCCCTTGATTTCCTTTCTCTGTTTTCCTTCTGTCACTTGAGGGTTTTAGGACCCATTTTTTTTTTCATTCTATGACCCCAATTTCTACTCTTCCCCTCCAGCTCCAGTTCTTTCCCATCATCTCTCTCCTCTTAAAACTCAAGCATACCCAGACCTTCCAATCTGTTTCTTATGAAGTGAATCCATGCTGAAGCCACAGTGGCCAAAAATGAGTTGATTGTCGCAGGGTTGGGAAGGGGTTTCTTGTAACAGGGGCCTTCAGTACCTCGGCCCAAGACAGAGACTCTGGCAGTGGAAACTTGGGCAGCATACTGGGGACATTTGAGAGAACATTGACAGGTCTGTCACCCCACAGTATGTGGTGTGGACCTTTCCAGTCTTTCCCTCCTTCCTGAAGCTTTGCCTGTGCCACTCCCGGTGCTGGGCGCCGTCCCTGCCCTCAGAGTGCTCTTTGTGGTTGGGGAGATGTGGTAGTGCAGGCCTCCCAGATCTCCTGGGGGCAGAACCTCAAGGAAGGCTGAGGATGGTCCATCATCAGCAACCCCAGTTCCCAGCTGGGGTTTGGGCCAGAGGGTCATTCAGAAGAGTGCTGACCCCCTGTGTCTATGGACTTGACAAGAGTCAGGTAATAGGATCAGATTAGAAGCAAGGTTATTAGGGCTTAGAGGGAGGAGAGATTGATTCTTTAAGGGGCAGTGAGAGAGGAGTCAGGGGACAGATGGGGCCAGATCATGGGCCACTGAGCACCAGCATCAGCCCAGGCCAAGAGAATCTTGTTTGTCCATTCATTCAACTAGTATTTGTTGAGCACCTACCACGTGCCAATCCCCGTGCTGGGGTGCTGTGGAAAACGAAATATGCTCACACAGGCTTGATAGTCAGGGCATGAATTTTGGCACTTTCATGGAAAAGCTGCGGGACTCTGGCTACAAGTGACAGGAGACCTCAAAATAGTGTGGCTTACAGGTTGGGCAACATAGCAAGGCCCCGTCTCCACAAAAAATTTAAAAAATTAACCGAATGTGGTGACATGTGCCTGTAGTCCCAACTACTCAGGAGGCTGAGGCAGGAGGATCACTTGGGCCTAAAAGTTTGAGGCTACAGAGAGCTATGATTGTGCCACTGTACCCTAGATGACAGAGCAAGACTCTTAAATAATAATAATAATAATAATAACAGTAGCTTAGATAGGATGAAAATTTATTTATCTCCCAAATATGAGACTGGGTAGGCAGTTCAGGGCCTAATTGGTGTCTCCATGATCATTAAGAACCTAGACTTCTTCAATAAGGAGTTATTACTGTGCCTTCTATAGAATGGAGCTTTACCTCATGATTCCTGATGACTGCGCCAGCTCCAGCCATCTTATCCACATTCCAGCCATATTGCATGTATGACGTCTAAGCTGATTTTCTTAGAAAGTGCACATATGACTTCCGTTTATATCCTTCTACCGAAAACATAGTCACATGGCCACACCTATCTGCACAGGAGGGAGGGAAATGTACACTTTATTCTAGATGGCCAAAGGCCCAGCTAAAATAAAGAGTTCAGTTAATGAAGAAGAAAGGAGGAGATATGGGGGGACAATTAGCAATGCCTGCCATGCTGTTTCTTCACCTGACTGGAGGTCATTACTCTTCATTCATTTATCCAACAAATATTTAGTGAGCTTTACTCTGAGTTATGGCCACCTTTTTTTTTTTTTTTTTTTTTTTTTGAGATAGAGTCTCCTCTGTGTAGGCTGGGTGCAGTGGCGGATCTCAGCTCACTGCAAGCTCCGCCTCCTGGAGTTCGCCATTCTCCTACCCCTCCCAGCCTCCCGGGTAGCTGGGACTACAGGCATGCCCGCCTGTGACTAGTTTTTGCCGTATTTTTAGTAGAGGCGGGTTTCACTGGGTTAATGGGATGGTCTCGATCTCCTGACCTCGTGATCCGCCCGTCTCGGCCTCCCAAAGTGCTGGGATTACAGGCTTGAGCCACCGCGCCCGGCTTTATGGCCACCTTTTGAGTGCTGTGCCAGCTGTGAAGAAAAAAGGCAAAGTCCTTGCTCTAGCAGAGTTTACTTACTTTTTTTTTTTTTTTTTTTTTTTGAGATGGAGTTTCTCTCTTGTCGCCCAGGGTGGAGAGCAGTGGCGCAATCTCGGCTCATTGCAACCTCTGCCTCCCGTGTTCAAGCAATTCTCCTGTCTCAGCCTCCTGAGTAGCTAGGATTACAGGTGTGCGCCACCACGCCCTGCTAATTTTTGTATTTTTAGTAGAGACGAGGTTTCACCATGTTGGCCAGGCTGGTCTCGAACCCCTGGCCTCGTGATCCGCCCACCTCGACCTCCCAAAATGCTGGGATTACAGGTGTGACCCACGGCACCTGGCTGAGCTTACTTTCTAGAGGGGGAAACAGACACTAAACAAACAAATAACATCAAGCAGTGAAAAGTATTATGATTTTAAAAATCAGGAATAAAGAGTGATATGGAGCCGGGTGTGGTGGCTCACGCCTGTAATCCCAGCATTTTGGGAGGCCAATGCGGGTGGATCACCTGAGGTTGAGAGTTCAAGACCAGCCTGGCCAATACGACGAAGCCCTGTCTCTACTAAAAGTACAAAAAAATTAGCCAGGTGTGATGGCTTGCACCTGTAATCTCAGCTACTTGGGAGACTGAGGCAGGAGAATCACTTGAACCTGGGACGTGGAGGTTGCAGTGAGCCGAGATGGCGCCACCGCACTCCAGCCTGGGCACAACAGAGTGAGACTCCATCTCAAAACAAAACAAAACAATATAGTGAGATGGATGTACTATTTTAGGTGAAGGGAATGTAGCCTGAAGAGGGGATATTTGAGCACAGACCTGAATGAAGTAAGGGACAAGCCATTAATGGAAAGGGGGCTCTGAGCAGAGGGAACAGCAAGTGCAAAGGCCATGAGGCAGGGGCGTGCCTGGTTTGACAGAGGAACAGGAAGGAGGCCAGAGCTGCTGCAGTAACTTCATGGGTCATTGTGAGGATAAAAAAGGGCAATGGATATGACGTGCCCAGCATTCATCCTGGTTGTTCAACAGATAAGGTACCCACATGTCATGATTTGCCCAGGACAGTTCTGGAGTAATTACTAACAGCTTCCTTTTCAAGCTCATAAGTATCCCTGTTGGGATGATAAAGTATGCGGTCATCACATCAATAAATAATAGCTATTTTTTGGGAAACCAAATTCCCCAAGGTGTTTCTGGGAAAGCAGCATCCCCATATCCCAGGGGATGGGCTGTCTTCCCCCGACTGCCATCTTCCCAAGCCCCGCCCCGCCGTGTTCCCGCCCTGAAGGAGCAGCCCCACCAGGCACAGCTGTGCTGATGCCGGCCCCTCATCCCCATGGGCTCCCAAGCAGGTGAGTGCACCAGCATCTCTCAGTTGCCACGTTTTTAGCCTGTGGGTACCAAGCGGCTTCTTTGTGTCCTTAAACGCGAAGGTGCCATGGAGGAGGTGCCATGGGGACAGGATGGGGATCTGCACAGGGAGCCAGGAGGCTGGCGGGTGCCAAGCCTGCATCATTCCCTGAGTTCAGCTTGCCCTTAGGCCCCCCAGCCCTTTGGCATCAGTTTCTCCTTGTGTGCTGGAGACAGCTTCCTTGTGGATATAGCAGATGAGTAGCCCAGTGGCTGTGGGAGGCGGGAGCAAGTGCCTGGGTGAGAGCAGTCCCTCCTGGGTGAGTCAGTGGGGTCCTGTGACCTTATCCATCCACCTGGCCCTGGGGAGACCCCTTCTCCATCCCCAGCACTTGCCTTGTCCTGACCCCGCTGAGACTCAGAATTCAACTTCCTTCAATATCTTGATTTGCAGGTGCTGAATAAAAATGCATGCCTCCCTTCTCTGGTCTGTGAAATGGGCCTGATAGTGTCCCTCTGTCATTTCCCTGGGTTGAATCAGATGATACAATGGCTGACAAGGGCATGCCCTCTGTACCAGGGCACCAGGTGGGGAAGGGGCAGGTCATGACCTCCATTGTTCCAAAAAGTATCAGCTCAGGCCTCTGCACACAGTAGGTGATCACGAAGTGCTCACAGCAGATGGCAGAGATGCGATGTGTGCTGAGGACTGCTGACCAGTTTGGCTCAGTCTCCCTTTCGCAGATGCTGGAGGGGAACGTCCCTCACTGCCTGACTCTTTCTGCAGTGGGCTGTGGGCCTCTGCTGCCCCAGAGGCTGCTTGTGATTGGGGGAAGAAAGTCCGTCCCTGCCACACCACAAACCCCTCACTCCGGAATCCCAAAGGCCTGAGGAGTCAGATGCCATGCCAGGGCAGCTGGATTGTTGGTTCAGAGGTATCTGTGGGCCCAGACACATCTAAACTTTAATCTTAACTCCAGCGTGTGCCGCCTGCCCTCTGGCGAGTGACTTCACCTCTCACAACTTCCGGTTCCTCCTCTGTGAAATGGGGATCGTAAGAGAGGCTGCTCCTGGAGAGGTTGGAGCCCCCCTGCCTGGCACAGAGGAGGGAGTGGCACCCACTGCTCCCACTCTGTTGGGATTACTGCCATCTTTGTGCCATCTTTTCTAGGTGGGCAAGACCTGGGGTGTCATCAGTACTTATAAATGGCAGACCCCCTACAAGAGGGGTCCCCAACGCTTGGGCTATGACCAGTGCCGGTCTGTGGCCTGTGAGGAACTGGGCTGCACAGCAGGAGGTGAGTGGCCGGCCTGTTAGATCCACCTCCTGTTAGATCAGCGGCAGCATTAGAGTCTCATAGGAGCTCGAACCCTGTTGTGAACTGCGCATGTGGGGGATCTAGGCTGAGCTCTCCTTATGAGAATCTAATGTCTGATGATCTCTCACTGTCACCCATCACCCCCAGATGGGACCGTCTAGTTGCAGGAAAAGCTCGGGGCTCCCACTGATTCTGCATTATGGTGAGTTGTATAATTGTTTTATTATGTATTACAATGTAATAATAATAGGAATAAAGTGCACAATAAATGTAATGCACTTGAATCATCCCGAAACCATCCCCCCTCATCTGTGGAAAAACTGTCTTCCATGAAACCAGTTCCTGGTGGCGAAAAGGTTGGGGACCACTGCCCCACGAGACAGCAGGGCAGGCGCAAGGTCACAGTCTTTCATTTGTTCGACGGATATTTACTAAGCACTTACTATGCCCCAGACACTGTGGTGGGGGCTGCAGATGTGTTGGTGGGGAAGAGAGACAATGTCTCCCCTCCTGGAACTCGCTTTAGAAATGGGAGCTCCTCCAAACCCACCTGCAGGTGTGATGTGCTGCCAGGTCAGTGGTGTGAGTGCTAAAAAGCAAAACGACCAGGACAAAGTGCTAGGAAGTGTAGGCAGGTGAGACAGGGTGCCTGGTCCGAGTCCAGGAAGTCCTCTCTGAGGAGGTGACAGCTACAGAAGCTCAGGGAAATAAGGGAGGGAGGGAACCCCGGGCGATCCAGGGAAGAGTGGTCTTGGCAGCAGAAACAGCAAGTGCAAAGGGCCTGGGGTGGAGCAGCTGCAACTGAAGAGGAGCTGGGAGGCCAGAGTGGGGGAAGGAGAGTGTGATGGTGAGAGTGGGGAATGGCAGAGACGCACATGGGAGCCAGAACTTATGGGGCCCTGTAAGCCAGGGCGAGGTCTCGGCCTCCACTCAGTGAGATGGGAGCCACTGAGGGCTTTGAGCAGAGCCTGTGTCTCAACAGGACCGCCTGGTTGCGGTGTGGAGATGGGGCTGAAGGGATCATGAGTGGAGGCAGGGAGGCCGTGGGGCCTCTCATTTGGGGGAGGGGTGACCGTGGCTGGGACCCGGTGGCAGAAGTGGAAGTGGGGAGGGCTGGCTGGATCCTAGAGATGCTTTAAAGGGAGGGGAAGCAGGATTTCCTGGAGGACTGAGTGTGGGGTGAGAGAGAGGAGTCCAGGAAGACGGGAAAGTTTTTGTCCCGGGAAAAAAAACTGGAGCCACCCCCAGGTGGGATGGGGAAAACTACAGGAGAAGCAGGTTCGGGAGAGGAAGGGAAGGTGGTGAAAATTGTCTGATACCTTGTAGACATCCAGGTGGAGAGGCCCAGCGGGCAGTGCTGCATGGAGATGTCTACAGTTCGGGGGAGGCCAGGCTGGATGTGCCAGTGAGCAGGATAGGAGGCTGGAAGGGTCACCAGAGAGTGAGTGTTGGGGGAGGGGAGGGGCTGGGGCCCCCATGGTCACTTCAGGCAGGGAGGTGTGGGTGACAGGAAGCATGTCTGGTGAACTGAAAGTCTAGGTGTTAGTCTGAGTTATACAGACAAAGAATGGGACTCTTGCTGTCATAACATCCACAAGAGGGGAGCCATGAAAATGAGTGGCTGCTCAGGGGGCCCAAGTCCTGTGCTACCCCCACCTCCTCCTGCGTCCACTGTGTGGCCTTGCTCATGCATCACCCTCTCTGGGCCTCAATTCCTTGACTCTGGTGAATCGTCCTTTTGGCATCTCCCATGGAGGTGCCGGGGCAGCCTCAGAGACTCCAGGGGGCCTGGAACCATGGAAAATGGGGAGAAGGGGTGACCGGGGTACCCGATGAGCTCAGAGCAGAGGGTGGGGAGAAAACTAGACCTGCAGAGCAGCTTTTCTGGAGGGGTTTTAGACAGGGCAGCCATGGCTCAGAGAGAGAAAGACCCCTCCCACCCACACTGCCCTGTGGCAGGTCCTGCTGGGAAGACTGAGAGGGGGCGGCTCTGGCAGGAGTCACGCAGTGACCTCAGCTGTCCCTGCAAAGTGACTGCGTCAGCATCTGCACTGGGCTGGGCTTCACTGCCCAGGTGCGGCTTCTCCATGGCCAGGCAGGAGAGGGAAGGCCCCTTCTGCTGTTTCCTCAGCCCTGGGGCCTTTTTTCTGCTGCTGATCTTTTTGAGGACTCTTTTGTTTTCACCATAAAGGGCAGAAGCATTTCTTCTAATTGCCTGGTTACAAACTCAGCACATGCAGGCCACAGGGGCCCAGGAACCATACAGCTGGGGAAGCTGAGGCCTGGTGTTGGAGAGAGACTTGCCCTGGTCCCAGGAGCTGGAGCAGAGCTGGGGCTCCAACCTGGGTCCGCCACTTTGCCATTCAGAACTCTGAGGAACTTAGAGGACCAGCAGAGGAAGGGGAGCTGGCAAAGGCAGTGAAAAGTTGCAGCAGCTCTGATGGCTGGCTTGGCCCAAGGGACAGGAGGCCACACCTGCCATGGGCTTCCTATAGATCCAGTTTTGTACAGAATGTCCTGTGTGTTCCTGTCCACAGCTGTGCCATCATCATGTCCGTCTGAGTCAGAGAGGTTGAACGTCTTACCTAAGGTCACACAGCAAATGAGGGGCAGAAGTGGGTTTGCATCCAGGTCAGCTCTCTAGAGTGCCTGCTCTCTTTCCCCCACTGCCTCTTGACAACTGTGGAGAACAAAACGGGAGGCCAGCAGGGGTCGGGTGGGGACGGCCATGGGAAGGACAGAGTTCTGTGCCGGCCGGCCTCCCACCTCAGGCACACTCTCTCTGGGGGATTTGTCAACTCCACCAGTGTCCCTCTGAACACCCACAGTCCCCATAACTGTAGCTCTACCGCTGGCCTTTCCCTGGAGCTCTCCCGGACTGCATTCCCAATGTCCTGATTGAGCCCAGGGGTTCAAAGCTGCAGTGAGCTGTTATCACCCCACTGCACTCCAGCCTGAGTGACAGAGCCAGACCCCGTCTGTAGAAAACAAAACAAAACAGACAAAATCAAACAAACAGCTTTATTTAAGTGCTGCTTACACTCCATAAAATTCACCTATTTTAAGCATTCTCTGTCATGAGTTTTAATAAATTTTTGCAGTGCGCAACCAACACCACAATTCAAAAGTCCCCTCTGTCCATTTGTAGTTGATCAGCACATCTGGACTGACTCCTGCATTTATCCATAGGTCTTCTCCTGCCACTCTGTCCCCTGACTAGTGAGTGGCACTATCTGGAGTTGACCCTCGTGGCTGCACCCAGGTTCCCCTCACTGCATCTCCACCAGCCTTTTTTTAAAAACAGCTGTATTGCTGGGCACAGTGGCTTGTACCTGTAATCCCTACTATTCAGGAGACTGAGGCAGGGGAGTCATTTGAGCCTAAGAGTTTGAGACCAACCTGGACAACATAGTGAGACCCCTCATCTCTTACAAATGAAAAAGAAAAGAAAAAATTGGCCAGGCGTGGTGTGCCTGTAGTCCCAGTTACCCAGGAGGCTGAGGTGATGAACCCAGAAGTTCAGAGCTACAGTGAGCTATGATCACTCCACTACACTCCAGCCTGGGTGACAGAGCGAGACCCTGTCCACAGAAAACAAAACAAAACAGATAAAATCAAACAAGCAGCTTTATCGAAGTGCTGATTACATGCCATAAAATTCAACTATTTTAAGCATTCTCTTTGATGAGTTTTAATAAATGTATACAATGTGCAGCCAACACCACAATTCAAAAGTCCCCTCTGTCCATTTGTAGTTTGTCCCCACTCCCACCCCAGGCCCCAGGCAGCCTCTGATCTGCTTTGTCTCTGTAGTTTTACCTTTTCTAGAAAGGTCATAAGTGGAGACATATAACATGTAGTCTTCACGTCTAGCTTCATTCACTCAGCATAATGATTTTTTTTTTCCTGTTCTTTTTTTCTTTTTTCTTTCTTTCTTTTTTTTTTTTTTTTTAAGACACAGGGTCTCGCTCTGTCTCCCAGGCTGAAGTGCAGTGGCACGATCATGGTTTACTGCAGTCTTGACCTCCCAGGCTCAACGATCCTCTCACCTCAGCCTCCTGAGTAACTGGGACTACAGATGCATGCTACCATGCCCGGCTAATTTTTGTGGGTTTTGCAGAGGCATGGTTTCACCACTTTGCCCAGGCTGGTCTTAAACTCCTGGGCTCATGCAGTCCTCGTGCCTCAGCCTCCCAAAGTATTGGGATTACAGGCGTGAGCCACTACGCCCAGGAGCATAATGTTTTTGACGTTCATCTGTGTTGTTGCATGTATCAGTACTTTATTCCTTTTTAGTGCTGAGTAATATTCCATTTTATGGACATTCCACATTTTGCTTATCTGTTTGCTGGTCAATGGGCATTTGAATTATTTCCAGTTTGGGGCTATTATGAATAATGCTGCTATGAACATTCATGTACAAGTCTTCATGGGGACATATGTTTTCATTTCTCTTGTATAACCTCCCTTTTCCAGCCCACCAGACCTTGATTCCTGTTGAGGAGCTACACAGTTGTAGGGAAACTGACTCCACCCCTCCCACGAGGATAGAGCTCAGGCCCCAGGTTAAGCCAGGGCATAGAGCTCATGACCCAGGCTAGGTCAATCAGTGTGTTCCATCCTCCAGGCCTGATGATTGGTTCCTGGATGGGCAAGTGAGATAAACCAGTCCAATCAGAGTGACTCTTAGGACTGGGGCTGGAACAGCAGCCCTTTTTCATGCCCCTGATAGTATGTTTGTTATATCTGGAACAGACACCCTGTGTACATTGGCAAAGCCAGCTTTAGGATATAATTAACACATGGAGGAGGACAGGGCTAAGAAGCTGGAACCTTGATTCAGCTGTGCCTGAAGTACACCACAAATCCAGACAGTTACATGGATCAATCAATTCACTTTATTGTTAAAGCCAGCTTGAGATGGTTTCATTGTTCTTTTTGTTGTTGTTGTTGAGATGGAGTCTTGCTCTGTCACCCAGGCTGGAGTGCAATGGTACGATCTTGGCTCACTGCAACCTCTGCCTCCTGGGTTCAAGTGATTCGCCTGCCTCAGCCTCCTGAGTAGCTGGGATTACAGGCGCCTGCCACTCTGCCCAGCTAATTATTGTATTTTTAGTAGAGACGAGGTTTCACCTTGTTAGCCAGGCTGGTGTCGAACTCCTGACCTCAGCTGATCCACTGCCTCGGCCTCCCAAAGTGCTGGGATTACAAGGGTGAGCCACCGCGCCTGGCCCATTGTTGTTCTTGTTTGTATCTCAGGGGTCAGCAAACTATGGCCTATGGGCAGCCTGTTTTTGTTAAAAAAAAAAAAAAAGTTAGAACTTGCCACTTACTAATGTGTTGTTAATGGCTGCTTTGCAGTGCCATATGGCCTGTAAGCCTGAAATATATACCATCAGCCTTTTAAGAAAAAGTTTCAGGCCCCTGTTATAACCAAAACCTTAGTATTCAATATATCCCCCAGTCATCAGGACAGAAATCTGGGAGTCATCCCTGAATCCTCCCTCTGCCTCATTCCCCATATCAAACCAGCCCCAAATTGGATTGATTTTTCAGTCTGCGTGTCTCCTGAATCTGTCTGCTGTCTTTGGGCCCCAGTGCCCTAGGTGAACCATTGTCAGCTCTCGCCTGGACCTCGCCACCCACCTCTATACTACCCCACAAAGCTGTTGGGTGATCTTTCTCCCACAC
Source organism: Papio anubis (assembly GCF_008728515.1). Lineage (NCBI taxonomy): Eukaryota > Metazoa > Chordata > Mammalia > Primates > Cercopithecidae > Papio > Papio anubis. Next base: position 63,526,771 of record NC_044991.1, read on the forward strand.
ACATTTGGTGAAGCTCCCATTGCTCCCAGGGTAAAGGCCAGACTCCCTGGACTGGCACTGCAGGACCCTCGTGAGTGAGCCCCTACCTGCATTTCTAGCCCTGTCTCTCCCCTCTCCTCTCCTCCTCCTCCAGAGCACACAGACCAGCACCTGACTCGTGCAGAAGTTCCCAAAAATGGCGTGCTCTGTCCCTCTGTCTGCCTTTTGTACCAGCTGTTTCTTCTGCCTCCAATACCCTTCCCACTCTGCCCACCTAGTGGACACCTGTGTATCCTCTAAGGCCCAACCAAAGCCTCGCCTCCTTTTTGCTGTTTCTATAATCACCCCAGCCTGGGTCAGGGCTCCCATCAGCCCTTGGGACTCAAGAAGTGTTGGTTTGCAATACGGTATTTCTGCCTTTTGCTCCAAAGCCACTGTGAGGAATCCAAAGAAGGTTCGAACAAGGGAGGGAGGAAGAGCATGTGGACTCTCTGAGCTCACTGTGAACAAGAGGACATGGAAGGACTGGAATTGGTTGAGTTTCCAAGGCCCAAAGACCCCAAGCAGGAGCATCTTTAGGAAGTGCATAGAAATGCTTCCCAAGATGAACGAAATGAACCAACGATGAGATCAGAGAATGGTTCCAAGAAAAGAAAAAAGTAGGGCAGGCGAGAGTGGGCCACTGTGGCAGGCCCTGAGAGTGTGGAATACGAACAACGGGATTACAGGGAAATGTCATTAAGGTGAAGATTTTCCACAGCCTTTGGAAGTCAGCAAGTGGGATGGGAGGGGGCCAGATGGCCGGTGAGGGAGCCGTGGATCCCGTCAGAGCTGCCGGGAAGTTTACGGATTTACAGGACTTGCCCTTTGGAGGGTTTAGGGAACATCTGATTTCTAGGTTCTCAACTGAAAACAAATTTGGACACCAGCTGGCTGGGTCCTGAGTGAACCTTCCCAAGAAGCGACTGGTGGATTCAGGGGAGCACTGGACAGGGAGTCCGAGCCAGCTCTGCTGTCACTGGCTGTATGGTTCTTGGCTGCCATGTCCCAGGGTTTAGGGCTGTGGCCTACACTCACTGCTAATTCTGGAAGTGAATCCAGGGCACAGAAAACCAGAAACCAGTCAAGGCCCAACCTCCCCCATGGGGCCACAGTGAGGTACGCATGAGACAGTGAATATGAAAATGCAAACTGCAGTGCGGTGGCCCCACGTCACTGTCCCTCCTCTCTTCTCACTCCTCCAGCTGAGCCCGTCCCCGTCCTCGTGGCTTCCCAGCTGTTGCATGAACCTCACTCTTACACTGCTCTGTTGTGGAACCTAATGTATGGCACGTCTCTCTTGCCAGACCGTGAGTACCTGAGGACAGGGACAAGCATGTCGGGCTCCTGTCCCCTGTATGTGTTGCAGTGCCTGGCCCAGAGCAGGAGTTCGGCAACTATTTCTTGAAGGACTTGGAATTGTAAAGAAACAGTTAACTTGAGGGTGCTGGTCAGCTTCAGTTTATAAAAGCGGGGACCAGGTAGATCACGGTAGAAATCTTTCTGACAAATTGACAAAATGTTTTGTGAGTTTGTAAAAAATATGAGCATCCCAGAAATGCTCAAGAAGAAATAGAACTCAAGCAGTTCCAGTCCTTCCAGTCTGGGATTAAGATTGCTAAAAGCTACCTGGCCCTGAGCTGTCCGGTAGGGTAACCACGAGCCACATGTGGCTATTGAACTTCAAATTAAATTTAAAAATCAGTTTTGTATTTTTTAAAATTATTATTATTATTTTCTTTTGAGACAGAGTCTCTGTCACCCAGGCTGGAGTGCAGTGGCTCAATCTCAGCTCACTGTAACCTCCATCTCCCAGATTCAAGCAATTCTCATGCCTCAGCCTCCCAAGTAGCTGGAATTTCAGGCACATGCCACCACCATGCCTGGCTAATTTTTGTATAAAAATCAGTCTTTTAATTGCACTAGTCACATTTCCAGTGTGCAGTAGCCACACGTGGCTCATGGCCACCCTATGGGACAGCACAGTTTAGAGCATTTCCGTCATGGCACAAATTCTATTGGACAGCATTCCTCCATGCCTTGAAAATCCATGCCCATGTGTTATTTTAAGCCCCGATCGTTCTTCAGGGGCTTCTGAGACTTAGGGGAGAGAGCTGGGGCTCTGGAGTCCGACCCAGAATTTGAACCCCTGCTCAGCCATTTACTTGCTGTGTAGCCTGAGGCAAAGAAATCTTCCTTCTCCTCTCTGAGGCTCAGTGTCCTCGTCTGTGGCCTACACAGAGCGGTGGGTTCTAGGAAAAAGCTAGGTAAAGGGCTTCCCAGTTGGTATTGCATGCAAGGACCTGCTGTGAGGCACATAGCGGTGTTCCTAGAGCTGTGAGAGACTGCATGGGCTGTTCCTATCAGAACATTCTGGAGGGGACACCTCCCAGGCCCTTGCAGCTTGGAGCCACTGCCCAAGCTTCTCAAAATGAGGGCAAGGCATGCTGGGAGTTCATCGAGCGCTGGGGGCTGATCTGGAGCAGTGGCCAGTGGGTGTGGCTGGCTTGAGGCAGTTGGTAGGTGAGGGCAAGGCTAGAACTGGTGAGGCTGGGAGGAAGGGCCAGCCCACTGAATCCTGGGCAGGGGCATGTGCCCTCTCTGCATAAAACTCCATTGTCTACTAGCTGATTAGGGGATCGTAATACGAATACCAGGAGCCATAGCAGCTTTGTACTCCTTGAGCATTTCCTGTCTACCAGACACTGTGCTAAGAGATATACTACGTGTATGCATTAGCTCTGCCCTCACAGCAGCCCTTTGTAATAGGTATGTTATTATTCCCATTTTGCAGACAGGAAACACTGAGGCCATTCGTCCAAGGTCACACAGCTACGAGGCTGTAGAGCTGGGATCTGACCCCAGGCTGTTTAGCTCCACAGAGTCAATGCTGGGATGAAGTCCAGCTCCTGACCTTGTCCTCCAGGCCCTGCAGAGCCTGCCTCAGTTGCCCTTTCCACCTTCATCTCTGTCACTCCCCACCTTCTTCTGGTCAAGTTCCTCAGACATCCCAGGTGTCTCTCTCCAGTGTCTGTGCCCTTGTTCACACTCCTGGTCCCCTCCAGCCTCTGCAGACTCCTATTCACCTGCTACTACTCCGTTCTGGTGTGTGAGCATCTCGAGGCTGGGAATGGGTCTAAGTCGTTTTCATGTCATAAAGTCCTGCAGATGGCTTGGGGAATCGGGGCCATGGCTAATTGTGGGTGGCGGTTTGGTGAGTGGGTGATGAGTAGCTGGAAGGGTTGGGGGAGTGGATGAAGGGTGAACCAAGGGGCGGGTGGACAAACTGGTGGAGGAGTGGGTGGGTGGCATGTGTTGCAGTGCCCTCAGCGGGACGGGGCCTGAGCAGAGCATGGGGGGCTGGGCATGGGGAGGGATGGGGGCAGGGAGCGGTCTAGGGTGATGCCAGTTTTCTAGCTTGGGGACTTGAGTGGATCATGGTGTCATCAGGGTGGGATGGGTTTAGGGGAGAAGGGGATGAGGTCCATTTTGGACATGGGGGTGTGATGGGCCAAGGGTTTAGGAGGCCGCTGGGGAGATGAGCCTCAGGTTCAGAGGCGACGTCGGGCTGCACAGAGAGACTCAGGAGGTCAGTATGGGTGGTGATTCGAGTCGTGGGGGCCAATGGCGTCACCACCTGGGGGCTGGGCATGGGGTGAGAAGGACTCAGGACAGCGGAACAGCCACATCTCAGAGCCAGCAGGGGAGGGGGAAGAATTATAGTCCCCCAGATAGAAAAGCCAGGAGCGTCAGAGCAACAGAAGAGGCTTGCGGAGAGGAGAAACAAGGCGTTGGGGGTGTAAGAAGGCCCCGGGGCACGAGGGAACTCCGTCAGTGCTATTTTTAAAAAAATATTTTTCCATTTCAGTTTAACTTTACAAATATTTATTGAACTAAAAGGTTCTGTGTAAATCCATTTTGTAAATTAAATTTTTGTACAACAAATACCATTTTAACTGGGCCTGGGGTGGCAAGGTTTGGGAGACCATTCATTATTTGAGGAGCCCTGAGTCGAATTCTTTTGAAAAGCTTTGTTTTTTTTGTTTTTTGAGTCAGCAAGGATTTTGGCTTTTCAGGCTTGCAGAGTGAGGCGTTCATTTGTTCCACATGCGTTTTGAAAAGATCCTTCTTGCTGCTGCAGAGAAGACGGGCCAGGGAGGCAGCTGGGCACCCAGGGAGGAAGCTCTTGCAGTGTCCGAACGAGAGATGGTACTGGTCTGGATGGGGGCGACTCTGGGGGATCAAAGGGAGGGGATTTGAGGGATGTGTAGGAGGTTTTTTAAAAAGATAGGACATGGCCTGGCATGGTGGCTCATGCCTGTAATGCCAACACTTTGGGAGGCTGAGGCAGGTGGAGCACTTGAGGTCAGGAGTTCGAGACCAGCCTGGACAACATGATGAAACCCCGTCTCTACCAAAAATACAAAAAAATGATTAGCGGGGCATGGTGGTGCATGCCTGTAGTCCCAGCTACTCGGGAGGCTAAGACAGGAGAAATGCTTGAACCCAGGAGGCAGAAGTTGCAGTGAGCCAAGATCGCGCCACTGCACTCTAGCCTAGATGACGCAGCGAGACTCTGTCTCAAAAAAAAAAAAAAAAAAAGATAGGACATTTCCAGCCATGGTGGCTCATACCTGTAATTCCAGCACTTTGGGAGGCTAAGGTGGGCAGATCACTTGAGGTCAGGAGTTCAAGACCAGCCTGGCCAACATGATGAAACCCCATCTCTACAAAAAATACAGAAATTAGCTACTTGGGAGCCTGAGGCACAATAATTGCTTGAACCCGGGGGGTAGAGGTTGCAGTGAGCTGAGATTGCACCCCTGCACTCCAACCTGGGCGACAGAGTGAGACTCTGTCTCAAAAAAAGGAAAAAGAAAAAAAGATAGGACATAGTCTTGGGCTTTACTTCTGGGTGTGTGAAAGAGGAGGAGGAAGAGGGATAGAAGCTTCCTGGCTTCTTGGTCACCTGAGGGTGACCAGGTTAGATGATACTGGGATGAGGGCATGGTCTTCAGCGAAGGTCACAGACTGAGCCCTGGACACATTGAGTACACAGTGTCTGTCCACAAGATGGCTAGCAGAGCTGCTGTAGGAATTTGGAGCTCAGAGGTGTGAGCTGGACTGGAGAGAGAAATGTCACATCTGCGACGGGGAAGGAGGGAAAACCCAGAGCTCATGACAATTGGTCAAGAAATATCTCCAGTATTGAAAATATTTGTTGAATGAAGTATTCACGGAGCACCTCCACGTGCCGGGTACAGCGTGTGGCAATAAAGCGGACAGAACTCTCTACCCTTCGGGGCTGACAACTGTAGTGAGAGGAGCAGGCAATGATCAGGATAAATTACGCAATTACATGGCCTGTTGTATAATGATATGGGCTGAGAAAAACAGGAAAGCAGGCAGGGACAGGCCCAAGGAATGTGCTGTGGAGGGCTGGGGAGTGTAGCAGACACACAGGTTACACTCGCTGAATTCATTTGAGCCCTACAACCACCATATAAAGAAGGGGCTATAACTACCCCCACATTAGAGATGAGCAGCTGAGTTGCAGAGAAGATATTTGCCCAAGGTCATGCAGCCACGTAACTGGCAGGGCCTGGATTTTTACCTGGAGTTCATACTTTTGAGTCCTCCTGCTGGGCTCAAACCCCCTCTCATTGGCAAGTCAGGTCTCAATAAAGATTCTGAAGGAAGGGAGGGGGTAAGGTTCACAGACATCTGAACACAATCAATCAACATTGCAGGCAGAGCAAGAGCACGTGCAAAGGCCCTGAGTTAGGCACGTGCCTGGTATATTTGAGGACCAGCATAGCTAGGGCAAAGGGAGCAGGTGGAGGAGGGAATCAGAGGTGGCACAGGGCTGCCTGTGGTGTCTGCAGGGCTGTTAGCTTTTTACTCAAGGTGCAGTGAGGCCATGGGGAGTGTGGAGCTGAGGAGGGGCAAGTTCTGACTTAAGGCCTAACCCATTTCCTCTGGCTTCTGTGCTGGGGGCAAGGTCAGAAGCAGGACAACAGAGAGGGCATGAATAATCCAGGCACGAGGTGACGGTGGCCCAGTCCACAGCGGTGGCAGCAGGGTGGGTCAAGGGGGACCGGTGGCATTGCTGAACGCTTGCGTGTGAGGGGCGAGGGTGGGAGAGGCCTCATGTTTGGCTTGGGCCTGAGTGGCTGGAAGGACAGGATTCCATTGACTGAGATGGGAGCAGCTGTGGAAGGAGCCACTTCAAAAAGAACTTTCCATGTCCATTTCCTTCTGAATCCCTGGCTACCCGGAAGTAGGGATTAAGACTTGAGCAGTTCATGATTTGCCCAGGTTTCTCGGCTGGAAGGTAATAGAGCCAGGGCCAGAAGCCATATGTGCATCCTAGGGTTTGGAATTTTATCTCATTTATTCAATCAACAAACATTTCTGGAGCACCTCCTGTGTGCCAGGCTGATGGAGGAGGCCGTGTCAGCCAATGATCATGGCAATGGTTACCTTACATCGGCATGAGCAGTGGTGAGGAGAAGGCAAGGGAGCTCTAGGAGCCAGTAACAGGCAGGAGGGAAGGGTGCTGCGGGGCCAGAGAGGGCTTCCTGGAGGAGGAGAACATGACATGCAAGGACCACAAGGGACCACAGGTTCCCAGAGAATGACTACCTGTTGGGAAGTTGCAGAATCTTTTGTTTTGTTTTGTTTAAGTGTTAATAATTGAGATATAGAAGCTGAGCGTGGTGGTACATGCCTGTAGTCCCAGCTATTCAGAAGGCCAAAGTGAGAGGATCCTTTGAGGCCAGGAGTTCAAGAGCAGCCTGGGCAACATAATGAGACCCCCATCTCTACAACAGTTAAAAAACTGGCCGGGCGCAGTGGCTCACACCTGTAATCCCAGTACTTTGGGAGGCTGAAGTGGGCGGATCATGAGGTCAGGAGATCAAGACCATCCTGGGGAACACAGTGAAACCCCATCTCTACTAAAAAATATAAAAAATTAGCCGGGCGTGGTGGCAGGCGCCTGTAGTCCCAGCTACTTGGGAGGCTGAGGCAGGAAAGTGGCATGAACCCAGGAGGTGGAGCTTGCAGTGAGCCAAGATCGCGCCGCTGCACTCCAGCCTGGGGGACAGAGTGAGACTCCGTCTCAAAAAAAAAAAAAAAAAAAAAAACTAACTTGATGTTGTGGCTCATGCCTGTAGTCCCAACTACTTTTGAGGCTGAGGCAGGAGGATCCCTTGAACCCAAGAATTTGAGGCCAGGCCTGGGCAACATAGCAAGACTCCATCTCTAAAGAAAAAAAAAGAATTGAGATATAATTCATGTACCATACAACTCACCCATTATATAGTTAATGGCTTGTAGTATATTTACAGGGTTGTGTATCTGTTACCACAATCCGGTTTTGAGCATTTTCGTTACCTCCAAAAAGAAACCCCACACTCCTTAGCTGTCACCTCCTCTCAGTCCCTGTCCCCACACCAGGAAGCCTGAGGCAGCCCAGATCTACTTTCCATCTGTGCAGTGGCACCTGTTCTGGATATTTCACTGAAATGGAATAATGCCATGTGCTGTGTTCTGTGTCTGGCCTCTTCTACTTAGCATCACGTTTCAAAGTTCATCCACATTGGAAGTTGCAGAATCTTTAACAGCATCACAGACGGCCTGGACCCAAAAGACTGTATAATGGTGCTTCCCGACCATTATAAAGAAGCGGGGCCAAGCGCAGTGGCTCATGCCTGTAATCCCAGAACTTTGAAAGGCTGAGGCAGACGGATCACTTGAGGCCAGGAGTTTGAGACCAGCCTGGGCAATATAGCGACATTTCATCTCTGCAAAAAATACAAAAATTAGACAGGTGTGGTGGTGCATGCCTGTAGTCCCAGCTACTCAGGAGGCTGAGGCAGGAGGGTCGCTTGAGCCCAGAAGGTCAAGGCTACAGTGAGCTATGATTGCACCACTGCACTCTAGTCTGGGCAACAGAGTAACACTCTGTCTCAAAAAATAAAAAAGAAGAAGAAGTGGGGATCAAGGAGACTTGCTGTTCTGTCAGCAAGGAAGAGGTGGGGAATTTGAGGAGGCCTCAGGCTCTTAGGCCAGGGCCTTGGCACACCCTACTGTGCTGTGCACAGGCCGCCCCCCTTGGTTGCCACCTCTTTTCCTTCAGCTTTGGGCTCTGGGTGAATTTGGCTAAAAGTGACAACTCGGTCAGGAACGCATCTTCTCAAACACCGGTCTTTCCCGCCCTGGAAATTTTCACACCTTATGGTGAATCTTGAAATATTTTATGCATCTTTGAGAATTTGTGTCTACTGACTCAGAATGTAGTGGAGTTTGTATTTTCTTTTCCTGCTCCTTAACACTTTTATTCAGGTGGCTATGCTTGTTTTTCTTGGTTTGGTGACGTTCTCCCTGGGGGAGGCTGCATCGTCCTGGAGTCAAGTGCCTGGGTTGGAGGCCCTGCCCTGCCTCGTCCTGGGTGTGGGGTTGTTGAAGCTCTCTGTGCCTTGGATGCTTCCTTTGGAAAATAGAGATGACATTGTAGGGCTGTGGCAGAAAGGAAATGAGGTAAAGCCTGTTACAGGTTTGGCACTGAGTAGATGCTGGAGGTTTGGTTCTTGATCAGATGCTCAGGAGAGATGGCGAGGCCTTTCAGGCCCCTGAGATAGCGAGGGGAGAAAGGTGAGCCTCCCCCACCAGCGACTTCCCCTTTCTCCTCATTCCTCCTATCCCAGGGCCCCCTAGACCTGGACCTCTCCTCCCAGGGCTCAGATGTGGAAAGCCTGAGTTCAAATCCCAACCTACCACTCGGATTCTGTGTCCCCACGCCAGCTCGGCTTCCTCTGTGTCTCAGTTTCTTGACCTGTAAAATGGGAGGGGAGAGGGTGGAGGGTGGGCGGAGGGTGTTCCACTGAGGCCTCCAGGGCAGCCAAAAGGCTTCTGGGAGAGGGTGTGGAATAGAGGGGCCTTTTTCCTCTGCCTGGAGGACTGGTTCCTGCTGATTCGTGGGTTGTTTTTGGTTTTGGTTTTTTTGAGATGGAGTCTTACTCTGTCACCCAGGCTGGAGTGCAGTGACACCATCTCGGCTCACTGCAACCTCTGCCTCCCAGGTTCAGGTGATTCTCCTGCCTCAGCCTCCTGAGTAGCTGGGATTACAGGCATGTGCCACCACACCCGGCTAATTTTTGTATTTTTAGTAGAGATGGGGTTTTACCATGTTGGCCAGACTGGTCTCAAACTCCTGACCTCAAGTGATCCACCCACCTCCGCCTTCCAAAGTGCTGGGATTACAGGCGTGAGCCACTGCGCCCGGCCTGGTTCCTGCTGATTTACAGATCCAGGCAGGAGCAGTGACACCTGTTCAGGGGAAGTGGGTGGAGAGGGACACCTGGCTTCCCTGTGCTCTCACACGAGATGCGCCACATGGAGATGGTGATGGGATGCAGTGAAGGGCCTCTTAGAAGTACCTTTGTTGGGCCGGGCGCGGTGGCTCAAGCCTGTAATCCCAGCACTTTGGGAGGCCGAGGCGGGTGGATCACGAGGTCAGGAGATCGAGACCATCCTGGCTAACATGGTGAAACCCCGTCTCTACTAAAAATACAAAAAAAAAAACTAGCCGGGCGTGGTGGCTGGCGCCTGTAGTCCCAGCTACTCGGAGGCTGAGGCGGGAGAATGGCGTGAACCTGGGAGGTGGAGCTTGCAGTGAGCCGAGATCGTGCCACTGCACTCCAGCCTGGGCGACAGAGCGAGACTCCGTCTCAAAAAAAAAAAAAAAAAAAAAAGAAGTACCTTTGTTGGGCTTATTGGGCACACATTATGCACCAAATATTTCACCTGCACTGTCTTCTCAGTCTTCACAGTAGCCTTCAGAGGTGGCGCTCTTGTTCCCATTTGGCTGGTGGGGAAACTAAGGCTCAGAAAGGGGAAGCTGCCTCCCCGGTGTCACCCCACATGTGAGAGGCTGAGCTGGGATTTGAACTCAGGACCGCATGACTCCTGCCCCTTTCCCGACTTCCCCCATCCGGGGAAAAGGAGGAAGAAGCAAGACAGGGAAGGATTTGAGCCTTTGGAACCCAGCTTCCTGGCTGCTGTGGGGATTCTGTGGGTGGTGGGAAAGGCATTGTAAATATGCATGACATGCAGATTTGCCTCTAAAAAAACAATGTGGGTGCGCACATGAGCTGGGATGCCAGGGTGCTTTGGAAAATGTAGTGTTGTGCAAACACTTGGGTTTCTATGACCACTGTTCCATGTTGTCTCCTTCCCTCGTGTCCCCAGGGCCAGTCCAAGGGTCTCAGGTGGAGGGCTTACCTCCAGCACCTCCTAATCACCATTATTCCCCATTCCTGCAGGCACCCGTGCCTCCCCTCTGCCAGGAACCTTGGGGCCCTGTGTGTGACCTGGACGTGGTGACCCCCGGGCGGTGGCAGAGCCCCTGTCCCGAGCTGCTTCCTGCCGGCACCTCTGATCGAGTGCCTAGAGGGATGTGTGTGCCAGCCCTCGGTCCAGTGCCCGCGCCTGAGCTGATGCCTGCTGGGCCCCGACAGCTTGCCGTGTTTCCTGTGCTCATAGCTCCCTGGTTGGTAAGTAACTGCGTCCGCAGGCCTGGTCTCCTCACCAGCCCCCCATGCTTGGCACAGTTGGGAAATGCCCAGCCTCACTTCCACTGGCACCCACACGCTGGCAGAGGGACCTCAGTGAGAGTTTGTATATGTCTGGGCACCATTTATAGTTCAACTGGCCTGTCTTAGCCAGTCCTCCCGACAACCAGGAGGTGGGTGTGGTGATCACTCCCATTTTCCAGAGGAATCAGCCTCAGAGAGGGGAAGCCACCTGCCTGGGATGCACAGCAAGCCCAGCTCTGTCCACCTCAAAGGCCAGCTCTTGCCACACCCAAGCAGGTGGGAGCAGGTGGTGCACATAGGCTCAGGACAGGAAGGGAGTCGTGAGCTGTGCTGAAGGCCATGGAACCTCTGGGGCCCTCAGGGTGGTTTGAGGGGAGGCCATCAGAATTCTTGAATCTTGGGGGCCCTGCATTCTTGCCCCTCTGGCCTGTTCTCCCCATGCTCCTCCAGCTCCCACCTTGCCATCGGGATGAGGTGCTGGGCCTGTGCTGGGCCTGCCCTGTCTCTGACCATCTGTTTGGGGGTGCAACCACAGTGCCACCGCTTCACCATGCTGCTTGCATCTTTTCTTCACCTTCCACTTCCCAAGGCGCTGCTGGCATAACAGTCTAGTTCACAGATGTAGAAACAGAGGCTCAACTAGGTCAAGGGGCTTACGCGCAGGCTTGCCCAGCCACCACAAAGCACTACATGGGGCCACTGGGGTAAAAATCTGCCTCTTTCTCTGGCCTTAGCTCTGCAAGGACAAAGAACAACCACTTCATTCCCCTCTGGCCAGCTAGCAGCTGGCCCCATGCCAGGCATACAGTGGGTACCCAGTAAATAGCTGTGGAAGGAAGGAAAGAGGGAGAGAAGGAGGGAAGCCTCTCTCACCTCCCTCCACCCGGACACCAGCAGGGCCCGAGAGCCTCCTGCCTTTTGGCCAGTGCCGGTCCCTGCTGCCCCAGATGACTTGCAGTGAACCCATGCCTTCAGCAGGGTGGCCAGCTCCTCTGGTCCCGATTCTCTCATCTGCTAGAGCCTGCCCAACTTCCCTGATGGAGTGGTTATGAGAAGGGAAAAGATTCGTAAATATGTATAATATGCAAATATAATGGGATCTTTTTGTTTTATTTTTGTTAACCCATGAAGTTCACTGTAGATAATGTATGTAGAAGTGCTTCTATGAGAACAAGGAGCTGCCCACTGGGGTGGTGCCAGCCTTATTATGACTAACCATGAAAAGGGCCCCATTAATTAGCCGCCCCCCCAACCCGTCTCCCCCGACCCAGCTGCTAGTCTGTTGTTGCAGCTACAAATAGCCATTGCTTTTGGCTGAGAAGCTGGTGCAGGAAAGGTGATAAGGACAGCTTGGTCTGAGAGCTGTGTCTGTAGGATTTAATCATTTGCAAACACTCCTTATTGTGCTCAAGGAATGCAAGGCCTCTCCAGGGACTAAATGTGTAATGAGGGCCGGCTGAAGAACAGCAAGCATTTCTTGAGCAATTACTATGTGTTTGGCATTGCACTAAATGCTTTGCGTTTTTCATTATTTCAGTTGAACTCCCCCCTAACCCTGTGGATGGGGAGACTGAGGCAGGGACTTGGGGGTGAGGGCTCATCTGTTATCAGCCCAGTATTTCCTGAAAATTACTGCCATCCAGTGCCCACCTCCACCCCCCGGGCCAGGCTCTGAGAACGCAGCTGAGCAGACAGCCCCTGGTGTGTGTGGCCCAGTGACGGAGAACGGGATTCCTTGGCACGAGCTGGGTGAGCAGCCGTCAGCATCGTGTGGAAAGATGGAGGCCCGGGCGGCAGCGAGGGAGGTGTTACTGCTGCTATTTTGCTAACAAGCTGGTTATTTAAAGAACAGCTGAAGCCGGAGCTGGAAAATGGGATGAGGTGTCTCCAGGGCAGAGGCAGCCAGGAGTGCTGGGTCCTGAGACCGAGGGACCTGGTTGGATCACAGCAGAATGGCCACACAGTCATTTTTTTTTTCATCCACTTATTAATACAGTAATGGCTGCTGGGCACGGTGGCTCAGGCCTGTAATCCCAGCACTTTGGGAGGCCGAGGTGGGTGGATTACCTGAGGTCAGGAATTCGAGACCACCCTGACCAACATGGTGAAACCCCATCTCCACTAAAAATTCAAAAAGTAGCCAGGCGTGGTGGCAGGCTCCTGTAATCCCAGCTACTTGGGAGGCTGAGGCAGGAGAATTGCTTGAGCCCAGGAGACGGAGGTTGCAATAGCCGAGATTGTGCCACTGCACTCCAGCCTGGCCAACAGAGCCAGACTCTGTCTCAAATAATAATAATAATAGTAATAATAATAATAATAATGGCACCATAAAGGCTGGACAAGGATTCCCTTGGTGGAGAAAAGAAGGCAAAAGATTGGGAAGGGAACCTCAGGGGGTTTCTGAGGGGCCAGCAGTGGCCTGGGTGGTGGTTACATGACTGTTGCCTTCTGATATTTTATTGCAGTAAACATTTTTGTTTTGTGCACTTTACTGTCTATATTACATATCACTGTAAAAAGGCTAAAAAAAAATTGTAACAATAATAGCTAACGTTTATTGAGCACTTGCTAACAGGCTGTTTGCTAAGCATTTTTTATCTTCTTGAATCCTCCTGGATTCTTTTATTCTGCCCATTTTACAGAGGAGGAAAGTGAGGCTTGGAGAGGTAAAGCTACTTGTCTTGCTGCCAAAGAGTGGAGGAGTTTTGATGAGAAACCAGACACACTGATTTAAGCCTCATATGCAAGGATCAGGGTCCAGGAAGTTCCCTGCAAAAGGTCAGGGGTTCCTCCATTTGTTCCTCAGACACGTCTGTGCTTCTTGTATTTTTAAGGCTTGGGAGGCCAGGCAGGTGTGTGCAGTCATAGGCAACAGATGAGGGGCCTGGGAGTCTCCAAGGGGACAGAGCAGAGCATTTAGCTGTTTAACAAGTGTCAAAGAGCTGGGCGCAATGGCTCATACCTATAATCCCAGCACTTTGGGAGGCTGAGGCAGGAAGATTGCTTGAGCCCAGGAGTTCAAGATCAGCCTGGGCAGTATAGTGAAACCTCATCTCTAAAAAAAAAAAAAATTAAATAGCTGAGTGTGGTGGCACGTACCTGCAGTCCCAGCTACTTGGGAGGCTGAAGTGGGAAGATCACTCAAGCCCAGGAGGCAGAGGTTATGGTGAGCCGAGATTGCACCACTGCACTCTAGCCTGGGTGACAGAGTGAGACCCTGTCTCAAAAAAAAAAAAAAAAAATTGTATTAAAGGATAGGAGTGGGACATTCCTAGGGACAGGCCCAAGGAGAAGGCCAAGGCATACTCAAGTCTCATCCAAAGTAATAAAAGAGTGAGGTGGGTGGGAGAATGGCTTGAGGCCAAGAGTTCAAGACCAGCCTGGGCAACATAGCAAGACCCCCTTCTCCAAAAAAATTTTTTAAAAATTAGCCAGGCATAGTGATATGTGCCAGTAGTCCCAGCTACTCAGGAGGCTGAGGTGGGAGGATCACTTGAGCCCAAAAGTTTGAGGCTGCGATGAGGTATAATCATGCCACTGTACCTTAGCCTGGGCAACAGAGCAAGACCTTGTCTCTAAATAAATAAATAAACAAATAACATTAAAAATTTTTAAAGGTAAAAAATGCCATCCAGGTGAGACAGGGTCAGACCCACCTGTGAACTCACTGGATGGGGGGCGCCAAACTGCAATTTTCTGAGGACCTATTGTGTGCTAAACACATTTGTTACCTTCTTTAATCTTCAGAACAACCTTGTGAGATTAGCAGTATTGGCCCCATTTTACAGATGAGGGGACTGAGGCCTAAGTCCACACAGACAGTGGATAGTGGAGCTGCTCTGCCAGACTCCATTGCCTTGTATCCTGTGCGTGCAGAAAGCCTTGCTTGGTGCCGGGGTCTCTGCTGGGGCAGGCATCTGGGCATAGATGCTCCAAGCAGCACATGGCTGGAAGTGAGTTCCAAGGCCGCTCTGTGGGGCCCTGAACTGACTCTGGGGACATGTCATGGAGCGGGGCAGTCTGCTGCCCTGACAGGGCATCTCTTCATTCATGCGTTCCAAGGACATCTCTTGAGTCTAGTCCCTGCTAGTCCACACCCTTCCTGGAGCACACAGGCTTGGGGAGGGGCAGATATTATACAGTCATCCAAAGACATAAATGGAATGAGGAGAGACTCCATTGGTGCAGTGAGGGAAATTAACATGGTGACATCATGAAGATGAACCGGTAGGAGGCCTGTGTGACATGGCACCGTCCAAGATGGCCCTCTCTAAGGAGATGGCATTTGAGCTGAGACCCGAAAGGATGATGTGGATCCAGCCATGCTGGACAGTGCTCACGTAACATCGTTGCTGTTAGCAGGACAATTGGGGACAACCCGTTTGTCCATCACCACGGGGCCAGTTAAAGCCATTTGACTGCAGCCACACAGTGGCGCCTGCTGCAGCTGTTAGAAACGGGGCCACGGAGCTAAATTTATTGTTGCATAAAGAACTTCATAGTGTGTCGTGGAGTTTTTTTTTTTTTAAAGAGGTTATAAAACAGCATGGGTAGCATTATATCATTTCTGTAAGAATTATATGTGTTTCTGAAAACTGCACAGTGCTCTTCCTGGGAAGTGGGGGCATGGGTGAGCTTTGCTTCTTCTACTTTTCTGGATTTGGAGTCTTTCCTGAGTTTGAGGACTCATGGGGAGGAACAGAGGATTTTAGGGTTCCCACCATCTTGTCTAGGGTACTTCTTCTCTCCTGCTACCCACCTCAATGGGATAAGGCAGGGGCTGGGGAATCAGCAGATCTGGGTCATCCTTTTGACTGTGTGACCTTGGACAAGTCACTCGCCCTTTCTGAGGCTGAGTTTCCTCTTCTGCAAAACAGAGATAAGAATAGCATCAGAGGCCGGGCGCGGTGGCTCAAGCCTGTAATCCTAGCACTTTGGGAGGCCGAGACAGGCGGATCACGAGGTCAGGAGATCGAGACCATCCTGGCTAACACGGTGAAACCCCGTCTCTACTAAAAAATACAAAAAACTAGCCGGGCGAGGTGGCGGGCGCCTGTAGTCCCAGCTACTCGGGAGGCTGAGGCAGGAGAATAGCGTAAACCCGGGAGGCGGAGCTTGCAGTGAGCTGAGATCTGGCCACTGCACTCCAGTCTGGGCGACAGAGCGAGACTCCGTCTCAAAAAAAAAAAAAAAAAAGAATAGCATCAGAGGGTGGGTGTGGGCTTAAGTGAGTAGAAACATGTGGAGGGCTAGGGCAGTACCAGGGTCGCATCCCTGATGGTGCTGCTGCTGTTATGACGGTGACTGCTAAAGGTGACACCTACCGTGTGTCGCCATGTCCTGCCAGGGCTCGCCAGGCTTACCTTTCCCTCTGTCACTGGCAGTCAGACCCAGCTGGGAGACAAGGCCCAGCCTGGGCCTTGTCACACTGTCAGCTTGGCTGGGCACAAGGCCAGCTGGACTTCAGGTCAGCACCACCCCACACCCTGCCTCCCTCCCCACCACCTCCCTCCCCCATTCACCTCCCTCCCTATCACGTCCCTCGCATCTGCCAGTGAGCATCCTTGCCAAATACGCTGTGATGGGGACACCCTGGCCCAGGATTTGCCTTTTTTTTTTTTTTCCACAACTAGTATACCTGCCCAGGAAAACAGATACTACTTTACAGCCACTAAGAGACTTAAATCTCAGGCAGAACAATGTACACTCATGAAGTCAAACTTTCGGAATCATGACATCTTAGTCATAAATAATCTGGCAACTGCAAACATATGCATTTTGCAAGTAAGTCCACTGCACCTTTCTTGATTGTAGTGATAAATTAGAAACGACCCAATTCTCTATTTGTGAGAGTTGGTTAAATAACTTACATCCGGCCAGACAATGCCATTCTCCACGGCTATAGAAACAGTGCTGTAAATCTCTATTTGTTGACATGGAAGCTTGTCCATGGTGCATTTTTGGGGAAAAACAGGAGGTTAAAAATTGGTTTATGTTGTGTGACATCTGGATTTGGAATATTTCCTGAATGTTAGGATTTGCAGGGAGGAACAGGATATCTATTTAGGTATCTACTGGTTGTTTTTTTTTTTCACTTTTATTATGAAAAAAATATATAAACATGTGTGCTCCTGCCTTGGGAGATGCTCAGAAGACTAGTCATTAAACTGTTGATAGTGGCTTTCTCTGGATGGTGAGATATAGGTGAGCTCTATTTTTATTTTTGTTTGTATCATTCAGAGTTTTTTCAAGTAAGGTGACAGAAAACCCACCCCAAACTAGTTTAAACAAAAATGGATTTGATTGACTTGTAACTGTAAAGTCCAGAGGTCTGATGGCTTCAGGCTCAGCTGGATCCAGGGGCTCGGGGCTGCCAGGACTTGATTTCTCTGTTTCTCAATTCAGCTCTCTCTGGGTTGTTCCCATGTTCTCATTAAGCTCTCATGTACAGGTAATAAGATGCATGTCCAAAGAAATAAGCAAAAATTATTCCCTGATTGCTCAAACACAAGTCCCAGAACTAAGTCTTGGCTTTGATCGGTCAAATTTGTGGGATGTGCCCACCCTCAATCAATTGCTGTTGCTAAGGGGAATTTGGTGCTCTGATTGGCAGCCTGGGCCTATGTACCACCCCCCACTAGCTGGGGGTGGAGTCAACACCACTGGAACCTCAAGAGTGGAGAATGGGGAAAAGTGGCTCCCCCGGAAGTAGATGTAGGCTATGACCTAAAGTAGACCAAATGGTGGCCAAATCCAGCAGCTCCCACCTCCCGTAATTATCTGAATTCCCCAAGATGCATGATTTTCATAATCAGAAAAAAAAAATGCAACTATTGAAAGGAGTCCTGGCCAGGTGGAGTGGCTCACGCCTGTAATCCCAGCACTTTGGGAGGCCAAGGCGGGGGGGATCACCTGAGGTCAGGCAGGAGTTCAAGACCAGCCTGGCCAACAAGGAGAAACCCTGTCTCTACTAAAAATAAAAAATTAGCCCAGTGTGGTGGCCAGCGCCTGTAATCCCAGCCACTTGGGTAGCTAAGGTGGAAGAATCGCTTGAACGTGGGAGGCAGAGTTTGCAGTGAACCGAGATCATGCCACTGCACTCCAGCCTGGGTGACAGTGAGACTCCGTCTCAAAAAAAAAGAAAAAGAAAAAGAAAGGAGTCTCGAACCCTGATCTTATGGTCAGAAGCTCCCTGAGGCAGCCTTAGACTTTCTTGGAGTCAGAACACTGGAATCTCTGAAGTACCAATTTCACTCAGGAGATATCAACCCTCTCTGTCCCGCAAGGGAGCTGTCCTGGCCCTCCAAATGATTGCAGTCTTTCGGGGAGAGGGGAACACATAGATTTATTTGTCTGGAATGTGAGAGGTGCTAAGGTGGATGTGCATACAGGGGCTGCGGGCATGAGAAGCCCAGCCTGGGAGCAAGGAAGAGGCTTTCTGGAGGAGGTGATACCTAAACTGAGTAGCCAACCAGAATGCTGGAAGAATGTTGTAGGCAGAAGAAACAATGTGTCAAAGTCCCTTAGCATGTGGTGGGGGTGCAACTATAGGATGAGAGGAGGCAGGCCCAGACCACAGGGGCCTTGAATGCCAGGGTAAGAACTTGGACTTGATCCTGAAGGCAGTGGGGAGCCTTTGGGGGATATTGTGGGATGAGGGAAGTGTCAGTGAGCTCACTCTGCCTTGTGTTGGGAGCATAGCCTGGAGGAGTTAGATCAAGGCCCCACATGGGGAACGAGAAAAAGGACCCAATGCCCCTCAAGGGAGCCTTAGATATCTACTGGTCTAAATTCCTTCCCATCCTGAGTCAGAATTCCTGTCCTGAGATGCCCAGCCACTGCTTGCATAACTCCAGAGATGGGGAGCTCACTCTCCATTTTCTGCACTGCTAGTTAGAAAGCTTCTTCACAGGACCAAGTCCACAAGCCTGGCACTGCCCAAGACACTGAGGGTTGTCCCCCAAATGACCTGCTGGGAGGGCAGGCAGAAGCCTGCATTTCCAGGTCAGGTGGGTCCAAGATGAGGAAGCCCTGGATGTCTGCAAACCCTGCTGGGAGTTTGAATGCAGGGCAGAGAGAGTCCCATTGCCTTGACAGTACAGGAAGTGTTTAGGCCTTTAGACACACATCTGCTGCTCCAGCCCATTTTCCAAATGCCCCTTGCATTTTACCCCCTTTACCCAGAAGGAAACTGAGGCTCAGAGAGGCCAAGCCGCCTACGTGACAACGCAGAGCAAGTTGGAGGCAGGGCTGGGACATGGACCCAGCCTCTCCCCCACCTTCCCCTCTGTGGCCCTGCTCCTTGTCTGCTGCCACCCTACAGGTGGGATCTGGTCACTTCATCTACTTGGGTTTGGGCAGCTTTTTTCTGGAAACTCCAGTCATTCCCAGATCATCCCCCGATTCTCTTCTAAATCCTCAAATGCTTTGTGACTGTTTTGACAGCAGCGTTTTTTGTTTCTGATATAGCAAAGTTATGACTTGCACGAGCTGCGTTTTGTGGGTCATCTCTAATACTTTATCATGCCCCATGGTCTTCATTTAGTCATTTGTCCCCACACTCCACATTTATCAGTGCCTACCATGTGCCAGGTGCTGCACTAGACGTGGAGCTACAAGGACGAATCAGAGCTGCCCCTTCCCAGGGGAAATTCTCAGTTCAGCCCAGGAGAGAAGCGTCTCTGTCAGTGATGACAGGTGAGGCATGAGAGATGAGAGGTAGGTGCTGATCACTCAGGGATCTCCAGGGCCAAGGCAGTTGATTCTGTTCCTCCAAGCAGTGTTGAAAGATGAATAGGGATTCTGCAGGGAGAAGCAACTGGGAGGGGCTCTCTGAAGATCTCACCTGCCTGCTGTTGAGCTGTTTGGCAGGAGGGTGTGAGAGATGGTGGGGAGACATGGGGCTAGAGAGGTCAGCCAAGGCTGGAGCTTACAAGGCCTCAACTGTTGGGCTGGGGAATTTGAACTTGACCCTTAAAGTAAAAGGGAGCCAAAGGCAGGTTAGGTCTGGGTGTTGGAAAGATCCTAGCTTTGCCCAGGAGCTCAAGGCTGCAGTGAGCTATGATCCCACCATTGTACTCTACCCTGGGCAACAGAGCAACTCTCTCTCTCTCTCTCTCTCTCTCTCCCCCCCCTCCTCTCTCTCTTCTCTGTCTCTCTCTCTCTGTCTCTCTCTCTCTCTCTCTCTCTCTCTCCAGTGTCTCTCGATCTGTTGCCCAGGCTGGAGTTCAGTGGCAAGATCAGGGCTCACTGCAGCCTCTTAACTCCTGGGCTCAAGTGATCCTCTTGCCTTGGCCTCCTGAAGTGCTGGGATTACAGACTTGAGCTACTGTGCCCAGCAGAGACCCTATCTCTTTAAAAAAATATTTTTAAGGCCAGGCATGGTGGCTCACGCCTGTAATCCCAGCACTTTGGGAGGCCAATGCGGGTGGATCACCTGAGGTCAGTAGTTCAGTGGCCAACATGGCAAAACCCCATCTCTACTGAAAAATACAAAAATTAGCTGGGTGCAGTGGCAGGCGCCTGTAATCCCAGCTACTTAGGAGGCTAAGGCAGGAGAATCACTTGAACCTGGGAGGCGGAGGTTGCAGTGAGCCGAGATCGCGCCATTGCACTCCAGCCTGGGAGACAAAGCAAGACTCTGTCTCAAAATATACGTATAATTTTTTTAAAAAAATAAACCAAGATCCTGGGCTGGTCCTGGGTGTGACAGCAGGTAGGACAGGACCATGAGAATGGCACAGAAGGGCGTTTAGCAGGGAGAGTCAACAAGATTTAGAGACTGAGTGCTGCTCAAGGGGAGAGAGTTAGGAGGGTGATGTGGGCTTGGGGGCCCTGTGGACCAGTGTTGAGGTGAATCCTGGCAAAGCCTGGGTCAGTGTCCCAGGTGGAGCCCAGAGGGACCTCTTCAGAGACTTAGAGCAGCAGCCTGGTGAGGCCTCCAGGGTCCTGCGTCTCTTCCCCTTGTAGTGCCTCAGTTTTCTCCTATGTAAAGCGGAGGTGATGCTAGTGCTGCCTCAGGTGTCACGGGGAAGGTCGGAGGAGAGCGTGTCAAGGGCAGGTTCTCCACGGTGCCTGGCACATAGGAAGTGCGTGGTGACTGAAGGCTGTTCTGGTTACCACAGTCCAGGGGCAGAGGTGGGTGAGAGAGCTGGCACTGGAGCTGCAGATCCCCGCCTGGGCGGCTGTGTGAGGACCTGGAGTGTTGCCTGGAGAAGGGAAACCGGAGAGGGTCTGGCTTCCTGCCTTTCCATCTCTGTTGGAGGAGGCAGGGTCTGGGTCTGGCACTCACAGGAAAAGCTCCAGGGAAGGAGATCCCAGCTTAGGCTAGGAAAACCTTTTGGATACAAAGAATTCTCTGCAGATGGGCTAGCTTGGGTGGTAGGTGGCGATCTCCTCATCACTGAGAGTGTTCAAGCGGCAGCTGCACCATAGCTTGGCAGAGTCTGTAGAGGATTTGTGATTCAGCTGAGGATCTGGAAAGTCCTTTCCAGCCCAGAGAGAGTGTGATTTCAGGTCCTTCCTTCTCTGAACCTTGGTTTCCTCATCTGTAATACAAGGATAGCAGCAGCCCCCATCTTAGAGTTGATTGCAAAGTTGAAGTGAAATCATCCAAATAAAGTGCTTAACCCAGATTTGGCACATTGCAAGCGCTCAGTGAATGGTGGCTATTATTACTGTGGTCGTTGCGCTAGATTCCTGGGAGTGTCACTCCCATCTGAGAGCCTCAGGCACCTCTGCTCATCAGGGTGCCCCTGCCTGCCTGCCCTTCGGGACCCACTTTCCGCCCTTCTCATTGCCACAGTCTCTGTCTCCAGCTCCCCCTTCAACCTCCCTGGGAGGTGGTAGGATTTCCAGACCCTTCTGGGCCCCTTTTAGCTCCCACTTGAGCAAGAGTTGGCAGGTTGGGGCGGCGGATGCCATCCGCCTCCCATATGCTTCCTGCTATTTAGAGGAAAACTCTCCCCGCGTTCCTCCAACCACACGGGCTGACATTTCCAGACAGACGCTGGAATCAGCTCTTCGGGGGATTGGCAGATAAATTTGGCCCAGGCTTTTGGGAAAATCTTCAGCCTTACTGGGGAAGCGGAGCCCAGGCTCGACGACTTCCGTCCACCCTGCTACTCCTCGGGCCTGGTCCTCTGGGGGGCTGGAGCACTGTTCTACAGCTTTGCTGATTAGGGTAAGTCTTACCAGCCCAGCCGTCCCCCAGGAGAGCCCCGCTCTGCCGGGAAGTTGCTGCTTCCAGCCTTTCACTCAAAGGCAGCAGGAGTTGCAAGGGGAAGCTCCTCCCCCCATGCCAAGACACCTGGGTGTTACCCTACTCAACCTGGCAGAGTAGCAGGTTTGGGACGATAGATAGCCAAGCTCCGGACCACTTCCTGCCTCCGTGATTTCAGGCGACTCCACCTCTCTGAGCCTCTTTTTCTTCACCTGTAAAATGGGGATACTAGTAGGATCTATCTGATTAAAAGCCTTAGGATGGATGGTGCCTGGCACATGCTAAATGCACGACAAATACTAGCCACTACTATTATCATCATCCTTATTACCATTATTATTTGGGCTAGAACAGCGCCTAGTGCTTAATATGGGCTCAGTAAATGTTAATGTTTTTCCCCTTCTCCTTTCCTACAGCTGTGGCTACTCAAGGAACACCAGGGCATTTCAGACTTAGCTCAGATTGGTGTAACCAGTGGCAGAAATGCATGAATAAGGACAGGAAGAGGCTGCCACATCCAGGGTAGAATGTAGACACCAGTTCCCCCCATACACACACGCACACACATGCGTGCATGCATGCACGCACCTGTGTCCCTAAATCTCATTCATCTCATCCGAGTCTGGAGTTCCCCTTTGCTTGGTTTTGATGGGGAAAAGGGATGAGGAAGGCCCAGCAAGGCCTGGGCTCTCTGCAGGCCTGGCTGGAGGCAGAGTCCAGGAGACGCTTGGGTGTCAGCCACAGTAGGAGGGTTCGGGGAAGCTGGAGTAGTTCTATTTGGCTCGAGTAGAAAGTGGGTGGTGGGAAGGCGTGGGAAGCAAGTTTGAGCTTCATTCAGCACCTCCTGAGTGAGCCCAAGTACCGGGCCTCGTGCCAGGGACTGGGGAAATGGTTGGAAAAGATGGGCACACTTCCTGCCCTCAACAAGCTCTGGTTCTGGGACGGGGAGGCAATGACAAACGTGCCAGCAGTAAGCTAGCGACACTCTGGGTGACACTCAAATAGCCCCAGGTGCCGAGAGAGGGGACCACAGGACTGTGGTAGTGGATACCTGCTGGAGACAGGGTGGTCAGAGAGGGCCTCTTTGTCCTCTCAAGCACCCACTGGAGCTGGCTCTGCCGATGCTGGGTGGGTCAATCGGCAGGAGGCAGAGGGGGCAGCGAGAACAAAGGTTGGGAAGCTGGCTGGAGCGAGACCCTGGAGGCCTCAAGGGCCAGGCCCATGAGAGATGCTCTTGAGAAAGATTATTCTGGTGGTGGGTGCAGGACCCTGTCGGGGGGAAGAGATGGAACCAGGAGACCTGTCTGCAGAGATGGCTTGAACATCTGCTGTGCATGCTTTTGGGGCAGTTGGGGGGAATTCTGAACGAGGGAGAAGTGGATGAGCAGAGAGCATCTCACAGGGTCAGGTTCGGAGCCAAATCCTGGGACTTGAGGCACATATGTTTTGAAAGGAGGATCTGGACCTGCATGTAGCTGGTGTGGGGTCAGGTAAGAGAGAAGATATCAGGAAAACTTAGACTCAGACCTCAGGGTAGTCAGGAAGAGTTTTAGAGGAGAGCCCAGTGCTGGTTGTGGGGAGGGGCTTCCCGGCAGCCCGGGCTGCTTTTGGGAATGACAGCACACAGGTACAGTGGGCACAGGCTTTGGCATTCGACCCAGCGGCCAGTTCCAGATCTGCTTCCTTGCTCTGTGACTCTGGGAAAATCACTTGACCTCCCTAAGCCTCGCCTGTTATAATAATACCGAATCAGTTGAAATTGCATTTGGCTGCATGTAACAAAACAAGTAACATTTGTATAAATACCCAGAAGATTATTCTTCTCATGTAACAGGAATCTCAGGGCCATGGTTCACACTTGTAATCCCAGCACTTTGGGAGGCCACAGTGGGAGAATCACTTGAGGTCGGGAATTTGAGACCAGCCTAGGCAACATAGTAAGACTCTGTCTCCATTGAAAATTTTGACAACTAGCCAAGCATGGTGGCAGGCACCTGTAGTTTCACCTGCTCAGGGGCTGTGGTGAGAGAATCATGTGAACCCAGGAGTTCAAGGATACAGCAAGCTGTGATCATGCCACTGCATTCCAACCTGGGCAACATAGCAAGACCCCATCTCTACAAAAAATAAAAATTAGACTAGCCTGGGCAAAACCCCACCTCTACAAAAAATACAAAAAAAAAAAAAAAAATAGCCAGGGGTGGTGGTGTGTGCCTGTAGTCCCAGCTACTTGGGGGGCTGAAATGGAAGGATCACTTGAGCCCAGGAGGTCCAGGCTGCGGTGAGCTGAGATTGCACCACTGTACTCCAGCCTAGGTGACAAAGTGAGACCCTGTCTCAAAAAAAGTAAAAATAATTTTAAAAATAATAATTATCCAGGCATGGTGGTGCATTCCTGTAGTCCAAGCTACTTGGGAGGCTGAGGCAGTGAGCCCAAGAATTCGAGGTTACAGTAAGTTATGATCATGCCACTACACTCCAGCCTGGATGAGAGAACAAGACCCTGTCTGTGTTAAAGGAGAGAGAGAGAATCTCAGAGGCAGGCAGGCAAGCCAGGGCCAGTGCAGTGATTCAAGTGAAACATCCAGGGCCCAGGCCTCTGACATCCTTAACGTGCATCTTTCATTCTCATGGCTACAAAATGGCTGCTCCTCTGCCATGTGCTGCATCTGAATTCCAGGCAGGAAAAGGAGAGTAAAGCCTCCATGCTTCGTGAGTTTCCTTTTCTTACCAGGAAAACAAAGATTTCCTGAGAGCCCCACTTAGTGGATTTTTGCATCCATCTCTTTTGCCAGATTTGATCACATGGACACCCTAGCTGCAAGGGAAGCTGATGAAGTGAATATTTCTAACTGGGCCCTTCAGTTAGGAAAAAGGGAAGAATAGCTAGCAGGATAGCTAGCATGATCCACCTTAAAGTACCCACCTCACAGGGAAAGATTATAAGAGATATTTAATGTATGTAAAATAATCGGCACCTTTCAATAAATGGTGGCTGCCTTTATTCTACTACTCTACCTGCAGGTATTCATTCATTCATTCATTCATTCATTCAGCAAGCAAGCATATACTGTGTTCTGGGCACTGAGCACAGTACTGGGCATGACAGTGACAGTCCCTGCCCCTTTGGCACTCACAACAGATAGGGAAGATGGGCAAGGAAACAAATTCACTCACTTCAATCAGTGTCAAAACAGAGGATTTATTTTTGTCTGTGTTTTCTTACCACTGTGGTTTCTCCACCTAAAGCAATGGCTGGGACACACTAGGCACAAAATAAATAGTTATTGAATGAATGAGATGGTTCAAGAAACACCCACTAGGGGCCTAGTATGTACAAGACTCTGGATTGGTTAGAGAAAGTGGGTGACACATCATCCCTCGCTTCAGAAGAAGCAGGGAAAGAAAGTCACTTTGTGGTGGACATTGAGATGGGTGCTGGGAACCTAGCAGTGAACAAGAATGTTGTGACTCCTGCCTTCATTGAGCCCCCAGTCTGGGGACAGAGGCACTGGAGGAGTCTAGAGTCCTGAAAACATTCTGTTCAGGTGTCCTGGGGTAAGTCCCTTCCCTCCCTGGGCTTCCATTTCCTTACTTATATGACAGGTATGATGGGTCCTGGTGGGGCTATCACTGATGTTGGTGATGACGGTGGGTGTTTCATAAGCTCTGCCCCCCTGTATGTGTAGGAGGCTGATGCAGAACTGGGATGGGGACTTCTCCTTGCCATGTTAGGAAAAGAGACACCTGTGGCAGGAATGGGAGTGGGCTGCATCTGAGCCCCTTGGAATCTCATGGGGTCCCAGGAGAGCAAAGAATCTGGGCCTTGCTTCCATCCTTGCCCACCCCAGTATCTGAGTCTGGCAGCTTGTTGACAGCTGGCCAGCTGGGCATGGAGCATCCAGCACTGGATGTTGGCAAGCAGTGAATGGGCTGTGCTGAGTACCCTGAGGTGAGAAGTGAGGATAATTGTAATTATGGGAGATCTGGAGGTGGAGAAGCAGCCTGGAATTTGAGGGCAGAGATCTGGTTTTGTCACTTGTTTGGCTGTGTGACCTTTGAGAGATTTCTTGGCCCATAGAAACATTGGTTTTCTTTTTCTTTTTCTGAGATAGAGTCTTGCTCTCTCTCTCAGACTGGAATGCAGTGAGGCAATCATAGCTCACTGCAGCCTTGAATACCTGGACTCAAAGAATCCTGCTGCCTTAGCCTCCTGAGTAGTGTCACTGTGCCTGGGGGGTGGGGGGGGTGGGGTAGAGACTGAATCCTGCTTTGTTTTCCAAGCTAGTCTCAAACTTTTGGTCTCGAATGATCCTCCTGCCTGCCTTGGCTTAGTTTTCTTTTTCTTTCTTCTTCTTTTTTTTTTTCTTTTTTGAGACAGAGTCTCACTCTGTCACCCAGGCTGTAGTGCAATGGCATGATCTCGGCTCACTGCAACCTCTGCCTCTTGGATTCAAGCGATTCTTCTGCCTCAGCCTCCTGAGTAGCTGGGACTATATTCGTGCACCACCACGCCTGGCTAACTTTTGTATTTTTAGTAGAAACGGGGTTTTACCATGTTGATCAGGCTGGTCTCGAACTCCTGACCTCAAACCATCCACCCACTTCAGTCTCCCAAAGTGCTGGGATTACAGGCATGAGCCACTGCGCCTAGCTGACTTGGTTTTCTTATCAGCAAAATGAGTATAATTGTCCTTGCATTGTCTACCCCTCAATATCTTGACTTAGCAGATAGTAGACACTCAACATGATAGTGATCATCATTGCTATCATTACATTGTCCTTGTTGGTAAAGGGAAATGTTTACTAAGCTGTTTACTAAGCCCTTATTATATGCCACACTTGTTGCTGGTCACAGCATCTCAATGCCCCACAACTCTGAGGAGGTGGCCTTCTTCCCATGTATCAGAGGACACTGGTATTCTATTGTGCCCCATCTTCCCCTTTGGCTGCTTTAGAAGGAGTGAGTTGCTGGCTCTGCTGGGGTCTCCACTGAACTGAAGTCCTGAGGGTCCTTAAAAAAGGGCTCAAAGCAGCTCAAGCTGTTTACTTTGAGACTATGTGGGCAGCTAGTGATATCAGAGAGGTGGTCAGGGCAGAAATAAATCTAGCCCTCATCAAATGGGCAAGGAACCAATAAAAGATGGCCTCAGGGATGAGTGATGGAGTAGGACAGGCTGAAGGATCAGAAGTGTTTCTCCTTATTCACTGTCTTGAGAGCAGGGCAACAAGCCCAGCCCTTGAGATGAGGTGACATTGGGCTTGTCCCTTGCTGCTGCACTTGGCTGTGACACTGTATCCAGTGACCATCCCTGCTTGTGTCTGAAATGAAGCCAGTAGGTAAAAAAGGGAAGGTTTGGGAGGCTCTCTTGGCCTAGGAAGGTGGGTTTTCCTAGTCAAGAACCTCCAGAAAGCCTTCCTGAGCTACCCCAATCCAAGGAACTTCACGGGGTGAGAAACGCACAGGAAAACTGGCCTCTGGAATGAAAGAGATGCAAATAGAAATAGACCTGAATAGCTTCGCAGGGCCTTACTAATTGTGGGACAGGTAACTAGCTAGGAAAAGAAAAAAGAAAGAAAGAAAGAAATTTTCATTGCCACCTCAGCATGAGGGAAGGGGATTTTGACACTTTGATCTTTGAGCTGTGCTGTTCGGGGTGCGGGACACGCGTTTGCCTCTGTCCTTGGTGCTGATGTCAGGGGTGTTGTCCGTGGTGCTGAAGATAGAGAGGGTAGGGATTTGGCCTGGTCCTGACGCCTGGGGGTGCTGTCCTCGGTTCTGTCTTCAGAGAGCTTTCATGTATCATTTCCAGGACTGTGGTTTTCTGGGGACCCAGCTGGGAGGTCAGAAGCTTTGGCCCTGGCATTGTGCAAATCTGAGCAATATTTGAGGTAGGATTTAAGCCTCTGTTACAATCTACCAGGCACCCTTTTAATAACTTTGGACATATTATGCCATTTATTTTTAAGCAGCAACCTACTAGGGGAGGTACTAATATTTATTCCCATGTTAGAGGTGAGCAAACTGAAGGTTAGGGAAGTTGAGTGACCTGGGGACTGTATTTCTAGCCTCAGTTTCCTCAGTCATAATAGGAAGGTCATTGGTAGTGTAACACAAACTAATGGGTGGGGCAGAGCTTTGTAAACTGATGCACAGATGTGGTGGCATTAGTCTTACACACAGAGGAAAGCATGAGTGAATTGTCAAACGCAGATACTCTTGGAATCTCATAGAACTTCCTGCAAGGTCTGAGGTTTGAGCCCAGAAAGGAAACAAGGAGGTCAGGGTGGTGGTGTGGAGAGCTCAGAGATTGTGTGGAAAAGAAGAAAGTGCCCATTTACTGTGCATCTACTGTGTGCCAGGACCTGCACTGGGCACCTGACAAACCTGGTCATTCTACCTGCATAACCACACTGGTGAAGAGCAACTGGTTTCATTTTACAGATATGGAAGTGGAAGGGGGTTACTTAGCTAGGAGGTTGTGTTGAGAAAGGCCTGGAGAACTGGAGACTTGAGTATCTAATCCTGAGTGTCATCTGGTCCAGCCCAGAACAAGGGTGTGACCTGCTGGGGGCATGCTGAGTTGGCTGCAGGACTCAGGCTGGATTTGGCTTCCTTTGGTGTCTTTCCTCTCCTAGGAATATGGCACCACCATCCTCCCCTCACCACTAGCCCCAGGAAGATGAGGAAATGCTGTTGTGTCACAAACAGGGGCTGTGTGTCAGAGACCCAAGATTCAAATCCTGGTTGTGAGCTTTGTGGCCTCAAACAAGTCATCATCCCTCTCTGGGCCTCAGTTTTTCCACCTCTAGCTTAGCAGAAGAGCATTATAATCACTGCCCTGTGGATGGTTTTCAGGATCAGAAGAGACAGTCGGTTGAAAAGGGCTGGCAGGGAGTTCTTAGTAGTAGAAATAAGAGCCAGAGGAGGGAAAGACCACCCCCCACACAAACCCCAGGAAGCACAGCAAGAAGCAAAAGCGCAAAAGGGCTTAGAACTGCTGCCGTGAGCCACCAATGCCATTTCTCAGCAGGACTAGCAGGCATGGCTAGGGCAGCACCTGGCAGCGCCAGCTGACAGACATTCCTTCAGGCAGGCAGTCTCAAGCCCCAGAGCCAAGCATCCCTGTGGGGGGTCAGTGGCTGGGCCAGCTCTGGCTGTTCCTCCACCAGCCTCCCTAATGGCTCCAAGCTGCATACGCCTCACGGGGCTGCTGTCATGCCTAATTAGGCCGTCCTCAGCCACCCTGTCTCCAGGGCCCTGTTATGGCCATCTGAGGCTCTGGACATGATTATGGTGGCTGCCCTTCACAGCTGTTTGGCTCTTGGGAGGAGGTGGCCACCTGCTCTTATGATCACCTATGGCCTAAGAGATCTGCCTCTCCACTTCAGCCCAGGAGGCTTAGCTCTGGAGCTCTGGGCCCAGAGATCTAGCTGCACCCTCCCCACACACCCTACCCTGGCTCCAAAGCCTGGCACTAAAGCAGAGTGAAGAAGAAAAGGAGAAAAAGATGGCAGGAGTGATAGGGAGAACAGGAGGGAAAGGAAGGCGGGGGCCTCGGCACCACCAGCCAGCCTCCTCAGCGGAGGCTGGGATCACTTAGGAGACAAAACTCGCCTCATCCACACTCTCCCCTGAACCTTTCAGCAGCCCATGCAGCCAGCAGGACACAGAACCAGAAAGCAAGCAAGCGTGACACATTATCTGAGGTGAGAGCTTAGTGTGGGGCCAGGGTCAGGGGGCGTTCTGGGGCTCAAATCATAGGGGAGTTCCTTGCATAGCAAGGTTAGAAGTTGGGGCCTTGATCTCATGTTCAGCACCTGTGAGCACAGAGCAAGCATGTTTGCTGAAGGCAGGAAGGTAGAGAGGGAGGAGGGAAAAAATGGAGAAAAGGAGGAAGGAAGGGAGGAAGGGAAGGAGGGAGAAACAAAGAAGGAAAGGATGGAGGGAAGAAGGAAGAGAAGAAAAGAGAGAGGCAGGGAGGGAGGGAGGGAAGAAAGAAGGAAATACTAAAAGTCGTTCCATGTAGAGGGAACTCACAAACCCAAACCCAGAGGTAATGTTTGAACGGTTTTCTTTTTGGGTCAGGGGGAGGGGGAGACAGGGTCTCACTCTGTCACCCAGACTGGAGTGCAGTGGCGCAATCATAGCTCACTACAGCCTCGACCTCCCAGGCTCAAGTGATCCTCCCTCCTCAGCCTCCCAAGTAGCTGGGAGACTGTAGGTATGTGCCACCACACCCAGCTAATTTTTTGATTTGTTGTAGGCACGAAGTCTCACTGTGTTGCCAGGGCTGGTCTCAAACTCCTGGACTCAAGTGATCCTCCTGCTCAGCCTGAATGATTTTCTTACATAAATTATATCATAATCAATTAATATCTTTGCATTTTTCTTTTTTCACTTATTTTTGAGATGTATACAAGTGCAGCTGTAGCTTGTTCATTTCTTCTGCCGAATAGTATTCCATTGTATGCTTATACCACACCCTCCTGCTGGTGCATGTTTCAGTGGTTCTGGCTTTCCACCATGAAGATCTCTGTGAATGTGCATTAGTGTTTCCCTGGAAGCAGGATTTTCTGTGTTAATAAACACTGCCAAATTGCCCTCCAAGGTAATTATGCCACATTGCACTCCTGTTAGTGATATATCTGAGTCCTCATTTCCTCAGCACCTCAGCATCAGTTGATTCATCACTCTTTAATTTTGCCAATCTGCTGGGAGAAAATATCTCATTTTCATTAGCGTCGCCTGACTATTAGAGAAGCTGAGTGTCTCCTGATGTGTTTAGTGGTCATCTGAATTTTTCTCTTCTGCAAAATGCCTGTTCATATACTTGCCCAGTTTTTTATGGGTCACATCTTTTTCTTACTAATTTGTAAAAGAGGCTTATATATGTGAATATTAATCCTTGTTATGTTTGTTGCAAATATTTTCTCCAAGTTGTGTTGCTTGTCTTTTAACTTTATGTCTTCTTCATTCAGAAGTTTAAACTTTGGGGGTAGGAAAGTTTATTTTCGCCTTCACTTGCTTTTATTTCTTTGCAACTTCTTTTAAGAAGTTTCCCCACCCAAGGTCATAAAGATATTCTAGGTCTCTTCTAAGTATTTTCATTTTATTTCCTTTTGTTTCATATTGAGATCTTTAATCAAGTTTAGGTCTTTTATCTTTGCATGCGGTGAGAAGTAGGGATCTGATTTCATGTTTCTATAGCTGGCCTATTGTCCCAGCAGCATCAATTGAACGCCTTGTCCTTTTCTCACTGATTTGAAATACCATCTCTATTTTATGTTTAAGTGCCTATGTATTTATGGATCTGTTTCTGGGAACTCTGTTCTACAGTCTCATTGATCTCTTTGTCTATCTCTTTGTTTCAGTTCTACACTAATCACTGTATCTCATCATTTTTCAACAGGGACATCTTGGCATTTGGGGTACAACAATCTTTCCTTGGGTGGGACTGTCTTGTTCATTATAGGTTCTTGAGCACCCGTCATCCAGTCCTTGGCACTCAGTAGAACCCTCCCCTGAGTCAGTGTTACGAAGAAAACTACCCCAACCATTTGCAAAGTCGCCCTATGAGGGCAGTCCCTCGGCTGTTGAGAACTGCCACAGATAGCTGTATTATGTGGCTTGATATCCGGTAGGACAAGCCTCCCTGTCCCCACTTCTTGATTCTTCTTTTGTGCGTTCTCTTCCCACTCTGCTTTGCTGCCAGCGGTGTAATCCATAGCATGACACTGTCAGGTACCTCTGGAGATGGGACTCCCATCAGTCAAGGCAGCCCACTCCTTTGTGTGTGTCTGTCGGGGGCCTGATTGTTAGAAAGTGCTGTCTTACACTGAGCTGAAGTCGGCCTCCGTGTGGCCCACTTCCTCCCCAGCTCCTGGAGCCCCCAGAATACATGTCCCTCCCCCGTGGCCCACCCTTCATTGACCTCGGAGAGCAGACATTTTCCCTCCACCTCGGCTCTTTTCTCCAGACTCCTAAACTCAATAACCCTGCCTCCCTCTGATGTGCGTCAAAGACTTGGCTTAGTGGCAGGCAGCATGGTGTGTTTGAGCTTGAGTCAGACACATTGAGTTAGAATTCCTGCTCACTTACCTGTTAGCTGTGTGACTCTGGGAAAGGCAGTTAACCTCTCTGTGCCTCATTTGTTAAATGGGGGTAGTAGACCCTTTACTTCAGAGGGTTGATGAGAGATGTAAATGATTCAGAGGATAAGGCCTGAGCCTGGTGCAGGTGCCCAGGAAGTGATAGCTGTTGACATTTTTCCTGCGATTATTACTCCTTCATGATGCTTCTGGTCACTGTTCCATGCCTACCCATCAGGAGAGGTGTCCAGAGCTGAAAGCGGCACCCAGATGGGCTCTGGCCAGGACAAAGACCACCATTGCATCCTCTGCCTGAGAAACTAAGATGACAGGATTTACTGTGGTGCTGGTTGTGGGAATGACAAAGAGGAGTCAGGGCCAAGTCCAGGGTTTTGGTCTGATCCATTGTGAGGGTGGCGCCCCCATCAGTGGGAAGGAGAAGGCCGGGAAGAGCAGGTTTGCAGGGTTGGGAGTTCAGGTTTAGACATGTCAAGTTGGCGATGCCTGTTAGATATCCAAGTGGAGATGCTAAGTTGAAAATTGGATATATGAGTCTAGGGTTTGGGAGGAGGGAGGATTCCAGGCCTGGTGTGTCAATGTAGGGGTCATCAGACCTTCCCAGACCTTTTCCTCTGCTATTGCATAGACGTAGTTTTGTTTTGAGAGGTAGGAAAGCACAGTGGTTAAGAAGGCTTGTTCTGGAGTCAGGTGGTTCAAGTCCCAGCTCTGGTTCTTTCTCACTGTGTGTCTCTGGGACAAGTTACTTACTTTCCCTGTGCCTCTGCTTTCCCATCCACAAAATGGGTAACAGTAATGCTCATCTCTCCCTTAGAGATGTGGTGGGGATTACAGGAGATAATGAGTGATGCCAAGTCATGGGCTTACCTAAGACCTGTTGCATGCTAAGCACTCTCTATATGAACTCTAGTAATTATCATTTTTAGCTATGAATCTAAGCTGTGAAGGTTTCCTGAATGATTCTTTTGTTCCTTTTCTTCCTCTGTCTTTTAAAAAAAATTCCCCTACATAAATAAGAAAAATAAATAAGAGAACAGGAGAAAAGAAAAGACAGAACGAGATCATTCTAGGTTAACCTTTATTAAAGGTAGGCTATAAATTTGCCTCTGAGCTTCCTAGTAGACAAAGAAAAAAAAAGAAACAAGAAGTAGCATGATTCACTGTTTCCTTGAAAGGAAAATAAGTCAATTAATTGCTCAGGTGTATGCAGAGTATCCATGTCCTCAGAGCCATTCATACAGTAAGTACAGTAACAACAGGGGCTGCTGCTATGACTCTAGTCCCCAAAGGCTCTGGGGTTCAGAGGGGCCATGATTGTGGTACCCTGGAGGCCATGAGACTAAAGCATGGGTGGTGGAGGTTGGGCTCCTGGCCTCCTAATGGGGGAAACAGCCAGGACCACACCTATCCTGCTGCATGGCAGCATGGGCTCCAGGCTGAAATAGGGGCAGAGAAGTGTGCAAACTGGACCAAAGGGCAGTGAATTTCAGCTGGGAGAAGACATCACAGAGGACATCATATTTGGCATAGGACTTGAAAGCTGAGTAAGGCTCTGACTCCTGGAGATGACAATGGAGGTCATGAGTTCCCCACCAGACCCAGCCTGAGAAAGTGTCGTCCACAGCCTGTTACAGATAAAGAGAGCTTAGAGATTCAAGTTCAGCTGCACTCCCATGATAGGAGAACTGAGGCCCAGAGAAGGCAGGGCCAAACCTGGAGTCACATAGAGAGGCAGGGACCTAGCAGGCCTCAAACCCAAACCTCCTGCCTCTCTGACCAAAGCTAGTTCCCCCTCTTCACCCCCACTACAGCTTCTTCTCTGGGTTCTGACTCGCCTCCTGCAGGGTCATTAACCACCTACTGCCTGCCACGTGGTGTCCCCCTATGTTTAACTCCCACGCTGTGACTTACAGAGGCCCAGAATAGCAATCCTGAGTAGGGGGGCATGCCTCTACTGTACCCCCCTCTAGTCTAACTGAACTTCTGGTTACAGCTCCCTTCTGCAGGAGAGAGCAGAATCCTGGATCCTGGGTCTGTGTTACTGCAAGAGGAGAACTAGCTTGTCCCTAAGTAAGACTTAGTATAAGGAGTGAACTACCCACTTGAGGAATCCTGGATACACACTAAGCCCTGACCCTGGCTCCAGACTGAGCCTTGATCCCTATCCACAGACTGAGCCTTGGTCCCTGCCCCGAGACTGAGCCTTGACTTTGATCACAGACTAAACCCTGACCCTGGTCCCAGACTGAGCCCTAGGTTGAACCTTGACCCTGGCCCCATACTGGGACCTGACCTTGATCCAAGACTCAACTCTGACCTCTTCTTCAAACTGAGCCCTGACCTTGGCCCCAGACTAAGCTCTGAGCTCTGGCCTTGACCCAAATTGTTGGCAGTTGGGGACATGAATAGTTGGGAGTCCTTCTCCCCCTTTAGCTGCTAGAAACTCAGCTGAGGGGCCCCACCCCCATTTAGGCCAATGACTCAGATTGTGCCCTGAGGGTTCTATCTCAGAGACTGCCCCCAACACCCTGGCCTCGGTTGCGGTGGCCTGGGGACCTATAGCCATGGGTGATAGACAGAACCATTCAGGCCGCCCACTCTGACCATGAACTCCTCTGCAACCCCAAACAGGCTGCCAGCACAGCTGAAAGCTCTCCCGCCCCTTCTCCTAATTTGCCTCCTCTCTAATTCTCCAGGCCATGCGATCTGTGGTGAGGGCTGAGATATTTATAAAATCTGTGTCCTTCATGATAAAACCAGCCCCAGGGACCAGGTTCAGAGCAGCTCTATTCATCCTCTAAAGCCCCAAAAACTTCAAACGCACCCACTACAGAGGGCCCTCATCACAGTCCCACCTGTCGCCAATTGAAGTCCCAGCCCCTGCATTTCGGAACTGCCTTCTCTCTTGTGCCCAACACTGTTCCCAGCAGCCACGAACCCTGGCTGGGTGGAAGAGGCTGGGGTGCTGGAGGCTGACAATAGCTCTGCTTCCTGACTGGGTGTCTCAGATGAGTCACTACCCAGCTCTGAGCTCCGGTCCCTTTGTTTTGCAAATGGAACAGCGCCCACCCTTCACCCCCCAGTCTACAGTGCTGGGGAGTGGGATTCCATGAGGTGCAAAGAGCTCAGCCCTGGGCCTGGCAGAGGAGCTGCCGGGTGTTAATGCCATCTGCAATGCAACCAGTAACACGTGGGCAAGTGGGCAGCACCTG
Organism: Papio anubis; assembly: GCF_008728515.1. Lineage (NCBI taxonomy): Eukaryota > Metazoa > Chordata > Mammalia > Primates > Cercopithecidae > Papio > Papio anubis. The sequence goes on from NC_044991.1 coordinate 63,561,933, forward strand.
CCATAGCTTTCCCATAGCCTGTCCCAGTGCCTGAAGGTACACCATCAGGGTTATCCAGATGTCTCAGTTAAATCACAGGTCACCCTTGAGGGGAAGCGGCTTAAGGCTTGTCCTTTTGGAGGAATTGCAGAGGCTCCTGGGAGCATCCTTAAACTCGCCCTGACTTCACTTGGTAGGCCTCAGGGCCTGGGTAATAGGCAGGGAGTGGCTTGGGGTCGTGTCCTGAACAGGGGAGGGTGGTCTGGTTCAGAGTGAGGCAGCAGGGATGGAAAGCCAGTGAGCTGGGAGGCAGGAGCTGTTGGAGCAAGAGCCAGGGAGCCAGGGGACCTCGGCTTCCAGCTCAGGTGCTAGAGACTGCCACTAGGAGGGAGACAGGAGAGGAGTAAGTGTGTCAGAGGAGATCTGGAATTCAGCTCAAATGCGTTGAGTCTCAGATGTCTGGCCAGCATGCAGGGGAGACAGCCAGGTGGGGTTAGAGCCTCAGGATTGCCTGTCATTCAGTCACTCATTTTTTTTGTTCTTGTGTTTTGGGGTATTTTTTGAGACAGAATCTCGCTATGTTGCCGAGGCTGGAGTGCAGTGGCGTGATCTCGGCTCACTGCAACCTCCACCTCCCGGGTTCAAGCGATTCTCCTGCCTCAGCCTCTTGAGTAGCTGGGATTACAGGCATGCACCACCACGCACGGCTGATTTTTGTATTTTTAGTAGAGATGGGGTTTCACCATGTTGATCAGGCTACTCTTGAACTCCTGACTTCGTGATCCGCCCACCTCGGCCTCCCAAAGTGCTGAGATTACAGGTGTGAGCCACCGCACCTGGCCCATTCACTCATTTGTTTATGCATTCATTCATTTGACAGACATTTATTAATAAGCACCTACTATGTTTCAGGCACTGTATCAGGCCCCAGGCTATTGTAACAGACAGGACCCAACCTCAACTTTCCTAAGGTTCTCAGTCTGGTGGAAGAGATAGACAATAAGTAAAATAAATGAACAAATGCTGTGCTCCTGAGTGACATGGGAGTGAGGAAGGGGGTCAGGGAGGCATCTCTGAGGAGGTGACACTTGGGCTGAGCCCTGAATGAATCAAGGGAGAAGCCACACGAGGGTCTGGGGCAGAGCATTCCTGGTAGAGGGAACAGCCAGTATGACGCCCTGAGGCAGGAAAGAGGAGGCCAGATGGGCTGAGGACTGGGAAAGGGAGGCGGGGGGGGGGGGAATGGGGGGGGTAGGAATGGTTAGGAAGGAATCATGTGGCCTTCATGAGGGGTTTGGCTTTGGTCAAGAGCTCAGGGGTGAGACTAGTGTGGGACTGGAGAACTGGGAGTCATTAGGGCAGAAGGGGTGGAAGGAGTGATTCAAATCCCAGGGGATGAGGTGCATGGGGAGGCGACTGAATGGGAACACAGACCTGACCAAGAGCCTGAGCAAGACTGGAAGTGCCTCCTTAGCCTGGAGTGAGAGAGGCCTGGGTGAGAACCAACCCCTGCACTCCCTCGCCGTTTGACCTAGGGTCTCCTCTTTGCTGGGCCTCAGCTTCCTCATCTGGTAAATAACGAAATTGATCCCTGTCCCCCAGCTGCTAACTTATGAAGTGCTGGGCTCCTGGGAGACGCTCTGGGGTCTGGAAAACCAGCCTACTTGGTGAGCTGGGGAGGATGGGCTGGCCTGGATTTCTGGACTTATTTCCCCTGAGGTGTCCACACCGAGCCCCTGGGGAGCACAGGTGTCCCAGCCCCAGCTGGGTATCCCAGCACAGCTTGTCCCAGCCCCAGCCCCTTTAGAGAGCTGAGGACCAAAGTGGGAAATTTTGGTGCCACTCTCCCCAAGTGAGAGAGGCTGACACTCTCACTTAGGAGAGAAGGAAAGAGAGGCTCCACTTAGTCAGTACTCTGTGCCTGCACCCTTCGTGGCACTTTAGACATGTTGTCTTAGAATTAGATATAGATTGGGGTCTCCATTGTTCAGATGAGAAACTGAGGCTCAGAGAGGGAGGTGACCTGCCCAGAGTCGCACAGGGAGTGTGTGCATTCCAACCCTAGCCTGTGTCTCAGCCAGCCCTGGGGCAGCTGAGGAGAGGGCTCAGCGACTCATCCCTCACCTGCCCACAGTCTGCGCCCTGAGCCCTGCTGTACACACAGGCAGGTGACCTTCACTGGGCGCCCCCTCCCTCCTCCACGCCACACTGGCCTGCCTTCTATTTCTCGAAACCTGTGAATCTTTTTCCAGCCTCAAGGCCTTTGCAGATGCTGTCCCCTGTGCCTGGAAAATTCTCTCTCTCCCTCTCTTTCACATACACACACATATCATCCTGTCAATTCCTACTCATCTTTCAGACTTTAGGTCAGACCTCACTTTGTCCCTGTGAAGTGCTCTCCTCAGCCCATCTACCCCATCTCCTAGGCTCCAGCGGCTGCTGTCACCGTTATCCGTCTGTGTGGTTAGATGTTTGTGGTCTCCCTTGCCTGACACACTGGCTGGGGCCTATCACAGAACAGGACCTGTGGAAGCATTGGCTGGATGGGTGCTGGGGACGCTGCCCTGCGACTCTGCCCTGTGGGGGTGTGAGCTGCAGGGAGTACCCAGGAGCCCTGGCCCCACTGGGTGCTGCCCTGTTCCCCATTCCTGAGGTGGACTCCATGGTCCCCATCTCCCCCAGGGCGTGACGTCAGTCATTAAGTGGCTTCTGCACTGAGCCGGGGCTGCGTGGGCTGTGGTGCGTGTGTGTGCACGTGGCCCTGGGTATATGCACGTGTGCGCACGGGCCTCCGTGAGTAATTCCAGCGGTGCTTCCCCACACTGTCGCCATGGAGAGGCCACCCCCACCTACCCAGCCCCAGGTGGCTGCCTCTGCCACCCTTTCCGGTCCCTCTCTCAGCCTCTCCATGACCCAGATTTGACCTGCCTTGCCTCCCACATTCACAGGCTCTGGCTTCTGGAAACTCAGGGTTCAGGGGCCTCTCCCTGAGACACACCTCTCATTCAGGATGTGCTCCAGGTTCCGGCAGTGCTTGTGGAGGCCTCGTGGAAAGAGAGGAGGCCCTGGCATGCCACTGCCTGGGTGGGCACCTGGCTCCTCCACCCAGATTGTGCAACCTGGGGATAAAAATGCCTCGCCGGGAGATCAGAGGCTGTGCTGTGGCCCTCCAGGACCCTCCCTAGAGCTGCCCCTCCCCTCCTCTTTCAACCTGCCCGTCGTTCTCTCTGCTCCAGCCACACCAGCCTCCTTGCTTCACCCAACACACACACACCAGCTGCACGCCCATTCCACACTCACCATTCCTCTACCAGGAATGCCCTTTCCCCAGTCATCCACAAGACCCACCAATCACTTCCGCACAAATATTGCTTTTGCAGAAAGACTTTCCTAACCCTATCTCACTTTCTTCTGCATTTCTACTGCGTTCTTCTTTACCTGCCCTAATTGGCTTCCAAGAAGGTATTGTTACCTGATGTTATATTATATATTCATTTATCTGTTACCTGTCTCCCCAACTACAATATAGGCTCTATGGGGCAAGGACTTAGTCTTCTTTGCTGCTATATCCCAGGGCTTTGAGTGCCTGGCACATAGTAGGAGCTCAGTATCCAAATATCTGTTCAATGAATGCGTGAACCTAAAGCACTTAGCCCAGAGCCCAGCCCTCAATGGTCAGCAGTGTAGCTATCACAGTCAGCACTGCCTTTTTGTTTGTTTGTTTGTTTGTTTGTTTGTTTGTTTGTTTTGAGATGGAGTCTTGCTCTGTCACCCAGGCTGGAATGCAGTGGCTCAATCTTGGCTCACTGCAACCTCCGCGTCCCGGGTTCAAGTGATTCTCCTGCCTCAGCCTCCTGAGTAGCTGGGATTGTAGGCACATGCTACCACACCTGGCTAATATTTGTATTTTTAGTAGAGATGGGGTTTCACCATGTTGGCCAGGCTGGTCTCAAACTCCTGACCTCAGGTGATCCACCCGCCTTGGCCTCCCAAAGTCCTAGACCCGGCCAGCACTGCCATTCTTGACCATGCTCAGAGCAGGAGTGTGGCAAACATTAGTCTGTGCTGGACGGTCACACGTATTTGATCATTTGTGGCCCTCACGATCAAGTTCATAAGAGATGCAGTTATTATTGGTCCTGTTTTCTGGATAAGGGCATGAGGCTTTAAGAAGTCCCAGAGGTCCCTGAGACTGGCTGGGCTGATGAGATTGAGGCCCAGGCCTGCCTGGTCCCAGCCTCCAAGCCCACACCAGCTCTGAGGAGCCCACCTGCACACACAGCAATCTTGGGAGTCCCATTGAAACAACATCATGGCAGTGGGGACTCTCGCCCACTGAGGAGGGAAGCACCACCTCCGGAAAGGCTGGAGCCCCAAGATCTGGTCCGAGGTTGACATCCTCCTACTGGGTGACCTTGGGCCAGCATCTGCCCCTCAACACCGCAGAAGTGCAGTGAGTGGGGTGACTCAACCGGCCTGAGTCCTCTTCCAGGTCTGATGTTCCCACATCTAAGAGGATGATCATCCCAATGCCCTCACCCAGAACCCAGCACACACACACACCACACACACACACCCCCACACACACCCCACACACACCCCCACACACACCCCACACCACATACAATAATAATAATTCAATAATACCACACAAATACATTCACCATTAATAATAATAATTAATAATAATACACACCACACACACACCCACACACACACACACCCACACACCATTAATAATATTGACCACACACCATTAACTACATTAACTATTAATAACTATATTGACCATTACTAATAATCCACACCACACAACACATTCAATTAATAATAATAATTCAATAATAATAATACACCACACAACACATTCCACTAATAATATCACCAATAATAATAATACACACCACACACACCCACACACACACACACACACCACACCACATACACACACACATACACCACATACACCACACACACACCACACACACACAACACACACCACATACACCACACATACCACACCACACAACACACATTCACCACACACACACACACCACACACACACACACCACGCAACACACACACCACACACACCACCCACACACCCCCACACACCCCACCCCCACACACACCCCCAACACACACACCACACACACACCACACATACACACACCACATACACCACATACACACCGCCACACACACACCACACACACACCCCACACACACCCCCACACACATACCACACACACCACACACACACCATATACACCACACACACACCACACAACACACATTCACCGCACACACACACCACACACCCCCACACCCCACACACACCCCACACACACGCACCACACACACACCACACACACACCACACACACCACATACACCACACACACACCACACAACACACATTCACCACACACACCACACACACACACCACACACACCAATGCACACCACGCACACCCCCCAAACACCCCACACATATACCTCACACACACACACCACACACACACCACACACACAATACCCACACACACCACCACACACACCCCCACACACCACACAACACACATTCACCACAACCACACACCACACACACACAAACACATCACACACACACCACACACATACACCACACATACACCAACGCACACCACACACACCACACACACATATACACACAACCACACACACACACCACACACACACCCACACACACCCCACACACACACCACACACACACCACACACACCACACACATACACCACATACACACCACACACACCACACCACACACACAACCACACACCACACACATCACACACACACCACATTAACCACAGCATACATACCACACACACCACACCACACGCACACCACGCACACCTCGTGACACCACACACACCCCAGACACACCACACACACACACCACACACACACCACACACACCCCACACATACACCCCACACACCACACACACACACTACACACACACCACACACACATCACACACACACCACAGGCACAAACCACACACACACCACACCACACACCACACACACACAAACACCACACAGACACACACACACACCACACACACACACATACACCACACACACGCACACATACCACACACACCATACACACCCACACACACCACATACACACACCACACACACACACCACACACACACGCACACACACCACACACACGCACTCACCACACATACACGTAACACACCACACACTACACACCACACACACCACACATCAGACACACAACACACACAAAACACAAACACACACAGATGCGTGCACACACATGCACACACATGCACACACACCACAGACACACACACACCACACACACCAAACACACACCACATACACTACACACCACACACACACCACACACACCACACACAGCTGCGTGTGCACACACATGCACACACGCACACACACCACAGACAGACACACACCACACACACACACCACACGCACACCACATACACATACACACAGGCGTGCACACACATACCAATGCAGACATACACACCACACACACCACATACATACACCCACACACCCACATACACACACACATACACATACACACCCACATACACACATACATACACATACATACACACACAACACACACACACACACCCCACATACACACCCCCCATACACCCCACATACATGCACACACACCACACACACACCTCACATACACACTACATACACACACCACATTCACACACAGACCACATACACACACCCAACACACACCACATACACACACACCACATACACACACACACCACATACACACACACACCACATACACACACACCACATACACACCACATACACACACACACCCCCCACACATACACACACACCACATACACACCACATATACCATGAGGGATAGATGGAGCTTTTCATCTTCCTCTGGGGGTGATTCCAGGGGCCTATTGATTTCTCACCCTGAAGGCAGCCTTACTGAGCCTCAGTTTCTCCATCTATAAAACACGGACCATAACGAGCCCTGCCTGCCCTCTGAGGGCGGTTGCATTCAAATGATTCAGAAGAGGGAGAGTGGTTTTTGAGAGCTGTGCCCTTTTAAAGAGTGACAACCCACCCTGGAACAGGAAGCTGACCTGTGCCCCAGGGAGGAGTCTCTGGGAAGAAAAACCTTGAGGCGCCTAAGTTGCAGAGGAAGAACCATCTTTATTCCCATATTCCAGGCAAGTAAGCTGAGGCTTAGATTTGGGACATGATTATCTCTAAGTGGTATGGAGCTGGTAACAAAAACATCAGTGGGGAGGAAGGTCCTAAGAGGAAGGGCGGGTTCCCTTAACAGACATGCCTGACCTTGTAAGTTTCCCTGAGGCAGCCCTGTACTCCCTTGCCATGGGGGTAAGGACCAGTACACACGGACTTGCCTGAGAGCTTGTTAGAAAATGTAAGTTCTGGGGTCTCACTCCATTTAGACTCGGGTGAGTCCTAATTCAGGGGTTCTGGGAACCCAACTTGAGAAACCAAAACTATTCTATCCAGAGCATGCATTCAACTGACATTCACTAACAACCCTCCCGTGTCACGCCCTGGCCAGCCTGCAGGACCCAGAGATACTCCCCAGAGACCTAAGGGTGGTATATGTGGAAATTGGCAGGCACTCCCGCCCTTCTCCCTTCTTTGGATTTATTTTGGTGTTTCTTTTCTAACTTTTGGAGTTATCATATTACTTTTCAGTCTGTTTTTTCTTTTTCTTTTTTTTAATATAAGCACTGAAGACTATATGTGTCTCTAGATACAGCTTTAGCTGCATCCCACAAATTTTGATCTATTGTATTTTCATTATCATTCATTTCTAAGTCTTTTCTTATTTTCCTTTTGGTTTCTTCCTCAGCCCATGAGTTATTTCGAAATTGCAGTTTTTAAAATTTCAAACATATGGGGTCATTTTCAGTTATCTTTTGTTACAGCATGGTTTCCTTGGTATTTGCTGAGATTTGCTTTGTAGCTTAAAACTTGGCAGAGTAGGCCAGGCGTGGTGGCTCACACCTGTAATCCCAGCACTTTGGGAGGACAAGGCAGGTGGATCACCTGAGGTCAGGAGTTCAAGACTAGCCTGGCCAACATGGTGAAACCCTGTCTCTACCAAAATACAAAAATTAGCCAGATATGGTGGCAGGCATCTGTAATCCCAGCTACTCAGGAGGCTGAGGCAGGAGAATCGCTTGAACCCGGGAGGCAGAGGTTGCGGTGAGCTAAGATTGTGCCACTGCACTCCAGCCTGGGCGACAAAAAAACTTTGCCAGTTTTTGTAAATGTTCCATATATGTTTGAAAAAACACATATTTGCTAATTTGGGGGTTCAAAATTCTCTCTGTTCTTGATGTCCAGTGACAACTCTGGTGTGTTAGAGAGAACCAAGGGCTGTGGGACCCAAGAGGAGATTCCTGATCCAGTCTGTGTGTCTCAGGGAAGGCCTTCTGGAGGAGGTCCTACTTAAAAATGTAAGTGTTAGGCTAGGAGGCAAGATGGGAAAAGCATTCCACCCAGAGGGAACAGCATGGGCAAAGGCATGGAGGTATGGAGTAACTCTTGGCAAAAATGGAAACACTGATAAAATTTGCTAGGAATCAGGGTGAGGTAAGATCAGTCTGGTGGAGGTGGTGGGGTCAAAGGAGTGATGTTTATTAGAGAAGATATTACCAACACAGCCATAGAAAAGAGTACATCAGGTGGCAGGAGCTGTGGAAGCAATAATACCAGCCAAGATCCCTTAAACTCTTATTGCTTGCTAGACACTATGCTAAATGTTCTATGTGATTGCCTCGTTTAACCCCCTCTAACAGCTCTGTGAGATAGATACCATTACCTCCATTTATAGATGAGGAAATGGAAACCAGAGAGGTTGAGTAACCTGCCCAAGGTCACACAGCTCCAAATGGTAGAGTCAGGATTTGAAGTCAGCCAGATACAGTCTGACTCTAGCTCCCACATTCTCAGCCACTATGCTGTGGTTCCTGGGTATGATGGGAGTTGCTGGGGAATAACGTGTGGCTGGCTGTGACTGGAGCTTGGATTACCTGAGACACAGCAAGGCTAAAAAGCACAGGCTAGCCAGGCGCGGTGGCTCATGCCTGTAATCCCAACACTTTGGGAGGCTGAGGCAGGCGGATCACTTGAGGTCAGCAGTTCAAGACCAGTCTGGGCAACAAGGCAAAACCCCATGTCCACCAAAAATACAAAAATTAGCTGGGCATGGTGGTGCATGTCTGTAGTCCCAGCTACTTGGGAGCCTGAGGCACAAGAATTGCTTGAACCCAGGAGGCGGAGGTTGCAGTGAGCCAGGAGGTTGCTGGAGGTTGCACTCCAGCCTGGGCAACAGAGTGAGACTCTGTCTCAAAAAATAAACAACAACCAAGAGAAAAAAAAAAAAAAAAGCTACTTCCTAGCTCTGTGACCTTGGGCAAGTCACTTCCACCTGAGGAGCCTTGGTTTCCTTATCTATAAAATGAGACCCATACCCTTGCTCTGCCTGCCTCACATTCTGTGTAAGAAAAAATAAGATTATGCCTGCTTTGCAATCTCTGAAGTTCTCTGCCTGTGTCATTATTGGACCAACCCAGAGACAGCTGGGAATGGCCAGCCAAGGGACAGAGCTGCCTGCTGCCAGCACTAGGGAGCTATGGGTGGGCCTTGAGCTGGGGAGTGGCAGGGAAGCCTGGAGCCTTATGAAAGTGAAACTAAAGAACCTCACAGACCCTACAGTTAGCTCTGTCAAATTCTGTAAGTATTTGGAAGAGTTGAATGAGTTTCAAGTTTCAGCTCATAAGCTAATTCCAGTGGGTTGCATAGAGTGCAGATTCGAGGATTCTAGGCCTTATCCCATCAGTGAGAAAGTGAGGTTTCCATTAGTTATGTCTGCCACAGGTGCAGGAAATAGAGCTGGTGGTGAGCTCTGAATCTGCTAGTCAGGCTGTAGTCCCGAGGCTCTCAAGGGCAAAGCAGCGCCTCCCAGTGGCTATTTTTGTTACCACAGTAACTGAGCAGGGGCTACTAGCGTTTAGAGGGCAGGAAACTGGTAACGTTCAGGCCAAACTTTCACAGTGAAGAATTGTCCCAGCTGCGTTCCATGTGACTTTCAAATGTCCTGCCAGCCATTCCTGTAGGCAAAAATAACCAAACCGAAACAAACAAACAAAAAGACCTGTTTGTAACTCCCTGATCCTGGACCCTCACTGTATTTCGTATACAAGCATGAAGTACTTTTTTACCCAGTTTTAATATACCAGGAATGTAAATGTCATGAGTGCCAAAGAATGCATGTGCTTCTTCTGTTGGTTCAGAATATTACCAAGAGTTGGTCACCATTTTAGAAGGATCATCCCTCTAGCTTGTGGTACCAGTGATATTTGAGCAGCTGATTCAACAGCACATCTTTCTCTGTCTGCATTTGTAACTGTCACGGATTCTGCGTGTAGGTGCTGGCATCCGATTCCCTCATTACGCCTTCTTGACGAGTTGTGTCCCAGCATTGTGCTTTACAATATGAGTCGTATTATAAATTACTTTCCTTTCACTTCTCCTTTATATTTCAGTTAGGGCATTGCATATTTTTAAATTATGTGTGCAGGTAGGTAATATGATCTATGAATTTTATTTCAGGAGAATAAAAGGGGACATTACAAAATATTTTCTATAAAAATGGCATTTGGGGTCTGAGGGGGTTGGGTGGGCGTGGGAACGCTGCAGCCCAACTCCTTCCTTTCTGATGGGGAAACTGAGGCTAGGGGTTAGGGAAGAGGCTTGCCTTTGTTCGTATGGAAAGTGGGAGGCAGAACTTGAAACGTATACTTTAGGAAGATCTGTTGCACTCTGGAGTGGGGGGAATCTGGGGGCAGGAGACCAATGACGTGCCTGGTACAGGAGAATAGGAGTGAGAGGAGGGGCTGCCTTTGGCAATGGCGATGAAAACCAGGTGCAGAGTTTCGAGATGTTTTGGAGGCCACCAGGCAGCTGTCATTGGGCGCTGAGGGGCCAGGGGGGAATGGGAGGTGAGGGTCAATGTGCTTTCTTGAGGAATCCCTCCCTTTGCCGGAAGAACTGGCTTTCTGTGGCTGGGAACCTCAGAGGAAATCAGGCCATCCCACAGAGAGCCCAGTCAGACTCCTCCTGCCACCGCCACCCCACACCCAACACACACACACACACCGCCCAGCAACCAGAAGCCCAACCTGGCCCTGGCCAATTGGGCAGCCTGAGGCCAAAACAGCACCCATCCAATCCTGGGCGGCAGAGGCTGCCGCTCCCTGAGAAAATGATGTGCCTATTCCGAGAAACCAAATATCCTACAATGAATCCAATTAGATTTCATAGGCACATGAAAACGCAATCCATCTTAAATGTCCTCTGCAAACCTCCAGCCACAGATAAATATTTTATTCCATTCCAAGCAGTCCCGGGCAGAATATCAATTAGCCTCCAGCTGCCTCCCTGGTGGGTCCAGACAGTCCTGGCTGAGGAGGGGCTCTGAACTGAGAGGCGAGCGACCAGTCTTTGCGACGTGCTGCTGCTTAGCCCTGGTGTCACCCCAGGTCGCTTTTCCCTCCCAGGCTATGTGGCCTCACTTTCAGAATGGGTTTGCAACATCACCCTTCCTGCTTCTCCCCCAATGCCCTCGTGCTGAGCAAGGAAGTTCATGTTCATTCATCTGACAAAGAGTCCCTGAGCAGCTGCTGGGTGCCAGCATCATGGTTAGCGCTGGGGACACAGCCTTGAATAAGACAGGTCAGTCTCTCACCTCTGGCAGAGCTCACAATCTGGGAAGAGGGCAGCAAAAATGAGCACATAAATGAAGACCACTTTTGACAGAGATGAGTCTTACAAAACACACAGGCTGCTGTGATAGAGAAAAAGAGGGAGCACCCACTGTAGACTGAAGAATCAGGGAAGGCCTCCCTGAGGAGGTGATGTCTGTGCCAAGATCTGAATTGGGAAAAGTATTCGAGAAAGAGGAACAGCCAGTGTGCAGGCCCTGAGGCAGGAAAGTGCTTGGTGAGTTGAAGGATCAGGAAAACCAGTGTGGCTGGAGCCAAGGGAGTGACTGGGAGTGAGGTGTGAGAAAAAGCTGGAGACAGTGGCAGGGCCAGGGTTGGGGGTGTCGGTTCATGCTACATCTCTGTTCAGTAGATGAATTGTGAAACCATTCACAACTGCAAATAAGCAGGGCCAGGAAGACACATGTCATGCCAGTGGGAGGGCCACCAAGTCAGTGCAAATGCAAACCTGGCCCCAGGTTCCCTGCCAGGGTTCTACTGATGGGAATAGGCTGACAAAAAGGAACTTGCTGTTACTCAGGATATCCCTTAACCTGGTCAGAGTCATTTGGGGTTCAAATCTCATCTCCACCACTTACCAACTGGGCAAGTCACTTTGCTTCTCTGGACTCAGTTTCTTTCTCTATAAATGAAAAAAAAAGGCATAATCTCATGTACACTTCGGGTTTGTTAAATGGGCTAATGTGTGTCAAGCGTCTAGTGGATCATGTGTGCCTAATGAATGAAACAGTTGCTGTTACTACTGCGATCATCATCATTACAGTAATTCAGGCAGTGGCTCATACGTAATCCCAGCACTTTGGGAGGTCAAGATGGGAGGACTGCTTGAACCCAGGAGTTCAAGACCAGCCTGGGCAACACAGTGAGACCCTGTCTCTACAAACTATTAAAAAATTAACTGGACATGATGGTGCATGCCAGTAGTCCAGCTACTTGGGAGGCTGAGGCAGGAGGATTTCTCGAGCCCAGGAATTCCAAGCTGTGGTGGCTATCATCACAAACTCCAGCCTGGGTGATATGGCGAGACCCTGCCTCGTAAAAAAAAAAAAAAAAAAAAAATTAAATATAGTAATTCATTTACTCCTCTTAGTCACCCTCTGTTACTACCTTCATCTTAACAGTGGCTCAGAGAGGGGAAGAAACATACTCAAAGTTCAAACAGATGGTGGAGGAATTGGGATTTTAGCCTGGGTGTGTTGGATTCTATAGCTGGTATTACTTCCTCTTTGCCACTCAACTCTGTGATAATCTAGAACATGACTTAAAGAGAGCACAGAGTGGGTAGAAACCTGGAGCCTTGTCCTCTGAGAAAAGAGGACAGAAAGAGGGGTGGATTTGCCCGGGGCTGTGTAGCTGGCAGAAAAAGAGATGGCCAGAGGGGATGTGTCTTAGTCCATTTTGTGTTGCTGTCCATTTTGTGCTGCTGTGGAATACCACAGGTTGGGTAATATATAATGAACAGAAATGAATCAGCTCACAGTTCTGTAGGCTGGGAAGTCCAAGATCAAGGTGCTGGCATCTGGCGAGGGCCTTCTTGCTATGTCATACATGGTGGAAGGCATCACATGGCAGAAAGTCAAAGACAGAGAGACAAATGATGGAAAGAGGAGGTGAACCCACTCCTGCAATATCATTCATGAGGCAGAGCCTTTATGACCTAAACACATCTTAAAAGTCCTACCTCCCAAGACTGTCACAATGGCAATTAAATTTCAACATGAATTTTAGTGAGGACAAACATTCAAACCATAGCAGGATGCAATCCCTGTGTGGACAGCCAAGGGCAAAGGGAGCTTGTGTTACCTATCATCCCAGAGGGCAAAGCTGGGGCCAAAGAAGAAACCTCAAGGAGACAGATAGTCTGAGCTGCTCAGTGGTAGAACGACTGCTTTGTGAGGTAGTGGTTTACCCATCTCTGGAAGTATACAAGCAAACTCAACGTGTTTCCAGAGGAAATTTGTATTGCTTATCTATTCCTGCAAAACAACTTTAGCAGCCTAAAACAACACTAAACACATGTTATCACACAGTTTCTGTGGATCAAGAATTTAGGACCAGCTTAGCTAGGTGGTGTTGGCTCAGGGATCTCTCATTAGGTTGCAGTCAGGATGTCAGCTAGGGCTGAAGCCATCTGAAGGCTTGACTGGGGCTGGAAGATTTGCTTCCAAGCTCACTTATAGGGCTGATGGCAGGAGGCCACATAGACCATTCCATAGGGCTGCTTGAATGCCTTTGTAACACAGTAGATGTCTTCCCCCAGAGCAAGAGATCCAAAACAGCAAGTTGGAAACTACAGTATCTTTTATAATCTAGCTCTGAATGTCACATGCTGTCATTTCCACAATATCCTATTAGTTACCCGGGTCAACCCTAGTCAGTATGGGAGGAGACTGACCATTCAAGGCTGTGAATACTAGGAGACGAGACTCATCAGGGGACACCTTGGAGGCTGGCTATCACAAATTGACTGTACCTTCCCGTGTCAGGTGTCCCCTCTAAACCTCAGTTTCCCCATCTGTACAATGGAGGTTGGATTTGGTGATTCCTAAGAGTTCCTGTAGGGACCTATGGTAGGGTGAACTCAGGGTCAGTGTGTCAGAGCAGCTGCAGAGCCCCAGGTGGTGGAACTCAGGGGCAGGGCATGCCAGAGGGGGATATAGAGGCCTGTGGTTACCCCCAAAGTCCCTGAGAGGCACCAATGCAGGCTGCAGGCTGCACGCTGTTCCCCTGGAAGGTACCATCCCCAGGCACTAGACCACCTCGTTGTAAAGGAGGCGTCTCGAGCAGATAGGCTGCAACTGTCACATCCCTCCACTCCTGAGAAATCCCACATAGATCCGATCCTATTTCATCCATCTCGCCTTCCAGCGAGCTTTTTCTGAAAGCTCCTCTATGAGAGACCGTGTATGAGGGGGTGGAGTGGAATGCAGGGAGCAGAGAGGATGGGCACGCATAGATGGTGTTTCTGTGTGTGACGTCAGTCTTCCCCACAAGACAGCTCTCTTAGCGAGCACTGGCCTAGCCCATGGGAGATGTTTACAAATATTTATTGGATGGATGAATGAATGAATGAAGCAGAAACAAAAATGAGTAAGCTGCCATTGCAGCTTGTACAGAGCCCACCAGTCCCATGGGGACCCTCATTCCAGTACAGAGTCCAGATGGTCTAGCAGCCTCTGCACGGTTCGGAGCCTCCTGGAGGGAGGCAGCTGCGGTCGAGAGGGTAGTTGAGAAGCAGGTCAGGGAGGGCCTCTGGAGGAGGTGGTGTGTGCACTGGGCCTTGCTGCAGACCCGGGGGAGGAGAAGGCCAATCAAGGCAGAGGAAACACACAAACAGCCAGGAGGGAGTGTATCCTGGGAAGAGTGAATGTTGTGGGCTGGAGATGCTGCCGCAGAAGTGGGCAAGGGCAGGTTGCCAAAGGCCTTGAATACCAGGGAAGCAGGACAGCCTGGGGAGGCCCTTTAGTCAAGGAAGAGGAGGTTGGAGTCAGGAAGATGTGGACAGTGGTTAAGAGTATGGACTCTGGACTTAGACGGCCTGGGTTCAAATCCCATCTCCGTGACCTTGGGCAAGTTACTTATTCTCAGTGTCTCAGTCTCCTCGCCAGCAGAATGGAGATGTTGCTAGCAGCCAACTGTCTCAAGGGGCTGTTGAGGGTGAAAGTGAGTTAACATACGTAAGGTGCTTAGAACAGAGTCTGATACATCATGAGGCAGTGTAAGTGTTAGTTATTCTAAATATTATGTACACACGCGAGGGAGGCTGGGACATTTCTGGCAGACCACATGAGAAATTCCAGGGAGTACACATGGGGCGCCTTGGTGGGAGGGAGACTTACTATTCTTTGAACACATCCTAGGCGTGTGCTATTTTAATAATGATGGTGGATGGGGCAGGGAGGCTGGAGCGGGCTGGGGACTGGTTGGGCCAGAGCTGATAGGATCCAACCATGCAGAGAATGTGGGGAGGGGAGCCAGGACTGGGTTAGGGTGTTGGGCACTGCCACCATAGAAGGACCTGGTGCCTGTTAAATGGGGAGTTGGGGAGAGAGTGAAGTGAGGGCACCCCAATGGTTACACACCTATGTTAGGACATCCAGGCCCACATGGACTCCAGGCTGGGGACCTCTAGAAAGGGGAGACCAAGAAACCATGCCAGGCTAGTCCCTGAGAGCAGGGCCCAAGGTAAGAGCAGCCCCTGGGGTGCAGCGATGCTTCTTCAAAGGTGCTGAGGCAGTGATCCAAGGAAAGTATTGGTGCCACCGGGAGTCTGGAGCTGCGGGCTCCAACTGCGACATTTGCTGTTGGAAGCTGGGGCCATAAGGAGAGCATTCAGCCCCTTGTTCCACCCATTCAGCCCCTCTCCTTGGTGGGGAGTTGGGTGGCAGTGAAAAATTCACCCTTGAAGGCTGGGCGCGGTGGCTCATGCCTGTAATCCCAGCACTTTGGGAGGCCGAGTCAGGTGGATCATGAGGTCAGGAGATTGAGACCATCCTGGCTAACACGGTGAAACCCTGTCTCTACTAAAAATACAAAAAATTAGCCGGGCATGGTGGTGGGCACCTCTAGTCCCAGTTACTCGGGAGGCTGAGGCAGGAGAATTGCGGGAACCCAGGAGGCGGAGCTTGCAGTGAGCCGAGATGGCGCCACTGCACTCCAGCCTGGCGGACAGAGCAAGACTCTGTCTTAAAAAAAAAAAAAAAAAAAAAAAAAATGCTGGCTGAGTCACCTCTGCTCTGCAAGGCACAGACGGTCTGCGTGTCTTGGTCACAGTGCTGGGTCTGCTCTGCAAGGCACAGACGCTCTGCATGTCTTAGTCACAGGGCTGGGAAGGGGTGACGGAGCACCTGTGGGGACCCCCAGGGGGCTGGCCGATCAGTTGTTGATGCCCCTCTTTAAAGTGGAGGTGCAGCTCATGGCAGTATGTTTGGGACCACGTTGGAACCTTGGATGGCTCCCAACGCTGGAACACAGCTTTGTAACCACAAAGTACTGTGCGCAGCCCCCCTTCCCATCCCTGAGTGATGAAGGGACAGGGCGAGTCCCCTTCACCCAAGGCAGTGGGCTGGCAGACCCTGGAATCCTAGACAGTGTGAGCTGTAACAGACCTTAAAGACCCCTTTTCGGCTGGGCATGGTGGCTCACGCCTGTAAACTCAGCACTTTGAGAGGCTGAGGCGGGTGGATCACAAGGTCAAGAGATCGAGACCATTCTGGCTAACACGGTGAAACCCCGTCTCTACTAAAAATACAAAAAAAAAAAAAAAAAAAATTAGCCAGGCGTGGTGGTGGGCGCCTGTAGTCCCAGCTACTCAGGAGACTGAGGCAGGAGAATGGCATGAACCCGGGAGGCGGAGCTTGCAGTGAGCCGAGATCATGCCTGGGCAACACAGCGAGACTCCGTCTCAAAAAAAAAAAAAGACCCCCTTTCTAGCCAACCCCCGCATTGCGTACAGAGGGAAACAGGCCCAGAGATTAACAGGGCCCAGCCTCAGATGATGTAGTGAGTTAGGGGCCCAGTGAGGACCAGTCAGCAACCTCTGTGCCCGAGTTTTCTAGAGTAGGGGTGTGGGGGACAGTGGGAAGCCTGCAGGAGTCCAACAGACCCAGGTTCGTATCCTAGCTCTGCAACTTACCAGAGGAGCTAGAGCCTCAGTTTCCTCATCTTTCAATCAGAAGTAATAATGCCCTTTGGGAGGTTGAGGTGGGAGGATCACTTGAGGCCAGGAGTTTGAGACCAGCCAGCGTAGCATAGCAAGAACCCTGTCTCTACAAAAAGTGAAAAAATTAGCAGGGTATTGTGGCACATGCCTGTAGTCCCAGCTCCTTGGGAGGCTGAGATTGGGGGACCGCTTGAGGCCAGAGTTTAAAGCTGCAGTGAGCCATGATTGCATTGGGGCTGGAGTACTGCTGACCTTCAGTGAATGGTATTCCCCTTTAAATTGTGATTCTAAATGATCATTCACTTCTTCCTACATTGTTCATCCATTCATTCACCTGGCTTTTATTTAGCACCTGCTGTATACCAGGCTCTGAGCTGGGCATATGGTCATGACTTAGAAATGCATTTGCCCTCAAGGGGCTCACAGTATGGGAAAGAAGACTCCAGAGTTGCTAGAGGGGTGACTCGAGCACCATGTACCCCCCAAGAGTCAGAAGAAAGGGCATTTGGGCCCAGTCACTGAGATGAATAGGAGTTCCCTTGGCAATCAAGGAAAGGGAGAACATTCCAGGTAGAGGATATGGCAACCGGCTATGGTCAGTTGAGGAGCAAGTCAGGGAGGGCCTCTGGAGGAGGTGGTGTGTATGCGGGGCCTTGCTGCAGACCCGGGGGAGGAGAAGGCCAACCAAGGTGGAGGAAACACACAACAGCCAAGAGGGAGTGTGTCCTGGGAAGAGTGAATGGCGTGGGCTGGAGATGCTGCTGCAGAAGTGGGCAGGGGCAGGTTGCCAAAGGCCTTGAATGCCAGGGAGGCAGGGCAGCCAGGGAGGCCCTTTAGTCAAGGAGGATGTGGTTGGAGTCGGGAAGATGTGGACGGTGGTTAAGAGCATGGTCTCTGGACTTAGGCAGCCTGGGTTTGAATCCCGCAAAGTCATGGAAGTCTGGGACATCAGAATGTGTTCTGGAAGCTCCGAAGGGCCCTTTGTGTGTGGCTTCCAGGTGGGAAGCTGATGAGGAAGGAGACACGGGGATCTGGGCAAGGTTAGACTTAGGGGCCAGGCCAGGGGGCTTGGGTTTTATCTTAGTTTGGGTTTTCCTGGAGACCCTGAGACAAGGATTGTGGGGAGTTTGTTTGGTAGATAATCCCCGGAAACTATGGTAGGGGATGAGAAAGGGAAGAACAGGGAGAAGGGCAAGGATTGTTATCCAGGCAGTTATCCCTGTTGACGGCTGGGCTCAGCTCCACTAGGAACCCCTGGAGGACCAAGCAGAATACACAAGGCAGAGTTATATGCACCCGAGGACTAAGCAGGCGGGATGTTTATCCACCAGCTCCCCATCCGTCATTGGTTGAGAGCTGCTTCCGCGGGTATCGTCTCCCGGATATTTCCTGCTTGGCCCATGTCCAAGCTGAGCTTGTTCCTGTAGGCAGTCACAAGCATTTGCAGTAGGCATCTGCCACAGGTTTCATCCTGCCATTGCCTTTGCGGGAAGAGGGACCAGCCAGTGCCTGTGCTGGGGGAACCCTCAGAGTTAGAAGCCCCAGTGTGCTCTTTGCACAGCCTGGGCTCACCTTTCCCCAGGCGTGTAGCACTGAGGTGCCATCTGGTAACCCCCAGTCAGGTCATGCCTGCTGGGAAACCTTAGGACTCCCAGGAGCCTGCAGCTTATTATACTTTAAAATAAATTTTTACAATAGATAATATATTCACATGATTAAAATTCTAATGACTAAATGCAATGTGATATCCCCGATTGGATCCTGAAACAGAAAAAGGACATTAATGGAAAGATGAAATCCGAATAAAGTCTGGAATTTAGTTAATAGTAATGTACCAATGTTAATTTCAACAAATGAACTATTGTTATGTAAAATGTTAACATTAGAGGAAACCAGGTGAGGGTTATACAAGAACTCTCTGTACTATCTGTAACCTAGAATAATCTAAAACTATTGCCAAATAAAAGGCTTTTTTTTTTTTTTTTCGAGACAGTCTCACTCTGATGCCCAGGCTAGAGTGTGGTGGCGCCATCTTGGCTCATTGCAACTTCTACCTCCCAGATTCAAGTGATTCTCATGCCTCAGTCTTCCAAATAGCTGGGATTACAGGCATGTGCAGCCATGCCCAGCTAATTTTTTTGTATTCTTATAGTAGAGGCAGAGTTTTGGCATGTTGGTCAGGCTGGCCTCGAACTCTTAATCTCCAACTCCTGGCCTCAGCCTCCCAAAGCTGGGATGACAGGCATGAGCCACCACGCACAGCCTAAAAGACTTATTTTTTTCATGTGTCCCAGAACTTAAAGTATAATAAAACAAATTTTTTAAGACTTATTTTTTTTTTAACTCTAAAGAAACATAGACCGGGTGCGGTGGCTCATGCCTGTAATCCTATGGGAGGCTGAGGTGGGCAGATCACCTGAGGTCGGGAGTTCGAGACCAGCCTGGCAAAACCCCATCTCTACAAAAATTACAAAAATTAGCTGGGCATGGTGATGTGCACCTGTAATCCTAGCTACTAGGGAGGCTGAGGCAGGAGAATTGCTTGAACCTGGGAGGCAGAGGTTGCAGTGAGCCGAGATCACACCACTGCACTCCATCCTGGACAACAGAGCAAGACTGGCTCAAAAAAAAAAAAAAGAAAAGAAAAGAAAGAAAGAAATGTAATAAAAAGTCCTCCTCCTACTCTTTCTTCCATCCACCCTGTTCCTGTTCCTAGTTTCTTGGGTACCGTTCCACTGATAGGCAAATACGAATAATATTCTTTTGCCCCCTCTTAGAGGATTGGTAGCCACATGCTGTAGCAGATGCTGTCTGTGCCCTGCCTCTACCACCTCAAGCTCAGTTAGGTATATGCCAACCACTTCCTTCTGGAAAAATCTGCATTTCTCCAGCTGAGGGCTCTCTTTCAGCCTGCATTGGGAGGGTGGAAGTGCTGGGGTGTTCATTTCCCTAGGGGCAGCCCTCAGCCATCGCAGAAGGAAGTGGAGAATACCAACTCCCTCGCCCTTGCATGGGATAACTCTGAGATATGTGTTCTACCTGAAGTGTAGATGTGATAGTCCAATTTTGCATCACTATAAGAAATATCCGAGGCTGAGTAATGTATAAAGAAAAGAGCTTTAATTGGCTCACAGTTCTGCAAGCTATACAAGCATAGCTCCAGCATCTGCTTCTGTTGAGGGCCTCAGGAAGCTTCTAATCACGGCTGAAGGTGAAGCCGTGGCAAGAGAGGGAGTGTGGGGGACAGGGGAGGTGCGTACCCTTTTAAACAACCGTATCTCTGGTGAACTACCAGAGTGAGAATTCACTCATCACCACGGTAATAGTGCTAAGCCATTCTTGAGGGATCCGCCCCCATGATCCAAACACTGCCACCAGACCCCACCTCCAACACAGGAGACCCCATTCCACATGAGATTTGGAGGGGACAGATATCCAAACCATATCAGCAGAGTTCCCAGCAGGGTTGAGCCTGGGTGTCACAGCGAGGTTGTGTAGCCTTCATTGGCTCTCCTTGTGTCCCCACCCCTACACTGTACTTCCTGGGTTCACCTCCCAAATAGATTCAAATTCTTTTTTTGTTTTGTTTTGTTTTTTGAGATGGAGTCTTGTTCTGTTGCCTAGGCTGGAGTGCAGTGGGATGATCTCGGCTCACTGCAACCTCCGCCTCCTGGGTTCAAGCAATTCTCCTGCCTCACCCTCCAAGCAGCTGGGACTACAGGCATGCGCCACCATGCCCAGCTAATTTTTGTATTTTTAGTAGAAATGCGGTTTCACTATGTTGGCCAGGTCTCAAACTCATGATCTCAGGTGATCTACCCACCTCGGCCTCCCAAAGTACTAGGATTACAGATGTGAGTCACCGCTCCTGGCATTAGATTCAAATTCTTATCTAAGGATCTGCTTCTCAGAGAACCCAAATCAAGACAGATGCCCTAACCCTGTTCTGCCCCTCGCTATTTTCTCTTCACAGTACCTTTGGAGAGCTTTCCATGTCAGTACACTCAGTGCCGCCTTATTCTTTTTGACGGCTGCATAGCATTCCATAGTGTGCTGGGTGATCTTCTATCAGGTCTCCTCATGGACAGCCTTTTGGGATGTTTTCAGGCCTTTGCTAATACAAATAGTATGTCAGGAAACGCCCCACACACCCATCATTTCCCATATGCAGAAGGCAAGGCCGTTGGTAATTCCTAGAAGTGGAATTGCTGGCACCCATGGCCTTTGGGGTCTCCTCTATTTTGATGGCTGATGGCCTACAGTTTAAATCCAGAGTTCCTAGAGGGGCAGGGGGCATCAAGCCCTCCATGATCTGAGCCCAGGCATTTGCTTCCCTGTCCCCCTCAAAGCCCACGCCCACCACATAGACAGTTTGCTGTCCCCAGCGCTCCCTGAATCCCTCACCTTTGGCCATGATTTTGTCTCTACTTATCCCTTTTTATGAAACGCTCTTCCCTGCACCTTTGTCTGTTGAAATCTTACTTGTCTTCAGAGATCTGGCAGAAATACCACCTCCTCCGGGGACCCTTCCTGGTGCCCCCCTGAGTATTAATCTCTCTCTTCACAGGACTGCACATCCTGGCTTCGACACTCTGGGATTTATCTTTATGTGTTATCCAAATGCTGTGTGTATTTCTGCCTCCCTCCACTTGTCCACAAGCTCTTTAAGGGCTGGGACCACCTGAGTCACAGAGCAGGCTCCATAAATGTTGGAAGAATTGAATTAAATGTGCTGGCAATTGCTGCATTCTGACCATTTTGCTCTGCTGTTTGCCAGCATGACCTTCCAGGATGGTTCCCCAGTGGGGACCAGAAAGAAACGGGGCGAGGCAGGTGGCCTCCAGAATCCGCCTGCCCGTAGTCAGAGCTCTGAGGCTGCAGGGCAGGGCAGCATGGACAGCCTTTGCACAGCCCTCCCCTAAGAGTCATCTCCCAGCCTGTCTGTTGGAGGAGGGTTTTGGTGAGCCCACAGTTAGAGGCTATGTGCCCTGAGCATGGACCAAGCTCAGGGTTCTGTGAGGTGGTGACCAACTGAACATTGTCTCCTGAGAGCTGAGAAGCAGCACAGGAAGCTCATTGGTGGCATGGGCTTTGGAGCCAAATTGACTGGGTTCAAATCCCAGCTCTGACACCTGTGTGATCTTGTACAAATCATCTCTCTGTGCCTCTGTTCTCTCTCTATAAAATGGGACCAACAATGAAACCTCCTTCATAGGGCTGATTTGAGGATTCAAAAACATCATCCAAACAAAGTGCTTATGTGTATGTAGGAAGCACCTGATCAGTAAGCTCTGAAAAGGTCTTCATTCACAAGAGACAGGGTTTCGCCATGTTGGCCAGGATGGTCTCAAACTCCCCACCTCAGATGATCCACCCACCTCGGGCTCCCAAATTTTTGGGATTACAGGCATGAGCCACTGCGCCCGGCCTTATTCCAGAACTCTTTCATCACCCCTAACAGAGACCTTGTACCCATTAAGTAGTCACTTCCCATTCCTCTGTCCTCCCAGCCCTTGGCAATTACTAATCCACTTTTTGTTCCTATCAATTTGCCTGTTCTGGACTTTTTTTTTTTGAGACAGTCTCACTGCGTTGCCCAGGTTGGAGTGCAGTGGCACGATCTCAGCTCACTGCAACCTCCACCTCCCGAGTTCAAGTGATTCTCCTGCCTCAGCCTCCCAAGTAGCTGGGACTACAGGCGCCCACCACCATGCCCGGCTAATTTTTTGCATTTTTAGTAGAGACAGGGTTTCACCGTGTTAGCCAGGGTGGTCTTGAGCTCCTGACCTTGTGATCCACCCTCCTCGGCCTCCCAAAGTGCTGGGATTACAGGCATGAGCCACCGTGACTGGCCTATTCTGGACATTTCGTATAAATTGAGTCCTATCTTATGTGGCCTTTGCATCTGGCTTCTGTCAGTGAGCATGTTTTTGAGGTTCATTCCTGCTGAGGCGTGGATCAGAACTTCATTCCTTCTTATGGCAGAATTATATTCTATTGTATGGCAATACAACATGGGGAAGAGGTGGAGTGAGATTTGTATCCAAGTCAGGTAGGGTCTAAACCTGTTCCCTTCCGCCTTTAGGGATGCCTGGTTTACAAGCACTTTCCCATCCAGCTGGTCCCATTTGCCCTTCATGAGAGCCCCACACTGTTGGGATAGTCAGTTCCAGTTTCAAATGAAGAAAACTGAGATGAAAAAGGTGACTTGCCTGAGGTCACAAGGTAAGGTAGCCAGGACCGGGGTCCCAGCCCTCACAAGTGCAACAACAAACACTGCTTGAAAACGGCAGCCAAGGGGGTGATCATGGTCTATCTGGATCCTGCTGGAATGGGAAGGGGGAAAGATGAATGCCTGTGCTGGTCCCCTTCCCAGCCCTATAGTTGTCCCATTGGTGACCTGGAGAGCCGTCTCTAGGGCTGATGGGTGCTCACCCTGCAGCTGTGGCCAGCTGTCCCCCACCAGCTCTTCTGCAAGGCCCCAGGAATGTCCATCCCAGGGTGTTTTTTGGTATTTATTCATCAGCAAAAAGTTGTTTCTGTTGACTAGCACTTCTGCCAAGCGTGGCCAGGCTGCTGATTCTCCAGCTTGAGTGTACAGAAAGCTCAGAGTCAGGAGAACTGAGCCCTTGGCAGCCTCCACCTGCTGTGTGACCTTGGGCAAGTGTCAGCCCCTGCCTGAGCCTAGTTAGCAAAGTGGAGCATGAGAGAGTTGGACCAGACACGACAGGTTTGGTGCTGAGTGACATCCCACAACTCATAGGCTTTAGAGAATATTCCATGGGCGCTCCAGAGGGCAGAGGCCCTGTTCCTGTCCCCATCCAGTTCCATGTAAGCCTCATGGGAAACACTGGCATGCAGTAATCAAGTTCTAGGCCAGTGCTGCCTATGGAGAACTGTCTGTGCTGATGGCAGTGGTTTACATCTGCACTGTCCACAGGGTGGCCACTAGCCATTTGTGGCCACTGAGCACTTGAAATGTGACAAATGCAGCTGAAATTTTACATTTAATTCTATCTAAGTTTAATCATATGTCTAGAGCAGGTCTAGACAGTTGTGCTCTGGGAATACAAGGAGGGATGAGGGCCATGCAGAAAGAGCTCACAGCACAGAACATACCCAACCTTTGTTCGTTCAAAACCTCCAGAGAGGGCCAGGCACAGTGGCTCATGCCTGTAATCCCAGCACTTTGAGAGGCCAAGGCAGGTGGATCACCTGAGGTCACGAGTTCGAGACCAGCCTGGCCAACATGGTGAAACCCCATCTCTATAAAAAATACAAAAATTAACCAGGCGTGATGGCACATGTCTGTAATCCCAGCTACCCAGGAGGCCGAGGCACGAAGATCACTTGAACCTGGAGGCAGAGGTTGTAGTGAGCCAAGGTTGTGCCACTGCACTCCAGCCTGGGTGATACAGTGAGACTCTGTCTCAAAAAACAAAAACAAAAACAAACAAAACAAACTCCAGAAACCTCCAGAGAGCACTGGCCTAGGAGTCCAGAGGTCTGGGTACAAATTGCAGCTGCCACCAGTATGCTGTGTGACTGGGCCAAATCTCAGTCCCTCTCTGAACTTCTAGATGGCTAAACAGAGACCGTGCCCAGTCCTGTCTGGCTCTAGAGCCCACCCTTCCTCTAGCACCCTGACCTCCTTGTGTAGGTGGGTCTCATTGTTAGGGATAGTAACAGCAATACTTGGGTATTTGCTGTATGCCAGCCACTGTGCTGAGAGCCATCTGTCTATGTTAACTCATTGATCTCTCCCAACAACCCTTTGAGGACACTGGGGCTCAGGGAGGTTAGGTAAGTGGCTCAAGGTCACACAGCAAGTAAATGTCAGCACCAGCATTCAAACTCGAGGAGGCTGGCTCCAGAGCCACATTCCCAGCCTCCATGCTGCATGCACACATACACTATCTGCAGGGGCGGGGTTGTACTCAACCTCCCTGTGGCCAACACATGGAGTAGCAGTGAAGCCCGGAATCTCAAGTGGTGGTCTCCAGGTGAGGCCCGGAGATGGAGGGGAGGGGCCAGTCATGATCATCATCAAGATCACCCTCTCATCCCCTCAACTCAGACTTTTACTAGGTGAGGGTGGGGGAACCTGATTCCCCAAGGGTTAAAGGGATCTTGGCTTGGGAGTCCAGGGAAGAAGCTCAGACCAGACTCATGTGCTTCACATCAGCCACAGACCTGTCTTCCTCTGCTGATGAGCATATAATTCGTTAAGCCATGACTTTTATTTATTTTTATTTATTTATTTATTTATTATTATTTTTGGAGATGGAGTCTCGCTTTGTCACCCAGGCTGGAGTGCAATGGCATGATCTTGGCTCACTGCAACCTCCACCTCCTGGGTTCAAGCAATTCTCCTGCCTCAGCCTCCCGACTAGCTGGGATTACAGGCGTGTGCCACTGTACCTGGATCATTTTTGTATTTTTAGTACAGATGGGGTTTCACCATGTTGGCCAGGCTGGTCTTGAACTCCTGACCTCAAGTGACCCGCCTGCCTTGGCCTCCCAAAGTGCTGGGATTACAGGTGTAAGCCACCGTGCCTGGCCTAAACCATGACGTTTTTGAGAATGAAACAGCACTAACCATCGGGGACTCTGGGACAGTTGGTTGAACCTGGGCAAACCAGGATGTCTGTCACCCTCTCCGTGCACCACCATGTACAGCGGGCCAGCTCTGCACAGCGTCATTGCTTCTGGCTCAGGGGGATACTTGGGTTAATCCGTGACTCCTCATACGGGAGCTCCCATCAGGGGGAGCCCAGAGGAGGCCTTACCCACCACTTTCAAGGTCAGGGAAGATTTCTTGGAGCAGGGCGTGTCTTCTCTGAGCTTCAAGGATATTAAGCAGGGAAAGACTTGGCTAAGGACAGAGTGTTTTTAGGAATGTTCTCAGGAACAGAAATACCAGCCCAGCCTGTGTGGGATTCAGACATGGAGAAGAAGCAAAAAAAGAGATGTGGAGAGACCTAGCCATCAACTCCCTTCTCTCCCATTGGGCAGCTGCAGCTCTCTAGCTCCCCTCCCTTTGAGGCTCTGTCCGTCTGACTACCTCATTCATTGAACAAGTGTTTATTATGCACCTACTAGGTGCCAACTCCATGCTTAGCACCAGGGATAGAGTGGAAAATGAAACAGGTGCAGTCCCTCCCCTCTCGGAGCCCACAGAGCGCAGGAGACACTAATCAAGAATGTGAGGAGCCAAGCAGGATAACGAGAGACCCCGATACAGGTCTGGAAAGCAATCAGGAAGGGTGTCAAGAGAGCACAGTGGGAGGGAGGTGCCTTCTAGACACAGGAGTCTGGGGAGGCCTCTGAGGAGGTGACGTTTAATCAGGGATCTAAATCAATAGAAGCAGCCGAATATGTGAAGTGTTGACGGGTGGATGGAACAGGTGGATGGAACAGCATGGGCAAAGGCCCCATGGCAGGCAAGAGCTGGGAGTGCTGGGGAGGTAACTAAGAAGGAGACTGGCATGGCTGGGGAGGGCTGAGCAGGCTGGAGTTTTGGGTTGTTTGTTTTTTTTTGTTTTGTTTTGTTTGTTTTTGAGATAGGGTCTCACTCTGTTGCCCAGGCTGGAGCACAGTGGCACAATCACAGCTCACTGCAGCCTCAACCTTCCAGGCTCAAGCAATCTTCCCGTCACAGCCTCCTAAGTCACTAGGACTACAGGTATACACCTCTACACCTGGCTAATTTTTTTTTTTTTTTAGACGGAGTCTCGCTCTGTCGCCCAGGCTGGAGTGCAGTGGCCAGATCTCAGCTCACTGCAAGCTCCGCCTCCCGGGTTTACGCCATTCTCCTGCCTCAGCCTCCCAAGTAGCTGGGACTACAGGCGCCCGCCACCTCGCCCGGCTAGTTTTTTTGGTTTTTTTGTTTTTTTGGTTTTTTTGGTAGAGATGGGGTTTCACCGTGTTAGCCAGGATGGTGTGGATCTCCTGACCTCGTGATCCGTCCATCTCGGCCTCCCAAAGTGCTGGGATTACAGGCTTGAGCCACCGCGTGCGGCCGGCTAATTTTTTTTTAATGTTTTGGAGAGACAAGGCCTCACTATACTGCCCAGACAGATCTCAAACTGCTGGGCTCAAGTGATCCTCCCATCTCGGTCTCCCACAGTGCTGTGATTACAAGCATGAGCTGCCATGCCCAGCCTGAGGCTGGAGTTCTGCCTGAGGTTGAGGGTAGACCTTGAAGCATTTTAGGGGAACTGAGTGAAGCGATCCCATTTGAGGTTTGGTGGGGTTTTTTTGGTTTTTGTTGTTGTTGTTTGAGATGGGGTTTTGCTCTTGTCGCCCAGGCTGGAGTGCAGTGGCACAATCTCAGCTCACTGCAACCTCCACCTCCCAGGTTCAAGCGATTCTCCTGCCTCAGCCTCCTGAGTAGCTGGGATTACAGGTGCTTGCCACCATGCCTGGCTAATTTTTGTATTTTTAGTGGAGAGAGGTTTCACCATGTTGGCCAGGCTAGCTTCAAACTGACCTCAGGTCACTGACCTGAGCTGACCTCAGGTGATCCGCCACCTCGGCCTCCCAAAATGCTGGGATTACAGGCGTGAGCCAACGCGCCTGGCCTCATTTAGTTGTGTGTGTGTGTGTGTGCGCGCGGGCGTGTGTGACAGAGTCTCGCTCTTGTTGCCCAGGCTGGAGTGCAATGGTGAGATCTTGGCTCACTGTAACCTCCCTCCACCTCCCGCGTTCCAGCAATTCTCCTGCCTCGGCCTCCCAAGTAGCTGGGATTAAGGCACTCACCTGACTAATTTTTTATTTTTAGAAGAGACAGGGTTTCACCACGTTGACCAGGCTAATCTCGATTTCCTGACCTCAAGTGATTCACCCACCTTGACCTCCCAAAGTGCTGGGATTACAGGTGTGAGCCGCCACGCCCGGCCCGTTTGGGGTTTTTGAAGGACAACCCTGGTTCCACCTCTGTAGTCCCTTTGCTCTGAGGGTCTAGGAGCCTTCAGTTCTTAGGTCTGTGTTTTCTTATCTTTTTGGTATCTACCACAGAAAGATGAGTGCTGTGTATGGAGCCCCTGTGACCCCCAGAGTCTCTGCTGAGGCTAGGCAGGTTTCCATGGGGGTGGGGTCACAGAGAGGCCAAGTAAGCAGCTCTGTCCCTACCAAGCCCCGAGCCCCTGAGGAGCTGTGGCATCCACATCCTGGGCCCTGTGTTCAGAGTTCACTGTCAGGATGGGCCCGGGAATGCACTTCTAATGGTTGTGTTCAAGTGGAGGAAGGACCTGAGGTGGGAGCAGTGTCGGTCACACATCTCCAGCAGCCATGGCCTGCTATCTTGTTGACCAAACAACTAGTTGATTGAATATCATGCTTTTCAGACAGTTGCTATGGACACGGACTTAGGCTGGAAACAATTCAGACCTTGAATGCATCAGGATTATGGAGCTGTCTTAGATGGAAAGAATCCTGGAATCTCAACTCAGCTTGATGGGCAGGGCCATGGGATGTGGGCTTAAAGATCAGGCTCAGATTCATACCCAGCGCCACCCCCTCCTGGATATGGGGCCTAGAGAGGTGACTTTAGCCATTGAGCTGCTGTTGCTCCTCTAACATGGGTGGATTTGCGACCTATTTCTTTCTTTCTTTCTTTTTTCTTTTTTTGAGATAGAGTCTCACTCTTGCCACCTAGGCTGGAGTGCAGTGGCAAAATCATGGCTCACTGTAGTCTCCACCTCCCAGACTCAAGCAATCCTCTCACCTCAGCCTCCTGAATAGCTGGGACTACAGCTGTGTGCCACCATACCCAGCTAATTTTCTCATGCTTTATTTTTTGTAGAGATGGGGTCTCATTATGTTGCCCAGGCTGGTTTTGAACTCCTGGCCTCAAGTGATCTTCTTGCTCAGCCCAAAGTGCTGGGATTATAGGTGTGAGCCACTGCACTTGGTCCTCAGGGAACTATTTCTGCATAGTAAATCACCCCAAAACTTGGCCATGGTTTCCAACAATAAATATGTATCATCTCACAGAGCTTCTGGGGGTCAGGAATCGGGTAATGGCTCAGGGTCTTTCATGAGATGCAGTCAAGTTGTCAGCTGGGGCTGCTGCCATTTAACTAGGGCTGCAGGATCCCCTTCCAAGGTGGCTCACCCACAGGGCTGGCAAGTTAGTGCTGGCTGTTGGCAGGAGGCCTTAGTTCCTTCCACATGGCCCTCTCCTTAGGACTATTTGAGTGTCCTCACAACATGGTGGCTAACTTCTCCAAGGGAGCAAAGCAGAAGCTGCAGTGTCTTTCCGGACCTAGCCTCAGAGGTCACACTCAGTCATCTCCACAATATCCTATTGGTGACACCAGTCAACCCTGCTCATGTTGGGGGAGAGGGGTGTACACAAGGATGGGACTCCAGCAGGTGGGGACCACTGGGGTGTATCTTGGAGGCTGGCTGCCATGGTGGATGCAGCATTCCCAGCAGGAGGAGTTGTAGTGACGATTAAATGAGCTCACATATGTGAAGCACCTGGTATACAATAAGCACTAATAAAGGATCACACACAGCTCTCCCCACTAGCCTGACTGGCTTGAGTGGAAAACGTAGCTGCCTCACTTTCTACATCGTTTCTTGGCGTCCCCAAGGCCTTCTAACCACTCTTTCATTCAACACAATCTTCACGAACACCTACTATATCCAGGCCCCGTGCTGGATGCTGGCGACACAGTAGTGGCAGAGACACAGTCTGTCCTTGCTATCCCAGGCTGCTTCGGGCATACATCTGAGACAGCAGAGAGGGGCTGGCAGGCGAGGAGCGCTTTGGACGGTGTGGTCAGGGATCGCCTCTCAGTGGAGGTAGCCTGTGAGCCAAGCCCTGAATGAAGTGAGGGGGCATTATGTGGACACAGGAGGGAAGAGCACTCCAGGCAGCTGGATCAGGCAGGGCAAAAGCAGGAGCAAACCATCCATGTCCGAAGGACAGAATGAAGACCCAAGGGAAGAGGGGCAGGAAATGAGGTTGGGAAAGCCAGAAGAAGACTGGTTTTTAGGCCAGGCACAGTGGCCCACACCTGTAATCCCAGCACTTTTAGCGGCCAAGGTGGGAGGATCACCTGAGCCCAGGAGTTCAAGACTGGCCTGGGCAACATGGGGAAACCTTGTCCCTACAAAAAAATACAAAAATTAGGCTGGGTGCAGTGGCTCATACTGGTAATCCTAGCACTTTGGGAGGCCGAGGCAGGCTGATCACCTGAGGTCGGGAGTTCAAGACCAGCCAGACCAACATGGAGAAACCTGGTCTCTACTAAAAATACAAAATTAGCCAGGCGTGGTGCTGCATGCCTGTAATCCCAGCTACTCTGGAGGCTGAGGCAGGAGAATCGCTTGAACCTGGGAGGTGGAGGTTGCAGTGAGCCAAGATTGTTCCATTGCACTCCAGCTTGGGCAACAAGAGCGAAAACTCTGTCTCAAGAAAAAAAAAAAAAAAGTAGTAGCTGTGCCTGGTGGTGCACAGCTGTAGTCCCAGCTACCCAGGAGGCTGAGACCAGAGGATCTCTTGAGTGACGTATGCCTTTAATCCCAGTTATTTGGGAGGCTGAGGCAGGAGAATCGCCTGAACCTGGCAAGCAGAGGTTGCAGTGAGCCAAGATCACACAACTGCACTCTGGCCTGGGGGACAGAGCAAAACTCTGCCTCAAAAAAAAAAAAAAAAAAAAAAATAGGTTTTAGTCCAAGGGCCATGGGAGTCTTTGAAAGGATCTGAACAGCAGTCATCTGAGTGAGAGACAGTGGGGACTCGGCCTGGGGCAGGGCTGTGGAGGTGGAGTGGAGGAACTCCGGGGAGATGTGGAAGGGAGACTTGTTTTTAAAGTATGTGCTGCTGAATGGGATGCAGGGGAAGCGAAAGAGGAGTCAAGGGTACTTTCTGGTTTCTGACCTGAACAAGCAGGAGGGTGATGTTGTCATGAGTAGAATCGGGGCAGACTGTGGGTGGAGCAGGTCAGGGCGGGTGAGAGATCCAGTGTTCTATCTTGGACCTGTCAGACATCCAGGGCAAGATGTCAAGGAGGCAGTTAGAGATCCGAGTCTGGCGTCTGAGACAGAGATTGGGCGGAAGATGTAAATTCAGGAGTTGTCAGATAGGTGGTGTTTAAAGCCACGTGTCAGGATGAGATCAGCAGGGGAGAGGGTGTGTTAGAGCAAGGCCAGGAGCACCCAGGTCCTCTAGCATTTAGATGTCAGAGGAGAGAAGTCAGCAAGAACAGGAGCAGGTATGAGAGATGTGGGTTGGGCACGGGAAGGGTGCCTAGAGACTCAGCCATGATACAAGACAGCCAGCCACTGTCTACCTTCACCCCACCCCAGGAAGCAGCAAGGCCCTGGAGGCCCCCAGAGAATCCATCCTTCCCCTTCCACACATCGTCCCTTCAGAGGTCTAAGGCAGAGAATGTGTCCTCCGTGGACTGCTATGTGCACCCCCAGAATGTTCGGCCATTCCACCTCACTTCATTTCTAAGCCTTCATCATCCAACTCAGCGTTGAGCAGGACTACCCCTCCCTTCACTTAGACTCTCTACCTCTGTTCATGCCACCTTAGACAGAAGCAGGCTTTCTGGTAGTAGCAAATATGCAAGATATGAGTGGGGAATTGTAAGGGATCTGGGCTGGTTAAAGGGAAGGGCTGTGAAGAAAGGAAATGGGATTGGTAATGTCTGAAAAAGGGTTTAGGGTTAGATTAGTGAGGGACTTGATCGCCACACCAAGCAGTTTGGACTGAGGTGGGAAGAAGGATTCACAGAAGGTTCTGGCTTAAGGGAATGATGCAGTCAGGGGAGTTTTGTGTCAGAAAGAGCCATGCTGGGTTCTGTTCCTGGCCTTATCCCTAATTAGCTCTCCCATGCTCACAGGCCCACTCTGGCACCACGATGAGGTGAGGTAGGGCAGGGAGGTCCCACTCTGGCATGTGGGGGTGGTGGCTGCAGACACAGAGGCACCATGGAGCAGGGAGGTTCCCAGGGAGGCAGCAGCTTTGCTGGGCCCTCTGCGTTTCCATGAAGGCAATGAGGCTTATATTAATGAGCAGTAATTATGGGCACCCGGATAAGCCTAAGTATAACTCATTGAAAAAGGCAGCTCGAGGCAGCCAGCTGCTTCCCCCTGAAAGGTCAAGGCCTGCCTATGTTAAGACCTCCCCAAGGTGAGGATCCTGCCACCCTGGGTGTTGGGTGGCTGAGGGCCTGGCACCCAGTGGGCCAGGAACCCTGACCAAGGGAGCTCAGAGGAGTCAGGGTGACCAGACGCTCAGACCGTCCTCATTCAAACCCCCCATTGCCTAGAGGAGGAAACCGAGGCATAGAAGGAGGAAGGGACCAGTTCAAGGTCACAGCAAATAAATAGCAGGGTTTGAATTTAAATCCAAGGGGTCAGGCGCAGTGCCTGTAATCCCAGCACTTTGGGAGGCTGAGGCAGGTGGATCACTTGAGGTCAGGAGTTCAAGACCAGCCTGGCCAATGGTGAAACCCCATCTTTACCAAAAATACAAAAATTAGCCAGACGTGGTGGCAGGCACCTGTAATCCCAGCTATTCGGGAGGCTGAGGCAGGAGAATTGCTTGAACTTGGGGGACAGAGGTTGCAGTGAGCCAAGATCACACTACTGAACTCCAGCCTGGGTGACAGAGCAAGACTCTGTCTCAAAAAAAAAAAAAAAAAAAAGATAGTATTTGAACACAGGTCCAACTACACGCAGTTTCCACCATGCTGTGCAGCATTCCTCACCTGGAAGCTTTGACCTGTCCCCAAGAAGCATAGTACAGTGAGGTGAGGAGGGGAACGGAGTGTGACTGATACTGATTGGGCATCGAAATGCCAGAGGCTTTCTATATGACATCACAGTTCAACCTTATTATAATTTTTAAAAGTAAGGATCATGGCCAGGCGCAGTGGCTCACGCCTATTATCCCAGCACTTTGGGAGGCCGAGGCGGGCGGATCATCTGAGGTCAGGAGTTCGAGACCAGCCTGGCCAACATGGAGAAACTCTGTCTCTACTAAAAATACAAAAAATTAGCTGGACACGGTGGCGCTCACCTGTAATCCCAGCTACTCGGGAGGCTGAGGCAGGGAGAATTGCTTGAACCCGGGAGGCAGAAGTTGCAGTGAGCCGAGATCATGCCGCTGTACTCCAGCCTGAGCTACAGAGTGAGACTCTGTCTCAAAAAAAAAAAAAAAAAACGAAAAAGGATCATTATCCCCATGTTATAGAAGAGGAAACTGAGGCTCAGGAGGAATGACTGAATCACCAAGTGTCCTGCAGTGAGGAGGGGAAGGAGTAGAATCCAGTTCTGTCCTAGCTCAGGTTAGCTTCCCAGGAAACAGACTCAGGTTTGTATGTCGAAGTTTCCTGGGAAATCACTTCGGAACACCTGTGACAGGTGAAGGGGACAGGATTGGGCAGAGGGAAGAGTAGAACCTCGACACAGCACAACAGAGGCCTCAGCGAATCCCATGGGGAGCTCTGGAACTGGGATGGCCCTTTAGGGTTGTTCTGAATTGGGGCAAGGGAGCCACACCTTGGTACCCAAACATTGACCAGTTATTGGATGCAGGGTGCCCCTGGGAAGGAGTGTAAGGACAGACTGTGGGTAGAGCAGATCAGGGTGGGTGGGAGAATGAGTGCTGTATCTTGGACCTGTCAGACTTCCAGGGCAAGATGTCAAGGAGGCAGTTAGAGATCCAAGTCTGGCATCTTGGGTGAGGCACCTCCCTATGGCTGAGAGCAGCTCCTAGTGGGAACTTGGCTGTAAATTGTCAGCAGCCAATGCTTTTGGCAGCTGGGGTCATGAGTGCCTCAGTGCCGGGGGGTCCTGGGTGGCCATCACAGCATCCACTGCACATCCATCTGCAGAGCCATTCTCATTCCTCTGCCCCCAGATGAGAACTAGCCCCTGCTCTCAGGAAAGTTACGGGCACATGGACTCCTGTTTTTTTTGTTTGTTTTGGTTTGGGTTTTTTTGTTGTTTTTTTTTTGAGAGAGTCTTGCTCTGTCACTCAGGCTGGAGTGCAGTGGCACAATCTCAGCTCACTGCAGCCTCCACCTCCCAGATTCAAGCGATTCTCCTGCCTCTACCTCCCAAGTGGTTGGGATTACAGGTGCAAGCCACCACGTCTGGCTAACTGTTGTATTTTTAATAGAGATGGGGTTTCGCCATATTGGCCAGGGTGGTCTCGAACTCCTGACCTCAAGTAATCCACCCGCCTCAGCCTCCCAAAGTGCTGGGATTACAGGCGTGAGCCACCACGCCCGGCCTTACACTCCTTTTCTTTATGACGCTCACAGGCCAGGGGATGCTGGAGGAAGGGAGGCCATCAGTGCTAATGAGGAAGGAAAGAGTGAGTAAGTGGCCAGTCCTGGAAGAGGAGAAAAACACTACTGAAACCCCACAGGGACAGAATGGGAGAAAATATTTACAAACCATATATCTGTTAAGGGTTCAATATCTAGAGTATATATAAAGAATTCCTAGAGCTCAACAACAAAAATGACAAACAACCCAATTATAAAATGGGCAAAGGACTTAAATAGACATTTCTCCAAAGAAGATATACAAACAGCCAATAAGCACATGAAAAGATGCTCAACATCGTTAGTCATCGGGAAAATGCAAATCAAAGCCACAATGAGATACCAGTTCACACCTACTAGGATGACTATAATTTTTTTAAAAAGGAAATAAGTTCTGGCAAGATCTGGGAAAATTGGAACCCCTGTACGTCGCTGGTGGGAACGTCACATGGTGCAGCTGCTATGGAAAACAGTTTGGTGGTTCCGCAAAAAGTTAAACATAGAGGCCGGGCACAGTGGCTCACGCCTGTAATCCCAGCACTTTGGGAGGCCGAGGCGGGTGGATGACGAGGTCAGGCGTTCAAGAATAGCCTGGCCAAATGGCGAAACCCCGTCTCTACTAAAAATACAAAAAATAGCCGGGTGCAGTGATGGGCACCTATAATCCCAGCTACTCAGGTTGCTGAGGCAGAAGAATGGCTTGAACCCAGGAGGCGGAGGTTGCAGTGAGCCAAAATCGTGCCTTCGCACTCCAGCCTGAGCGACAAGAGCAAGACTCCATCTCAAAAAAAAAAAAAAAAAAAGTTAAACATAGAATTACTATGTGATCCAGCAATTCCACTTGGATATTAACCCAAAAGAATTGAAAAGAATTGAAAACAGAGACTGAAACAGATACTTGGATGCCATTGTTTGTAGCAATATTATTCACAATAGCCAAAAGGTAGAAATAACCGAAGTGTCCAGCCATAAAACGGAATGAAGTTCTGACACATGCTACAACATGGGTGAACTTAGAAAACAAACATTATGCTACATGAAATAGGTCAGGCACAAAATGACAAATGTTATATGATTCCACATATTGGGAATATTTAGCATAGGCAAATTCAGAGAGACAGAAAGTAGGTTATATATTACCAGGGGCCGCCAGGCATGGGGCTCATGCCTGTAATCCCAGCACTTTGGGAGGCCAAGGCAGGCATTTCACTTGAAGCCAAGAGTTTGAGACCAGCCTGGCCAACATGGTGAAACGCATTTTCTACTAAAAATACAAAAATTAGCTGGGTATGGTGGCATGTGCTTCTAATCCCAGCTACTTGGGAGGCTGAGGCATGACAATCGCTTGAACCCAGGAGGCAGAGGTTGCAGTGAGCCAAGAGCACCACCACACTCCAGCCTGGGTGACAGAGTGAGACTCTGAGACTCTGTCTCAAAAAAAATAAAGAAAATAAAATAAAAGAAATTACCAGGGGCTAGGAGAAGGAGGAGAAAAGAAGTTTTTGCTTAATGGGTACAGAGTTTCTGTTTGGGGTGATGGAAAGGTTTTGGAAATAGATAGTGGTGATGGTTACACAACATTGTGAGTGTCCATAATGCCACTGAATTGCACACTTAAAGATGGTTCAAATGACAAATTTTATGTTACATGTATTTTACTACAATAAAAGTAAAACCTATGGGAAATAGGAAAATTTATAGATACAGATGGTATCTATGGACTGTGGTTGTCAGAAGCTGGGAAGAGCGGAAAATAGGGAATGACTGCTTATTGAGGATGGGGTTTGCTTTTGGGGTTATGAAAATGTTTCAGGGCTGGGCATGGTGGCTCACACCTGTAATCCCAACACTGTGGGAGGCTGAGGCAGGAGCATTGCTTGAGCCCAGACCAGCCTGGGCAACATAGTGAGACTCCTGTCTGTACCAAAAAAAAAAAAAAGTTTTTTCTAATTAGCTGGGCATGTACCTGTTGTCTCAGCTACTCAAGAAGCTGAGGTGGGAGGACACTTGAGCCCAGGAGGTCAAAGCTGTGGTAAGCCATGATCACACCACTGCACTCCAGCCTGGGCAACAGAACGAGACCCTGTCTCGAAAGAAAGAGACTGGGTGCAGTGGCTCATGCCTGTAATCCCAACACTTTGGGAGGCCGAGACGGGTGGATCACAAAGTCAGGAGTTAGAGACCAGCCTGGCCAACATACTGAAACCCCATCTCTACTAAAAAGTACAAAAATTAGCTGGATGTGGTGGCATGAACCTGTAGTCCCAGCTACTCGGGAGGCTGAGGCAGGAGAATTGGTTGAACCCAGGAGGCAGAGGTTGCAGTGAACTGAGACCACGCCGTTGCACTCCAACCTGGGTGACAGAGTGAGACTCCATCAAAAGAAAGAAGAGAGAGAGAGGAAAGGAAAGGAAAGGAAAGGAGAAAGGAAAGGAGAAAAGAAAGGAAATATTTCAGAACTAGATGGAGGTAGTGATTACACAGCATTGTGAATTTACTAAATGTCACTAAATTGTACACTTTAAAATGACTAATTTTATGTTTCATTAATTTCTCCTCAATTTTTTTTAAAAAAGGACAAAAGGGCCAGGAGCAGTGGCTCACGCCTGTAATCCCACCACTTTGGGAAGCCGAGGCAGGCAGATCACGAGGTCAGGAGATCAAGACCATCCTGGCTAACATGGTGAAACCCTGTCTCTACTAAAAGTAAAAAAAATTAGCCAGGCGTGGTGGCGGGTGCCTGTAGTCCCAGCTACTTGGGAGGCTGAGGCAGGAGAATGGCATGAACCCAGGAGGCAGAGCTTGCAGTGAGCCAAGATCGCGCCACTGCACTCCAGCCTGGGCAATACAGCGAGACTCTGTCTCAAAAAAAAGAAAAAAGGACAAAAGGATGGGCACGGTGGCTTACACCTGTTATCCCAGCATTTTGGGAGGCCAAGGTGGGTGGATCACAGGAAGTCAGGAGTTCGAGACCAGCCTGGTCAACATGGTGAAAACCTGTTGCTACTACAAATACAAAAATTAGCGGGGCGTGGTGTTGCATACCTGTAATCCCAGCTACTAGGAAGGCTGAGGCACGAGAATCACTGGAACCCAGGAGGCAGAGGTTGCAGTGAGCTGAGACCGCCCCATTGCACTCCAGCCTGGGCGACAAGAGCAAGACACTGTGTCAAAAAATAAAAATAAGGCCAGGCGCGGTGGCTCACGCCTGTAATCTCAACACTTTGGGAGGCCAAGGCGGGTGGATCACGAGGTCAGGAGATTGAGACCATCCTGGCTAAGACGGTGAAACCCCGTCTCTACTAAAAATACAAAAAATTAGCTGGGCATGGTGGCGGGTGCCTGTAATCCCAGCTACTCGGGAGGCTGAGGCAGGAGAATGGCGTGAACCTAGGAAGCAGAGCTTGCAGTGAGCCAAGATCGCGCCACTGCACCCAGCCTGGGCGACAGAGCGAGACTCCATCTCAAAAAATATAATAAAGTAAATTAAAAAATAAAAATAAGGGAAAAAATTGGAAAAATAAAATCCATGATATGCAGCTAATAGGTACTCAGGAAAATATATAACTTTTCTGTGACACATTTATTAGAGTATAAGGAGATCAGAAAACAAATGAACTAAACTTACAACTCAAAAAGATGGAAAAGGTATTAGAATAAGAGAATGTGCTGAACCCAGCTTTAGCAGGGATGAGGGAGGGAGGCATCTTCCAAGGGGAGGGTTGAACCTCTAGGACTGTACTGTCAACCTGGCAGTCACTTGCCACATGTGCTATTTAAATTAATTAAATGCTTTTTTTTTTTGAGACAGAGTCTTGCTCTGTCGCCAGGCTGGATTTGCAGTGGTGCGATCTCGGCACACTGCAACCTCTGCCATTCTCCTGCCTCAGCCTCCCGAGTAGCTGGGACTACAGGCGCCCACCACCATGCCCAGCTAATTTTTTTGTATTTTTAGTAGAGAAGGGGTTTCACCATGTTGGCCAGGATGGTCTCGATCTCTTGACCTTGTGATCCGCCCGCCTCGGCCTCCCAAAGTGCTAGGATTACAGGCGTGAGCCACCGTGCCTGGCCTAAACTTTTTAAAATACTAAAAATTCAGTTTCCCAGTTGCACTAGCTGCATGTCAAGTGCTCTGTGGCCCAGTGGCTACCATATTGGACAGCACAGATCTAGGGGAAGATGGACAAGAAACAAGAAAACAAGTAAACACATGAGAGTTTCCCAGAGCAGTGAGAGCTATGAAGAAGTCCTGAAGGGTGTGAGCTTGGCTAGCAGGTAGACAGCAAGAGATGGGGACAAGGCTGGAGAAGCTGGTGGAGACTGGGCCATGCCAGGCCAGATGGACATCCACTCTTTGCTGAGGCCGCGCCTGGTACTGTCCCATCCTCCTCACCCTCTGCCCCTCAGCTGCTGGATCCAGCCCCCACATTGTCCCCTTTCTTTGCACATCCTCCAGTTCAGCAGGGCCAGTGGGCTGGGTGGGGCCTGCATTAAGAGTCAAGAAGACCTGGGTTCCAGGCCTGGTTCTGTGCGACTTTGTGCTGTCTGATTCCCAGACTGGTGCACTTTGAATCATAGGATGTTCTAGTGGTCACAGTCTAAAACGGATTGCAGAGCTGCATTCTCTCTGAAAGCTCTAGGGGAGAATCCATCACTTTTTTTGAGACACAGTCTCACTTTGTTGCCCAGGCTGGTCTCAAACTCCTGGCCTCAAGCAATCCTCCTGCCTTGGCCTCCCAAAATGCTGGGATTACAGGTGTAAGCCACCGTGCCCAGCCACCTCTGCCGGCTTCTGAAGCCTGCCTGCATTCTTTGGCTCATGTCTCCACATCACTCTGATCTCTGCTTCTGTCAGCGCATCTCCTCTGACTCTGACCTTCCTGCCTGTTTATTTATTTATGTATTTATTTTTGAGACAGAGTCTCACTCTGTTGCCCAGGATGGAGTGCAATGACACAATCTTGGCTCACTGCAACCTCCACCTCCAGGTTCAAGTGATTTTCCTGTCTCAGCCTCCTAAGTAGCTGGGATTACAGGCGCACGCCACCACACCCAGTAATTTTTGTATTTTTAGTAGAAACGAGGTTTCACTATGTTGGCCAGGCTGGTCTCAAACTGCTGACCTCAAGTGATCTGCCTCGCCTTGGCCTCCAAAAGTGCTGGGATTACGTAAAGGTGTGAGCCACCATGCCTGGCCCATGCCTGTTTCTTTTCTTTTCTTTTTTTTTTTTTTTTTTTTTTTTGAGACAGAGTCTCATTCTGTCACCCAGGCTGGAGTGCAGTGGCACGACCTCAGCTCACTGCAAACTCTGCCTGCTGGATTCAAGTGATTCTCCAGCAGCCTCAGCCTCCCAAGTAGCTGGCATTACAAGCACATGCCACCACACCCAGCTAAGTTTTTGTATTTTTAATAGAGACGGGGTTTCACTGTGTTGGCCAGGGTGGTCTCAAACTCCCAATCTCAAGTGATCCACCTACCTTGGCCTCTGAAAGTGCTGAGATTACAGGTGTGAGCCACCATGCCCAGCCCATGCCTGTTTCTTATAGGAACCGTGTGATTAGCTTGTGCCCATCCAGATAATTCATGATAGTCTCACCGTCTCAAGATTCTTAATCACATTTGCAAAATAACCACACCTGCCAAGTTCCTTTTGACAGGGTTGTGGGCATATTTGGGGACCATTATTCTGCCCTCCATGCTTGATGTCAGCCAGAGCTTTTGTGCTATG
Source organism: Papio anubis (assembly GCF_008728515.1). NCBI lineage: Eukaryota > Metazoa > Chordata > Mammalia > Primates > Cercopithecidae > Papio > Papio anubis. Next base: position 63,602,473 of record NC_044991.1, read on the forward strand.
ACCTGACCCAGCCCCTCCGAGAGCCCTCCCTCTACAACCCTTGTCCTCACTTGCTCTGCTTCAGCCACACTGACTCTTTGCCAATCCTCAGCACACCAGGCTCAGGCCAGACCAAGTCTTGGGACTCCCACGTACAGGGCCGGTCGGGGCCGGGGGGCTTAGAAACCTCGCCAACCTTTCTGCTCCATGGCAGACAGGAAGACTGAGGCCCAGGCCCAGAAAAGGGAAGGGACTTACCTAAGTTTTGGACTAGTAGTTCCAGGATGGCCCCATTTTACAGCAGGGGAAACTGAGGCACAGCAACTGCACCTAAGTGCCACCCTCTTGTGAGCCCTTGCCTTGTCCTGAGGATGTGCCCCCGTTATTGACTCTGAGAGCTCTATTCTAGGCTATCATTGCTTCATCTCAATTGGAAATGATGGGCCTATGGGCTTGTTGGCCTCTTTGGTGTCTGAAGCCCTCAGCACCTGCCCAGCAGTCACACTTGGTAGACATTGGGTGAAGGGCAGAGCAGGTTTTTGCAGAGGGCTTACATTTGACATACGAATTCCTCTGTTTTTTTTTTTTTTTTTTTTTTTTTGAGACGGAGTCTCGCTCTGTCGCCCAGGCTGGAGTGCGGTGGCGCGATCTCGGCTCACTGCAAGCTCCGCCTCCCAGGTTCCCGCCATTCTCCTGGCTCAGCCTCCCGAGTAGCTGGGACTACAGGCGCCCACAACCGCGCCCGGCTAATTTTTTTGTATTTTTAGTAGAGACGGGGTTTCACCGTGGTCTCGATCTCCTGACCTTGTGATCCGCCCGCCTCGGCCTCCCAAAGTGCTGGGATTACAGGCGTGAGCCACCGCGCCCGGCAGGAATTCCTCTGTTAAACAGTTGGACGGTACTGCCCTCATACCTGGAATAGATGGGCCTTGCCCTGGGTCCTGCTTTTTGGAAGGCCTCTCTAGCCAGGCACAGTGGCCCTCAGGTATAACCCCAGCACTTTGGGAGACCAAGGCTGGAGGATCGCTTGATCCCAGGTGGCCAAGGCTGCAGTGAGCCGTGACCTTATCGCGGAAAAAAAAAAAAAAAAAGCCAGTCACGGTGGCTCATGCCTGTAATCTTAGCACTTTGGGAGGCCAAGGCGGGCAGATCACTTGAGGTCAGGAGTTCGAGACCAGCCTGGCCAACATGGTGAAGCCCTGTCTCTACTAAAAATACAAAAATTAGCCATGCATGGTGGTGTGCGCCTGTAATCCCAGCTACTGGGCAGGCTGAGGCAGGAGAATCACTTGAACCTGGGAGACGGAGGTTGCAGTGAGCCGAGATCGCACTACTACACTCCAGCCTGGGTAACAGAGTGACTCTGTCTCTAAAAAAAAAAAAAGAAAATCCTCTCTGGACCTCTAAAAGCCCGTGTTTTTCCCCATAAGGCAAGGAGAGTTCAGGAGTCCTGGGGACATGCCCACCAGCAGACTGTATTCCCCCATAGACCACCCTGGATACTGGGCACCCTGGGATTCCCTGCTAAAATGACCCAAGCCTGCCTCCAGGGCCAGCACAGGGTCCTCCCATGGGAGGTGGACCCTGCCACAGGGACCATCCTGGGGTTCCAGGATGACTGTTTGGGGGCCTGTGGACAGAGCTAGGAGATGTGGGCTGGGGTATTTGCATCCATGTGGCCCCTCGGGGTGAGGGACAGAGTCAGAAACGGAAAGAGAGTGGAGGATGGGCAGCCCACCACTCATATTCCATCATGGAATTCAGAGGAGACCCAGAACTCTGAGTCGGAGCCTGGCTTTCCAGGTTGTTTTGAAGATACAGTCCTCAAGCTAGAAGAATGGAAGATGTTGTGTTTGTCTGATAGTCGGTAGCTTGAGTTGTAACTTTTATTTACACACAGAGTACGTGGGCCTCAGTGTGTACTCCTGTCTTCAGGCCCACAACATGGAGGACTGGCTTCAGAGATCCTCCCAGCCTGGCGATCTGGATCTGACCTTCCTGGCACCCCTCCCCCAAATCCAGCTGACCAGCTGACCGCTTTCTGTCTTCTCTCCCCAGGATAGCTGCCGCCCGGGAGAGGCGACCCGGGCGCCCTGCTAGGGTGACGGCCCCTGCCCTCGGCCCGGGATCATGAAAGGCCTCGGTGACAGCCGCCCCCGCCACCTCTCCGACAGCCTAGACCCACCCCACGAGCCCCTGTTTGCAGGGACCGACCGCAACCCCTACCTGCTGTCGCCCACGGAGGCCTTCGCCCGCGAGGCCCGCTTCCCTGGGCAGAACACCCTGCCGGGGGATGGCCTCTTTCCCCTCAACAACCAGCTGCCCCCGCCCAGCAGCACCTTTCCCCGCATCCACTACAACTCCCACTTCGAGGTGCCAGAGGAGAGCCCCTTCCCCAGCCATGCTCAGGCCACCAAGATCAACCGGCTGCCCGCCAACCTCCTGGACCAGTTTGAGAAGCAGCTGCCCATCCATCGTGATGGCTTCAGCACCCTCCAGTTCCCCCGTGGTGAGGCCAAGGCCCGTGGTGAGAGCCCTGGCCGCATCCGCCACCTGGTCCACTCAGTCCAGCGGCTTTTCTTCACCAAGGCACCCTCACTGGAGGGCACAGCGGGCAAGGTCGGTGGCAATGGCAGCAAGAAGGGTGGCATGGAGGACGGCAAGGGCCGGAGGGCCAAAAGCAAGGAGCGGGCCAAGGCTGGGGAGCCCAAACGGCGCAGCCGCTCCAACATCTCAGGCTGGTGGAGCTCCGATGACAACTTGGACGGCGAGGCCGGCGCCTTCCGCAGCAGTGGCCCAGCCTCCGGGCTGATGACACTAGGCCGCCAGGCAGAACGCAGCCAGCCACGCTACTTCATGCACGCCTACAACACCATCAGTGGGCACATGCTCAAAGCCACCAAGAACAACACTACCGAGCTGACCGCCCCACCACCCCCGCCCGCACCCCCAGCCACCTGCCCCAGCCTTGGGGTGGGCACTGACACCAACTACGTCAAACGAGGCTCCTGGTCCACTCTGACACTCAGCCACGCCCACGAGGTCTGCCAGAAGACCTCGGCCACCTTGGATAAGAGCCTGCTCAAGTCCAAATCCTGCCACCAGGGTCTAGCCTACCATTACCTGCAGGTGGGTCTCTGCCAGGGTCAGGGGTGGGGTGAGGGCTCTGGGAACGACACCAGTTTTGAGGCCTAGCTGTACCACAGATTCACTTGGCAAGTCACTTCATTCTGGGCCTCTGTGGCTCAACTATAAAATGGGTGGCCCAGTGGTACCTGCTAATCAGGGAGTCCTTCCACTGGTCATGCTCTCAAAAGAGATTAATTAGGGCCTTTCTGAGCCCAGCCCTGAGCAGGGACTAAAATATGTTCCTGCCCTTTAGAAGACAAATCTGGAAGTTGTGCCATCCCAACCCCCTCACAGAACCAATTGCATGGCCTTCTAATTGCCAGCCTCTGCCTGCCATCCCTATCAGACTGATAGCTGTTTGAGGACAGGGATCACATCTGATGCAGCCATGTGTCCCCAAGGCCCAGGACGGGGTCTGGCATGCAGGAAGTGCTCAGGAAATGTAAGTGAGGGAGGGGTAGATGGACAGATGGACAGTTAAATGAACAGAATCAGAAATAAAGAAGACACAGTCCCAAAGATTAGGATACTGGGAAAGACATGAACGGTCATGTCAGTGTCAGCAGAGTGTCATGGGGATCAGTACCGAGAACTGCAGGGACCCAGGGGGTCCTAACCCAGCTTGGGGGAATAGCCGCCTTCTTTCAAATGCTCACACTGATTCAGGCACTTGCTGTGCACCAAGGCCACATGGCTTGAAAGTGGCAGAAGGCTGAGACATCACTGTGGCTGCACATTTCCAAGTGGCTCTCAAGGCAGGTAGAGCAAGGGGCTGTGAACTGAATGGCTCCCCAGGGCAAAACCAGGCTGTGGGTGGAAATTACAGAAAGCAGATTTTAGGTGGAAGGAGGCGCTTCTGTAGGTAGTGAGCGCCTCATCTCAGGGGGAATGCAAGTGCAGGCCTGGCCAGCCCTTGGGAACTCTAATGAGTCTTTTGTGTTTTTTTAGACAGTTTCATTTTTGTTGCCCAGGCTGGAATGCAGTGGCGCCATCTCAGCTCACTGCAATCTCTGCCTCCCGGGTTCAAGCAATTCTCCTGCCTCAGCCTCCCAAGTAGCTGGGATTACAGGCACCTACCACCATGCCTCGTTAATTTTTTGTATGTTTAATAGAAACGGGATTTCATCATGTTGGCCAGGCTGGTTTTGAACTCCTAACCTCCAGTCTGCCTCAGACTCCCAAAGTGCAGGGATTACAGGACTGAGCCACTGCGCCCAGGCTTTTTTTTTTTTTTTTTTTCCCCGAGATGGAGTTTCAAACTTACCACCCAGTCTGGAGTACAATGGCGCGATCCTGGCTCACTGCAACCTCCGCCTCCCGAGTTCCAGTGATTCTCCTTCCTCAGCCTCCCGAGTAGCTGGGATTATAGGTGCGAGCCACCACGCCTGGCCAATTTTTGTATTTTTAGTGGAGATGAGGTTTCATCATGTTGGCCAGGCTAGTCTCGAATTCCTGACCTCAGGTGAGGACCTGCCTCAGCCTCCCAAAGTGCTGGGATTACAGACGTGAGTCACCACGCCCAGCCATGAGATGCATTTTGAACGAGATGATCTTTGGGGTCTAACAAAGCCCTGACTTCTTATCATCTTGTATGAAATACCAGAAACAGTGAGACATTTTCTTTTTCAATAGGAGGAAACTGAAATCTAGGCAGTATTTGATATATTTAGGGCTCTTGTGGTTCTGAAACTGCTTCCTTGGTTTAGAAGCATTAGGGAGGGCGATGTGTGACCGGGCTTCCTCTCAAAATGGTATGGTTGGGTCTGATCATGTAACAATGCCGCAGAAACACCATGAGAGGGTGGCCCTGTGGGCCCTGGAGTCTGTGCTACCTGCTTGGGTGACAGGAGGTGAGTGGGTGGCTTAGCAACAGTTTCTGAGCAGTGATATACAAGGCCACGTTCCCAAGGGACACTGGGGATAGTGGGGCTGGACTAGCAAGTGGCTTGTAGGCAGAATGCACTGGTCCTAGGCTGGGCAGTCTGCTGAGGGTTTATGGGAAGGCTGGGTGGGGCAGGAGTGGGAGTCCTAGACGTTACCTTTCCTTTGTGGAAAGTGAGCCTCTGGCATGGAGGGCATGGAGAAGGGTGCCATACCTGTGTGGGCATGGCCCTTGGGCAGTGTGCGTATGTGTATGTGATAGAGAGTGGGCATGCCGTGTACACTCAGTATGTGGGCTTGGACATCTTTGGTGACATGTGTAGCCTGGTGAGGTGTACGCTGTGTGCATGTGGAGGCGGGAACAATGCAAGGTGGATACACGTTGTGTGTCCACAGTGCAGTAGTTACTGGTGCAAATGTCCAGAGGGAGGGTAGTGGGAAGGTGAGTGTGCTCTGTGTATATGTTGCATACTTGTGGAGGGGTTGCCGTGACGAAGTGGCTGCTGGTGTGTGTCCTTGGTGAGGTGTGTGGTACACTGGGGGTAGTCACTGAGGGGCATGGGGCGTATGCTTGTTCTGTACATATTGAGATATGTGTATAGGATGAGGCATGTTCACTCTGTGCACAGGCTGTGTGTGAGTGCTGAGATGTGTGCATTTTTCATTACACAGTGACCGTCCACTCTGTTTCCGTAACAGTGTAAATGAAATGGCCAGGAATGTAGCCTGTGTGCACTGCCCTGGGGCAGCCAGCAGAGCCTGGCCTCAGAAGGACAGGGGAGGTCCCCTCAGTTGGTTACTGCTACCATAACCACTGGGGACTGGGGGACCAGGGCTGCCCTCACAGCCGTGACCTCACCTGCCCTATCACAGCCCCATTCCGTGGACGGATTCCCTGAAGTTCAGATGGGAAAACAGCCCTTTTTCCAGCTCACCATGTGGCTACCTGAACCGGGGAAGCACTCTGCTCTCTGTACCTCAGTTTTCCCACCTTGGGACAGAGAATATCCATTGACTCTGGGACCCCATCCCCCCTCCATGCTGATGTGCCAGGGTCCTCTGATTCCCCATTCTAGGCTCAGGTTCTGGATCCAGGTCTAGGGCCTCTTTCTGCAAGTGCCTTGCGTCCCTCAGGCCTGGTGTTCTCATCTGTGCAGTGGGATCATAAGCATCCCCTGAGACAGCCAGAGTGAAGTGACTGTGGGGCCAAGCAGAGATGGCTGCAGTGGAGGCCACCGTGACCACAGGGCCTAGGGCATTGCTTCTGGGGCAAACCCAGCCTGGGATCCATGGAGAAATCCGAGGCTGGAGAGACTCTGGAACCCGGGTATTCCTCCCAGCCCAGGGCTCTGCTCTGCTGCCCCTTGGTTTCAAAAGCGGGAAACCCAGCACGTGAGCCCGAACTCTGCAGGGAATGAGGGAGATTCAGGTCCCAGAGATGGAGGTTCTCGCCATCTGCTCATTTTCTGCGGTGGCCCCACTGAGTCCTGTGCCCCATCCCCAGGTACCCGGCGGCGGCGGCGAGTGGAGCACGACGCTGCTGTCCCCACGCGAGACGGATGCCGCGGCCGAGGGCCCCATCCCGTGCCGGCGCATGCGCAGCGGCAGCTACATCAAGGCCATGGGCGACGAGGACAGCGACGAGTCCGGCGGCAGCCCCAAGCCCTCACCCAAGACCGCGGCGCGGCGCCAGAGCTATCTGAGGGCCACGCAGCAGTCGCTGGGAGAGCAGAGCAACCCCCGCAGGTAGGCGCGCAGCTCCACCCCTAGGGTCCCGCCCACAGGCAAACCCCGCCCACTACGAGTCCTGATCCCTGGGAGGACTCTCCCATTAAAATAAGCCCCGCCCGCGTGGTAGCCCCGCCCCCTTTGAGCCCCGCCCCCTTATGAGTCCTGCTCCCTGAGAGAACCCCCTCATTAAAATAAGGCCCGCCCGGCCCGCTGGCTCACGCCTGTAATCCCAGAACTTTGGGAGGTCGAGGCGGGTGGATCACTTGAGGTCAAGAGTTGGCCAACATGGGGAAACCCCGTCTCTACTAAAAATACAAAAATTAGCTGGGCTGGCGGCAGGCGCCTGTAATCCCAGATACTTGGGAGACTGAGGTAGGAGAATCGCTTAAACCCGGGAGGCGGAGGTTGCAGTGAGCCGAGATCGCGTCACTGCACTCCAACCTGGGCGACTGAGCTAGACTCCGTATCAAAAAAAAAAAAAAAAGGAAGAAAGAAAGAAAAAGAAAAGCCCCGCCCGCGTGGAAGCCCCTCCCAGAGGCTTTTCTCGCTCCTTCGGGTGAGCCCCGCCCACTTGTAAGCCCTCCCGGGGAAAACCTCTTTCGGTAAGTACAAGTCCCGCTCACCCGCAAGCCTCCTCCCCTAGGTGAACCCCTCATAGGTATGCCCCACCCCGGGAGCCTCGCCTTCCTCCCATTCGGTTGTCCCCCGGAGATCCCAGCCCACAGATGAATCCTGTCCCTCAGCTTCAGATCCAGGTGAACTCGCTGCTATAATGATCCAGGCCCCCTAAGTGAACCCGCGGTCAGGTTAGCTCCCTCCATGAGATCCTCAGGTTGGCCCTGCACTCTGATGAATTGACCTCGAAGAGTCCCGCCAATTAGAGAACCACCCCTTGAGCCCCACTCACAGTTCAGCCCTGACCACAGGTGAGCCGCATCCTTTGGTAAACCCCAATAATGAAAGCCACTCTTGGGTGATAGGTCCAGGTAAACCCCTCCTACAGGAGCCACTTCCCCAGGTAAGTTCCACTCCCACAGGGGAACTGTCCCACGGGATCTTGGTCTTCAGGTTAGGAGAGCCTGCCCTAAGTGAGTGCATCACCTGTAACAGCACTGCCTAGGGAAGGCGAGAGCACGCTCTACCTTTGCCCCTGTAACTGATCCCTGTGGGGAGCTCCAAGGTGGGGGAGGGAGGTGAATCCAGAAGTCAAAGAGTGATAGACAGGCTTTTCCTGTCCCAGTGCCTGCCTGGAATTCACCAGCCAAACCCCATCGTGTTGCTGTAAGGCTTGGCGGAGTTAGGGGAACAAGCTTCTCCCTAGATCTTCAACTATGGGAGACAGGAGCCAAGGCTTCATGGAGGAGGTGGCCTGGGAAGACTGAGACAGAGGGAAAAGAACAGGTCAGGTGACACTGGTACCTAGGCAGGAAGAGGGCAGTGTTCTCGGAGCAGCCAGGAGTCTAGTTGACTGGGCAGAAGACAGAGAATGGCCTCCAGGATGGAATTCAGGACACCACCAGACAATTCCAGGTCTGCCCCTCTCTTAACCTTAGTTTCTCCATCTTTTTTGTGGGGGAAGTGGGGAACAGGGTCTTGCTATGTCGCCCAGGTTGGAGTGCAATAGTGCAATCATGGCTCACTGCAACCTCGACCTCCTGCACTCAAGTGATCCTCCTACCTCAGCGTCCTGAGTAGCTGGGAGTACAGTCATGGGCCACCATGCCCAGCTGATTTTTTAAAAGAAGTTTTTGTGACTGGGCACAGTGGCTCACGCTTGTAATCCCTGCACTTTGGGAGGCCAAGGCAGGCAGATCACTTGAGGTCAGGAGTTCGACACCAGCCTGGTCAACATGGCGAAACCGCATCTCTACTAAAAATATAAAAATTAGCAGGTCATGGTGGTTCACGCCTGTAATCCCAGCTACTAGGGAGGCTGAGGCATGAAAATCACTTGAACCCAGGAGGCAGAGGTTGCAGGGAGCTGAGATCATGCCACTGCACTCCAGCCTGGGTGATAGAGTGAGACTGTCTCGAAAAAATATATATATATATATATATATGTATATATTGCTCTCCCCTTGCTTATCACCCCCTGCACTGCCCAGGCCGGCTGTGACTTCCGTTTTTCCCTCTGCCACTGGATGACCTTGGCCAGTCTTTTGCCCTCTGGGCCTCAGTTTCCCAGGCCTCACTATGTTGCCCAGAGTGGTGTTGAACTCCTCGGCTCAAGTGACTCTTCTGCTTTGGCCTCCCAAAGTGCTGGGATTATAGGTGTGAGCCCCCACACCTGATCAGTTTCCCCATCTTTTTTTTCTTTTTTTGGAGACAGAGTCTTACTCTGTTGCCCAGGCTGGAGTGCAATGGCACAAACTTGGCTCACTACAACCTCCACTTCCTGGGTTCAAGCAATTCTCCTGCCTCAGCCTCCCGAGTAGCTGGGATTACAGGCGCACGTCATCATGCCTGGCTAATTTTTGTATTTTAGTAGAGATGGGGTTTCACCATGTTGTCCAGGTGGTCTCGAACTCCTGACCTCAGGTGATCCACCTGCCTCGGCCTCCCAAAGTGCTAGGGTTACAGCCACGCCCGGCCCAGTTTCCCCATCTTTAAGTGAAGGGGCTGAGCTGTAGGATCTCTAAGATCCCTTCTAGTACTGAGATCCTACTAGGATATCTATGAGTGACCAGTGGGCAGTAAGGTGAGAGAGGCAGGAAGCCCGGGGCTTAGGCCTAGATTCAAGGGAAGCAATAATAATAACAGTAGTAATAGTAGCAATAATAGTAAGAGCTGCTGTCTGTTAGCACTTGCCCGCTGGCCACTGTGCCTGACCCGATGTCCTTTAATCTGCATCACTGAATCCTCACTGCAGCCCCAGCAGGCAGGCAGCGTCATCCCCATTTTAGAGATGAGGAAACTGAGACTTAAGTAAGGGGTAATGGCTTGCCCAGGGTCACCCAGCAGAGAAAGCTGGATTCCAGTCCAAACCCTTCTGTGTCAGGGGCCCGAGCTATTGGATGCTTGGATGTTATCCCCAGAATGAGGACTGGGGGAGGCCCAGGGTCAGGTAGACGTGAGAAAGATTAAAGGACTGGGGTCATGGAGATAAGGGGTGAGTCTAGGGGCCTGATAGAAGCCACTTGAACATCGCCACAGAGCTGATGCCCTTTCGGAACCCTAGGCTGTAGAACTTAACCCACCTCTGTCAGGCCTCTGGAAATGTCCCAGACCTGCAAGGAGGAAGGAAAGGGGCTGCAGAATTGGGCAGGGCCAGCCTTGGGCTTTAAACAGTCAAATGCAAGCTCGTGCTGCCACCCTGTGGCTCCAGTGGGCATCACAGGGGTGGACCACCTGTGCATCACAGATGGTCAAGGCCTCCAAAAGCTGGTTGAACAATGGGTGGGCTGAGCCCTGTCTGCTCCCCACTCCCCACCAGGAGTCTGGACCGCCTGGATTCAGTGGACATGCTGCTGCCCTCCAAGTGTCCAAGCTGGGAAGAGGACTACACCCCTGTCAGCGACAGCCTCAATGACTCCAGCTGCATCAGTCAGGTGAGGGTGGCAGGCAGGCTGGAGAGTCAGGGGGTTTGAGTACTGACTCCCGTCTGGGAAGAGTACACCCCCAGGCCCACCCCATGCTGAGTGGCCCCCAGATGTCTACACTGTGCTTCTGTTTGGTCCTTATTCCTGAAGCCTCCTGTGTGTGTCTCTGCCCCACCGACTGTCCTGTGGCTGGAGAGCACAGTTATGGGGCCTGACCCAGGACCCCAAGGGAGGAAGCCCATACCACCATTGTAAACACAGGATGCCAGCAGGGCGCCTGTCGCTTCTCATGGGGTTCAGAACCATGAGGATAGGGAACTGGAGACCTGGGTTCGAGTCCCAGTTTTGTCACTTGACAGTATGAACCCAGGATAGTCACCTCCCCTCCCTGAGCCTCGTTTCCTGATTTACCAGAGGAAGGTGAGCATTTCTATTTGGGGGCTGTTGAGAGGAATAAGTGGGATTGTGAAGGCGGTGTGCTCAGCAGAGGGTAGCTGCCTTTCTGGTTGTTATTAGCATCTTGTGTGGCCTCCAGCAAGTGACTGCTCTACTCTGGACCTCTGTGCCCACCTACTCAGTGGGCAGTTGTGCTCCCAGGCGCAACCAGCTCTGCCTGTGTCAGTGAGGAGCACGCTGTGCTGCACGTTGAATTTGCATGCCACCCTCTCAACCATCAGCTCCTTGAGCCCTTAACCATCCCCAGAGGTGGCCTTGTTATCCATATTCCCATTTCATAGGTGAGGCAACTGAGGCTCAGAGAGGTGAGGTCATGCAGCTAGGAGAAGGCAAAGTTGGGCAGGGATCTGGGGCTGTCCAACCCAGACCTGGACCTCAGCTCCTGCCATGTACTCAGCACTTTAGGGTTTGCAAAGGGAGAACCAGTCAGGACCAAAAGGTACCCCGCGTTGTGTGGATGGGGAGATGAGCCCCCCGAGAAGGCAGACGCCTGCTGGTGGTAGCAGTTAGGCAGTAGGGCAGCCAGGTGCGAGTCCAGCCCCCTCTCAGCAGGAATAGGCCACTGTGTGCAGGCCCAGGACCAGGGTTAGAGGACTGCTTAGAAGGTTTTGGGACCCCGACCCCTCACAACTCCATTATTCCTGGCCTAGCCAAACTCCTTCCCCAGCCCCCTGAGACATGGGGAGGGGTAGAGTGCCCCAGCCCAGGGAACCCCCTGCCCCTGCCCCCCCTCATCCAGACTCCACCAAGTCACACCTGAACTGCTGTCCTCCAATCCATACTCAGTGGCCAAATGGAGCTGTCAAAGCCACACCCCTGCTCAAGACCCTCCCTTGTCTCCCACCTCCCGCAGAGGGAAAGCCAGAGTCCTTACTTGGACCTGTGAAGCCCTGTAAGACCTAGGCCCTGCCTCCCTGTTGGACCCTGTCCCTTGCCCTGCTCCAGCCACGCTGGCCTCCTTTCTGCTCCTTATATAGGAGCATGCCACATCATTCTGCTCCAGGCCCTCTGCATTTGCTGTTTCCTCTTCTCAAATCTTTGCACAGCTGGCTCCTCGCGTTTCAGGTCTCTGCTCGAATGTCACCTCCTCAGAGAGGCTGCCTGTGATCGCTCTGTCTAAAGTAGCCCTCCCAGGCGCTATTCCTTTACCCTGCTTAACTGACACTGCCTGGAACTAGAATCGTTTGCTTATTTACTTAATGTCTGTCTCCCTCTTAAAACTAGGATCTCCTGGGGGCGGGGGCCTTGCTGTCTTGTTGCCTGCAGTGTCCCCAGTGCCTGGCACAGTGCCTGGCACAGGGCAGATGCTCAGTAGGTGTTTGCTGAATGGACGGCGTCCCTCCCTGTCTCTCCCATCCCACCCCGTTTTCTCATCTCAGTCTTCCTGTCTGTGTCTGTCTCCGTCTGTTTTTTTTTTTCTCTCTCTCCCCTCATTCACATTTTTCTCTGATTCTCTCCAGTGTGTCTCCATCTCCATGTCTCTCTCTGTGTCTGTCTGTCTCTCTACACATCCCATCTCCACCCAGGCCTGGGCCTGGCACCCGGGACACCTTTGCCCTTTAACTACACAAAAAGGCTTATGAATCAGCCAGGCTGGGGGCAGCAGCAGGTCTCACCTACCACCCGCTGCCCAGTCCCAGTTCTCTCCTAGTCCAGGATCCTCTGACCCCTCACAGCCTCACCCCTAGAAGCTTGAGTGACCCAAGCCACATATTGGGCCCCAAAGTCAGAGATATCCTAGGCTGGGGCAGAGCAGGCTCTGGGCTCCATCCCTAATCTGTATCTCCAGGTGGGCTGCCTGCCAGATGAGAGGCAGCAGACAGAGGACACATGGTCACAGGGGCTAGACCTAAAGAAGAACTTTTATTTTATTTGTTTGTTTATTTGTTTATTTATTTATTTTGAGACGGAGTTTCGCTCTTGTTGCCCAGGCTGGAGTACAATGGCGTGATCTCGGCTCACCGAAACCTCTGCCTCCCGGGTTCAAGTGATTCTCCTGCCTCAGCCTCCCTAGTAACTCCCACAGGCATGTACTACCATGCCTGGCTAATTTTGTATTTTTAGTAGAGATGGGGTTTCTCCATATTGGTCAGGCTGGTCTTGAACTGCCGACCTCAGGTGATCCGCCCACCTTGGCCTCCCAGAGTGCTGGGATTACAGGCATGAGCTACGGCGCCCGGCCAAGAAGGACTTTTAAACAGCAGATTATAAGTCCTCAGTAATGCCCAGCCCCAGAAGGAGTGAGCCTCCCATCCCTGGAAGAAGCCAAGTGAGACCTCCTAGCAGCTGGGTCCCAGCCAGTCTGGGGAGGAGGTTAGACCAGCCAGCTTCAAGTTTCCTTGCAACTGACCCTGAATCCCCAACCCCAGCCCCAGCCCTGGTCCTCCCATAACCCTCACCCTCTCTTTCCTGCAGATTTTTGGACAGGCCTCCCTGATCCCCCAGTTGTTTGGCCATGAGCAGCAGGTCAGTATGTTTGCCCTTCTCTTCCACCCCAATCCCAGAGTGTAGGTCTGGGTCTTAGGCCTGCCCTCTGACTGGTCCCAGCACCCAGTCCAGGCGGGTACAAGCAGAGCCATCACCAGGAAATCCACTTCCAGTGGATGGAGTTTAAGCTCACATTGGTGTCCTGACCCTCCACTCCCTGCCCTTATTGCTTCACCTCTGTGTGCCTCAGTTTCCTCCTTTTGAAGATGGGGAAGAATGAGCTAGGTGCTGTGGATGGGGCAAGAAATAACTCCAGGACTCCTGCCCTTCTCTCTCCTCCCACAAAGCCTGGGTCAGGCCTAGGGAGACTGTTGAAGTTGGACAGGTCAGGGGCTGGGGGCTGGTGATATTAGCTTCCAGGTCCCAGCCCCCAGATCCCTTGGCTTTTCTCCTTTCTGGAGCCCCAGGAGGACATTTAAGGATGCTGGGGTGTTGGAGTGAGTGTGGAGACTTTCCAGCTTCACACAGGTTGGCGAGGTTATGCTGCTTACAGCACTGTCTGGCTGCCCTAAGGGCGCCACCTCCCAGACACTCCTTTCCTGCCCATGGAAGTGTCCCTCTCCTCCCTCCCAGGCCAAAGACCAAAAACCAGGGGCAGGAAAGGTACTCTGAGATCAACCCCACTTTGAGCCAGGAGGGTGTAAGGGACTTGTGCAAGGCCACACAACCCACAGGGGCAAAACTAGGACCAGACCTCCAGCTACTGATTCCAGCCATGGCTGTCCCATGTGTCCCTCTCCCCCATGTCACAGGAGCTGTGTATTCCTCCTGAACACATGATTCAAGAAGTTGTTTAAAGAGCCCACAGTGGGCCAAGCCACCTCTTCCCCATCTACCTTTAATAGGCGAGTGGTAAGGATGTGATGCATTAACATACAAAGCCCCCAGGACAGTGCCTGCTACACAGTAAATCCTCAGTGATACACACACCAGCAGCACTGACCAGCTGGTCTCGCCTCTGATGGCTCAAGAGCATCTTAACCAACATTGACAGACTCCACGGAGTTACCTGTATTCGTGGGTAGAGGTTACTAGGTGCATACTCTCTTGGACTCTATCCTAAGCCTGTGATATGAATTCTCTCATTTCATCTTTACCACAACCCTGTGAAATGGGGACTATAGCCCCATTTTATAGGTGGGGAAACTGAGACACAAAGTGATTAAGTGACTTGCCCACGTTCATATTGCGAGGAAATGATGGGCCAAGGGTTGGACCCATGGCAGTCTAGTTCCAGAGCCATGTGGTTCCTGTGTGATCCCAAAGCAAGACCTCATGCCCCCGGCAGTCACGAGGGTCTCTTCATAACTTCAGGATGCAGTTTTGGAGGAGAAACACCTATCTCTTTAACACTCCTTCTGAGTGAATTTTGGGTTTGCCACATGGCCTATATTTTAATTTATCAGTACGATACAGTAGAACTTTATGTAATGATGGAAATGTTCTATAATCCACACTGTCCAATAAGGTAGCCACTAGCTATATGTGACTTTATTTATTTACTTATTTTTGAGATACAGTCTCACTCTGTCACCCACGCTGAGTGCAGTGGTGCGATCATGGTTCACTGCAGCCTCCACCTCCCAGGCTCAGGTGATCGTCCCACCTCAACATCCTGAGTAGCTGTGACTACAGGCACGCACTACCATCCCTGGCTAATTTTTTATTAGAGACAGGGTCTCGCTATGTGGCCCAGGCTGGTCTCAAACTCGTGAACTCAAGTGATCCTCCCACGTCAGCCCCGCAAAGTGCTGAGATTACAGGCGTGAGCCACTGTGTCTGGCTTACCTGTGGTCTTGAACAAGTCAAATGTGGCTCCTGTGACTATGGAACTTTATTTAATTTTAATCAAAAAAAAATTTTTTTTTGAGACGGAGTCTCATTTTATCACCCAGGCTGGAGTGCAGTTGCCCAATCTCAGCTCACTGCAACCTCCCCCTCCAGGGTTCCAGTGATTCTCCTGCTTCAGCCTCCCAAGTAGCTGGCACCACAGGCATGTGCCACCACGCTCGACCAATTTTGAGATTTGTAGTAGAGACGGGGTTTCGCCATGTTGGCCAGGCTGGTCTCGAACTCCTGACCTCAAGTGATCTACCCGCCTTGGCCTCCCAAAGTGCTGGGATTACAGGCATGAGCCACCACACCTGGCCTAATCAATCATTATTATCATTTTAAAATTTTTTTAGAGGCAGGATCTTGCTTTGTCCCCCAGGCTGGAGTGCAGTGTCATGATTATAGTTCACTGCAGCCTGGAACTCCTGGGCTCAAGTAACTGGGACTTGAGGTACACGCTACCACACCTGGCTAATTTTTATATTTTTAATTTCTTTTGTAGAGCTGGGGTCCCACTATGTTACCCAGGCTGAATTTTAATTAATTTAAACCTAAATAGCCATACATGGCTCGTGGCTGCCATATTGAAATGCACAGATTTGGCCAGGCGCAGTGGCTCATGCCTGTAATCCCAGCACTTTGGGAGGCCAAGGCGGGCAGATCACGAGGTCAGGAGTTTGAGACCAGCCTGGCCAATATGGTGAAACCCCATCATTACTAAAAATACAAAAATTAGCCAGGCATGGTGGCACACACCTGTAGTCCCAGCTACTCAGAAGGCCAAGGCAGAAGAATTTCTTAAACCCGGGAGGTGGAGGTTGCAGTGAGCCGAGATCACGCTATTGCACTCCAGCCTGGGAGACAGAGCAAGATTCCATCTCAAAAGAAAAAAAAAAAAAAAGCACAGATTCAGAACTTTCCATTCACCCTCCAAATTGGGTGAACACCCATCTAATTGTTTGACCTGATGCAGTCTCAGATGAGAACATGAGCATCTATTTCATGCAGATGAGGAGAAACTGACCCAGAGAAGATAGTGATGGCCTGAGGTTACACAGCTGGGTGGGACACAGCTGGCCCCAGGCCCAGATCAATCTTTTCCTCCACATGGTCAGTCAGCTTGTGCCCCCTCCCACTCTGGCCCAGGCCAACCCCCAGGATGTCCACATCTTTGGCCAACTGACTCCCCAGCTTATCCTCTGTGGTCTTCAGTTACCAACATGGCCTGTTGACATGGCCTGAGACATGGGTCAGATAGCCTTTCTAGAACCCTCAAAGAGTATGTGCATGGTGAGACCCCTCAAGGCCCACACCCTTGGCTGCAGATTTGCAGGGTCCTAGACAGTCATTTCTGGAGAAATACTTAGGAACCATCTACACAAAGTTGAATTAGATGCAAGATAGCAAATAGCATACACATCACCGTTTTCCATACTGTCCATGGCAGACATCATTAATCAATCCTCACTGCAACTACCCTCACTCCAGTTTTATCTTCTCCCACCAGACAATTGCTTCAGCTTCATCTCTGGCCTCAGCCTCCATTCCAGACCCCTTTCCCAACATCCATTCTGTATACCAGGGCGAGATTAATTTTCCTTAAATACATATTTGGAGTGTTGGTTCTGCCACTTCCTCACTGGGTACCTGTGGCAAATGTCTTCCCCTTACTGACCCTTGGTTTCTTTCTTTGTAAAATAAAGGGATTGGACCATAAGATGGTAAATATCCAGCATACCTACTGCCATCCCTATTCCAACATTCAGGACAGACATTGCTAATTGATTATAGACCTCTTTCACACTAAATTCAGATGTGCCCTTAAAGTCTATTAATCAGTTTGGACCCTGATTTTTATCACAGAGTTAATATCCTGAGATATTCCAACTTTGTCCTCATTATAGAGATGGGAAAATTGAGGCCCAGAGAGGTGGGGCTGTTTCTTTCTTAAGGGCTCCAACTGCCCATCACATACCCTGAGTGAGATGGAGCTGGGTGGGCTGAGGTCAGACCCCACAGACTGTCCAGCCCTGCCCTGAGCCCACCACCAAGAACCTCTCCCCCCATGATGGGCAAGATAGCCAGCCCCTCATGCCTGCCTTTGCCTGGACAGGTACGGGAGGCAGAGCTGAGTGATCAGTATGAGGCAGCCTGCGAGTCAGCCTGCAGTGAAGCAGAGTCCACAGCGGCAGAGACGCTTGACTTGCCACTGCCCAGCTACTTCCGCTCCCGCAGCCACAGCTACCTGCGTGCCATCCAGGCAGGCTGCTCGCAGGAGGAAGACAGTGTCTCCCTGCAGTCCCTCTCCCCACCGCCCAGTACTGGCAGCCTCAGCAATAGTCGCACGCTTCCGAGTGAGTACTGTGATGTGGGAAAGGGTTTTTTTTCTTTTCAAGGGGACTCTAAGGACCATGCCTGGTGGGCCAGCCTGGGAGGATACAGGGAGGAATCTGTCTCGGGCTGGCCCCCACCAGGGGGATGGTTGGGAGCAAAAGCAGGAGACCTTGGAGCTGAACTTCCAGCCAATTGGCCACTGGAGCTCAAATGGGGGTCCCAGAGGCAGATGCCACCCCTGGGAGGTGTGGGAGGTATTGGAGGGGGCTGGAGCTTGTGGGGTACTTGGTTGCTCATTGGCTTAGAGCAGCCACCTGCTGTAGTCAGGGCTTCCTGAAGCTTGACCTGCCTCTTGGAATTAGTTCAGGTAGGCAAACCTGTAGGGGAGGTTGGAACCTGGAGAGAAGCCTGCAATGAGGGTGGGGTCTGCCCTGAGCCTTCTCAAAGGGATGCGTTTACAGGCTTCTTTCATATACACAATCAGGGAATACCTTCTGGATTCTTGGGTGTTTTGTTGTTGTTGTTGTTGTTGATGAGACAGAGTCTCACTCCGTACCCAGGCTGGAGTGCAGTGGCATGATCTTGGCTAACTGAAACCTCTGCCTCCCAGGTTCAAGCAATTCTCATTCTTCAGCCTCCCAAGTTGGAATTACAGGCACGTGCCACCATGCCTGGCTAATTTTTGTATTTTTAATAGAGATGGGATTTCACCATGTTGACCAGGCTGGTCTTAAACTTCTGACCTCAAGGGATCTGCTCATCGTGGCCTCTCAAAGTGCTGGGATTATAGGCATGAGCCACCACACCTGGCCCTGGATTCTTGATCTAAATCATCTGAAGATAACCCATATGTGATCAGAGAAAAAAGGGACCCCGTGTAACTGAGCAAGCCATGAAATAATAGAAAATTGCATGTTGTCACTCATAAGACAGAGGTAAACAATGAGAACGCATGGACACAGGGAGGGGAACATCACACACCAGGGCCTGTCGGAGGGGGTGGTGGGAGACAAGGGGAGGGAGAGCATTAGGACAAATACCTAATGCATGCAGGGTTTAAAACCTACGTGACAGGTTGATAGGTGCAGCAAACCACCATGGCACATGGATACCTTATTAAGTATTATTAAGAGGGTCAAAAAAATAAAAAGAAATAATTGAAAATTAGCCGGGCGCAGTGGCTCACACCTATAATCCCAACGCTTTGGGAGGCTGAGGCAGATCACTTGAGCCTAGGAGTTGGAGACCAGCCTGGGCAACATGATGAAACCCGGACTGTAAAAAAATAAAAAATTAGCTGGTCGGGTTGGCATATACCTGTGGTCCTTGCTACTCAGGAGGCTGAAGCAGGAGGGTCATCTGAGCCCAGGAGATCAAAGGTGAAGTGAGCTGTGTTCACACCACTGCACTTCAGTCTAGGAGACAGAGCAAGACCTTGTCTCAAAATAATAATAATAGAAAATCAAAACCAAGGGAAAACAGCACGATTTATTGTTTATCAATAGTAGAGAGAGGTTTGAGCTTTCTCTGGCAAGCTAGTTCTCCTCCCTGAGCCTCAGTTTCTCCATGTATAAATTGAGGGCATACGCCAGACCCCAGGGAGCTCTTAAGGAGATGAAATAATACTGTACACAGGACATGTTTAGGCAGGGACTTGCTTGTGGTAGGAGCTTGGTAAGTGGTAGCTGTTATTGGTTCTCAGCTTCCTGAAAATCAAAAGCAATTGGGGGCTGGGCGTGGTGGCTCATGCCTATAATCCCAGCACTTTGGGAAGCCAAGGTGGGCAGATCACTTGAGGTCAGGAGTTCGAGACCCGCCTGGCCAACATGACGAAACGCCGTTTCTACTAACCATACAAAAATTACCCAGGTGTGGTGGTGCACACCTGTAGTTCTAGCTACTGGGGAGGCTGAGGTATGAGAATCGCTTGAATCCGGGAGGCAGAGGTTGCAATGAGCCAAGATCGAGCCATTGCGCTCCAGCCTGGGTAACAGAGCGAGACCTTGTCTCAAAAAAAAAATAAAAAAGCAATTGGGGTTGGATTGTTGTAGGAAGAGAGGCACTGCTTCAAGTGCTCAACCCGTGTTTGATGTAAATAAATGAACTTGAATCCCATAGATATTCTATACACAGGTAACCAATTTATTGACTGAATGAACTTCTATTTGCAGGAGGCAGAGCAAGAAACAACTGTCTCACTATTGCCTGTCGCACCCTGTCTGATCTCCCCGCCCTGCCAGTGGGTTATATCTGGGGCAGATCCTTGAACTTTTCCAGTCACTTTTAATATTTAAGGAACAGTCTCGTTTTCAGTTAGTAAGGGTCCAATCTGGTCTGATTTCAAAACTTCATCCTTGTCCACCGCAAATGTCACACACCCACGGCTAGGGCTTGACCTCAGCTGGGAAGCCCACAGCGGGGAGCTGGGTGTGGCGATCGGTGTCTTCTCTGTTCCTTGTTCACCTCTGTCTGTTTCTGGTTCCTCCACTTGGGAAGGGATGGTGGCCAGGGAGGTGTTGTCTGGCATTGGGACTCTCTGATGCCACATGGTGGCTCTTTCTCTCACCCTGCAGGGTCCCCAGTGCTGTCTTTCCTGGCATGGGCAATCTTCCTTCACCTCACTGTTTCTTATTCCCCCTCAGCTTCTCCATCTGGCAGTCTGCCTCCTCCCCACTCAGCTTCTTTCTGCTAGGGCACCTGGCTCTGCTAGTCAGGCATCTTGGGTAGAATCCTTTGAAGACAACTCCAGCCCTACTTTCCCTCTTGGTGACCACTTAATGAATTTGAAAACAAGGGCCTTTGCCTTATGGGACTCTGAAAGTATAGACTGGTCCACTGCAGCCTCTGAAAGTATAGACTGGCCTGCTACAGCCTTCCTTCTAGTCCTGCTGTTACCAGTAGCCCTGCCAGCCTCTCCACCTTCAAGGTCTCCAAACAGGAGCTGAGGCCCAGGTTCTGTGTCCTCCAAATCCAGAAGAGCTCTCCCAGGCTGTCCCAGACACTGCTGCAATTCCAAAGGGGCCTTGGGTGAAGGATAACATCTCCCATATCCTCACATCCATGCGAAGTTCTCTAAGCATTAAGTGGGCCTGGAGGGATAGACAGCACCCCTAGCAATTCTCTTCAAATAAACCATCCCTCACCAGTTTTTCCAACCCCAGTCACTCATGAATGGACTGAAGACAGGGGATGGGCTACCTGTCCCAATACTGCCTGGGTCCCTGTATTGGTCAGCTCTTGCTACAATTATGCTGCATAACAAACAACCACAAAATCAGCGTAATACAACAATTCACATTTATTTCTTTCTCCCAAGTTTGTCAGTTGGGACAGTTCTGCTCCACATGTCTTTCATCCTCCTCCTGGGACCAAAGGGTCCTCCTGGGATCAGTGGTCTAGCCAGGGCATGTTCTCCTTATGGTGATGGCAGAAGACAGAAGAGCAAGCCTAACTAACCAAACAAGCACATTTCAAGGCCTCTGCTTATGTCACACCTGCTAACATCCTATTGGCTAACACAAGTCATATGACTGAGCTTGTAGACAAGGGATGGAGAAGTACCTGCTCACCTTTGTGTAGGAAACTATATTCATATGGCAAAGGGTATGGCCACAGGGAGGGGTAAAGAATCAGGCTTTGGCTGGGCGCGGTGGCTCATGCCTGTAATCCTAGCACTTTGGGAGGCCGAGGCGGGTGGATCACTTGAGGCCAGGAGTTTGAGACTAGCCTCGCCAACATGGCGAAACCCCGTCTCTACTGAAAATACAAAAATTAGCCAGGCGTGGTGGTGCCTGCCTGTAATTCCAGCTACTTGGGAGGCTGAGGCAGGAGAATCGCTTAAACCCAGGAGGTGGAGGTTGCAGTGAGCCAAGATTGCACCATTGCACTCCAGCCTGGGCAACAAAAGCGAGACTCCATCTCAAAAAAAAAAAGAATCAGGGTCAACAATTCAGTGCTCCATGATCCGTTGTCTTGACTGTATTTACTTATGCCCTTTCCATGTAGAAAATGTTTATTCCCAAGACCCCCAAAAATCTCATCAAATCATGAGATTGGATCAGACTCTTAAGATCTATGTCAGGTCTGGATGTGGCTTCTGTTGAACAATTGACTTAATTTTTTAAAGAAACTATTTATCTACCCCACAGTCTAACCCTCCCCAACCACACAGCATACACTGGTGAAACAGGGACAGGATAACTGCAGTTAACACTCCTGTTCAGAAAAGGGGAAAATGGAGGTTCAGAGACTTACTGATCCACAGCAATTCTGAAGTTCTGAAGTCCTGAGCAACTGTTGCGCAAATGCGTTAAGGCAAATGCGTTGGGCAAATGCGTTGATAAGGTCCAAGTTCTCCCTGGGGTTGATTTTCTAGTCTGTTGTTCTCCACAGCTCTTGGTTCTGCTCTCTGAAAGCCCTTACTTCTCCATCAGCATTTTTGGCCACTTCTAAAGACTTGGAGAATATAGCCTTGGGCAGTGGAACACCTTTCTTAGCTTGCTTCCTTCCTAAAGAAAGTTAGGGAACTAGATGTCTTTTGCATCTTGAATGGTCTTACTCCCTTTAGCCTAAGCTGGTCAATCTTACCCATGCACCTACCTCAAACATTTGATGAGTTTTCTATGTATTTGATTCCTTGTAATTTCAGGTGCCAAAAACCACACCCATAATTGTTTTTGAGTCATGCCTCTCTCTTGACTTGATGCTTACTTTGGTCTTCTGTGGGACCGTGCCCTTAAGTTTTTGTAGGCCCTTTTGAACAGATAATAGCATCTGCTACCTGGTATCTTGATTGATTGATTGCTTACTTGCTTGATTGAGACAGAGTCTGTCTCTCTGTCGCCCAGGCTGGAGTGCAGTGGTGCGATCTTGGCTCACCGCAACCTCCACCTCTCAGGTTCAAGCAATTATCATGCCTCAGCCTCCCAAGTAGCTGGGACTACAGGCGCACGCCACCATGCCTGGCTAATTTTTGTATTTTTGGTAGAGACAGGGTTTCACCATGTTGGCCAGGCTGGTGTCGAACCTCAAGTGATCCACCCGCCTCGGCCTCACAAAGTGCTGGGATTACAGGTGTGAGCCACCACGCCTGGCTCTACTATTTTTAGAGTGTTAATAAGAGATATTATAACCACACTTTGATTTGATCTTGTTCACATACTGCATCTTAACTGGCCATGACCTTGGTTTGATCTTTGCCCTGAGGATGTATCTTTTTTTTTTTTTTTTTTGAGTTTCGCTCTTGTTGCCCAGGCTGGAGTACAATGGCGCGATCTCAGCTCATCGCAACCTCCGCCTCCTGGGTTCAAGCAATTCTCCTGCCTCAGCCTCCCAAGTAGCTGGGATTACAGGCATGCGCTACTACGCCCAGCTAATTTTGTATTTTTAGTAGAGATAGGGTTTCTCCATGTTGGTCAGGCTGGTCTCAAACTCCTGACCTCAGGTGATCCACCTGCCTTGGCCTCCCAAAGTGCTGGAATTACAGGTGTGAGCCACCATACCCAATGAAGCTGTATCTTAATTTGAGAATGGTTTACTATCTAGAGGGGCTGGAGTTGACAAATTTATTTTCCAACTGAGCAAGTTCTGGTCTCCTTCCCTTTCCTCTAAACACTCCTTGAAGATCAGCTATTTTTTACTTTTTCAGACAGGATCTCCATGTGTCACCCAGGCATGGGTGCAGTGGCATGGTCATAGCTCACCATAGCCTCGACCTCCCGGGCTCAAGTGATCCTCCTGCTTCGGCCTCCTGAATACCTGGGACCAGAGGCATGCAGTACCATGCCTGGCTAATTTTTAAATTTCTTGTAGAGATGGGGTCGCCTTATGTTCTACTAGGCTGGTCTTGAACTCCTGGGCTCAAGTGATCCTCCCACCCTGGCCTTGTAAAAGTATAGGTGTGAGCCATGGCACTTGGCCTAGCTATTTCTTTTGAGTTCCTCCTTTTCTTATAAATCTTTTTTTTTTTAGACAGAGTCTTGCTCTGTTGTCCAGGCTGAAGTGCACAATCTCAACTCACTGCAATCTCTACTTCCTGAATTCAAGCCATTCTCCTGCCTTAGCCTCCAAAGGAGATGGGATTACAGGGGTGTGCCACCATACCCAGCTAACTTTTGTATTTTTAGTAAAGATGGGGTTTCATCATGTTGGCTAGGCTGGTCTTGAACGTCTGACCTCAGGTGATCTACCCCCCTTGGCCTCCCAAAGTGCTGGGATTACAGGCGTGAGCCACTGCACTTGGCCTTTTTCTTGTGTAAGTCTTTTTTTTTTTTTTTTTTTTTTTTTTTTTTTGAGGCAGAGTCTCCCTCTGTCACTCAGGCTGGAGTGCAATGGCATGATCTTGGCTAACTACAACCTCCGCCTCCCAGGTTCAAGTCATTCTCCTGCCTCAGCCTCCCAAGTATCTGAGTCCGCAGGCATACACCACCATGCCTGGCTAATTTTTGTATTTTTAGTAGAGACGGGGGTTTCACCATGTTGGCCAGGCTGGTTTCGAACTCTTGACCTCAAGTGATACGCCTGCCCTGGCCTCCCAAAGTGCTGGGATTACGGGCATGAGCCACTATGCTCGGCTCCTTTGTCTTGTAAGTCTTTAACAAATGCATCCAAAAGGAGCAAGCTCAGGCCAGGTACAGTGCTGAGCATGGTGCTATAATCCCAGCACTTTCAGAGGCTGAGGTGGGAGGATCTCTTGAGGCCAGAAGTTCAAGACCAGCCTCAGCAACATAGTGAGACTCCATCTCTACAAAAAAATTTTTTTAGTTAGCCACTGCACTTCAGCCTGGGTGACAGAGCAAAACCCTGTCTAAAAAGAAACAGAGGCTGGGTGCAGTGGCTCATACCCATAATCCCAATGCTTTGGGAGACCAGGTGGGAGGATCACTTGAGCCCAGGAGTTCAAGACCAGCCTGGGCAACACAGTGAGAACCCGTCTCTACAAAATAAAAACATTAGCTGGGCATGGTGATTGCAGCTGCTTGGGAGGCTGAGGTGGGATTTGCTTAAGCCTGGGAGGTCGGGCTGCAGTGAGCCATGATCATGCCACTGTACTCCAGCCTGGGTAACAGAATGAGACCCTGTCTTTAAAAAAAGAAAAAAGAGGCGGGGCACGGTGGGTCACACCTGTGATCCCAACACTTTGGGAGGCCAAGGCAGGTGGATCACCTGAGGTCAGGAGTTCGAGACTAGCCTGGCCAACATGGTGAAACCCTGTCTCTACTAAAAATACAAAAATTAGCTGGGTGTGGTGGCGGGTGCCTATAATCCCAGCTACTCTGGAGGTGAGGCAGAAGAATCACTTGAACCCAGGAGGTGGAGGTTGCAGTGAGCTGGGATTGCGCCATTGCACTCCAGCCTGGGCGATAAGAGTGAGACTCCGTCTCAAAAAAAAAAGAAAGAAAGAAAAGAAAAAGAAAAAAAGAGGCTGGGCGTGGTGGCTCACACCTGTAATCTGGGAGGCTGAGGCGGGTGGATCACCTGAGGTCAGGAGTTCGAGACCAGAATGGCCAACATGGCAAAACCCCATCTCTAGTAAAAATACAAAAATTAGCTGGGCACCTATAATCCCAGTTACTTGGGAGGCTGAGGCAGGAGAATCACTTGAACCCGGGAGGCAGAGGTTGCAGTGAGCCGAGATCGTGCCATTATACTCCAGTCTGGGTGACAGAGTGAGACTCTGTCTCAAAAAAAAAAGAAAGAAAGAAAGGGCACTCCTTAAGACACTTAACTGCCATCTGTTGAAAAACTGTCAGGTCACACTTTTTATTGGAATAAGGTCCTTTACTTCCATTTGCCAGAAATTTGTCATAATAATTATATAATTAAATTATGTCTGTGTGGTGAATGGCTCCCCCCACCCCGATATGTAGCATCCTTGATCAGTATAAAACTTGTACAACCATATATGGCGAGCCTGCCCAAAATCACTCCCTCCACAGACAAACACCAGCACACACAGGCACATCCTCACCACTGCACATCCAGCCACTGTCTCCCTGCAGGGTCACCCTCAGGGACAGAAGGCTCAGCTCAGAAGGCTGCCCCCTTACTCCTCAGCATCTGTCTCCAAGGAGTGAGCAATCAGGTCCTGTCCCCACCCCCAGGGCTGTTCTGAGCCCTTACACTGCTGAGGGGCATGAAGGCTCTGTTCCTCTCACAGAGGCATCTGTGCAGGCCAGTGGGTAGATGTGGGGGAGCGGCAGTTTTGAGGCAGTGAGAGCCCCTCTCAAGCAGGGCATGGGCAGGGCGAGGAGCTGCCTTCCTGCCCACCCACCCACATGTGCCTGGCCAATTCCCCACTGCCAGTGCCACTACTGCTGTCCCCTTCTCCCTCCCCCTGTCTGACCCAGATTCCACATTCCAGAAATAGCTCTGGCAGGTGACAGGCAGGTGGGGTCAACTCTAGCTGGGATGGTGGGAGAAGCAGCCGCTGTGGATGCGTGCCCCTCCCCAGCCAAAAGACCTATCTAGAAGGGGGCTTAGGGGTGCCATCACTCCCCAGTCTGCTGCCTCCTGCCTCTTCTCTCTCTGTGCCTCTGAGAAAAAGAAGGAGAACAGCCTCCCTCCTCCTCCCTCCCTCCTCTTACTCTGCCCGTCTCCCTCTCTTTCTTCCAGCTTACCCTCCCTTCCTCTTCCTCTTTCTCCCCCCACCATCTTTGCCTTCTGTCTGTCTCCCTCAGTTCTCTGCTTCTCCCTCCCACCCTCTCTGCCTTCCTTCCCTCTCAATTTCTCGCCCTCCTCCCCTTCCTCCCTTTCTATGTCTCTCCCACTCCCTCTGAATCACAGGGAGGCTGTGATGGCAGCCAGGGGCCTGGGCAGGCACGGTGGTGGGCTGCGGGGTGTACCCCCATTCCTGCCAGCTGCATTCTCTGCACCTGAGTGTGTGCAAGCACACAGGCACACACACTTGGGCTCACTCCCTGACAGTGCTTGTGGCTCTAGGCTGAGCTGGGATGGGCTCCAGGCCTGGGAACCACCCTTGCTCCTTGCTCAGGGACTCTGAGATCTGTGTCACTCTGAGTGGGCTCCTGCCCTTCCCTGGCTTCCCTGGGCCTCAAAGTCTCTATCTGTGTTATGAGGCCTTGGTTTGGGGACCCATGGGTACCTCCCATCGGTGACAATCCAGTCACCAGCTGCTATGCCTGCCCCACTTTGTCCCATCTTCCATCCCCCAGTTTCTTCTCTGACTGACTCCCTTCTTACCCCTAACCACGCCCCCACACTCCATATACAGGAAGGGAGATTGATAAAATTGCAGTACACAGTCAACCCTCCAGTCAACCCTGTCCTCCAACCCTACCCTGGGCCCACCCGTCCCCTTACTCCACCACAGGCTCTTGTCAGCCCAACCCATCTAGTCCCCACAGTGTCAGGGCTAAGAGGAAACTCAAAGACCATCATGTCCAGAGATTGCAAATGGACTTCAATTACGTGTCATCTCTGATCCCTGGAGCTCAGTTCTGAGATTTGGTTAAGCAAAGAAAGGTGCCACCATCAATTCGCGATGTCTGCTGTAGCCAGAAGAGTTACATACATCTGCAATTCCTGATCTATCCCACTTATCCCAACTTGCACGTGCACACACACACACACACACTTACAGATATTTCACAAACGTCAGCCTAGAGAAGGTGATTGTCTATCACGGTCAAAGTCACGCAGCGTGTAGGCCAGGGAGCTGTTTCCTACCTGGGTGTGCCTGACTTCAAAGCCCTGAGTTCTCCATTGTCCCCTGTGCGTGGGAGCCACCCAGTCCTGGTAAAGAGGTACAAGCATGGGTGATGAAGGTATGTTGCAGGACTTGCAGGGGAAGTCCTCTAGCAACATGGGCAGGATGGATTAGAGGCTGAGAGGTCACTCACAGCTTGGTGCAGTGGTCTAGGTAAGTGACAGTGAGGTCAGGACAGGGGCCATAGGGTCAGAGAATAACGGGAGGACTCAGGAGGCCTCCCTAGAGTGAGTAATGAGGAACCAAAATTCCCTACTGCTGGAACAGGCGCCTCTCCACAGAGGATGCTGGGCCAAAGGCAGGCTTCCTGTCTGGGGTCCACCAAGCCTGGGACTAGGACATGCCTGATTAATCGAGTGCCTACTGTATATGGATCCTCACTCTTCCCTGTCCCTGTTTTTGAGACAGTGTCTTACTCTGTCACCCAAATTGGAGTGCCATGGCACAATCACAGCTCACTGCAGCTTTGACCTCCTGGGCCCAAGCAATCCTCCCACCTCAGCTCCCTGAGAAGCTGAGGAACCACAGGCACATGCCACCACACCCAGCTAATTTTTTTTTTTTTTTTGAGACGGAGTCTCGCTCTGTCGCCCAGGCTGGAGTGCGGTGGCTTGATCTCGGCGCACTGCAAGCTCCGCCTCCCGGGTTCACACCATTCTCCTGCCTCAGCCTCCCATGTAGCTGGGACTACAGGCGCCCGCCACCGCACCCAGCTAATTTTTTGTATTTTTAGTAGAGACGGGGTTTCGCCGTCTTAGCCAGGATGGTCTCGATCTCCTGACCTCGTGATCTGCCCGTCTTGGCCTCCCAAAGTGCTGGGATTACAGGCGTGAGCCACCGCGCCCGGCCCCAATTTTTAAATTTTTGTAGAGACAGGGTCTCCCTATGTTGCCCAGGCTGGTCTTTTTTTAATAATTTATTTTTTTTGAGACGAAGTTTCGCTCTTGTTGCCCAGGCTGGAGTGCAGTGGCGCAATCTCAGCTCATCACAACCTCTACCTCCCAGGTTCAAACGATTCTCCTGCCTCAGCCTCTCAAGTAGCTGAGATTACAGACATGTGCCTCCACGCCCGGCTAATTTTGTATTTTTAGTAGAGACAGGGTTTCTCCATATTGGTGAGGCTGGTCTTGAACTCCCGACCTCAGGTGATCTGCCTGCCTTGGCCTCCCAAAGTGCTGGGATTACAGGTGTGAGCCACAGCGCCCAGCCCAGGCTGGTCTTAAACTCCTGGGCTCAAGTGATCCTCCCATCTCAGCCTCTTGAAGTGTTGAGATTACAGGTATGAGCCACCATGCCTGGCCTGAGTCTGCTTTTCTTTTCTGTTTTTCTTTTTTCTTTTTTTTTTTTTGAAGAGAGTCTTGCTCTGTCACCCAGGCTGGAGTGCAGTGGTGTGATCTCGGCTCACTGCAACCTCTGCCTCCCAGGTTCAAGCTATTCTCCTGCCTCAGCCTCCCGAATGGTTGGGACTACAGGCGCGCACCACCATGCCTGGCTGATTTTTGTATTTTTAGTAGAGATGGAGTTTACACCATGTTGGCTAGGCTGGTCTCGAACTCCTGACCTTGTGATCCACCCGCCTCGGCCTCCCAAAGTGCTGGGATCACAGGCGTGAGCCACCACACTCGGTCCAGAATCTGCTTTTCAATTGGTGCCCCCAGTGATCTCTATTCAGGGTGTCAATCATGGTCCACAGTTTGAAAAATCTTGCCTTGGTCCAGTTTCTCTCCAGGGAACAGATAGGGCTGGTGAGTCCCAGAGAGGGAAAGGGACTTGTTCAAGGTCACACAGGGAGTGTGTTATTGAATTTGGGAGGGTGGAGATGGAGGTGGAATAATATTTCGTCCTGTGCTGTATGTGCTGCCTTGGGTCGTCCGGGCCCATAACAAATGTACCTTATTTTTTTCCTAAGTAAATCAACCTTGGCTCACGCCTGTAATCTCAACACTTTGGGAGGCCGAGGTGGGAGGATTGCTTGAGCCCAGGAGTTCAAGACCAGCATGAGCAACAGGCTTTTATTGTCTCTATAAAAAATAAAAATAACCAACTTAAAGTGAATAGTACAGGCGTAGCATCAGTGACTGAGGATGAAGTAAACTATGACCTTCAAAGTGCTTAGCACAGTGCCTGGATTCAAAATGGTTGGCTAACCCTCAGTTCCATTTATTATTTTTACACCTTAATGCAAAAACCATGACAGTGGTATTGGAAATATTATCATCTTCGCCAGTCCTCAAAATATTTTGATGTGTCAAAAATTCTTTTCTCCATTTTTTGGAAAACAGATGCGAGAAAGGGAAGGACTTGCCTAGGTCACCCAGCAAGGCAGATCATGAACAAGAGTTGGGTCTGCGTCTAGCAGACCTACCATAGGTGCGGCCTGGAGAGATGAGGCCCACAAGGCAGTGACAGGACCCAGATTCACTGAGGAGAGGGGACTCACGGGGTAGAAGCCAGCAACCGGGAAGGCAAGGAGGCGTGAAGACACCACCTACTGCCAACCGGGCTCGAGCTGGTGGTCACTTTGCCCTCCATGAGATCGTAGGTGTGCTTGTTTTATTTTACGCAGGAGGAATGGAAAGCTCAGGGAAGTTGAATGCGGATGTTGTTCAAAATCACACAGGCCTCCAGAGGCGGAGCCGGGATTGGAACCCAATCTCTAGCACTCTGGGTTAGCAAAGCAAAGGAAGGATGCAGTGGCGAGGACAGCTAGAAACACCTAGGACGCAGAGCAGCCAGGATCGGAGGGCCAATCTGACTATGCAGGGATGAGAGGGCCACCTCGGACAGCTTCCTCGGAGCCTCGGTTTCCCCCCTTACAGCGAGGTGTCGCCGGGGTGAACTGGTGGGAACTCCCGCCTCGGTCCACCTCCCGCACAG
Source organism: Papio anubis (assembly GCF_008728515.1). NCBI lineage: Eukaryota > Metazoa > Chordata > Mammalia > Primates > Cercopithecidae > Papio > Papio anubis. The sequence goes on from NC_044991.1 coordinate 63,632,446, forward strand.
AGCATGCGTCGCGTTCCAGCTGGAACCGGTTTGGCGAGGCGGTTCGAGGGGCGGAGCCCCCCGTCCTCGGGCATGCGCGTGCCGACGTGGGCGCGCGCTCCTTTCCTGGGCCGGCCGGCCTGGGCGTGGGCCGGACGCGGCGGCCCGCGCGCCTGCGCACCAGCCCGGCTGCGCGCGGCGGGCCACGTGCCAAGCGGGCTGCGCGCGCCCCTCGCCCCGGCCCGGGAGTCCCTGGCGACACGCGCGCGCCGACGCGGGGGCGGCGGGCGGGGCAGGCGCGGGCTTTAACCCGGAGGCCCCCGCCCCTCGGGCGTACAAAACCGAGCCCTCGGGCCGGGCTGCGGAGTGCGAGGGTGAGTGCCCGCCGCTGGCCGCAGCTGCCGCCAGTCCGTCCGTCACTCCGTCCGTCTGTCCGGTCCACGTCGTCGCCGCCGCCTCCTCAGCCTGGACGCCTGTCTGCCCATGCCGTTCGAGTTGCGGTCTCTGCGATCGGCGTTGCCCTCGCCCACCTGGCCTGTTCCCTGTCTCTGCCCTTCTTCCCCTCTGTCTTTGTCCACCGGTTCGTCCGTCCGTGCTTTGTCCTTGTCCAGCTGCCAGTCCCGTCTGTCCCCTGCTCCGCTTGCTTTTTGTCTCCTCCCTTGCCTGCTGTCTTTGAAAACCCTTGTTCGCGGCCCCTGCAGTTCCCTCCTCGTTCCCCATCTCCTGATCCTTTACGGCTTCAGCCCTCGCCGTCTTCTTTCGGCGACCTGATCTTTCTTGACTCCTCAGAGCGTCTTCCCCGATCTGGCTCCCCTTGAGAACACCTTCCACTCTCCCCAAGGGTTCCCCGTGAGCTTCTTTCACATCTTTTGGGGGTTCTGCACCCCAAATCGCTGGGGTCTCGCCTCCTCTGAGCCCCCATTCTCCCTGGGCTTTCCCTCTTCTGGGTATTCCCCATATCCACTGGGAGCTCCTAGGTCCCTTGGGGTCTTTCTCCTTGGGACCCCCCCAATATGTCCTCAGCTCCCTGACTTCAGGAGCCCTTCTGTGCTTTGTCGCCTGGTTTGTCGCCTGTCGCTGTCTCTCCTTGTTCTCTCTCAGGTCTTCAAGCACCCCCACTTCTTGGGATCGGGGTCCCCTGCTTTGCTCTCCCTGCCCCTCTGTGCCGCAACATCTGTTTCGGTGGTCTCGCCACTCTGTGTCTCTTGCGCTTAAGGTCCCCCTTTGAGCCTGCTTCTTTGCCTGGGGCCCTTGGTCCCCCCCTTGCTTTTTCTGCCCCAGCCCCCTGTCTCCCCTTCTCTCTGCTCCCTGTCTCCCTCTCCCTTTTTCTATCTTTGCCGGGTCTCTGGGTCTCTGACCCCCATCCGGCCCTCATGGCTTTGTGTCTGGAGCTCTTGAAGCAATGTGAGTGGTGGGGTGTCCGGGTCGGGCCGGAGTTGGCCCGCAGGCTGGCCGCGGCCGAGGCTCCATGGGGTTGGCGCTGGGGCAAGGGCTGGCGCTGGGGCAAGGGGGCTCTGGGGCCTCCCACAAAGGGGGGGGGGGAGGAGGGAGGGGCCAGGCTGTCTGGCGGAGGAGGGAGTGGGGGGCCTTCCTGCTCTGAGGCTTCTGCTTTAGTTGCTTGAGTGTGTGGAGGGCACCACGGGCTGGGCATCCCTGCCCACTTGGCCCCGCATGGCCTGGCACTTTGTGATCGCTTGTGGGCAGGCCGGGCTATTTTGGAGTCGGCAGGATGTGATATCATTTGGACGTTTATTTAGCCCCGGCTGGGTGTGGGGGCTGCGTTCTTGCCAGCTTGAGTAATGAAATTTCGCAGGGGGGGTTTGGGGCGGTGGTCAGCCTCCTAGGCAGCTGGGTTGTGGGGTTCATGGCCAGAACTTTGCAGAACACCAGAGTGGGCAAGTGAACAAAGGTTTGTGCTGCCTGGATCTTGCTGAGACTCGATTCAGGATGAGCAGGGAAAGGACTTCTTAATCTGACCACCCCGAGGATTGGCTTTGGCAGTCTAACCTCTGGGGCCTTGGTTCTGCCAGGTTCAAGTTGTGTAACCTTGAGTGAGACCCTTGTCCTCTCTAAGTGTCAGTTTCCCCATCTGTAAAAAGTGGATGATTGTGCTGGCCTCACAGGGTTGTCATGACGATCAAATGAAACATCTGTAGACATGCTTTGTGAACTGTCAGCTTGTCTTTAAACAGCCCCATCGAGGGAGAGGAGCTTGCCCAAGGGTAAACAGCTGGCTCGCTCCTGCCAGAGCTGGGACAGGGATCCAGGCCTAGGACACTACAGTCCAAGGCTCTTTAACCTCCTCCCCACTGCCTCCTGGTTATTAGGGAATGCACCTGCCCTTCCAATAGAGCAGGGAGACGGCTGTTTCTTAATTCAGGCCCCAATCCTGCTTGCTCTTTGTTAGTCCCTTTGTAAAGATAGGTGGGCGTGCCCATCGGGATGTCTGTGCTGGGGGACAGTTGGATTTTCCAATGTTCCATCCCATTGTTGTTTAAGGGTGGGCCCTGCTTGGACAGTGGCACTTGGAATAAAGTCACTTTGTAGTTGTGAGCCGTGGCTGTTTTTCCTGCTTCCCCTGTAGAGGAGGGGAACAAAGGCCTCAGCTGAGAGAGGCTCTGCAGAGAGCTGGGGTTTTCTGTCAAGGAGCTTAGGATGTTCTAGAACTTTGGTGCAGAGAATGAGATCAGCTGTTCAAGTGCCTTGTCTTACAGATGAAGAGATGAGGCCAGAAGGACCAAGGACCCACAGAGGGTTGAGCCAGGACTTCTGGGTCCTGTTCCATGGCACTGCCTCTGAAGAAGTCGCTGTCATGCTGTTATCACCTGCCCGTGGTGTATAATGACAATCTCTAACATCGTTTGACCTTTTTACTGTGTGCCCTGTGCTTGGTGCTTTACTTCAGCTACTTGCAGTGGGAAAGAAGAAGGGCTTGGTCCCTGGCCTGGAAGTGAGGGGTGCACGATCCCAGTCCCCACATCTCACCCACTTTTAGGGATGTCACTTTCCTTTGGGCTTCAGCTTCCTAATCCGTAAAATGGTAATAACATTCCTAATCCTAAGACTGATTCTGAAATCATGGAATCCCTCAAGAATTGTGTGAGCAGCGGCTCACTCCTGTAATCCCAGCACTTTGGGAGGCCAAGGCAGGCGGGTCTCTGGACCTCAGGAGTTTGAGACCAGCTTGGGCAACAGGGCAAAACCCTGTTGCTCCAAAAAATACAAAAATTAGCTGGGTATGGTGGCATGCACTTGTATTCCCAGCTACTTGGAGGAGGCTGAGGCAGGAGGATAGCTTGAATCCAGAAGGTCAGGAGGTTGAGACTGCAGTGAGCTGAGATCGTGCCACTGCACTCCAACCTGGGTAACAAAATGAGACCCTGTCGACCGGGCGCAGTGACTCACGCCTGTAATCCCAACACTTTGGGAGGCTGAGGCGGGCGGATCACTGGAGGTCAGGAGTTCGACATCAGCCTGACCAACATGGTGAAACCCTGCCTCTACTAAAAATACAAAAATTAGCCGGGCATAGTGGCACACACCTGTAATCCCAGCTACTTTGGAGGCTGATGCAGGATAATCATTTGAACCTGGGAGGCGAAGGTTGCAGTGAGCTGAGATTGGGCCATTGCACTCCAGCATGGGTGACAAAAGCAAAACTCCGTCAAACAAACAAACAAAGAAAAAGAAAAACTGTTCCAGAGAGTAGAAACTCTGAGTTTCAGAACCACAAATGCCTGGTTTTAATCAGTCTCCATCATTCACTGTGTTTGTAATCTTGGGCAAATTATTTCTTTGAGCTTCAGTTTTCTTATCTGGACTCAAGATTTATACCACAGGATTATGATGAGGATTAAATGAGATTATGTATTTTTTTAAATCTAGTACACAGTAGGCACTTAATAAATGTGAACTTTCCCTTCCCAAAAACATTTGGGTGACTTTTCTCTTTGTAGGAACTAGACAGAAGCCCAGTCTCTCCCTCCCCCCACGCCCTGTGGTTGAGGTTCAGGCAACTAGGAAAGCACCTGTGACTATTCTAATAGTAATAGGAGTGATCTTCTCATTTCTCCCAGGCTGTGTGAGGCATTGTGTAATCAGCCAGGCTCTTTCCCGACCATTGTTCTCCACCAACAGGCCTGGAAGTCAGAAGCCAGTGGAGTTCTCCCTGTTTCACAGGTGAATGAAAAATAGGGGGCCCAGAGAGAGACAAGGACCTGCTCAGGGGCCCACAGCCACAGCAGTGTCAGGCAGGCTTGGAGCCCCGGCCTCTTCTCCACAGCCCACAGATTTATGGGTTCTGCCTGTTAGCGTACCCCCTCAGGCCGCCTTCCCTGGGTCTGTTCCCATCTGTTCTGGGAGGAGGGTTTTCTTGACATTTCCCCAGTTTCTGAGCTCATCTTGAATTTAAAAGGAGGCTATCTGGAGGCTGGGTGGGGACTGAGTCACCACCTCCCCTGGCTTTCTCATCTTGAGCAGCAACCGTACACACCCAGAGGACCACTGCTGGAGACCTGCGGGTTGTAAACGCCACACAAGCTTTCTTCCGAGAAGCTCAGATGGGCTCTTGGGGGCAAGCTGCAGTTGTGGTTCCGTATGTGTTTCTTCCTTCCCCTAGCCACTTTGAGAAGTTGTTGCCTGTCCTTTCCTGCTTCAGCCTTTATTAATGCTGTCCTCTTCTCCTGTAGTACCCTCTCTTCCCCTAGAGGCCCACACAGTCAAATGCCACCTTCCCCAGGAAGTCTCTCCTTGCTGGCTCTGGAGTCCCACCAGGACTCCTGAGTATGCTTAAGGTATGACCTTGGCAGATCATGTCACCTTTCTGTGCCTCAGTTTTCTCATATATAAAATTCAGGTTTCTTGTCTTTATAAAGCTCCATCCCTAGACACACTCATCTGTCAGATCTGGGGGCAGGAATCAAATGCCCCTAGGTTTTTAAACCAGCCCTCTAGAGGATGCTGGTGCTGAGAGCCTGTCAGCTACGACCTGGGAAAAGCTGAACTGAGAGGATCCTGGGTTTGTATGACAGCCTGGCTTGTTGCTGTGTGACCTTGGATTAGTCAGCTTTCTGTGCCTCAGTTTTCTTCCCTGTCAGATTGGGATGGAAATGAGAACTCATGTAGTAAAAGCCCCTCGAGAAATGGCAGTCATCACCATCATCAGCTTTGTTTTGCGTGGGGATTGGTGGTTTTCAGAAGTAAATCACCCTCCCCCTACTTGGTCCTGGCAGCAGGCACTGTCAAGTCAGACTGGGCCAGGGTGCGGGCTGTGGAATTGAACAAATTGAACACCTAAGCAGGAATGAAATCTAGTCCTTACAGGAATGTAATGAGGTTGATGAAGTGTGTGGTATAAATCTCTCTCAGGTTCCCAGATTTCCCAGACCTAACTGTGGCTGCCTTTCCTCACTCAGCCTGTGCTGGAATCAGCTGTGTTAATAGACAGACACACCCATTCTTAGAAACCAAGGCTACCTTAAAGAGAAATACAAGCTACATTCTAGAGCTAAAACATGGCTGTTGTTCCACAGCACGGAAGCAGGCCCAGGGACGGGGAGGGATAACTAGGATCCCAGAGCAAGACTAGAGCCACAGCTCTGCCTCCCTGCCCCGGGCTCCCTCGTCTCCGTACATCGCTGGCCTAGATCCCCAGGTGGAGAACTGGAGCCCTGAGGTCTGGTTTGGCCAGTGAACGGTTTCCTCACAGGACAGAAGCAAGTGAAGTGGTCCCTAGTGGTCAAAGCAAACTCGTCCTGGAGCTGAATGAGGCTTGGAAAACTCGTCCTTTTCTGGGCCCTGCCTTCCTAGCCCTGGGCCAGGCTCTGAGAGGATGGGGATTCATAGACAGACAAGGCCTCTCTGCCCTGAGGAACTTATGGTCTGACAAGAAGACAAGCCTGCAATTATGAGAGACTGTGTGACAGTCTGTAATTAAGTGTCTGCTGAGGAAAAGCATTGTCTGAGAAAGAAGAAGTAAGCATGAGCCAGAGGAAACAAGAGCCCTTTGAGGGGGGCTGGATTTACAGAGGCAGAGGGTGGTGCTGACATTCCAGGGAGGCGGAGGTGGCAGAGGGCATAGCTGGATAAGTTTGCATTTAGGGAAACAGTGTGCTAGTTTTGCTGAGGCATCAGGGCTCTGGCTGGAAAATCTGGGCGAAGCCAGGAGGTTGTAGGCAGTGTTAAACAGCTGAAAAACAGAGGCACCGGGGAGCCATGGAAGGTTTTAGAGCAGAGGTAGCACAACTGGAGGACTTTTTCCAGAAGATGAATTAGGCTGGATAAATTGGAATGAATAAAAATGACAACAGGGAGGAGGCTTTGCAGGCGTCCAGATGACACAAGAGGGCGAGGTTTGGGTGGGGCCCGTGGGAGTAGGAAGAGCCAGTTGGGGTAGCAGAGAATGCTTGTGTTCCCTTAGGAAAGCCTGGCCATCACCCTGATGGGCCAGAAGGGAAAATGTTGGGTGTTGCTGGTTTGGGGCAGGATGTAGCAGTCTGAGCACATTTCTTGTGCACCTGCTGTTTGCCTGGCTTTGCGCCAGGGGCTCCACAAGGGGGCTCATGAAATCTGTACAACAAGCCAGAAGCGGTGGACTTACCATCCCTGTTTTGGAGATAAGGAAAAGGTAGCTCAGACCCAAGGCCAATTGTCTCCAAACTGTGGCTCTTCCCACAGCTCAGCTCTGCTTCTTGGAAAGGGAACTCCTGCTTTTAGGGTCCAAGGGAGCTGAGCCTTCTTGTCCTTTAATTAGGAGCAAGCACATTTATCCTAAAAGCCCACAAATCCTGCTTTCTAAGGATCCTGAAGGTCAGGGTGCCAGTTTAGAATTCCTTCAAGGTGGAAGAGTCAGAGGAGCTAGGGACCCTCACACCAGCAGTTTTACATACTGGACTGTGAGAAGCTTCTGGAGTTTGCCGTGTGTATGTCCAGCACAATATTAGGCATGTCCACCACTGAGCCTGTTGGAATTCTCAGCTAGCCGCCACCAGAGAGGGGCCCAGCCGCAGTAATCAGTCATCACCCACAAAGGCAGGAAGGGACTTGTCTCCAAGGTGCCTCGTGCAGGAGAGCCAAGTGACGGAGCCTAGGACCCATTTCTCAGGCTGCAGCCAGGAATCCCCAGTGGACAGAGGGAAAGGGAAGGGGACTAGTGCTTACAGAGTGGCTACCATGGGAGGCAGCAATGATTGGTCCCAGCGTACAGCCAGGAGATTGATGGCTTGGCTGGGGTCTCCCAGCCAGTCATTCTCCTCTGTGTGCAGCCCACACTCCTCTGAACACAAATTTGGTCATGAGGCAGAGCAACCACATGGCAGGCACAGCCTCCAGGCGCCCCTCACCCCGCTGCTCCCTTGCCTCCAGCAGACCCCAGCATCTATATACCAGTTTGCTTTGGCAGATACTCTCTGAGCCCAGCGGTATGCAGGGTACAATTGTAACTGTAACCGTGTTCTTCATACCAAAATCTGGACAAAGGTTTTGAGGAGAGATTTTTGTGCTCCTTTGGAACAGAGATGGCCTGAGAAATGCTATTTGGACTTTGGAACAGTGGACTAGAGGGACGTATGCCATCCCTTTCCATTGTAGTAATTCATTTGATGACCATCTAGAGCCAGGTGCTTTCTCGTGAATTTGCTCATTCTCACGTATACTCATTCTTTTTGTTTTGTTTTCAGCATGTTGGTTCTGGATCTTTAATATTTGTTTAGCCTGTTTTGATTTGCAGAGTACTTTTATATACATTATCTCCGTAGATCTTTATCCAGCTTTGGGAAGTATTACTATTCTTGTCATCCTTGTTTTTCAGAAGAGGAAACTGAGGTTCACTGGTAGAAAGAGGCTTGATCAAGGTCACTGTGGCTGAGCTACTTATTCAATAGATACTTAAGTGCTGCTCTGTGCCCGGCAGTGAGCTGACCCTGGGGAAACACTGACAGTCAGAGCTGCCTTAGAGACTTAGTTTCTGACCTCCCAGAGTCTGCAGCAGCAGCAGCACCGAGATCTAGCCAGGATCCACCACCAGGCTCCTAACCTGCATCCTGGGCCCTCTCCACTTCAGGTCCGTGTAGTTTGGGCCTGTGGCTTAGGTCTAGACTGTTGCAGCCTGTAAGCCCTCAGCCTGGAGCATCATGGTGTAAAGCAAGCCAAGGCATAAGTCTCTGCAAACTGAACTTCCAAAGTAACAAAAGAGGCCAGGCATGGTGGCTCATGCCTGTAATCCCAGCACTTTGAGAGGCTGAGGTGGGCGGATCACCTGAGGTCAGGAGTTTGAGACCAGCCTGGCCAACATGGCAAAACCCCATCTGTACTAAAAATACAAAAATTAGTCAAGCGTGATGGTACATGCCTGTAATCCCAGCTACTTGGGAGGCTGAGGTGGGAGAATCGCTTGAACCCGGGAGGTGGAGGTTGCAATGAGTCGAGATCACGCCATTGCACTCCAGCCTGGGCAACAGAGCAAGACTGTCTCAAAAAAAAAAAAAAAAAAAGGTAACAAAAGAGGTCTTCAGTAATGGCTTAATTATTAACAAGGTGAAGAAGGGCCTCTCAGCAGAAGGCCATTTGCTCCTTCTCCCTGGGGGGATGTCGCCCAAGGGCTGCTCTACCTAAGATCCTGGTGTGAGTGTTCTGGAGCCTCCAAATATTTAATTACACTGCACAGGTGTGGAGCTCTGTGGCCATGTGCTGAGCATGGGACCCTCCCCACCACCTTTAATATTAAATGAGATGAAATAAAGTAAGGTCCTAGGATAGCAGGTCTGGAAAGGACTCTGGCCCAGCCCCCTCCTTTCCCATGAGTAGGAACCAAACCTCGGAGGGAATGGACTTGCCAGGATCCCATATTGAGAGACATTCCTTCCCCTTCCCTTCCCTTATCAGTTTCACTTAATTTCCCCTGTCCTTCCTGATAGGAACTCTCATCCCAGCTGTACCTGTTCAACATTCAAAGCCGCCTTCAAATCTTTCCTATGCCTCAAAGTCAAGTTTTCCCTCAGTCTTCCCTGACACTCTCCTGCACACCCCAGAGCCCCACAGTGTCCAGTCTGTCTCAGTCTACTTTCAGAGGCTGACTGCCTGTTCTACAAGGCTAGACCAGCAGCCCTTGAGGAGACATTTCAAAATCTGGGTGCCTGGGTCCTGCCTCCCCTTGCAACCCAGGGAGTCTGATGCCTGAGATCTAGGAAGAGTCATCTCTGGATACATTTTGCTAAAGGGTTTTTTTTGTGTGTAAAAGTTATATTTTTACTGAAAAAGCAATACTTGTATGTTGGTTAAAAAAAATTGAAACTTGGTTAAAAAAAACAATGAAAAATTAGTCCCTGTCCTACCCAGACACCTAATCACTGTGACCAGTCTTGAGGTTTCCTTATAGAAATACTCAGCATCCACGTGCAGCTATTGTCAGTAACATCCCTTTTTATTACTTAAACAGTGGCATATTCTCTCTCTGCTTTTCTATACCTTGCATTTTTCATGTAAGTCTCTGTTGCAGGTTATTCTTGGTGGGCACGTACAGGTTCATGGCCATCTTTGCTCCTGAGCATGTGGCTTTCCATTGACACATAGACCACCAGTTGTTTGTCCTCTACGCAAGGATGTTTAGCTTGTTCTCAGTCTTGCTGCTGTGAACAGTGCTGCAGTAAACACCCTTTCCTATGTGTCTCCATGCACGAGTGTATGTGTAGCTGTTGGTGCCATTCCTGCACACGGAATTGCTCTTTCAGGAGTCTGTGCACTTAAAATTTGTCATATATTTTTTAATTGCCTTCTTTTTCATTCTGAAAATGTGTATATTTTAAAAGGCACCCCACCTTCACCCCCAGATTCAAATTTGTTTCTTCCATGAGCTCCTCTTGTGCTGCACCTGTTTGGCAACGGCGGGGCCAGTGAGCTCATTCAAATATTTACTGACCTTGCTGGGCATGGTGGCTCACGCCTGTAATCTCAGCACTTTGAGAGGCCAAGGCAGGCAGATCACAAGGTCAGGAGTTTGAGACCAGCCTGGCCAATATGGTGAAACCCCGTCTCTACTAAAAATACAAAAATTAGCTGGGCGTGGTGGTAGGTGTCTGCAGTCCCAGATACTCAGGAGGCTGAGGCAGGAGAATCACTTGAACCCGGGAGGCAGAGGTTTCAATGAGCTGAGATTGTGCCACTGCACTCCAGGCTGGGTGACAGAGCAAGACTCCATCTCCAAAAAAAAAAAAATCCTCCTGAATCCCAGTGCTGGCTTGGCAGCTATACCCCTGCCCTTCACTAAACCTCAGTTTTCCTCGTCTGAATGGTTGGGAGACTCATTCCTGCCTTTCTCATGTTCCTGGGCTATTTGGTAAACCAGCCAGTGGGAAGATGTCGTGAAATGTATTACAGTGGTCTTAGCTAGACAGAGTGGGCATGCCAGGGTCAGCAGAGATTCTGAAGTCTAGACCAGCTCCCCGGTGAGCCGTTGTCAGTCCTAGCAGATGGCCAGGTCAGCCCTCTGGCTAGAAATTTTAGGGCAGCTAGTGGTAAGTGTCTCCTCTTGCTGTGCTGAGATGGGGTCAAGATCACACTTAGGCTTTTGTTGAAAGAACATATAAGATGAGAGGGGAAAAAAAAAAGATCATATTTAGGGGCCTCCTGAATTTGCTCTGCCCTAGGTTGCTGGGACCTCTAGGACCTGTGCAGACTAAAGGAACTCAGTTGGTAGATCCAAGAGAGGTGGTCAGGGAGACCAGGAGCATGTCTACACTGCTAGCAGGCTTTTGCCTCCTCCCCCAAGCCAACAGGATGGCCCAAAAAAGCACCCCCCAGCGGATCATCTTTGCAACTCCTGTTTTAGCTCCAGTGGCAGCAGGGATGAGGAAGGTGAAGTTCTATCATTTTTTTTCTAGTTTGAAGTGACATTTAAAATCACTAGCCTAGGGGCCAGGCGTGGTGGCGCATGCCTGTTATCCCTGCACTTTGGGAAGCCAAGACGGGTGGATCACTTGAGCTCAGGAGTTCAAGACCAGCCTGGGCAACATAGTGAAACCCCGTCTCTATAAAAAATACAAAAAGTAGCTGGGTGTGGTGGTGCACACCTGTACTCTTAGCTACTTGTGGGGCTGAGGCGAAAGGATTGCTTGAGCCCAGGAGGTCAAGGCTGCAGTGAGCTGTTTGTGTCACTACACTCCAGCCTGGGTGACAAAGCAAGACCCTGTCTCAAAAAAAAAATCACTAGCTCAGTTCCTCCCTCTTATTTTATGAGCGGGAAAACTGCAGCCTGGAGAAGTTGAGGGTCTCCTCCCAAGTCTCCCAGTGAACTTGACAGGTCTCAGCTCACTTCCGCTCAGATTAGAAGCCAGGCATTTGACTCTCCTAGTCCTTAACTCTCAACATCTTTCCCAAATTGTTCCGGTCGTAAAGTTTCACTTCGGGGTTAAAAACCAAAGTGAAAGAAAAACAGCAAAGCAGGAAGCAGCCGCTTCAGACCCAGTCCAGGCTGAGGGGAGGCTCTGAGGGACCCAGGCCCTGGTGGCCTCATGAGGAGGGAAGCAGGCCTTTTCCCTACCCACTCCCACCCTTGCTCTGGGAGCCTGACTGGGGCAGGGACTGGGTGGGGCCCCGCAGGGAGAGGCGCCAGGCTACAGACAGACAGTGGCGTCCTGGCCTGGCCCACTGCTGTCTGGGAGACAGCCAGTAGGACGGGTTCCCTAGTGAAGTCAGCCCCATGTAGGTGTGGTCCCAGCCGGGTTCCAGGTAGGCCTTTTAAACTCCGTCCTTCCGGGGCAGAGCTGAGCTGGAGCTGGGCCTCTGTCAGCTTGGGAAAGAAGTCCTGGCTTCCCAAACCCAGCTTTCACAGAGCATTTCACTCTCCCTGAAGGTAAGAGCCAGCGCCCTGTCTTTACCATGAAGACTCTTAAACTTTGGTCACTGTGGGCAGTTACCTCCTATAGTTTCTTTTTGGGACCAAGATGACTTGGAAGCCAAAGGATGGGGGAGCTTGGCCGGGCGCGGTGGCTCAAGCCTGTAATCCCAGCACTTTGGGAGGCCGAGACGGGCGGATCACGAGGTCAGGAGATCGAGACCATCCTGGCTAACACTGTGAAACCCCATCTCTACTAAGAAATACAAAAAACTAGCCGGGTGAGGTGGTGGGCGCCTGTAGTCCCAGCTACCCCGGAGGCTGAGGCAGGAGAACGGTGTAAACCCGGGAGGCGGAGCTTGCAGTGAGCTGAGATCCGGCCACTGCACTCCAGCCTGGGCGACAGAGCCAGACTTCGCCTCAAAAAAAAAAAAAAAAAGGATGGGGGAGCTGGAACTGCTGGCTTCTCACCTCTTTATGTCACTGAGTTGATGGGTGGCCTCAGGCAAGACCCTTCCCTTCTCTGGCCTGCAGATTCCTCCTTCGTTTATCAGCAGGAGGGAGCTCCTTCTGTCTCTTCTATTAAGTTGAATTTGGTTCCTGGAAGCTGCTGAGAGAGTATCGTAACACCCACTTTGGTTGGCCTGTGTACTTCAGATATTAACTGTTACCTGATTAGCTGGGGTCTCAAGTTCCTATTTCCTGTGCTTTTACTAAGGAAATTCTCAGACTTATCAATGCAAATATGGTATCAATTTTGTCGCTAGACCAAATATGATTTTTTTAAAATAGAGATATCCCACTATGCCACTCAGGCTGGTCTCAAACTCCTGGGCCCAAGCAGTCTGCCTGCCTTGGCCTCCCAAAGTGCTAGGATTACAGGTGTGAGCTACCGTGCCTGGCCAGCAAATATTTTTATGTACCTCTCTTCTCCCTTGCACAGTCACAGGGTCCCTAAGTACAGAGGTGGAGTCCAGTCTCTAAGGGCACCCACTGAGCATACAGTAGGTGATCAGGAAATCCACACCCCAAAGGTCATATGTACCCATAGTTAAGAGCATCTCTGTGGAGTTGGGCTGCTGGGGTTCAGTTCTTGGGCTGCTAGTTAGAGCCGTGAGACCTTGGACAAGGTACTTAACCTCTCTGGGCTTGTTTCTTCACCTGCAAAATAGAGATGCTAATAATACCTGATTGTAGTCCAGCATGAGGACAAGAGAAATGTGTGCACAGCACTAAGCACAGTGCCTAGTACAGAGGAAGCATTTAAAAAGTAATAGCTGCTGCTGTTACTGATATCCAGGGGGAAAGAAAAGACTTGAAATAGCCAAAAACTGTCCATGTCCCATGCCTGGAAAGATGTAGATGGATTGGGTGGGCTGCTTGGAGTGGAGTCAGTTATCTGATGGCTGTTTATCAAGTGCAGGGCTCTCACGGGGGAAGGTGGCCTGGGTAGGGGAGAGGCGAATGCCCTGAGTGAGGGAAGGGGAAGAAGGGCAGGCTGTCCAGGGTTCAGGACACCCAAGATCAGGCTGGAGAATCTACCCAGGGCTGTCAGAATCTGCCAGGTATGTGGAGCTAGAGTTTTGTCTGCAGGATCATCACTCCATCTGGGCAGTTTCCTACTGGGGACTGTGATGAGGACCTGTTACTGACTGCGGAGAATAGGTTTGATAGTTCTAGCCTCTCCTGGAACTTTCTTGCTTTCCCACGCTTCCTGACGTGGCTGTTGCCCTGCACAGGGGTGCGGTAATAGGAGTTGTCTGCCTGCCTGTGGAGTGCACACCAAGGTCGGGTGGGGAAGAGGGGCCTTGTCTGGTATCACCCAGTAAAGGTAGGGCTGCCACCGTTGCTGCTGTCCCAGCAGTTTCTTTAAGAGAGGCACATGCAGCAGTGTGTGGGAATGGTGGGGAGTGGAGGGCAGGGATTGGGCTCCTCCCTCCTTCCCACCCCACCTCCACTTCTCTTTCCAAACAATCAGCCATTCATTTACTTGAGTGCCAAGTGCTGTGCCAGGAGCCAGGGAGAGACTAGGGAACAAGATTGACTTCCCTCCAGCTTGGAGTCCCCACCCAAGCAGGTAACAAATAATCAAGATACTATCTAATCTGTTTGTGATGAGAGCCCTAAAAGAAACAAATAGGTGCTGAGAGATTGGGGAAGGCATCTCAGGGAAGGTGACTAGGGGATGGGAAGGAGGCAGTCAGGGGCTGACTGGGAGGTGTCACTACCCTAAGGTGGGGGTATCTTGAGGGAACAGGAGAGGTAGGGGTTACATCTGGAGCAGTCTCAAGGTCAGGCAGGACCCTGGGGGTCTCGGTGAACCTAAAGAGGTGTGATAATGAATGTACTGCAAGTGAATATGTTTCTTCCCTTTTCTTTCTTTCTTTTTTTTTGAGCGTTTGAGACGGAGTCCTGCTCTGTCGCCCAGGCTGGAATGTAGTGGCATGATCTCGGCTCACTGCAACCTCGCCTGCCGGGTTCAAGTGATTCCCCTGCCTCAGCCTCCTGAGTAGCTGGGATTACAGTGCCTGCTACCATGCCTGGCTAATTTTTGTATTTTTAGTAGAGACGGGGTTTCATCTTTTTGGCCAGGCTGATCTCGAACTCCTGACCTCGTGATCTGCCTGCCTCGGCCTCCCAAAGTGCTGGGATTACAGGTGTGAGCCACTGCGCCTGGCTCTCCGTACAATCTCTTACCCAATTCCTATCCAAGGTTCTATGATACACATCCATTACTGCCTTTGTACACCTCTGATCTTTATTTTCTATTTGAATTATTTTTCTTTTATTTATATTTGCTGAATTCCAGTAAATAGATTGTAGGCAGATTATTAATCAGCCCTTGCTCACAAATACAGTTAAATCAGAAAATTTTTAAAAATGCTTAAATATTTTATTTGTGACTTTTAAGTTTGGAATGGCATGCGCCACCACGCCCAGCTAAAATCCAAGCAGTTTGATAACTGCTGGGACTCATTCTTCAGTGGGCCACTCACTCGTCCATTTTTAACACTGTGTTAATGACCATCTTAACCTTTTTGTTTTGTTTTGAGACAGAGTCTCACTCTGTCGCCCAGGCTAGAGTGCAGTGGCACAATCTCGGCTCACTGCAACCTTCGCCTCCCGGGTTCAAGCAATTCTCGTGCCTCAGCCTCCCAAGTAGCTGAGATTACAGGTACTGCCACCACACCTGATTAATTTTGTATTTTTAGTAGGCCACCATGTTGGCCAGGCTGGTCTCAAACTCCTGACCTCAGGTGATCCGCCCACCTCAGCCTCCCAAAGTGCTGGGATTACAGGCGTGAGCCACCATGCCCGGCCCTCACTAGCCCATTTTAAGGAGATATATTTGAAGGGCAGCTGAGGGGAATGCTCTGAATAATTAACTCTTATGGTAGTGATTAATTCTCCAAGATTTTTTTTTCTTTTTTCTTTTTTTTTTTTTTTTTTTTTTTTGAGGCAGAGTCTCTGTCCCCCAGCTTGGAGTACAGTGGCATGATTTCAGCTCCCTGCAACCTCCACCTCCTGGGTTCAAGCCTCCCAGGTAGCTGGAATTACAAGCACCTGCCACCACACCAGGCTAATTTTTGTATTTTCAGTAGAGAGGGGTTTCACCATGTTAGCCAGGCTGGTCTTGAACTCCTGACCTCAAGTGATCCACCTGCCTCGGCCTCCCAAAGTGCTGGGATTACAGGCATGAGCCACTGTGCCCGGGTAATTCTCCAAGTTAATGCACAATGCACATTTCAGCTTATGTGTGGCCTTATCCTGGCAGAATTGCTAAGGGACTGATCATCTGGGAGAGCCTCCTCTGCAGAGGTAGCCTTGGTTCCAAAGCCCCTGGTGGCCTGGTCACCGCCTCCTATCGAGGCAGGATAATGGGATGAGGAAGGCTGTGGATCTGATCACAGGACCCAGGCATAATTCCTTCATTAGCTATTTGCTCTAGGATTTAGGCCAAGTCCCTCCACCTGCCTCAGCCTCAGCTTCCTCTTCTGGGAAATGGGACAATACTTTCCAACATATTTATGACTCAGAGTCAGTGAGACAGATGATGGACTTCCCTTTGCAGTCTTGAGAATCCTAGCACAGTGTTTGGACACAGTTAAATGCAAGGAAAATAGGACTCCTGATCCCAATTTGTAGAAGTAGTGGAGACCCAGAGATATAGTGACTTGCCCAAGGTCATACAGCACTTCACTGATAAAATTGGGCTGAAACCCAGCTACCCTCCACAAGTTGCTATTTAAGGTTTCTTGTTGGTCAGTCTTTCAAAGGACAGTAGACTTGAAATAGATGTTTGCTTTTCCATCTTACTGGATTACTGGATTTGAAACATTTCTCAAGAAGCTCTGGTGTTGATGGGCCTGTGAGGGAGGATAGAGGGTAAAGGTTTGGGTAGGGGATAAGGACAATAATTCTGTGTCATAGGACTGGAGTCCTAAATGACTTCCATGGTGATCATCTTGTCCAGGGACAGCAAATACCTTGCACTTGGCGATTACCCCTCATACTGGACCCATGGCAGACAGCATCAACCATAGCACTCCCATTGATCCCCGGATACAGCGTGAGGAACCTTCTCAACACAGGCAAAGCCAATCAACCAGAAGTAGCATGCCCAGTGGAACCTGTGCCCTCCCCAGTCTAGTGCAGTCCCCCGCTTTTACGGATGGGTGGCAGTCCTGGGAGGGGGAAGGACTATGAAGGGCAAGTGATGTCACAGGTCTCTTTGTGAGAGCAGAAAGGAGTCTGGCAGGACAGTTTGAAGCCTTCGGAAGTATGTTTGCAAAAACATCGGGGCAGAGCAGCTCCCAGGGGGTAGGTGTTACCAAGGTAAAGTCTGTTTTCTCCAGATGTTTCTTGGGATGCTGGCTTGGCCTCAGTGTGTTTTGTGAGAGTGTACCATAGTCAGATTCCACCAACCAGAGCGGGAGGACAAACTTGTCTTTCTACAGCAGCTTCTAAGCTTTGTAGGAATGTATGTGTCAGTCTTGCCGAAGCAAGCTTGTATTTTTACTACTGTGAGACTGGATTCTGTGAAGGTTCCATTCTGGAGGTTGAAACCTGTGAGGTTTGCACTCAGTTAGCAGATAGAACACGACTCACTGTGTGATCCCGAGCGAATCCTTCAACCTCTCTGAGCCTCCTCCTTCCTTAGTAGCACAGGGGTGATGATGAAAACATCTCCTTGAGGGGATCAAATATAAGATGCAGAGGTTAGGACCTCAGATGGTGACTGGGCTACTGCAATAACCACCAATTCCTGAGCAGGTGAAAAACATCTGGCAACTATGATTATTAGCCACTAATCTTCAGCCACTCCTCAGTGTGGCTGACCCCATGCCATTGTTGGGGCAGAGTTCTGTGGACAGGATGGTATGGTTGGTGACCTTCTGATTGGTAGGTGTTCTTTCAAAGAGATCTTCCCAGATGTTACCATGCTGTGCTTTCAGAGGTAGTTGAGAGGAAAATTGAATGGAGAGGGCTCTGTGGGCATGAGGGGGAACATATAGTCAAGACTTGTTCCAGCATCGCTGTCATCTGCTTGCTAAGTTGTTTCTTACTCTTCTCTACTTAGAGTCTTCAGAGTCTTCTAGGATGAGGGCTCTGCCAGCCTGTGTCATTTTTTCGGGTGAAATCAGAGGGTGGGGTTCTGCCTCCTAAGTGTCAGCAGGCATTCACCTGGGTACCTCTTTTGGGCCAGGAATGAAGGTCACAGGGATGCAACCCTGCCTTCAGGAGGCTCAGGGTCTAAAGGGGGAAGCAGAAGAGTAAAGAGGTTTGTAAAAACAATGTGGTGGGCAAGGGCCTGTGGTGTGCCTGAATGTGGGATATTGTTCAGTGAGGGAGCCAGGGCAGGGGCCTGGGAAGACTGTCAGGGAAGGCTTTTTGGCAGGAGTGATGCTGGAACTGAGATTAAAGGAGGAGGCAGAATCAGTGAGGAAGAAGAAGGTGTTCAGGCAGCACAGAGGCCTGGAAGCTGAGCATGGTGTGTTGGCATGAAGGGGGTGATAGAGAGTTAGAGGGGTGATTGACAAGGCAGAGAGGCCAGTGGTCTCTGCACTAAACTGTTAGAATGGTGCTACTACAGCATGGTGTGGAGGGGCTGGATGGTTGTGAGTGCTGGGCAGGGCAATGAACCTTCCCGAAATCAATCCTTGGAGAGGATGAGGCCCCTCATTTCTGCCCCAGGCCAGAAATCCTCAGCCTCTGGCGTGCAGAGTCCCGGGAGAGCCTGGGATTGGGCAACAGCTCCGTGGGCCCTTTGCTCAGGAGATGTGTAGGCTCCTCAGGCAATTGTAATGACAGTTCCTCACCTGCCAAGCCCTTTCCCACCTGTCTTAGGAAACTCACAGCAGTGCTAGGGCAGTGGACAGGGCAAGCCTCATTGTTCTCATTTTATAGATGAGAGAAATTCAGACCCAGGAGCTTAAGTCACACAGTGAATGAAGGCTGGTTCCAGGGATTCCTAACCTACTGGCAGTTTCTGTCATAGCAGGTATTTTGAAGGGGGCGGGGTAGCAAGTATCAGCTGATCTCATATTCTGCTGATGGATTCATCATCTCAGATGGGAGGTCTTGTGCAGCTAGACTTCCCAGATGAAGGTGTTTTACTTCCTGACTTTGCTCTCTGAAGCCCTGGTGTGTGTTCTCACAAAATCTCTTGTGTGGCTAGGCTGTGTGAACTTTCTCCTTTTGTATTTCGCTGTTTGTTGATAACAATTCTCTGGAGGTAGGGGGAAGAAAAGACCAGACACGGTGGCTCACGCCTGTAATCCCAGCCCTTGGAAAACCAAGGTAGGATGATGGCCTGAGCCCAGGAGTTGGAGATCAGTCTGGGCAACATAGCGAGACCCTGTTTCTACAAAAAATAAAAATTAAAAAAATTAGTCAGGGGTGGTGGTACATACCTGTAGTCCTAGCTACTTGGGAGGCTGATGTGGGAGGATCACTTGAGCCCAGGAAGTTGAAGCTACAATGAACTATAATCACACCCTGTACTCCAGCCTGGGTGACAGAGTGAAACACTGTCTCTAAACAAAAAGTTGACTGGGCACGGTAACTCACGCCTGTAATCCCAGCACTTCAGGAATCCTAGGTGGGAAAATTGCTTAAGCCCGGGAGTCCAAGTCCAGCCTGGGCAACATAGTAAGACCTCATCTCTACAAAAACTAAAAAAAATTAGCCAGGCATGGTGGTGCACACCTGTGGTTCCAGTTACCTGGGAGGCTGAGGTGAGAGGATTGCTTGAGTCCGGGATGCAGTGAGCCGTGATCACGCCACTGCACTCCAGCCTGGATGACAGAGTGAGACCCTGTCTCAAAAAAAAAAGTTGAACTATGAATGTCATGCACACAAGGATGATGTCTGATATCACATCCAGAACTGGACGTAAAGTAGGAGGGCAAAGAGCGTCTCAGGCCCAGTAGGAATCTTAAAGTTCACACCCATGGGGACTTCAGTTTCCTCCCTGGCATCCATCCTACCTGCATCTAGCCTGGCTGGCCGTTTTCTAGGCCCTTCCTCTGTCTTTGGCCAGCTCTGCTTCTTAGAAAACTCCTCTGTATAATTAGGAAAAATCTACTTCCCATTAACAGTCCCCATCTTCTTTTTCCCCTCTGATTGTAGTGTGACCTTCTGGGGCCACATGTGTATTTGACAGTCTTTTAGGATTTGAGGACAGTCGTCATGCCCTTTTAAATTGTCTCTCTTCTCCAGGGTGACCAGCCTAGCCTCTCCAAGCCATCCCTCACTTTACGCTAAGCACAATTTTTGGTGCATATGTGTCACATGCCCCATTTGTGACAAGTCCGTCCCAGACACACCAATCACTTGTTGAGTCAGTCCTGGGCTTTCTCATACAACTCCATGTGACTGCCACAGTGCCCAGTCAGTGGAGGAGGCTTTTCATTGTCATATCTGCACATTCCTGTGGGTTTCTTGAGGACAAGGACTGCTCATTCTGGGTCCCTAGTGGCTGGCACTCTGCATGGCTTTCCCTCTGTAAATAAGCACTTGCTGGGATGGAGTTGAGACTTCTCCCTGTGTGGGTCACCTTCTGTCATCAGGCTCCAGTTTCACAATATCCCTTGCCTGGAGTTACCTATGATACCCTCAGTATTATCCAGAGTTCGGTGGGGACTGCGCCCTCTCTGGTCCTGGGACTTTCCTGTAACACTGCATCCTCAAACAGTGTCTGTGGTCTGCTGACATCACTAAGCCATTTTTCCACATATGCCGCTTTTCTTGTGTAATTGTGTTACTTGGGTTCCCAAACTCAGTGTCTTAATATAAGCTCTGAGGGGAAAAAAAAATCCCTCTCCTTTCCTGTGTCTCTGTCCCCAGGGCGTCCCTGGCACAGAGGCAGGCAGCATTACCTCTGCTGACCTGAAGTGAACTCATGGTTTTCCCCATTCAGTCCTGCACTATTCGTCTCATCCCGACTCTTGGCTGCCCAGGGATCTTGGCTCCTACTCCTGTCACCTGATATGCCACCTGCCACTCCAGGCCCAGTGAATGAGCTTGTTAACACTGCGTTTCTATTCTGGGATTCGCTTGGTCATTCAGAATGGTGAAAGAGGCCACAAATCGAGGTGTACAGGGCCTGGCAGTGTCTGGCTTTGCTGGACACAGGGCCTATGACAGTTTGTGAAAGCCAGGCTTTTGTGACCTATCACCAGGGTTTGACATCAGCCCTCCAGAAGTGAGGGTAGTTTTTTTTGAGGCTCTTTCCAAGTAATACTTCCCAGGCTGGGCTCTGGGATCTTAGGGCTTTGGAAAGGTAGCAGCAAAGCTCTTATGATAGAGCCAGTATTTGAAAAGCCACATTTTGCGTTCTCTACCCTCAGTCCTTCACCAGACCAAACAGGCTGCACATGTCAAGTTTTTGCACTGTGCTGGAGCCAAGGCAGCTCTGAACTGGGCAGCTTCTCCTGCTCACTAGCACCTGCTTCTAGTGGGTTGGTTTTTTGTTTTTTTGTTTTTTGAGACAGGGTCTCACTCCGTTGTTCAGGCTGGAGTGCAGTGGCGTGATCTTGGTTCACTGCAACCTCCTTCTCCCGGGTTCAAGTGATCCTCACACCTCAGCCTCCTGAGTAGCTGGAATTACTGGCATGAGACACCATGCCCGGCTAATTTTTGTATTTTTGATAGAGACGGGGTTTCACCATGTTGGCCAGGCTGGTCTCAAACTCCTGACCTCAAGTGATCCTCCCACCTCAGCCTCCGAAAGTGCTGAGATTACAGGCGTGAGTCACCATGCCCGCCCAAGTTGGTTATAGCTTTGAGAAACAAGATTGTGATTTAGTAACAGTAGCTTGGGCGCTACCATCTCTTTAAAGCCTGGACTCCTAGGGATGATGGTAATAAGGTGTCCAGGGTGGGCTGGGGCAGGGGCCACTGCAGACTCTGCAGGTGGGTCTCTGAGGATAAATAAAATGATGTTTGTGGCAGATTCCAATACAGAATGGGTGAGGGGTAGGTGTTTCCTGACAGGCTGCTTACTGGATATGGTTGCAGTGGTGGTAGAAATGGTTTTTCAGAAACTACATGCTATTTGGACATACTGTTTGGAGGTCAGTGGTCGGGGCTAGAGGAGATGGAGTTTAGCTATGGGAAGGTGCCTCCCTGAATGCCTGGAACTGTGTTCTCCAGGCTGGGGGGAAACCAGGAACATTCCCACACTCACAGCCCCAGGCAAGGGTCCCTGCTCTGCTGCCAGATCCTCAGCGAGTGCATTTGCCTTCCTGGTCCTTTTTCATGTGTACTGTGAGAGAGTGAATTAGTCTGGTAGGTCCCAGAATACCATGTGGGAATTCTATACAGAGAAAAAAGGGGAAATGGAGCTGCTCTGAGGGACCTGGGGTGGGGTGAGAGTCCAAAGAGCCTTCCCCAGGCCCCCTTGGGAATCCCTAGAACCAGACTCAGTCACACTGGAGAATTCCTGAGTGGCTGGGAACCCATGTCAGCAGTTCCGGTGTTCCTGGTGAGAGAGTCAGAGCATGTGGGGCCATGTGTCTGGGAGCAGGACCTGAAGGAGGACAGTGGACAGCAGCAGTCACGGGCAGGGTGGGTGCCTTAGCCACGTGCTGGGGTTCTGCACCGGGGTCACCAGGCCCCTGTCCTCATGCTCAGCAAAGCCAGAGCTGCCACCCTCTAACCCACTCAGGAAATAGTCAAACCCTGCCTGAGGACCCCAGGAATAAAGGGCCCATTTAGGCCCTGACTGGGGAACTGGCCTGGCCAGGATCTCAGCCAGGCTCTGGCAGGTGGCACCTAACTCCCAGCCCTGGAGGGCGTGGCTAAAAAGCAGCTAAATGCACTGGTTCTGGGCGGAAAGCCTGGGCTCAGATTCTGGCTTTTCCACTTCCTGTCTGTGTAATCCTGGGCTACTCAGTTCTCTGAGCCTCAGGGGTTTTTTTGTTTATTTTTTATCTTTGAAATCAGAATGGTAAGCCTGGTGAAGAGTTGGTGAGCCGATGTAGTGGAAGTGCTTCATGCTAGGCCAGTTCACGTCCAGCCCTTTGTCAGTGGGAGGTGTCTGGGAGCTTCTGAAGTCTCCCAGCCAGCAGACAGCTTCCCACCCACTGAGGACTTGCCACCCTGGACTGTGGGTGTGCCTAGAGGCCCACCCTTGTGGCCCCAACATGTCAGAAAAAAAGCCCCTCATACACTTGACCCCAGTTGGGGAGTGAGCAGCTCTCCTAAAGGAGCAGCTGGGGGTCAGGTGGAGGCATTGCCCTGGCAACTGAGCAAGTCCCTCTCAAGCCTCTGCTCCAGGCCCCTGAAGGAGGGTGGCTGTCTGCACTCTGGATATAGCTTTCCTGCCACCTGTGTTCTGGTGCCAAGAGCCTGAAACCAGACCTGGCCTTCCGGCCAAAAGGGACTTTCTCTGCTTTCACCCAGCCGGAACTGAGACACCCCTAGAAGTTCCTCCTGGCTTTCTCCACCTCAAGGTTCCCACCGGGCTAAGAGGAGGCTCTTATGGACAGGCTTCCTGGGGAGCAAGGGAGGGGGCTGGAGCCCTAGAAGGAGCAAGGAGGTCTGGGGCAGCTGCTGTAGCAGTCCATAGACTTGTGTGCCACAGGCCACTGCCGCTGCATGCGCACCTGCATTGTATTTCTTAAAATTATGAATTAACACCATTTGAAAATGCAGAGGAGTTTTTTTGCCAATTGATTTTTTTTTCCCACTGGCTGTTTCTCAAATGATTTTTCTGTTGATATATAATAGATGTACATATTTTCAGGGTAGATGTGATATTGTAATATATCCATATAATGTGTAATGATCAAATAAGAGTAATTAGGATATCCATCACCTTAAACATTTTTCTGTATGCTGGGAACGTTCAAATTCTTTGGCTGGGCAAAGTGGCTCATGCCAGTAATCCCAGCACTTTTGGAGGCCAAGTCCAGAGGATTGCTTGAGCCCAGGAGTTTGAGACCAGCTTGGGCAACACAGTGAGTTCCCATCTCTACAAAAAAATTAAAAATGAACCAGGCATGGTGGTGCACGCCTGTGGCCCCAGCTACTTGGGAGACTGAGGTGTGAGAATCATTTGAGCCCAGAGGTCAAGGCTGCAGTGAGCCCTGATAGAGTGAGACCCCGTCTCAAAAAAAAAAAAAAAAAAAAAAACTCTGCTAATTTGAAATGTATATTTTAAAATCCAGATTTCTGGTACATTTGGCAGCTCTGACAATGCTGGACCCTGGTCTCCTACATGGCAGCTGTGAGCCAGAAAGGGTTGATGCCCTGTACACATTTGAACTGTGACCCCCATTCAGGGAAAACTCACTTAGTTTACAGCTGTGGAAACTAAGGCCCAGAAGGGACTCAGGCCCTGTGCAGAGTACACAGCCCACTATGGCGAGCACTGATTTTAGATCCTGGCAGCCTGGCCTTGCAGAGCAGAGCTTTCTGCACTGCCAGTCATAAGAGTAAAAAGCCTCTTCTCCCATCTATAAAGCATCAGTGATAATTACCACTCCTCTCAGAGCTGTGTCAGGATAAAGTAGCCCCTGGCCCGGGCCTCAGTAATGATTCTTTTAAATCTGTACAAATCCTACATCTTGCCCGGAAAGTGTTGCTGGCAGCACCACATGCTTTCTCTGCCACCTTTCAGAAATGATTATTTTTCACACACTTGCCATTGCTCAGTGCTGAAGGTTTGTTGCAGTCTCATTCCCACAGCTTCACTGCCCAGCTGCAAGCAGATTTGCTCAAGGCTCTACCTCCCACCAGGCTGTGCTCCTGTGTGTGGTGGGGCGTGATCTGAAGGAAGTTCAAAGCCCTGGCCCTGGGCATTAGATCCAAACTAAAAGACCAGGAATAAATCATTCTGCTTCCCTGTGCCTCTGTTTACCCAGTTGTCAAATAGGGGTTTGTTCATTCATTCAGTAAGTATTTACTGAGCCCAACCATGTATTGAGCTTGCTACTGAGAAAGCACCATGATTATATGAGAGACTCAAGTTCCCCACCATCAGGGATCTGTATCAGATACTCAGGTTCCCTATCTGGTAGAGGAGAGAGACCAAAGACATGTGAGCTAATAAATGACCTGTGCTTGAATGAAACAAGGAGAGTCCTTAATGAAAGAATAACAGCTTTAGACGGGTGGTCAGGGAGGTCCTCACTGAAGACATGCCACTTGAGCTGAACCTAAAATAATAATGAGAAGGAGCAGACATGCCAACATGAGGGTGAAGTTCGTTTCAGACAGGGCATGGCAGGTCTAAAGACCCCACGTGGGAGCATACTTGGAGTGTTTGAGGAATAGCAAAAGGCTGGTGTGGCTGGAATGGAATGAGGGAGGGGTGGGTGGGCCAGTTCCTATTGTAGGCTGAGGCGAGCAATGTGGATTTTATTCTGCATGGAATGGGGAGCCTTTTTTTTTGAGATGGAGTTTCACTCTTGTTGCCCAGGCTGGAGTGTAGTGGCACAATCTCGGCTCACTGCACCCTCCACCTCCCAGGTTCAAGTGATTCACCTGTTTCAGCCCCTGAGTAGCTGGGATTACAGGCATGTGCCACTACACCCAGCTAATTTTTTGTATTTTTAATAGAGACAGGGTTTCACCATGTTGGCCAGGCTGGTCTCAAACTCCTGACCTCAGGTGATCCGCCTGCCTCAGCCTCCCGAAGTGCTGAGATTACAGGTGTGAGCCACCTCACCCGGCCTGGAATGGGGAGCCTTTGAAAAGCTTTAGAAAAGGGGAGAAGCAGTCCAGTTTGAGCTTTTAAAAACTGTCAGGGTTCCAAGAGTGATTGTGGGTAAGATGGGCCATAGAGAAAACAGGGAGGCAAAAGACCAGGCCTGTGGGGGCAAGGAGAAGCTGGACTCTGTTAGCTGTGTTTTTGTGGTAGAGGGGTGAGGCTTTGCAGATGGAGGAGGGTGGAAGGAGGGGATAACTGAGTGCTCAGGGCCCCTCTCTGGGAGAGCAAGGCTGATGTGGAGGAGGAGAGGATTCAGATTCATTCTGGACACTCTCAGCTTGAATGGCCTTGGCACTCCCTGGCAGAGCTGCCTAGTGCACTGGGACTCTCGAGATAGTAGGTGATACTCCCTCCTAACTGCTGTCAGTGTCTGTACACTGTAAAATCCTCTGCCCATGGGCCAGTCTGGAGGGACTTCATGAGAAATGGGATGTTATGGCAGGAAGAAGGTGCCTCTGTTCCCATTGCTGCTGAGAGCAGCCCCAGGAAGCTGACAGTCCTGAGAGGAGGCAGCCTTCCTTGGATCTCCTTGCCTCAATCCCTATCCTCCCTCCACCAGCTAAGGTACCTAAGTTAGACGTTTCGCCAAACCGTGCCCCTCTCAGCATCTGTCTTCCCATGCTTTGGGCTGTCCTGCCCTGTTCCTTTGCTCACAGAGGATCCCTTCACCAGAAAGCTCTGTATTTCCTTGCCACTCAGTGACTCTGGCCAAACATCTAGACGCAGGCAACCTCAGTGTCTTCCAGAAAGGCCCCCAGATTGCCTCCCAGGAGGCAATCACTTTCTCCTTAATCCAGAAACCGTGGTAACAAATTGGCATGGGCCCACCCCAAGATCCAAAAGTACCTCGTGCCTGTCAGCTCTTTGGCTCCTCCCCGGAGCACATTGAGTATCGCATCCTGTTTTTAGGGGTAAAACAACTGCCATGTAAAAGGTAGTTAGTGCAGCAGAGGGGCCATCAGGTAGTGGTCAGCCTTCAGGCACCCTGGTTTCAGGCTGCAGCCTGAGCACTGCCTAGCTGGGAGGTGAGTGGAGGCAAATCTCCACCTCTCTGTAAAATGGGGCATTTACATTTGGGAAATGGGAACCTCCCTCATACTGGTTTTGAGGATTCAGTCAGCTAAAGGATAGCTAAAGTAGATTCTCATTATTCACTGTAGGTCACAGAGTCATAGTGAATGCTAAACCATTGCTCTTCTGGGCAATACAGGGTCACTGCAAGCCTGTGGTCGTAACGTTTCTACCAACCAACCAGTCAGTCCGTAACCTTGTGTTATGTGTATCTCTGTTGAAAGTTTTTTTCTTTTTTTCTTTTTTTTTTTTTTTTTTTGAGACAGGGTCTCTTATTGCCTAGGCTAGAGTGTGCAGTGGTGCAATCTTGGCTCACTGTACCCTCTGCCTCCCAGGTTCAAGTGATTCTCCCACCTCAGCCTCCCAAATAGCTGGGACTACAGGCATCGACCACCATATCCAGCTAATTTTTGTATTTTCAGTAGAGACAGGGTTTTGCTACATTGGCCAGGCTGGTCTCCTGACCTCAAGTGATCCGCCCGCCTCAGCCTCCCAAAGTGCTGGGATGACAGGCGTGAGCCACCGCGCCCGGCCGAGAGATTCTTTACTTAATATACTGTTGATTCATTAACATTGAACTCATGACTAGCAGCACTATGACTCATGCATGGATGAAGCGTACCTAACACTTTTCTCCATAAGGGACATCACAGCCTTGTTGCACTGAGAACACTGGGCAGTGCTTCAGCACTATGTGGGGGCCATTCTAAACAGTGAAGTCACCAACAGAAAGCCCACAAATGGGAAAAGTATAGCACTAAATAGACCTGCGGAAGGATACTTGTTTACAGTATGAGAGCTGCAGTGAGAAGGTGGAGTGTCACCTTGTTCCACCTCAGCTGGGGATGTGTGCAGCGGGCACACGTCTGCGAGCCCCTTAAGTGTTGGTTTTGCAATTAAATTCAAGTGAGTAGGTAATTTTGCGCATATAGAATTAGTAAGTAGGATCAGCTGTATAGGAAGCACTGCTCAGGCCTGGCCATGGTCAGCACTCAGTAAGCTCAGCTGTTAGCATCAGAATCATTACCGATGGGAGTGCATCCTGGCTTCTGGACCAGGCACAAGGACAGAGCTAGCTCCCTGAGCTTTGTGGCTTTGTCTTCACCAGCCTGACACCTTTTTAACTTCTTGGCTTCTGTGGATGTTGGGGTCTGAGGTAGATGCGGATCCTGGAGGCCCTGAATGCCCCCACTGAAGGGTTGGTTTGTTCCAAGTCTACAAACTGTTGAATGGTTTCAAACAGTGACATGATTGGATTCCTCAAATGGCTGGGGTGGAAGGAGGGACAGGAGGTCGGAAGGCCAGAGGGCATCTGTGGTAGTCTCAGGGAAGCTGGCTCCAGATCAGGGGGAGAAGATAAGGATGGGAGGGGCCTGGCTGTGAGGGGCGGAGGAGGATCTCCAGAAGGACTTGGGGAGGATGCTGCTGTGAGAGGGGCTACCAGTCCCTCTTGCTGGAGTTTGAAAGTAAAGTTTGATGTTGCTAATTCTTTTTTTTTTTTTGAGATGGAGTCTTGCTCTGTCACCCAGGCTGGAGTGCAGTGGCGCAATCCTAGCTCACTGCAACCTTCGCCTCCTGGGTTCAAGCAATTCTCTTGCCTCAGCCTCCCTAGTAGCTGGAATTACAGGTCTGCACCACCATGCCTGACTGTTTTTTGTATTTTTAGTAGAGACGGGGTTACCCCATGTTGGCCAGGCTGGTCTCGACTTCCTGACCTCAGATGATCCACCCACCTCGGCCTTTCCAGACGCTGGGATTACAGGCATGAGCCCGTGCCCGGCCAGTGTTGCTAATTCTTAAGGCACAGTGAGGGAGGTGGCTCTCAGACTGAAACAGTGGGAAAGGAGAGGGTCACATGGACTGTCAACAGAGAAGTGACTTTGAGAAGGCAATCTGTCCCTGATCTGACCTAGCTGCTTGGAATTCTCTTCCCAGCTGCTTCTGCCTTGGGCTGAAGAAACAGAGGAAAGGAGGGAGGGATTTGAGGCTGGGTGGGTGGGAGTCTTTGAGCTCTGTTTTTATCGTAGCACACAGATGAGTTGCCCAATTTAGCTGTGTGGTTTGACAAGTTACTTGCTGGCTGGGAGAGGGAGTGGGATCTTACCAGCCCTCAGCCCTCCCACTAATGAGCCTTTTCCCTAGCTTGGCAGTACCAGCAAAGGGAGTTAAGGAAGTCTGCCTGTCTCTGGGGTCAGCTTCATCCATTCATGGGGGCCTTGAGCCTGGCCCCACTGCCTTCGCTGTAAAGCCTGAGCCATGGCTTCCAGGTTGTCTGTGGCCCCATGGCATCTGTTCCTCTTGAGGAGTTCAGACCACCTCTTCTTTGCCCCCTCATCACCTGGGAGCCAGCAGGCATGAGGCGTGTGTTAGGCCTCAGGACCAAGTTCAGCCTGGCCTCCAAAGACACATGCAGGGGACTAGCTTCTTGGGGTTGCTATGTCCTCCACATCCCTCAGGAAATGGAGTCACAGCCACTCCTGAGTATTTGGCCATCTTATAACCTTTACAATAAAAAACAAAATGCAGGCCGGGCACGGTGGCTCACGCCTGTAATCCCAGCACTTTGGGAGGCCAAGGCGGGTGGATCACGAGGTCAGAAGTTCAAGACCAGCCTGACCAATATGGTGAAACCCTGTCTCTACTAAAAAATACAAAAATTAGCCAGGCGTGATGGTGCACGCCTGTAATCCCAGCTACTCAGGAGGCTGAAGCAGGAGAATTGCTTAAACCTGGGAGGTGGAGGGTGCAGTGAGCCGAGATCGCGCCACTGTGCTCCAGCCTGGGTAACAGAACAAGACTCCGTCTCAAAAAAAAAATGCAGAAACAAATTCATTCTGACCTGGTAAATACAGTTTGGAGGATAAAATCTTGGAGTAGAAGACAGAAATAATGAGATAAGGAAGCTTCTCTAGAAAAAGCAGAAGACTTAGGTGCTGGGAGGCAGAGAGGCTGGACTAGATATCTGGGGCTGGGAGCAGGCTGCATAGAGGATGCATCGTACAACTGGCTTGTGTCTGGGCTGTGGCATGAGCGACCTGCATGGCTGAGAGGGGGTTGGGAGAGGCAAGCATGCAGCCCACGGGGATGGGTGGTTTCGTGTGCTGTGGTTTAGGGGTTGGCAGGATGACAGGAAGCATGGAGGACAGGGGAAGGGGGCTCCAGCAGAAACCGATGCCCATGTAAAGGCTTGGACACACGGAGGTGTGCTGTGTTTGGGAATGGTGCACTGTGCATTTGGTTGTCTGAAGCTGGAAGGGGGTGGTATGCTTAGGGGGTGGGAGGGGCATGAGATGAAGCTGCCGAGATGGATGGGCAGGGACCAAGCAGAAAGGGCTCAGGTTTGGGAGGGGCCCTAGAACCTTGGATACTAAAGTGTTGGGAGCCTTTGCTGTATGGCCAAATAATCTGGGTTTTTTGCAACTAAGAGTTTTTGCAGTGATAATGAGGTTTATTTTCTCTTTCAACAAATTATTGAGAGCCTTTGTGCTTGAGGCATAACCCCAGTCCTAGCATGTGGCATGATTTGGCAGGACAGAGTTCCCTCAATTGCCCCAGGCCTGTAGCTGTCAGGTGACTCCTCCAAGCCCATGGACTGATGTGGTCAGTGCTCTGATGGAGATTCCCAGGTGGAAAAAGAGAGGGCAGTCAGGGGAGGCTCTCAGAGGAAGAAATTCTGAAACTTGTGAGTAGCTGAGGGAAGCCTTCCAGGCAGAAGAATAGTATGTGTGAAGGCCCCAGCAGGGGAGGAAGTGGCCGGGGTGAGGTATTGGAAGAGGTGGGGGCGAGGTATTTCCTCACTATATTTCCTGCATTCACACACTTGAAATGAGAGCTCTCCTGTACAAGGTTAGGTCCCATCTCCCTGCTCCAGGGGGGTAATACTCAGAGCAGAGGGGTGCCTGCCCCCCAGGGAGCCCCTGAAGCCCCCAAATCTTGTATGCTAGTCAACACCACTTATCTTACTGTGGCCTCAGGAGACATAGGGGATCCAAGATAAGCTCACTTTCCTCTTATCGAATCAGGCCTGGACTTGCTTTCTGGCTGGGTCACCTTTCCCTCTGATAACTGGCTGCCTAGGCCAGAGCTCAGGGCTTCTGAGGGTGCTTAGTAGAACTGTGGGCCTAGCAGCTCTGAGAGTGAGGCTGGAGGGTTAATCCTTTGTCCAGACCCTGGCTGTGGGCAGTCCTGTTGTCTTCCATTGGGAAGAAGGTGTGCCTCTTCCCCACCAGACCCCCGTGAATGCTGCATGCACACTCTTCATGGACAGTGTCATCCCTACCCCACAGATGGGAACAAGGACTCTGGTGTCGCACAGCCTAAGCTAGGCTTAATGCCCAGTTCTTGCTCCCCCATACTAACTGCTGCCCTCCTAAGGGAGATATATACCCCTTTAAACATTTTGAGCAAATTGAGGTTGGCTTCAGTTTTCTGATCTAGGGCAAAAAAACCCATTTGTTTGGGACTTTAGGCCAAACAAATCCATTCCTTTCCTGAAATCCTCAATGAGTTAGTCTTTTCTCTGCTGGGCACTGGTGGCCGTAGATTTCAAGAACTGCTCTAAATGAACGTCCAGGTCTTAGGGGAAATTGTTCCTGGGCCAGTCAGAGAACCAGCCCAGACTCCCTGCCAGTGGCTGGGGAGCAGTAGAAATTTGGCTTGCCCCCGTCCCCACCCTGTCCACAGGCCCAGTTGCCTCTGTACCAGAAATGAGGAGTCATGCCAAGCCTAGGCCTGGCCCAGCCTTAGCTTCTGCAATGCAACCTACGTAATCATGCCCTTTTTACAAGGAGGAAACTGGGGCCATACAACAGGTCAGTGACAGAGCTGGGACCTGAACTCAGGCTAGTCTGGTTCCACACTGCCCCCTGGCTTCTGGACCCTTATCACCACCAAAATGATTCAAATTAGAGAATTTCAGGCATCCGTGGAGAGGGCATTCACAGAGGGGATCTTCCCTGCAGTCACAGTGATGGGAGGCTCCACACCTGTCCTTGAGGGAGAGGATGAATGGGACAGTGCTTTGAGTTTGTCAAGGGCTGTGTGAAGACAGTATGCTGTGACCCAGTGAGAATCCCTCCCACCCTGGCTTCTGGAACAGATGAGAGTACTGAGAAGTCCAGAGGGCAAGCAGGAGCCTGGAAGCCAGGCCTCAGCCTCAGTCAAGGCCCTTTCTACTCCCACAGTCAGATTTTGGTTTGGTGTACCCCTGCAGACTGGTCCCAGGGCCCAGCAGGATGCTGTAGGGGTATGGTGATGAGTGAAGGCGCCAAACACCTGCAGCCCAGCCCAGCGAGGAGGGGCCCAAGGCCTGGAGAGCAGAGTGAGGTGGCTGTGCCATGGAGCAGATGCGGCTGCTGCTTACTCCTGCAATCTGAGCAAGTTGTCCAACCTTCCTGAGCTTCACGCCCCACCTGCAAAGTGGGCATAATCATGATCTCTACCTCACAGGCACTGAGGCTTACATTACAAAGCCGCAAAGCTGCTGAGCACAGCTTAGTAAATGACCCAGCTTTTGGCCTGCAGCCTGTGCCTTGTGGCCAGCTGAACGCAGGCGCTCCTCTTCGCTGAGCAGGCCTGTCCCCCCTCTCGCAGGATGTTGTGTTAGAGGGCCATACTCCTTTTGACCTGAGCCCTACCTCCTGCCTCCCTGCTGCCTTTCTTCTGGCCCAGAGAGGTGGCTGTCCTTCTGCCTGCACACTGCTGTTTGGTTGGTAACCAGAGATGCAGGTGTCTGTCTGGGGGATCCCTGAGTTTTCTCAAGGCCTGAGCAGGACTGGGACATTTCGAACAGATGAGTAGGAAGTGAGTGCTCTTGGCTTGGAACTCAGAGCACTTTGTCCGCCTCTGGACTAGGTTGGGCACAAGGCACAGCATCCAGTTCCCTGGGCTTAACATCGTGGCATGTGTTACTTTCAAAGAACTCACTGCAGAGCTGTTTCTCTGCGGATGAGGGCTCCTGGCTTTCCTGGAATCCAGTACAAGGCCTTGGTTCCATAGATGTCTATTGGATGAACAGATGGATTATTTTAAATTAAATTTGTAGGCCGGGCGCCGTGGCTCAAGCCTGTAATCCCAGCACTTTGGGAGGCCGAGACGGGCGGATCATGAGATCAGGAGAGCGAGACCATCCTGGCTAACACGGTGAAACCCCGTCTCTACTAAAAAATACAAAAAACTAGCCGGGCGAGGTGGCGAGCGCCTGTAGTCCCAGCTACTCAGGAGGCTGAGGCAGGAGAATGGCATAAACCCAGGAGGCGGAGCTTGCAGTAAGCTGAGATCTGGTCACTGCACTCCAGCCTGGGTGGCAGAACGAGACTCCATCTCAAAAAAAAAAATTAAATTTTTAATTTTTAGACAATTGTAGATTCACATGCAGTTGTAAAAATAATACAAAGGGGTTCTTCGTACCCTTTACTCAATTTCCCTCAATAGTAAGATCTTGCAAAACTGTAATACATTCTCACATCCAGAATGTCAACAGATATAATCCACCCACCTTATTCAGATTTCCCCAGTTCCACTTGTGTTCACTTGTGTGTGTGTTAGTGCTGTGCAATTTTATCACATGCATGCATTCATGTAACCATCCCCACACTCGATACAGAACTATTCTATCACTTCATACAAGGGTCCCTCTTGTTACCCTTTTATAGCCACACCTACTTCCCTCCTGCCCTCCCCTTCACCCTCTCCCTAGTGACCTCCTCTGCCCTAGCCCCTGGCAACTACTAATCTGTTCTCGATAATTAGGTCACTTCAAGAATGTTATAGGCCAGGCACAGTGGCTCACACCTATAATCCCAGCATTTTGGGAGACTGAGGCAGGAGGATCCCTTGAGTCCAGGAATTTGAGACTAACCTGGGCAACATAGTGAGACCCCATCTCTACCAAAACTTTTTTTTTTTTGAGACGTAGTTTCGCTCTTATTGCCTAGGCTGGAGTACAATGGCATGATCTCGGCTCACTGCAACTTCTGCCTCAGTCTCCCGAGTAGCTGGGATTACAGGTGTGCACCACCATGCCTAGCTGCATGTTTAGTTTTATAAGAAAATGCCAATGTGTTTTCCATGACAGTAGTATCACTGTTTCTCCACATTCTCAATAACATTTGATGTTGTCACTTTTTAGCCATTCTGATAGGTTATGTGATAGTATCTCATAGTGGCAGATGGGTGGTTTCTGCAGTCCTCTGTCCACAGCTCCTATGATACTGGGCCTTGTTTTTTGAGTTTCTTCTGGGTTGTCACCATCACCGTGATTGTAGCCCCTTGACGGCAGGGCTTATCTGGCTCGTGGGCCCAGACCAGGGTAGGGGCTTGTTTCAGTTCTCACAGGGCAACAGGCAGCTGGAGTTAAGGTGCTGAGAAAGGCACTAGATCCAACCTCACTCTCCTAGCAGGTAGCTACTGTTGGAAAAGCAGTTTCTATTGCCAACAGAGTTCATCGTCTGAGAAGCAAGCAGTGGGCCTTTGGTGTTTTGGGCCCCTGCTGTGGGTCAGCCCCTGGCTGGAATCGGGGTGAGATTCAGAGATGGCTCAGGTTCCTACCCATGGCAGGGCCTGGCTCTGGGAATCTCAGTGGGGAACAGGGAGGCAGACCAGTGTACAGGGTTTCCCATAAGGAGGAAGAGGTGGGGCAGGAATGGCAAGATAGGGGAGGGGGTTAGCTGGACCCTGAAGGATGTGTGTGTGTGTGTGTGTGTGTGTGTGTGTGTGTGTGTGTGTGTGTGTTTTTTGAGATGGAGTTTCGCTCTTGTTCCCCAGGCTAGAGTGCAATGATGCAACCTCGGCTCACTGCAACCTTCACCTCCTGGGTTCGAGCAGTTCTCCTGCCTCAGCCTTCCGAGTAGCTGGAATTACAGGCATGTGCCACCACGCCCAGCTAATTTTCTATATTTAGTAGAGACGGGGTTTCTCCCTGCTGGTCAGGCTGGTCTCAAACTCCTGACCTCAGGTGATCTGCCCGCTTCGACCTCCCAAAGTGCTGGGATTACAGGCATGAGGCACCGTGCCCGGCCGAATGTGTTCATTTTTGACCGGATGGAGAGGGGCATCCAAGCAGAGGGAATAAGGGAGAGGGAAGGTGGTGTGGAAGGAAAAGACCAGGGGAGCACTGAGTCTCTCAGTGACCTTGAAGATAGCAAGGTTAACCATTCCTTAGCTGTTTTGACATCTCAGTTGTCACCACCTCCCCACGACACGGGTCAGGGTCTGTCAGAGCCTTGTGGCCCCACGCACTTCACCTAGCACATGCCCCTGCTGGATAATAAGGTTTGTGTGTGACTGACGTGGGGGATATCTTTGGCCAGTGGTGGCATCCCCTCAAGACTTTCTCTCGAATGAGGGTGGGTAGGGCCTGTGTGTGTCTGTCTTGGTCGTTGCTATCTTGACCCTCATTCTCCCTGCTCCAGAAATCCTTGTGGACAGAATGGCTAAGGCCAGAGCTAGGGCCAAGTCAGGCAGGGCTTCTGCACTGGAAGGGGCTTGAGAGGGTTGGGGGCTTCACCATCTCACCTCTCCCCCGCCCTTCTCTCATCCATCTGCAGGTTCATCATGCCTAGTGGCGTATAAGAAGACCCCGCCACCGGTCCCTCCACGCACCACTTCAAAGCCGTTCATCTCAGTCACAGTCCAGAGCAGTACTGAGTCTGCCCAGGACACCTACCTGGACAGCCAGGACCACAAGAGTGAGGTGACTAGCCAGTCGGGCCTGAGCAACTCATCAGACAGCCTGGACAGCAGTACCCGACCGCCCAGCGTGACACGCGGTGGAGTCGCCCCAGCCCCTGAAGCCCCAGAGCCACCCCCAAAACATGCATCTCTGAAAAGTGAACAAGGGACGCTGACCAGCTCTGAGTCCCACCCCGAGGCCGCCCCCAAAAGGAAACTGTCATCAATAGGAATACAAGTAGGGGCTCCTTTTGCACTGTGTGTCCTCAGCCCACTCCGTGCACCTGCCTGCGTGTAATTACATCTGGTGGAGGCCCACTAGGTCTCCTGGGAAAAGGTGGTTTGTCTCTCTATTTTGGGGGATCAGCCCCAAGTGGGCAAACCGAATTCCACCCATAGCCACGCCTCACTGGTGTCTGCCCACACGTGCCGCTGGTCAGCAGCCGCGGGCATGTGTTTCTGCTTCTCCAGTGGGTTGTCCCAGTGAATGTAGTTACACTCAGCCAGCCATCTCCTGTCCACTGTTTGTCCACTGTCTGTCTGTCCACTCCACCCTTTGCCCTGCCAGCTGGCCCGTGGGAGGCGGGACTGGCCTAACAGTTCTCTAATCCAAGGTCAGCTCGGGTGCGGAGGCCATAGCCCCGCTTGGCGGCAGGAGCAGCATGGAGCATAGACGCTGATGGGCCAGGGGCCCAGGACCCAGGGCCCTTGAGCCATGGGGGTTGCTCGAGGGGAACTTTGCCCAGAGCCCTCTCGGGCCTTGGGGACAGGTAGGTGGCTTGAGGGACCAGGCTCATGTCATTGAGAAAGGTGATACCGGTCTCAATGCCTCCCTCCATGGGATAGGGTCCAGGCGATGATTCCTCCAGGGCTAGGTGGCCAAAGTCAGCAGGCCCTCCATAGCCGTGGCACACCGCAGGGCAGGTGTGCCAGCTTCCCCTCCACTGCTTCATTGCACTCCTGCATGCACCCGATATCAATAATCTGTCTTGTTTGCTGAGCTGGGGAAACTTGGGCCTTGCCTCGTAGTTTTTAAGAGTTTGTCTAAATCCAGATTGAGTGGACTCTCCCTGCCCTGGCTGGACCTGCAGACCAAACTAGGGCACATTCAGAGCTGTGAGGAAGGGGCAGCTACAGTGGGTGAGGGTGAGCAGGGAGACAGGCCCCCTCCAAGCCCAGGGGGTGAGTCAGGGAGGACGAGGCGTTGTGTGTTGTGGCACAGGCTGCAGGGGACTCCTCCAGCCACCCCTGAGCAATTGGATGTGGCCCAGCTGATAACAAAGCACTGAAATGCAGGAGCGTGGGACACAAACTGGAGCTTGAATGGAACAGAGAAGGCTTACTGAGCAATTTCTTGCAGTTGCCTGGACTTGTTTCCTCCAAGAGGCAGCTCTAGGCTTCTGCTTCCCCACATACAAACAGGGAGAGAGTTGGCCAGGAGACTCTGCTGTCTGTTTTCTGGGCTTCTTAGGTGTCCAGACCCTGCCCTGCAGGTGGGATTCTCAGAAACACAGAGAGTAGCCTGATCTTTGACCCTTGGTCCTGACCACCCATATCTTTGGGCAGCCCCACCCTCTTTTTGGCCAAACCAGATGCTTTTATCTTCCCGGAAAGCCTAAGAGTTAGGACTACCCTTGATTCCTTTCACCCAGAAAATGGCACTGGGATAAGGACTCTCTTAGGCCTGTCCTGGGCATCCTTTCCCTGGATTCACCCCAGCCCCATTCTTGCTCTCACTGCAGCTCCTTGGAGATCCAGTGATGCTGCATTCCTTGAGCCGGCTTTTGCCGAGGGGAAATGTGGCTGCATCCCTGTCCCAGAAAGCTTCCCTGGCCCCTACTTCTCTCCACAAGGCCAAGAGACTGAAGAGTCCCCAGTTTCTGAGGATTCCCTGAACCCTTTGGTGCCTCATGCCCTAGGCTGAGTGTGGGTTCTCCCTCATTCTTGAGTGATGATAGGAAGGCTGGCCTGGCTGCCCTGTGGCCCAGCACCTTTGTCCCGGAGAAGAAAGGCAGGCGCGGGGCATCACTGTTGTCCTGTTCCTTCCACTTCACAGGAGTGGAGGGAGTGACAGCTTTCCACTTGGCCCTGACCCCAGTCCTTCCTGCTGCTCCGCAGGGCTACCCAGTGCTAAAGGTAACCTCAGCCAAGTATGAATAATGCCCAGGGACTTCAGTGGCTCCTGTCTGGGTGGCAGTTTCTGAATCTAGAACTGCTGTCCAGGGTTTGCCCTTAGTGCAGGCACCTCTGGCCTGCCCTCCAGGCTTCCACCACAGGGTTTGGGGAGTGATCTTTGCCTCAAGACAGCCGCCAGCTTCAACTACACCAGATAACGGCTGTGGCTTTGTGTGTGTGTGTGTTTTCTTTCTCTTTCGTCGTCCTTTTTTTTTCTCTCTGATGCGTGTGAAGGAGAGGACTAGAAGGAACGGTTCCCACCTCTCGGAGGACAACGGACCCAAAGCGATCGATGTGATGGCACCCTCCTCAGAGTAGGGAAAGCCAGTCATCTCCACCCCATCCCACCTCCCATCCACCTGCCCGCCCGCCTCCACGCGAATGAGCAGTGCCCGGCTTAACCTGGTCCGGCCTTGGGCCCACGTGCAGTGTCCGCATGCCTCGTGTCTGTCTGTCCACACGTCCGTTTGCGTCGTCCCACTAATGTGAATTTCAGCAGCAAGTGTGGTGTTTGTTTTTTATTTTTGTCTTTGTCTCCGTGCCGTTGCTGTCGTTGTCCTTCAATAAGGTTGACTGCATTCAGCCAGTGCCAAAAGAGGAGCCCAGTCCCGCTACCAAATTCCAGTCCATCGGGGTTCAGGTAGAGGACGACTGGCGGTAAGTCGGACAGAGGTGGCGGCTGCTTCTCCCCTCTCCTCTCCCTCCCTCCGCTCTCACCTCTCCTGCTCTCCCTAACCCACTTCTCCTTGCTGGATTTCTAATAACCAAGCTGGGTTTGGGTTGCGGGTGGTGGCCCAGGCATGGGAGGCTGGGCAGGGGCGGGCGGGTGGACAGATGAGCACTTGCTCTGTGAGACCAGTCACCCACGGGGGCCACGGCTGGGCCGGGACATGGCCTCAGCTGCCCTGATGCTGGTGGTCTTCCTGGCCCCACTGCAGTAAACAGGCAACCTTATGACCTTGTCCTCGTGTGTGTGTGCGTGTGGGCTTGGGCGGGATGGGGCAAGGGCTGAGCCAAGAATGAGATGGGGGCTGTGGGACCCGCTTCAGGCGCATGGTGAGCAGATGATGCATCCGTTTCTCTGTCTCCCGTGTGTCCGGGTCAAGGCGGCCTCTGGTCTCTGGCCCTCTTGGTGACTCACTCCTTCCTGTCCCCACCCCATCCACCCCCTACCCACAGAAGCAGCGTCCCCTCTCACAGTATGTCCTCCCGACGGGACACAGACTCGGATACCCAGGATGCCAATGACTCAAGCTGTAAGTCATCTGAGAGGAGCCTCCCGGACTGTACCCCTCACCCCAACTCCATCAGCATCGATGCCGGTCCCCGGCAGGCCCCCAAGATTGCCCAGATCAAGCGCAACCTCTCCTATGGAGACAACAGCGACCCTGCCCTAGAGGCGTCCTCGCTGCCCCCACCCGACCCCTGGCTTGAGACCTCCTCCAGCTCCCCAGCAGAGCCAGCACAGCCAGGGGCCTGCCGCCGAGACGGCTACTGGTTCCTAAAGCTACTGCAGGCAGAAACGGAGCGACTAGAAGGCTGGTGCTGCCAGATGGACAAGGAGACCAAAGAGAACAACCTCTCTGAAGAAGGTGGGTGCCACACGGATGGTCCTTGGGCAAGGGTAGAAGGTGTTCACAGCTGGTTCTCCAGCTGGTGGCCGGCAGCTTCCGAACTTCTGAGGGGGGAGGGTCTCTTAGGTTCTCTTCTTGGGCTAGTTTTTGAGCTCCTCCTTACTTTCTTCGCATTCTTCCGTCCATCCACCTATTGAACCAAACCTCTTTTCAGAAAGGGTTGCTGGTGATAGCTGCTTGTTGTGCAGGCTGTGAGGTCACCCACACCTGAGTTTGAATCCTAGCTCCTCCCTTAGTAGTGAAGTAACCTTGGTCAGGTTACTCTGAGCCCCCATTTCCTCATCTGTAAAATGGATTTAATCCTCTGCTCACTATGTGAGCATGTTGTAAGGGTTGAATGTGGTCGTGCATGTAAAGGGCCTGACACAGAGAAAAGTGGGAGCCTAATTATGACTTCAAGAACTTCCTTTTTTTTTTTTTGAAATGGAGTCTCGCTCTTGTCACCCAGGCTGGAGTGCAGTGCCACGATCTCAGCTCACTGCAACCTCTGCCTCCCAAGTTCAAGCAGTTCTTCTGCCTCAGCCTCCTTAGTAGCTGGGACTACAGGCACGTGCCACCACACCTGGCTGACTTGTATTTTTAGTAGAGACGGGGTTTCACCATGTTGGCCAGGCTGGTCTTGAACTCTTGATCTCAGGTGATCCACCCGCTTCTGCCTCCCAGAGTGCTGGGATTACAGGCGTGAGCCACCACACTCAGCCAACAGCTTCTTCCTGAGTGCTTCCTGTGTGCCAAGTACCAGGGATCCAACTGGGTCTCAACAGGGCGTGAAGAAGTTATGCTTTTATTTCCCACTTATGTTTCTACCTATATCATGCCAATTTCCAGAAATTCCTTTGAGAAGTTAGTTCAAGAAAGTGCTAGACATGTGTAGGGAACCTAGATTCAAAGGTGGTTGAAGGGGGATTGGGTGGTGGAAGGGAGGTCCTGGGCAGCTTCAGGCTGTTGACCTGCACCCACCTGGTTCACCCGAGGTTCTGGTTCCCATTGAGCTACTCCTCCACACTCAGGAAGGACAGGTCTTCAGAGTGTCCAAATGGTGTTGACCCACATCCCATACATGATGGAGGGGCCCTGAGGACAGCAGCCTTTGATGATGCAGAAGGCTCATCAGAGTCATTGTTTTCACTGTCCTCTAGGCCAATTCCCAGCTTTGATGTCACACCCACTAGTGCAGGGGAAGTGTTGTGAGGAAAGTACCTAGTAACTTTTTACAAGAAAATTATTTTAAAAAATCAAAACAGAGACAGGGATCAGAGAGCATTAAAAGTCTTCTAAGAGAAGGCCGGGCGCATTAGCTCACGCCTGTAATCCCAGCACTTTGGGAGGCTGAGGCAGGCGGATCACGAGGTCAGGAGGTCGGAGACCATCCTGGCTAACATGTGAAACCCCATCTCGACTAAAAATACAAAAAATTAACCGGGCGTGGTGGCGGGTGCCTGTAGTCCCAGCTACTTGGGAGGCTGAGGCAGGAGAATGGCGTGAACCCGAGTGGCAGAGTTTGCAGTGAGCCTAGATCGGACCACTGCACTCCAGCCTGGGCCACAGAGCGAGACTCTATCTCAAAAAAAAAAAAAAAAAAGTCTTCTAAGAGAAAATATCCAGCCCACCACCCTACCTTTAGTTTTTACTAGCTATATATTCTGGTATTTGCCTTCATGTATGTTTTTTAAAATGTGACTGATTACCTTATATTTCCTCTTTAAAATTAATCATTTCTATTAATTTCCTGTTACCATAGGCATAGATGAGTGTTTAGCTCTCACACAACCTCTATCTCCCTTTCCCCCACCCTCTGTATACATCACACTTTATGGTTAAATAGTAATCAGTGTTTCTGTTTACTGAGTGTGTAAAATTGTTTATTGCAGAACTTAACAGTATATTATTATTGCATTTTCTTCTTTTTACATTTTGTTT
Organism: Papio anubis; assembly: GCF_008728515.1. NCBI lineage: Eukaryota > Metazoa > Chordata > Mammalia > Primates > Cercopithecidae > Papio > Papio anubis. The sequence goes on from NC_044991.1 coordinate 63,672,941, forward strand.
TTCCTAAAACAGTTTGTCCTGTTGCCACATTTTAAAAATACGCTCCATTTGCTAAATTAAAAAAAAATTTTAAGAGACATGGCCTCACTGTGTCATCCAGGTTGGAAGTACAGTGGCATAAGCATAGCTCACTGCAGCCTCAAACTCCTGGGCCGAAGTAATCCTCTCGCCTCAGCTTCCTGAGTAGCAAGGGTCTACCACAGAGTGCCACCATGCTCAGCTAATTTTTTAAATTTTTTTATAGGGACAAGGTCTCCCTGTGTTGCCTAGGCTGGTCTCAAACTCCTGGGCTCAGGTCATCCTCCTGGGTTGGCCTCCCACAGTGCTGGGATTATAGGCATGAGCCACTGCAGCCAGCCTACAAAACTTTTTTTTGTTTGTTTTTTGAGATGGAGTCTTGCTCTGTCGCCCAGGCTGGAGTGCAGTGGCATGATCTCTGCTCACTGCAAGCTCCACCCACTGGGTTCACGCCATTCTCTTGCCTCAGCCTCCTGAGTAGCGGGGCCTACAGGCACCCGCCACCGCGCCTGGCTAATTTTTTGTATTTTTAGTAGAGACAGGGTTTCACTGTGTTAGCCAGGATGGTCTCGATCTCCTGACCTTGTGATCCGCCCACCTCGGCCTCCCAAAGTGCTGGGATTACAGGCGTGAGCCACCGCGCCTGGCTAAAACTTTTTTTTTTTTAAAAGAAAAATTAGCTGGTCATGGTGGCACATGCCTGCAGTCCTCGCTAGTCTGGAGGCTAAGGCAGGAGGAACACTTGAGTCCGGGAGTTTGAGGCTGTGGTGAGCTATGATTGAGCCCTGCATTCCAGCCTGGGCAACAGAATGAGATCTTGTCTCAAAAAAAAAAAAAAAAGGTGCCGGGCATGGTGGCTCATGCCTGTAATCCCAGTGCTTTGAGAGGCTAAGGTGGGCAGATCACTTGAGCCCAGGAGTTTAAGAACAGCCTGGGAAGCATAGTGAGACCTTATATCTACAGAACATTTTTTAAAACTTAGCCAGGTGTGGTGGTGGCCACCTGCAGTCCCGGCTACTCAAGAGGCTGAGGTAGGAGGATTGCTTGAGCCCTGGAGGTTGAGGCTACAGTGAGCTGTGGCACCACTGCACTCCAGCTTGGGTGACAGAACGTGACCCTGTCTAAAAAAATAATAATATATTTATACGTAAATACAATTTGTATATTTCTATGCAAATATAAAAATGATATGAAGTTAAAAATAATTTTCCCTCAGAATCTTAAAGACTCCATCTTTTTTTATTATTTTTTTGAGACAGAGTCTCGCTCTGTTGCCCAGGCTGGAGTGCAGTAGCGTGATCTCGGCTCACTGCAACCTCCACCTCCTGGGTTCAAGTGATTCTCCTGCCTCAGCCTCCCGAGTAGCTGGGATTACAGGTGTGCACCACCATGCCTGGCTAATTTTTTGTATTTTTAGTAGAGATGGGGTTTCACCATGTTGGCCAGGCTGGTCTCGAACTCCTGACCTCAGATAATCCGCCTGGCTCAGCCTCCCAGAATGCTGAGATTACAGCTGTGAGCCACTGTGCCTGGCCACCTTGTATTAATTTTTAAAAGTAATTTTCTCACTTCTATTTGTTCTGTTGTCTGGCTCTGGAATTTCTGTCAGTCAGTTGCTGTACCTGCTGGGTGGATCCTCAGGCTCTCACCTTTTCTTCCTCATGTCTTTTTGTTGGACTTTCTGGAAGGTTTTCTTTTTCTTTTCTCTTTTTCTTCTGCCCTATAATGGCTTTACTGAGATATAATTCACATACCTCGGCCGGGCGCGGTGGCTCAAGCCTGTAATCCCAGTACTTTGGGAGGCCGAGATGGGCGGATCACGAGGTCAGGAGATCGAGACCATCCTGGCTAACACGGTGAAACCCCGTCTCTACTACAAAATACAAAAAAACTAGCCGGGCGAGGTGGCAGGCGCCTGTAGTCCCAGCTACTCGGGAGGCTGAGGCAGGAGAATGGCGTGAACCCGGCAGGCGGAGCTTGCAGTGAGCTGAGATCTGGCCACTGCACTCCAGCCTGGGCGACAGAGCAAGACTCCATCTCAAAAAAAAAAAAAAAAAATTCACATACCTCAAAATTCACCCTTTTAAAGTACACATTTAATAAACTCACAATGGCACTTAGTGTACTCACAGTGTGGTGCAACCATCACTACTGTTTAAGAACATGTTCATCGCCCCAAAAAGATGCTCTCTACTCATTAGGAGCCGCTCCTGCAGCCTTAGGCAATCTCTAATCTTTCTGTCTCTGTGGATTTGCCTATTCTGGACATTTTATATAAACAGAATAATACCATATATGGCCTTTTGTGTCTGGCTTTCACTTGGCATGTTGAGATTCATCCATGTTGTAGCATATGTAGTATTTCATTCTTTTTTGTTGCTGAATAATATTTCATTTCACACTACATTTTATTTGGCCATTCTTCTGTTGATGGACATTTGGGTTGTTTGTACTTTTTGGCTATTATGAATAATACTGCTAGAATATTCATGTACAAGTTTTTGTATGGATGTATATTCATTTCTTTTGGAGTAGAAATGCTAGGTCAAACTTCTATTTTTGTTTTCCTTTTTTGTTGTAAAACAACATATAAAATTTACCTTTTAACTGTTTTTAAGTGTGCAATTTAGTGGCATTAATTACATTCACAATATTGCTACCATCACAACCATCTATTTCCAAAACTTTTTCATCTGAAACATAAAATCTGCCCCTTAAACAGTAATTCCCCACTATCCTCTCTGGCTAGCCCCTGGTATCCTCTACTTGCTGTGTCTACAAATTTGCCTTGTCCTTTTGTGTTTAGCATGTTTTCAAGGTTCATCCATGTTATAGCATGTATCAGAACTTCCTTTTTGTGGCTGAGTAATATTCCATTATGTGTACAGTATATACCACATTTTGTTCATCTATTGCTGGGCACTTGGATTGTTTCCACCTTTTGGCTATTGTGAGTAATGCAGCTGTGAAGATGGGCATGTTTGAGTCCCTGTTTTTAATTCTTTGGGGAGTGCAATTGCTAAGTTATCTGGTAACTCTATGTTTAACTTTTTGAGGAACTGCTGAACTGTTTTCCATGGAAGCTATACCATTTTATATTCCTACCAGCAAAGCCCGAAGGTTCCAGTTTCTCCACATCTTCACGAAAACTTGTCTTCTGTCTTTTAAAAAAATTATAGCCATCCTAACGGCTATGAAGTAGATGAAGTAGTATCTCATTATGATTTTGATTTGTATTTCCCTTATGACATTGAGCATCTTTTCATGTGTCTGTTGGTCATTTGTATGTTTTCTTGGAAGAAGTGGCCAAGGCCTTTACCCATTTTTTAATTGGGTGATTTGTCTTTTTGTTATTGAGTTGTAAGTCCTTTATATATTCTGGGTGCTGGACCCTCATCATATATATGATTTGCAGATATTTTCTCCCATTCTTTTCACTTTCTTCCTGGTGACTTTTGATGCACAAAGGTTCTTTTTTTTTTTTTTGAGACAGAGTCTTGCTTTGTTGCCCAGACTGGAGTGCAGTGACGCCGTCTCGGCTAACTGCAGCTTCCACCTGCTGGATTCAGGCAATTCTGCCTCAGCCTCCTGAGTAGCTGGGATTACATGTACGTGCCACCATGCCTGGCTAATTTTTTGTATTATTAGTAGAGACGGGGTTTCACCATGCTGGCCAGGCTGGTCTCGAACTCCTGACCTCATGATCTGCCTGCCTTGGCCTCCCAAACTGCTGGGATTACAGGTGTGAGCCACCACGCCTGGCCGACGCACAAAGTTTCTTAGTTTTGATGAAATCCATTTTTTCCTTTTGTTGCTTGTCTCTCCACGTTTTTTTAAAAATTATGAGCATATATTAATATAAATTTAAGATAAACAGTTGAGGCACTGAGAAGCTGACTGGCAGTTTTGTGTGGGCAGAGCTTGTTTTAAGTAGGCTTTCTATGGAACCCATCTTAGAATAGTGGTTTTAGGCTGGGCGTGGTGGCTCAAGCCTGTAATCCCAGCACCCCAGCACTTTTCGAGGCCGAGGCGAGAGTATCTCTTGAGCCCAGTAGTTCAAGACCAGCCTGTTCAACATAGCAAGACCCCCATCTCTACCAAAAATATAAAAATTAGCCAGGCATGATGGCATGTGCCTGTTGTTCCAGCTATTCGGGAGGCTGACAAGCAGGGAGGATTGCTTGAGCCCAGGAGGTCGAGGCTGCAGTGAGCCAAGATTGGGCCACTACATTCCACCCTGGGTGACAGAGTGAGACCCTGTCTCAAAAGGAAAAAATCATAAGGAAGAGAAAATATATTTACTGTTCATTAAGTAGAAGCGCATCGTCATAAAGGTCTTCATCCTTGTCTTCACACTGAGTACACTGAGGAAGAGGAATGGGGAAGAGGAGGAATGTTGGTCCTGCTGTCTCAGGGGTGGCAGATGGGAAGAAAATTGATACATAAGTAGATTTGTGCAGCTCAAACCTGTGTTGTTCAAGGGTCACCTGTATTTCAGCATATATTCAATATAAAATTATTGCAATATTTTATATTCCTTTTCATAGTAGGTCTTTAAAATTTAGTGTATATTTTACTCTTACAGCACATCTTAATTCAGACAAACTACATTTCAGGTGCTTACTGACCACATGTGGTTAGTAGCTGCTGTATTGAATAGCACAGATTGAGACAGTAAGCCTGGGGCAGGGTGCACAGATTGCTTCATGCCAATAGGATGATTCTGTGGGTTTGATTCCCTTTAACTTTCCTTTACTATATTAATTATAGTTATTTCTAGAGCAAGAAGATGTTTACCTGCAAAGGAAATTATGTCATGCCAAACAATATTGGTATTACCTTCCTGTCTACCTGGGAGGGAAGGGGTCTTTCGTGATGTTTCTGGATAACCACACCACAACTCTTGCAGCTGAACACTCTAGAGGGAGCCCTTTCCATAGCCCTGTAGCACTTACTGCAGCTTACAGACAGATGGAGTCACATAGCTCATGTCCCTTATCTAAAATACGTATTCTGACTGCTCAGGGAACCCAGCAGTGCCCACCCACCCAGATGGCTGCCTGTCTTGATTGGATTTTGCATTGCCCTCTTGTCTAAACCTGAAGAACTTTAAACTTGACAATGTTCTTTTCAGACAATTTCTTTTTCTGAATTGTGGTTAAATATATGTATCATGAAAATTACCATTTCAACCAAGTGTACAGTCTGTGGCATTAATTAAATTCACATTGTTGTACAACCATCACCACCGTCCATCTCTAGAACTTGTTTTGTCTTCCCCAACTGAAATTCTGTGCCCATTAAACACTGACTCCCCATTCCCTCCTACCCCCCAGCCACTGGCAGCCACCACTCTACTTTGTCTCTGTGAGTTTGACTATTCTAGCTACTTCATGTAAGTGGAACCATGCAGCATTTGTTCTTTTGTGACTGGCATATTTCACTTTGCATAATGTCTTCAAGGTTCATCCATAGCATGTGTCACAATTCTCTCCCTTGTTAAGGCTGAGTAATATTCCATTGTATGTAGAGACCATATTTTATGTATCTATTAATTTGCCAATAGATGGGTGGATTGCATCTACCTTTTGGCTGTTGTGAATAATGTTTCCTGTCTCTTAAGAATGATATTCTTTATTAAAACAACAAGGCTCTCTGATTAAATTCTGTACATCCACTCAAGGTCCTGACTTGTGACCACAAGTTAATTTTTTGGTATTTTGTTTGTTTGTTATGTTTTTGTGAGACAGAGTCTCACTCTGTTGCCCAGACTGGAATGCAGTGGCGCGACTTCTTCGGCTCACCACAACCTCCGCCTCCTGGGTTCAAGTGATTCTCGTGCCTCAGCCTCCTGAGTAGCTGGGATTACAGGCACGTGCCAACACGCCCAGCTAATTTTTGTATTTTTAGTAGAGACGGGGTTTCACCATGTTGGCCAGGCTGGTCTCGAACTCCTGACCTCAAGTGATCTGCCCGCCTCGCCTTCCCAAAATGCTGGGATTACAGGTGTGAGCCACCACGCCCAGCCATGGCCACAAGTTTTAAGGTCACCCCTCTTACGTCTGTGAGGAACTCCACCAAGGAGATACCATTCGTAGCTGGGCCTCAGAGAGGATCTGCAGGCTCGGGGAGAGGAAAGGCATTCCAGATGGAGGGAGCAAAGGCACAGAAGCACGAAGGGCATAACAAGTCACCCCAAACCTAATGGCATGAAACCACCATTTTATTATGGTCATGGATTCTGTTATGTCAGCAGTTCAGAAGGAGCATGGCAGGAACATGTTGTTTCTTCTCCATAAAGCCTGGGGCTTCAGATGGGAAGGCTCAAGGGCTGGGGGTGACATGACACCTGAGGGATGGAATTACCTAAAGGTAGTTAAGGTGTGTGCCTGGCACTTAGACAAGGATGACTCAAAGGCCAGGACAGCCAGCCACAGCCCCTGTGTATGTCCCTCCACCTGCCTTTGCTCCCTCGCAGCATGACAGCCTTCCCGTGGTGGCTCCAGACCCAAGTATGTGTTGAACACTGAGGCTGCATCACCTTTTCTGACCTAGCTCTGGAAGTCACCTGGTAACTCCTTCACTGTATTTGATTGTGCTACAAGCAAGTCACAAGCCCAAGGCAGGGCTTCAGGTTGAAGGAGGGGAGTATTAGACCCTACCTATGATACTTCACAGGGAAGTATCAAGGTTCTAGAAGAGGAAGAGGGACAGGAGAGACTGTTGGGGCCTTCAGAAAACTGTTAAGCTGCAGTTAAAAGAACAATTTTATTTTGAACGCTATGTCTTGAACACTCTTGTCTACTTTGATACATAGAGATCTAGTTCATTTCTGTTAAATTCATACACATATACTACATTCTCTTTGACCATTTTCCTAATGGTGTTTCGGGGTGTTTTTTTTGTTTGTTTGTTTGTTTTTGAGACGGAGTTTAGCTCTTGTTACCCAGTCTGGAGTGCAATGGTGTGATCTAGGCTCACCGCAACCTCCCCCTCCCAGGTTCAAGCGATTCTCCTGCCTTAGCCTCCCAAGTAGCTGGAATTACAGACATGTGCCACCACACCCGGCTAATTTTTTGTATTTTTAGTAGAGATGGGGTTTCTCCATGTTGGTCAGGCTGGTCTCGAACTCCCAGCCTCCGGTGATCCGCCTGCCTGGGCCTCCCAAAGTGCTGGGATTACAGGCGTGAGCCACTGCGCCCAGGCCGTTTTGGTGTTTTCAGCGTTTCATCAACACTGGTGCGTATCTTTCTACCACGACATGGGAGAATTTCTCTGGAGTACTTATCTTGGACAGAATCACTGGATGGGAGGAAACACATATTTTAATAAATTCTGCCTGATTGCTCTCCAAAGAGGTTATATCAGTTTATCCTTACACCAAGTGTTTGAAAATTGCCATTTCCCTAGTATACTTACTGATAGTTGATCTTGTTGGACTTTAAATCACTTACTTGATAAGTGGAAAATTAAAACCAGTTGATATATTTCACATTTACTTGGTTACTAGAGAAGCTGTGCATATTTATATTGGCCATTCAAACTTTACTCCTGTGAATTACTTGTATACGCTATTCATTTTTCTGTTGGATTCTCAGTATTTTTCAAATCCTCTGGGCATGGTGGCTCATGCCTTTAATCCCAGCACTTCGGGAGGCTGATGTGGGAGGATTCCTTGAGTTCAGGAGTTCAAAACTAGCCTGGGCAACATAGCGAGACCTCATGTCTACTACAAATGAAAATTAAAAAATAAAAAAAATTGGCCAGGCACGGTGGCTCACGCTTAAAATCCCAGCACTTTGGGAGGCCGAGGCGGGTGGATCACCTGAGGTCAGGAGTTCAAGACCAGCCTGGCCAACACAGCGAAAATACAAAAATTAGCTGGGTGTGGTGGCAGGCACCTGTAATCCCAGCTGGCTGAGGCAAGAGAATCGCTTACACCCGGGAAGCAGAGGTTGCACTGAGCCAAGCGTATCACTGTACTCCAGCCTGGGTGACAAAGCTAGACTCCATCTCAAAAAAATAAATAATAAAAATAAATAAAAAATTAACTGAGCACTGTGGTGCACACCTGTAGTCCCAGTTACTCAGGAGACTAAGGTTAGAGGATTGCTTGAGTGCAGGAGAGTAAGGCTGTAGTGAGGTATGATTGTGCCAATGCACTCCAGCCTGGGCAACAGAGTGAGACCCTGTCTTTAAAAAAAAGTACTTTAAAAATCAATTTGTAGTTCTTTATATATATGGATAATTACACTATGCCTATTATAATATGACCAATATTTTCTGCCACATTATTGCTTGTCTTTTTTTTTTTGAGACAGAGTTTTGCTCTTGTTGCCCAGGCTGGAGTGCAATGGCGCGATCTTGGATCACCGCAACCTCTGCCTCCCAGGTTCAAGCGCTTCTCGTCTCAGCCTCCCAAGCAGTTGGGATTACAGGCATGCGCCACCACGCCCCGCTAATTTTGTATTTTTAGTAGAGATGGGGTTTCTCCATGTTGGTCAGGCTGGTCTCAAACTCGTGACCTCAAGTGATCCACCTGCCTCAGCCTCCCAAAGTGCTGAGATTACAGGCGTGAGCCACCACTCGCTGCCTGAAGTCTCTTTCTTTCCCCAGTGTTTAGTGATGCTGGCCAGTCATTATCTGTCAGATTCCATACTTATGCAGGGGTGTGTTTCTGGGCTCTGTTCTGTTCCTCTTTTGGCTGTTTCTGTGTTAATACAACTATTTTCATTTATTTGTTTATTTAATTTTTTTTGTTTGTTTGAGAGTCTCGCTCTGGCACCCCATCTGAAGTACAGTGGCATGATCTCGGCTTACTGCAACCTCTGCCTCCCAGGTTCAAGTGATTCTCCTGCCTCAGTCTCCCAAGTAGCTGGGACTACAGGTGCATGCAACTGCACCCCGCTAATTTTTTGTAATTTTAGTAGAAATGAGGTTTCGCCATGTTGGCCAGGCTGGTCTGAAACTCCTGACCTCAGCTGACCCACCTGCCTCGGCCTCCCAAAGTGCTGGGATTATAGGTGTGAGCCATTGCGCCCAGCTGACACCTGGCTAATTTTTTTATTTCTAGTAGAGATGGGGTTTCACCATGTTGGCCAGGCTGGTTTGGAATTCCTGACCTCAAGTGATCTGCCTGCCTCAGCTTCCCAAAGTGCTGGGATTACAGGAGTGAGCCACTGTGCCCAGCTGTGTTAATATAACTTTTAATTACCATGGCTTTATAGCATGCCTTGATATCTCATGGGGTGAATGCTCCTTTATCCTTTTTGTGCAAAAAGAAAAACTATTCTTGTATATTCATTCTTCCAATATAAATTATATAATTTGTATATCAAGTTCCTCAGAAAAATTCTGTTGGGATGAAAACTGGAAGTAAAGTGAGCTTATAGATTAATAGGGGAAGAATTGATAACTGTAAAACATTGAATCTTCTCAACTATAAATCAACTTTATCACTCCATTTATTCAAGAATCCTATCATATCCTTCTACCTAAGTTTGAGTAATTTCCCTATGAAGGTCTTTCATATTTTAATTTTCATTTAATTTAGTTTTTTGAGAAAAGGTCTCGCTCTGTCACCCAGGCTGGAGCACAATGGCATGATCTTGGCTTATTGCAGCCTCAGCCTCCTGGGCTCCGGTGATCCTCCTGCCTCAACCTTCCAAATAGCTGAGGCTACAGGTGTGTGCCACCATGCCCAGCTAACTTTGAGATTTTTTTGTAGAGATAGGGTCTCAGTATGTTGTCCAGGCTGGTCTTGAACTTCTGGGCTCAAGCAGTCCTCCTGCTTTAGCCTCCCAAAGTGCTGGGATTTCATGCATGAGCCACTGCATCTGGTCTCCTGCATATTTTTATTAGATTTATTCCTTGGTACTTTTTAGTAGTTTTTGTTGAGTTTTGTGAAATTGATCGTTTAAAAAATATTTGCGGCCAGGCGCAGTGGCTCAGGCCTGTAATCCCAGCACTTTGGAAGGCCGAGGCAGGCAGATCATTTGAGGTCAGGAGTTCGAGACCAGCCTGGCCAACATGGTGAGATCCCATCTCTACTAAAAATACAAAAATTAGCTGGGTGTCATGGCAGGCACCTTAATCCCAGCTACTTGGGAGGCTGAGGCAGGAGAATCACTTGAACCCAGGAGGTGGAGGTTGTGGTGAGCTGAGATCATGCCACCACATTCCAGCCTGGGCGACAGGGAGACCCTATCTCAAAAAAAAAAAGGAAAAAAAAAATTGCTTACTCTAATTAGTCACAGCTAGTAGGTAGAAATGTGTGATCCTTGTATGTTTATCTTGTGTCGGGCAACCAAGAGAATCCAACATGGTTCTCTTGGGTTTGCATCATAAATGATTATATTGTTTGCTAAGAACGCCAATTTTGTCTGTCTGTTCTTATTGATATCTTGTCCAACTGTATGGCAAGGTGCTTCAGGACAGTGTGGAATAATAGGTCCCTATCTCTACCTTGGTCCTGAACGTCATTCACTCAGTAAATATTTATTGAGTACCTGCCATATATGCCAGGTACTGTTGTAGCTTCTGGGGATGTAGCAGTGAACAAAACAAAATCTCTCCCCTCATGGGAAGAGATACAAATAACCAAATGTGGTAAGCAGTAACCAGGTAAGCAGTAACAAATAACCAGGAAGGGCAAGAGCAGTATAGTGTCTGCTGCACAGGCAGGGGCGGTGTTGCTGTTGCATTGAGGGTGGTCAGGGAGGGCATCCCTGGTCAGGTGACCTGTGAGCAGAAACCTGGAGAGAGGGAGGGAGGAAGTCTGTAGAGATCTGGGGAGAAGAGAACTTTCCAGGCAGAGGGAGCAGCACCTGACTTATGGACAAGTGCTTGACATGCTCAAGGCTGAGGGAAGCCACCAGCAGGCTGAAGCCATAAGCCAGAGGAGAGGGATGGGAGACGAAGTCAGAGTGGGAGTCAGAGTGGGGGCATCCCAGATCACAGGGGATCTCAGAAGCCCCTTTTTTTTTTTTTTTTTTTTTTTTTTTGAGATGGAGTCTCACGCTTTCACCCAGGCTGGAGTGCATTGGCACAGTTTTGACTGACCGTAACCTCCAAGTGCCAGGCCCAAGCAATCCTCCCACCTCAGCCTCCCAAGTAGCTGGGACCACAGGCCTGCCACCACACCTAGCTGGGAGTTTCACCACGATGCCCAGGCTGCTCTTGAACTCCTGAGCTCAAGTGATCCGCCCATCAGAGGCCATTATTAAAGGCTTGGTTTTACTCCAAGAAGAGCTCATCAGAGAGTTCTGAGTGCTGCAACTTGACATACTTTTTTAAAGGATTAATCTGGCTTCTCTATTCAGATGAGAACCTCCATGTACCTTTCATTGGCACACAAGTGGAAGCTGGGAGATGCATTAGGAGGATTTAACAATCTGGGTGAGAGAGACTTTAATGGAGGAATCAGATTGTGGATATGTTTTGAAGATAGAACAGGATCTCTTGACAGATTAGATATGGGGTAAGAGTAAGGGAGCCAAACATGGCTTGGAGTCTGAGCGAGGAAAAGGATGGCGTTGCCACTGAAATGGGGAAAACTATAGGAGGTGTCGATCTGGGGGAAAGTGAGGAGTTTGGAACATGTTAAATTTGATATGCTTTGTTAGACATCAGAATAGAGAAGTCAAGCAGGCAGTTGGATATATTAGTCTGAGGATAGGTCCAGTTTGAAGAGTCTATTTGGAAGTCACTAGAGTATAGATTAAGTGAATGAGATGAGAATGCCTAATATGTAGAGAAGACAAGCAGTCTAAGGACTGAGCCCAGAGACATGAACACTTAGCGGTGGGAAGGGAGGAATAAACAGCAAGATCAAAGGAAGAGCAATTGGAAGCCACCTGAACAATGTTCTCAAGGAGAGAACGTTGTCAGAGGCAGCTGATGGGCTCACCAAGCCAGATCTAGAAAGGCAGAGGTCATTAGATACAAAAAGGGCCATTTTGGTGGAATGGTGATGGCGGAAGCATGGGTAAGGCAGCCTGATAGGAGGAGGATTAAGAGAAGAGAAAACAGGAGAGTAATTGGAGACCACTTGCATGGATTTTCCTGCACAAGGAAGCAGAGAAAGGGAGGGATGTAGGGTCAAAGGAGAGAGCTGGTTTGTTGTTGTTGTTGTTTTGAGATAGGGTCTCAGTCTGTCACCCAGGCTGAAGTACAGTGGTGCGATCATGGCTCACTGCAGCCTTGAACTCCTGGACTCCACTGATCCTCCCACCCCAGCCTCCCAAGTAGCTGGGAACACAGGGGTGCACCACCACACCTGCCTAATTAAAAAATTTTTTTTTGTAGAGATGCAGTCTCGCTTTGCTGCCTAGGCTGATCTCAAACTCCTGGGCTTAAACAGTCCCCCAGTCTCGGCCTCCTAAAGTGTTAGGATTATAGGCATGAGCCACCATGCCTGGCCTTGTTTTGTTTTTTTAATGGAGCAATATAAGCATGTTTATATGTTGTTGAGAATGACCTTGTCAGAGAAAGGGAGCTTATGCTGGAGAGAAGGGGCAACTGTTGGGGTTATCCTTAGGTAAGAAGGAATCGAATTAGTGCCCAAGTAGAGAACAGATAGCTTCTCCACAGGGACAGGAGGAAGGCCATGTCTGAGGTGAGGTGAGGTGAGGCAGGCGGGAGCAGACTCAACACCTCAGGGCGAGGAGGTGGGGAGGACGCATAGGACGTCTCTGGAGAGCAGATTTGAAACTGGCGTCCAGGAGAGAGGAGGTTCACCAGTCACTCCAAGGCCCACTGAGATTAGATGTGAAGGCAGAACTGGAATGGGGAAGGGGTGTGTTCATCCAAAAGATGAGCTTGAGTTTACTGTTTAACATTCATTGTATGATGTCTATATCACACCACTTTCTATAAAATGGTTTGTCCATTTCTCCTTAAAATTCTGTCAATTTAAAAAAAAAAAAAAAAAAAAAAAAAAAAAATTCTGTCAATTTTTGCTTTATATATTTTTGAAGATACTGGATGGAACAAGTTTAGAATTGTAATATTCCTGGCAGATGTTCACTGATCCATTCTGTTTTTCAGAATCTATGTTTGTGTTTGCCTGAGAGTCATCTTATATGTATTATGACTATTGCAGTAGCAGCCTTCCTTTGATTAGTGTTTGTTTGGTATATCTCTTTCCATCCATTTACTTTTAACCTTTCACTGTCCTTATTAATCATGTCTCTTGTAGTCAGCATATACCTGGGTTTTATGTTTTATCTGGTTTCCTGGTTTTTATTTTAGAAATAGGTAATGTCCATTTTTATGAAGTGATTTTTATATATTTAGGTTTATTCTTACCATGTTATTTTGGGGGATTTGTACTTTTTAAATGTATTTTATTTATTTAAATAGAGACGGGCTGTCACTATGTTGCCCAGGCTGGTCTCAAACTTCTAGCCTTAAGCAATCCTCCCACCTGGGCCTCCCAAAGTGTTGGGATTACAGGTGTGAGCCACTGCGCCCAGCCTCCTTTTCTGAGGTGTCTTTTTTCCTCTTTCTTCCCTTTTTTTGGATTAACTCCTCTCCCTACTCCTCTTACAAACCCTACTAGTTTTGAGGTTATATTAATTGGGATTACGTTTGCCTACAAATAACACTAAAACATTTCTAAAAAGTGATTTAAACAAGACTGTTTATTTCATTCTCAAGAATGTCTGAGATGGTGATGGTGGAGCCACAGGCTTTTTTTTCCCTTGCGGTTTGATGCCATTAATTGGCTTTCATTGATAAGATCTCATCTGTCAGAGTGCTGCTGGATCCCAGCATCCTAAGTGCATTCCAGCCAGCAAAAGGAACCAATAGCAAAGGAGAACAAGCTGGCCCACCCACTGCTTCTGCTTCCACCCCTTTGGCCAGAATTTAGACATATAACTATGCATATCTTGCTGCAGGGGAGTCTAGGAAATGTTTGATTCTAGGCTATGTGCCCAGATAAAAATAAAAGGTCCACACAGATCACTTGTTTTCAGAAGCCTATGCTGTGCTTAGTAGACAGTGTGCACATTATAGAGAGCTGGCATAATGCTAACAACAGAAATCCGTATTCCAATCCTGATCCTAGTATAACTTGTAGGATTCTAGTACCTTGCATGCCATACCTCAGAGTTTTAATTTGACTGTACTGGCTGGGCATGGTGGCTCATGCCTGTAATCCCAGCACTTTGGGAGCCAAGGCGGAATGCCTGAGCTCAGGAGTTCGAGACCAGCCTGGGCAACGTGGTGAAACTCCATCTTTACTAAAATACAAAAAGTTAGCTGGGCGTGGCAGCGTGCGCCTGTAATCCCAGCTACTTGGAAGGCTAAGACAGGAGAATCGCTTGAACCTGGGAGGCAGAGGTTGCAGTGAGCCCAGATTGCGCCATTGCATTCCAGTCTGGGCAGCAGAGCTAGATTCCGTCTCAGGGAAAAAAAAAAAAAAAAAATTTGACAGTACTTTGTCCTGAGAAATTCACACTATGCCTAAAGGCTTGCTGTGTTTTCATTTCCTCTGAATAAAGTTGCTATTAGATATAAAGGAAAAAAAATCAAAAGTTCTGTGTATGGCTGGGTGCGGTGGCTTATGCCTATAGTCCCAACATTGTGGGAGGCTGAGGCAGGTGGATCACTGGATCCCAAAAGTTCGAGACCAGCCTGGTCAACACAGTGAACCCCCACGAAACACCATGTAAAACACCCCACGTGAAACAACATGCCTGGCTAATTTTGTATTTTGTATCTCTATAAAAAATACAAAAAAGTTATTCAGGCATGGTGGCGTGCGCTTGTAGTCCCCGCTCTTCAGGAGGCTAAGGTGGGAGTATTGCTTGAGCCTGGAGGTGGAGGTTGCAGTAAGCCAAGACTGTGCCACTGCACTCCAGCCTGGGCAACAGAGCAAGACCTTGTCTCAAAAATAAAAAGGTTCTATTTCTGAGGGGGAAGTAGAAAACAAATACTGAGGACGGCTAGCCTATCTGCCCCAGAAATCACTATTTGTATGCTTTCTACCCTTTAAAATTTTTATAATTTTTATTTTTTCCGATATAATCAATGTTGAAAGAAAAAAGGCTGGGTGTGGTGGTTCACACCTATAATCCCAGCACTTTGGGAAACTGAAAGCAGGAGGATTGCTTGAGGCCAGGAGTTCGTGACCAGCCTGGGCAACCTAAGGAGACCCCTATCTCTGAAAAATATATATATATTTTTTGAGACAGGGTCTCCCTTTGTCACCCAGTCTGGACGTGAACGCTGCTCACTGAAGCCTCAACCCCCTGTGTTCAAACAATGCTCCTGCCTTAGCCTCCCCAGTAACTGGGACGACAGACACACACCACCATACCCAGCTGTTTTTTTAATTTTCTGTAGACATGGGATTTCACCATATTGCTCAGGCTGGTCTCAAACTACTGGGCTCAAGTGATCCACCCGCCTCAGCCTTCCAAAGTTGCTGAGATTACAGGAGTGATCCGGTAGTGAGCCCTTCCTGGAAGTATTTAAATTTCATTTCCGATTGTTCATTGTTAGTGTAATAGAAATACAGTTGATTTTTGTATACTGATTTTGTATCTTGCAACCTTACTGCACTTATTTATTAGGTCTAATATTTCTTGTGGGCCAGGCTCGGTAGCTCACACCTGTAATCCCAGAACTTTGGGAGGCCAAGGTGGGTGGATCACGAGGTCAGGAGTTCAACCTGGCCAACATGGTGAAACCCCGTCTCTACTAAAAATACAAAAATTAGCTGGGCGTGGTGGCAGGCACCTGTAATCCCAGCTACTCAGGAGGCTAAGGCAGAAAATTGCTTGAACCCACGAGGCGGAGGTTGTAGTGAACCAAGATCACACCACTGTACTCCAGCCTGGGCAACAGAGTGAGACCCTGTCTCAAAATATATATATATTCATTTATATATATATTTATATATTTCTTGTGGATTCCTTAGGATTTTATTACAAGATGATGTCATCTGAGAATACAGATGATTTTACTTTGTTCTTTCCAATATGTATTGCTTTTATTTGGTATTTTGTCTAATGGCCCTGGCTTCAGGATAATGTTGAATAGAAGTGTAAGGACAAACATCCTTCTTTTTCTTATTCCTGCTCTTAGGGGGAAATAATTTGGTCTTTCACCATTAAGTAGGATGCCAGCTGTAGATTATTATGAACGTATTTTAACTATGTCTCATGGTTCACATATACAAGGGTTTTCTAAGGTATGTACTGGGATTGGAAATGCTTGTTATAGGATGTTTGTTCAGATTTATGAGAAATGCCAAATTGTTCTCCAAAATGATTATACCAAATACTACTCACTTCAGCACTGTGTGAAGGGACTGAATGTTCTATGTCTTTGATCACTCTTAGTCTATACTCTCCTGGTTAGAATTATTGAATGAAATAATCTTTTTTTACTATCCACTTAGTCGTATGTTTTTTCTTTCTTTCTTTTTTTTTTTTTTTTTTGAGACGGAGTCTTGCTCTGTGCCCCAGGCTGGAGTGCAGTGGCGCGATCTCGGCTCACTGCAAGCTCCACCCCACCCGGGTTCACGCCATTCTCCTGCCTCAGCCTCCTGAGTAGCTGGGACTACAGGTGCCCGCCACCTCGCCCGGCTAATTTTCATGTATTTTTAGTAGAGACGGGGTTTCACCGTGTTAGCCAGGATGGTCTCGATCTCCTGACCTCATGATCCGCCCGTCTCGGCCTCCCAAAGTGCTGGGATTACAGGCTTGAGCCACCGCGCCCGGCCTGTGTTTTTTCTTTTTTAATGTAAAATGTGGTGAATTTTATTAATAGATTTTGCTCCTTTCTTGCTTTCTTTTTGGATTAATCAAGTGTTTCCACTTTTCTCATGTGAACTTATGAAATTCTTTTAGTAGTCACTCTAGAGATGAGAACCTGCATCCTTGTCTTTGTAGACTAATTCAAACTAGTACTTTTATCACTTCCCAGATCAGGAAAGACGACCTTTGAACACTTTCATTCCCTTCGTTTCCCTTCATGACTTTTGCACTATTGCTGTACTATTTAAGATCTACATATATTCTAAATGCTGCAAGTCTTTTTTTTTTTTTTTTTTTTTTTGGGCCAGTCCTCACTCCTCGCCCAGGCTGGAGTGCAGTGGCGGATCTCCGCTTCCACTGCAAGCTCCAGCCCCTTCCTGGAGTTCACGCCATTCTCCTCAGCCTCCGAGGTAGCTGGGACTACAGAGCATCCCACAGCCTCCGCCTGGCTAGTTTTGTATTTTTAAGTGAGGCCAGGGGTTTCGCACTGGGTTATGGGGATGGTCTCGATCTCACAACCCTCGTGATCCAGCCTGTCTGGGCCTCCCAAGTGCTGGGATTACAGAAGCAGAGCCACACAGCACCCGGCCAGCAAGTCTGTTTATTTTATACAATCAATTTGCTTAATCTTTACCATGCATTTACCCATTTTATTTTTCCTTCTTTGTATATTTGTGTGCTTCTACCTACAATTGCTTTCATTCTGTCTAAAGAACTCCCTTTAGTATTATCTAATGCTATTTTATTTTATTTTATTTATTTATTTATTTATTTATTTATTTATTTATTTATTTTTTGAGACAGCTTTGCTCTGTTGCCCAGGCTGGAGTGCAGTGGCACAATCTCAGCTCACTGTAACCTCCACCTCCCAGGTTCATGCAATTCTCATGCCTCAGCCCTCCCGAGTAGCTGGGATTACAGGTGCCTTCACCATGCCTGGCTAGTTTTTGTATTTTAAGTAGAGATGGGGTTTCATCATGTTGGCCAGGCTGGTCTTGAACTCCTGGTGGCCTCAAGTGATCTGCCCACCTCGGCCTCCCAAAGTGCTGGGATTACAGGCGTGAAGCACCACGCCCAGCCTTTTCTTTCTTTTTTTAAGACACAGGATCTCGTTCTGTCTCCTAGGCTCCAGTGCAGTAGCGCAATCATACCTCACCACAGCCTCAATCTCCTAGGCTAAAGCAATCCTCCCACCTCAGCCTCCTGAGTAGCTAAACTACAGGCACACACCACCACACCTGATTTAACTGTTTTTTTTGTAGAGACGGGGTCTTGTGGCTGGGCACAGACCCTCTAGTTGGGCACTAATTCGATTCCTTCTCACCTAAGGACAACCCCAACAGTTGCCCCTTTTCTCTCCAGCATAATAAGCTCCCTTTCTCTAACAAAGTCATTCTCAACAACATATAAACATGCTTATATTGCTCTATTAAAAAAACCAAGTCAGGCGCAGTAGCTCATGCTTGTAATCCTACCACTTTGGGAGGCCAAGATGGGGGGACTGTTTAAACCCAGGAGTTTGAGACCAGCCAAGGCAACAAAGTGAGACTGGGTCTCTGCAAAAAAAATTTTTTTAAATAGCTGGGTGTGGTGGTGTACCCCTGTGATCTCAGACTCCTTGGCCGTAGGCGATCTTCCCACCTCAGCCTCTCAAAGTGCTGAGATTAGACCGTGCCAGGCCTAAATGTGTCTTTGATTGTCTTCTAATTTCCAGCCTTTTTATTGAAAAGTAAGCTGTCAGTCTTACTGCTGCTCTTCTGAAGATTAATTTTATCCCCTCTATCTGCTTTTAAGATTTTCTCCTTGTGTTTTAGTTGTACAAGTTTTACTATGAGATCTAGGTATGATCTTCCTTTTATTTTTCCTGCTTGATATTCACAGGGCTTCTTGAATCTTGAACTATAATATCTTTCATGAATTTCAGAGAAGTCCTGGCCATTCCTTACTCAAATTTCTGCTCCATTATATTTATTCTCTAATTGTGGACTCTAGTTACACATATGTTTGACCGACTGTCTTGTCTCTTTATTGTTTTGTTTATTTTTTACCTTTAGGCCTCAGTCTGGATATTTCCTACCAGATTATTTTATAGTTCAGCTATGACTAATCTGTTAAACCCATCTGTTGGCCGGGTGTGGTGGCTAAGCCTGTAATCCCAGCACTTTGGGAGGCTGAGGCAGGCAGATCCTGAGGTCAGGAGTTCGAGACCAGCCTGGCCAACAGGGTGAAACCCCGTCTCTACTAAAAATACAAAAATTAACCAGGCGTGGTGGTGGCCACTTGTAATCCTGTACTCAGGAGGCTGAGACATGTGGATCACCTGAGGTCAGGAGTTCGAGACCAGCCTGGCCAACGGTGAAGCCCCGTCTCTACTAAAAATACAAAAATTAGCCAGGCGTGGTGGCGGCCACCTGTAATCCCACCTACTCGGAGGGCTGAGGCAGAAGAATTGCTTGAACCTGGGATGCAGAGGTTATAGTGAGCTGAGAAAGTACCACTGCACTGCAGCCTGGGCAACAGAACAAGACTCCATCTCAAAAAAAAAAAAAGAATAATTTTTAAAAACCACCTGTTACATTCTTAACTTCAGTAATATACTTCTTCTAGACTTTTTGTTCGATACTTTTTTTTTTGTTCGATACTTTTTTGATAAATTCTGGTTCTCTGCTGATCTTCATCTGTTTTCTTGTATATGTATTTATTTACAGTTATTTTAAAGCCCTTGTCCAGTAACTCTGTAGGTCTCTGTAGGTCCAGACCCTGTAGGTCTCTTTCTTTTTTTATTTTTTCTCTTTTGGTGTATAATTACTTCATCATATCTCCTGGTGTGCCTGTTAATTTTTATTCAGTGTCAGAAGTTACATTTGAAAACTAGAGGTAATTTGAGGCTCAGGATGATTTTCTGCCCTTTGAGAACTTTCGCTTCTTACAGGTAATTAGTGTATGGTGAGATCAGTTTAATCAGAATGGTATTGAGGTGATTCAGAGCTGGGTGCTTGTGACAGCTCATCTATTTCTAGTTGGCAGCGTTCACATGTCAGGGGGTCACAGTGGTAGCCAGTGGTGTTTTCCAAGCCCCTCCTTCATGGCAGACTGAGCTGCAGTTTCCCTCTGTCTCATACCTCAAGACTACTGGAAGCTTTGCTCAGCCTAATGTACTTTCCAGGTGCTGTCTGCCTCGATAGCCCTGAATTCCAGATTTTGTCTCTGTTCCCATGAAATTGCCACAAGCTCTGCTCAGCTTCTTATAAATTGGGAGATGCCTTATGGGCCCCCAGCTCACAGATGATACATAATATCAGACTTGACTATATCTTATTTCTCATTGGGATCTTGACCTCTCAAATTCTGGTTGTGCTGGTAGTTTCTTTTTCTTTTCTTTTCTTTTTTTTTTTTGAGACAGTCTCGCTCTGTCACCCAGGCTGGAGTGCAGTGGCACAATCTTGGCTCACTGCGGCCTCCGCCTCCTGGATTCAAGCAGTTCTCCTGCCTCAGCCTCCCGAGTAGCTGGGACTGCAGGCGCCCACCACCATGCCTGGTTAATTTTTGTATTTTTAGTAGAGACAGGGTTTCAATGTGTTGGCCATGTTGGTCTCGAGCTCCTGACCTCAGGTGATCCGCCCACCTCAGCCTCCCGAAGCGCTGGCATTACAGGTGTGAGCCACCGTGCCCGGCCTGGTAGTTTCTTAATGTTTTGAAAATGAGGTTTGTTGTTACTGATTTTTTTTTAATTTGTTGGTGGTGGGAGAGGTCAGCTTGTCTGACACTCACTGGTTTGTCTTAGCCAGAATCAGAAGTGATCACAATTGTCAATGTTGAATCAGTCTTGCATTCCCATAATAAACCCAGCTGAATTTATGATATATTATCATTTTAGTACACTGCCAAGTTTGGTTTATTTTGTGATTTAATAATTTTGACTTTGTTCACGAGACATTGGCTTGTAATCTTTCGTTTCTATCCTTGTCCTGTTGTAGTATTAAGGTTCTCTAGCTTCATAAAATCAGTGTGGGACGTTTCCTCTTCTCATAGTCTCTGAAGGAACTTAACAGGATTTTGTCACGCGCAGTGGCCCACACCTGTAATCCCAGCACTTTGGGAGGCCGAGGTGGACAGATCACCTGAGGTCAGGAGTTCAAGACTAGCCTGGCCAACATGGTGAAACCCCATTTCTACAAAAATACAAAAATTAGCTGGGCATGATGGCGGGTGCTTGTAATCCCAGCTACTCTCAGGAGGCTGAGACGGCAGAATTGCTTGAACCCGGGAGGCAGAGGTTGCAGTGAGCTGAGATCTTGCCACTTCACTCCAGCCTGGGTGACACAACACGACTCGGTCTCAAAAAAAAAAAAAAAGAAAGGAAAAACAGGATTTTATTTCCTGGTTTGGTATAACTCTCGTTTTGAGTATCTTTTCTAGTATAGCTATATCACATGATCCTTTTTTCCGTCCTAATCATTATTTGCATCTGTCTTCTTTTTATCTTGATCAGTCTGACAGGGTTTAATTTTATTAACCCTCTATTATTTTGATTAATTTCTCATCCCTTTGGGTTAATTGTATTATTCCCTTACTAATGTCTTAAATTGGAAGCTAATTTATTTTTTCAGCCTGTCCAAATTTTATATAAGCTTTCAGCCTGTGCATTTCTCTTTACTACTTTAGCTGTATTTGACAAGATCTGCAACTTCCACTGTTATTTCTTTGACTACTGGGTTATTTAGACGTGTAAGTCTTTGTTTTATATTGGAGTTTATTAATGTTTTCATTACTGGTTTCTAGCCTATTTATATTAATGTCAAAAAACATGATCTGGTGGCTCATGCCCGCAATCCTAGCACTTTCGAAGGCTGAGGCAGGAGGATCAGTTCAGCCTAGAAGTTCAGGACCAGCCTGGGAAACACAGTGGGACCTCTTCTCTATTAAAAAAAAAAAAAAATTAGGCCAGGCACGGTGGCTCACACCTATAATCCCAACACTTTGGGAGGCCAAGGCAGGCGGATCACCAGGTCAGGAGTTCGAGACTAGCCTTGCCAACATAGTGAAATCCCGTCTCTACTAAAAATACAAAAATTAGCCGAGTGTGGTGGCGCATGCCTGTAGTCTCAGCTACTTGACTTAGGAGGCTGAGGCAGGAGAATCACTTGAACCCAGGAGGCAGAGGTTGCAGCAAGCCGAGATCGCTCCACTGCACACCAGCACGGGCAACAGTGCGAGACTCTGTCTCAAAAAAAAAAAAAAAAAATTAGCTGGGCATGGTGGCGCATACCTGTCCTAGCTACACGGGAAGCTAAGGCAGGAAGATTGCTCACGTGCAGAAGGTCAAGGCTGCAGTGAGCTATGATGGCACCGCTGCACTCCAGCCTGGGTGACAAGACGGAGACCCTATCTCAAAAACAAAACACATGATCTGCATGATACCCAGTTCTTTGAAATTTATTGTATATTTTATGGCCAAGACTGGTCATTTTTAGCAAATGTTCCATGTGTGAGAAGTACATTTTATATGGGGTTTAGAGTTTTCTCTGTGCATGTGTGTGCGTGCGTGCGTGTGTGTACACACAGATGTTTCTTAGTTGGGGTCTGTTCATCTATTGACAGACACTTGGGTTGTTTCCACCTTGTGGTTACTGTGAATCAAACTGCTATAAACATTGGCGTACAAATATCTGTTTAAGTCTGTTTTCAATTCTTTTGGGTTTATACCCAGAAGTGGAATTGGTTGATCATGTGGCAGATCTATGTCTCGCTTTCTGAGGAACCACTTAGCTATTTTTCACAGCAGCTGCATCATTTTATATTCCCACCAGTAATGCACAGGGTTCCAGTTTCTCCACATCTTTGCAACACTTGCTTCCACTTTTCTTGATAGCTTTTGGGTTTTTTTTTTTTTTTTTTTTGGAGACAGGGTTTCACTCTTGCCCAGGCTGTAGTACAATAGTGCCATCATAGCTCACTACAGCCTTGACCTTCTGGGCTCAAGCAATTCTCCCACCTCAGCCTCCTGTGTAGCTGGGACTACAGGTGTGCGCCACCATGCCCAGTTTTTTGTTTGTTTTTTGGTTTTTTTTTTTTTTGGTAGAGAAGAGGTCTCACTGTGTTGCCCAGTCTGGTCCTGAACTCCCAGGCTCAAGTGATACTCCACCTTGGCCTCCTAAAGTTCTGGGGATTACAGGCAGGAGCCTTGATAGCTATCTTAATGGGTATGAAGTATTATGGTTTTGATGTGCAGTTCCCTGATGACTAATGCTGTTGAGATGTTGAGCATATTTACTGAACATCTGTCTATCATTGGAGAGATGTCCTTGTATATTTGAAAACTGGGTTGTTTATCTTTTTGTTGTTCAGTTGTAGGGAATTCTTATATACATATATTCTTGATATTAAACCCTTATCAGATACATGATTTGCAGATATTTTCTTCCATTCTGTGGGTTGTCTTCATTTCTTCATACTGTCTTTTTTTCTGTGAGACAGAGTCTCGCTGTGTTACCCAGGCTGGAGTGCAGTGGCACAATCTCAGCTCACTGCAACCTCCACCTCCCAGGTTGAAGTGATTCTCCTGCCTCAGCACCCCCGAGTAGCTGGGACTAATAGGCATGAGTCACCAGCCCAGCTAATGTTTGTATTGTTAGTAGAGACAGGGTTTCACCATGTTGGCCAGGCTGGTCTCGAACTCCTGACCTCAAGTGATCCACCCGCCTCAGTCTCTAAAAGGGCTGGGATTACAAGTGTGAGCCACTGCGCCCAGCTTTTTTCTTCATAGTGTCCTTCAATCCATAAAAAGTTTTCCATTTTAATGAAGTCCAGTTTTTCTGCTTTTTTTTCCTTCCTTCCTTTGCTTATGCTTTTGGTGTCTTAAGAAACCATTGCAGCCGGGCGCGGTGGCTCACGCCTGTAATCCCAGCACTTTGGGAGGCCGAGGCGGGCGGATCACAAGGTCAGGAGATCGAGACCACGGTGAAACCCCGTCTCTACTAAAAATACAAAAAATTAGCCGGGCGCGGTTGTGGGCGCCTGTAGTCCCAGCTACTCGGGAGGCTGAGGCAGGAGAATGGCGTGAACCCGGGAGGCGGAGCTTGCAGTGAGCCGAGATCGCGCCACTGCACTCCAGCCTGGGCGACAGAGCGAGACTCTGTCTCAAAAAAAAAAAAAAAAAAAAAGAAACCATTGCAAAATCCAAAGTCATGAAGATTTGGTCTTATGCTTTCCTCTGAGAGTTTGTTTGTTTGAGACGGAGTCTCGCTCCATCACCCAAGCCAGAGTGCAGTAGTGCAATCTCGGCTCACTACAACCTCTGCCTCCCAGGTTCAAGCGATTCTCCTGCCTCAGACTCCCAATGCTGGGATTACAGGTGCCCGTCAACAAGCCCGGCTAATTTTTGTATTTTTAGTAGAGATGGGGTTTCGCCATGTTGACCAGGCTAGTCTCGAACTCCTAACCTCAGGTGATCCGCCTGCCATTTATCAAAGTGACCTCTCCCCATCACATTCTTTTTTTTTTTTTTTTTTTTAGACAGAGTCTTACTCTGTTGCAGTAGTGCAATCTTAGCTCACTGCAACCTCCACCACCTGGGTTCAAGTGATCCTCCTGCCTCAGCCTCCCCAGTAGCTGGGATTACAAGCATGTACAACTACACCCAGCTAATTTTTGCATTTTTAGTAGAGACAGGGTTTTGCCATGTTGGCCAGGCTGGTCTTGAACTCCTTACCTCAAGTGACCCACCTGCCTCAGCTTCCCAAAGTGCTAGGATTGCAGGCATGAGCCACTGTGCCTGGCATTTTTTTTTTTTTCTAACCTTCCACACTACACCAATGTATCCACATTCTTTTTCGTTTTTTTATTTTCTTGAGACAGGGTCTTGGCACAATCATAGCTCTCTGCCACCTCAAACTCCCAGTCTCGTGGGGTCCTCCTGCCTCAGCCTTCCAAGTAGCTGGTTCTACCCCTGCACGACCTGGCTATTTTAAAAAATATTTTTTAAGACATGAGGGTCTAGCTTTATTGCCCAGGCTTGCCTCCAATTCTTGGGCTTAAGCAGTCCTCCCTCTTTGACCTCCCAAAGTGTTGGGATGACAGGCATGGGCCACTGCACTCACCCCACATTCTTTTTGGGTTTTTTTTTTTTTTTTTTTAGATGGAGTTTTGTGCTTTTGTTGCCCAGGCTGGAGCACGGTGGCACGATCTTGGCTCACTGCAACCTCTGCTTCCCAGGTTCAAGCAATTCTGCCTCAGCCTCCCAAGTAGCTGGGATTACAGGTGACTACCACCACACTCGGCTAGTATTTGTATTTTTAGTAGAGATGAGATTTCACCATGTTGGCCAGGCTGGTCTCAAACTCGTGACCTCAGATGACCTGCCCACCTCGGCCTCCCAAAGTGCTGGGATTCCACATTCATTCTTGAATAATACTTTCTCTAATGTAGAAATGTAAATTATACCTTTATCTGAATACTTTGAATATATTGTTTTACTGTTTTCATCCATTATGGTTGAGAGTTTGCTGTTAAACTCATTCCTTTGGCAGCAATTTTTCCTCGCCCTTTATTTTTTAAAATAAAAATTAATATGTAGGCCAGGCGCTGTGGCTCACACCTGTAATTCCAGTCCTTTTGGAGGCCAAAGCAGGAGGATCACTTGAGCCCAGGAGTTTAAGACAGACCTGGCTAACATAGTGAGATTTCATTCCTATAAGAAATACAAAAAAATTAGGCCAGGCACTCGTGTGGCTCACACCTGTAATCCCAGGACTTTGGGAGGCCGAGGCAGGCAGATCACCTGAGGTCAGGAGTTTGAGACCAGCCTGGTCAACATGGTGAAATGCCATTTCTACTAAAAACACAAAAATTAGCTGGATGTGGTGGCACATGCCAGTAATCCCAGCTACTCGGGAGGCTGAGGCAGCAGAATCATTTGAACCCGGGAGGCAGAGGTTGCGTGAGCCAAGATGGTGCCACTGCACTCTAGCCTGGGCGACAGAGTAAGATTCCGTCTCAAAAAGAAAAAAAAAAAAATAGCTGGGTCTGATGGCATGTGCATCTATAGTCCCAGTTACTTGGGAGCCCAGGAGGTTGAGGTGGCAGTGAGCTATGATGGCACCACTGTACCCCAGCCTGGACAACAGAGCAAGAGATTTTCTCAAATAAAAAATTTAAAAAGTTAATATTTGCATTATAGGAAACTGAGAAACACAAGAAGAACAAAGTCATCCACAATCACAGCTGTTTACAGTTTGACATGTTCTTCTAGGTCCTGTATGTATTTAGACACAACATCCAGTTTTATGGGATTGAGATCATACTTTCCTCCCTCTTTCACTGCCTTTTAAGAGCTTTCTTTGTATTACTGTAAGTAAGTATGGATTTTGCTTAGGATTCATTTGACTTCCTGGCTCTGAGGGCTGGAGCAATTTCTGGGGGAAAAAAAAAAAAAAATTTTTTTTTTTTTTCTGAGACAGTCTCACTCTGTCACCCAGGCAGGAGTGCAGTGGCACCATCTCGGCTCACTGGAACCTCTGCCTTCCAGATTCAAATGATTTTCCTGCCTCAGCCTCCTGAGTAGCTGGGATTATAGTCATGTGCCACCACACCTGGCTATTTTTTGTATTTTTAACAGAGACAGAGTTTTACCATGTTGTCCAGGTTGCTCTTGAACTCCTGGCCTCGAGTATCTGCCTGCCTTGGCCTTTGCCTTTCAAAGTGCTGGGATTACAGGCCTGAGCCTCCACATTGATAACCATGATCCCTCTGATTTCTCCCATCTCTCTGTCCCCTTTTAGAACTCTGATAGATGCATGTTCTTTCTCTTCCATGTCTCTGAATCTCTTTTTAGTAGTTTGTCTTTTTAAATACTTAGTCCTTACTTCTGTTTGTAAAAAGATAAGGTACCGGCCGGGCGCGGTGGCTCAAGCCTGTAATCCCAGCACTTTGGGAGGCTGAGACGGGCGGATCACGAGGTCAGGAGATCGAGACCATCCTGGCTAACACGGTGAAACCCCGTCTCTACTAAAAAATACAAAAAACTAGCCGGGCAAGGTGGCGGGCGCCTGTAGTCCCAGCTACTCGGGAGGCTGAGGCAGGAGAATGGTGTGAACCTGGGAGGCGGAGCTTGTAGTGAGCTGAGATCTGGCCACTGCACTCCAGCCTGGGCGACAGAGCGAAACTCCGTCTCAAAAAAAAAAGATAAGGTACCCAGGTACGATCTTATAATTTTTTAGGAAAGACTCCCTTTTATTCCCACACTTTAAACTAAGCCAGGCACAGGTCCCCACTGTCTACCCTGGGGGGCTCATTTTATTCCCCCCAGCTTAACTATTCGTTTAAAATAAATGTTTTGTTCTGTTCATGGGGCAGCTGAAGCACTTTGTACCTGGAGCCCTTTCAGCCCTCCTCTCCCTGTAGGGCTCTGCTACTCAGGACAAGTCCTCAGCAGGGTTGAACCTCTGTGCGACCTCCAGTGTGGCCTTGTTTCTATGATGGCCTGATTTTCCTCCTGCTCTAGTTCCAGAGCCCCTGTTTTATCTCCTTCCATTGTCTTACTATCTCTGCTTTGACTTATTTATGGATAAATGTTACAATTTTCATCTATTCCCTGGCAACAATTTCTGGTAAGTATTCATGTGCCATTTGCTGATCCTGTAATATCTTTAACTCCTGTGTCAGTTCCCTTTTAATTAGTAATTTCTTAATGAGGCGAATTCTTCCTTGATGAGCTCTTGTAAGTAGATCATTGTGAGATCGGGGCCAGGACTGTGTCCCAGGCCAGCAGGAATCATATGTGGGAATAGGGTGGGAATGGGTGCCTGGGAGAGTTCTATCAGGCTTTTCTTTTTTTTTTTTGAGACGGAGTCTCGCTCTGTCACCCAGGCTGGAGTGCAGTGGCCGGATCTCAGCTCACTGCAAGCTCCGCCTCCCAGGTTCACGCCATTCTCCTGCCTCAGCCTCCTGAGTAGCTGGGACTACAGGCGCCTGCCACCTCGCCCGGCTAAGTTTTTGTATCTTTATGCCAGCACCTTTTTTGTGTCTGGTGGGGGCAAGGTCTCACTTTGTCACTCAGGCTGGAGTGCAATGCTGTCATCACAGCTCACTGCAGCCTCAATCTACCTGGTTCCAGTGATCCTCCCAAGTAGCTGGGGCTACAGGCACATGCTACCATGTCTGGCTAATTTTTGTATTTTCTCTAGAGATGGGCTTTTACCACGTGGCCTAGGCCTTTCAAAGTGCCCGGCTATGCCAGTACTTTGATTTTTTGAGGCAGGGGGCCTCACTCTGTCACCCAGGCTGGAGTACAGTGGCATGGTCCAAGCTCACCACAGCCTCTGCCTCCCAGGTGGCTGGGACCACAGATGCGCCCCAGCGCGCCCAGCTAATTTTTTCTGTTTTTGTCGGGGACCTCCTGCCTCCCTAAGTACTGGGATTACAGGCATGAGCCACTATGCCTGGCTGATGCCAGCACTTTAAAACTGGAAGTCACAAGACAAGATCAACCTTGTATTCCTGGGTTAAATACTTATCAATTAGGATGTTTATTTTTTTACAATTCTTCTGATAGATCCTATTTGTTTATACTTTAAGACTCCCACATTTATGTTAGTGAAAGTGGTCCATTCTTGGCATGTCTTATCTGCTGTCAGAGTTCCTAAAACAAGTTGCATCATTTTCCATGTTTAATCTCTGGAACAGAATATATAAAAAAGGGATTTCCTGTTTCTTGAAAGTTTTTAATACCTCAGCTGTAAAACTTAGACCTAGTTCCTTTTCTGAGAAGAGTTCTGCTTCAGTTTCTTAAAAATATTTGAGTCTAATCAAATTTTTTCTTTTTCTTTTTTTTTTTTTTTTAAAGACTGAGTCTCGCTCTGTCACCCAGGCTGGAGTGCAGTGGCACGATCTCGGCTCACTGTAACCTCCGCCCCCTGGGTTCAAATGATTCTCCTGCCTCAGCCTCCTGAGTAGCTGGGATTACAGGCACCTGCCATTATGCCCAGCTAATTTTTGTGTATTTGTAGAGACAGGGTTCCATCATGCTGCCCAGGCTGGTCTTTAACTCCCGACCTCAGGTGATCCGCCTCAGTCTCCCAAAGTGCTGGGATTACAAGCGTGAGCCACTGTACCCGGCCTCTATTTCTTAAGACCTTCTTATGTTTTTCTGGAAAATGTTTTACATTTATACTCAGTTTTCATATTTGTTGCCATAAAATATCCTCAGGAAATGGGATGGGGTTCACTTTATATTTGTGTTTTTCTCAATGAGAATGGACTAATGTGTAGGTAAAATGAAGACCACCACCATCATGAAATAATGAGTTCTACCCTAAGGGAGTGCAGGGGGAGATCAAAAGCATGATGCCGTCCCCACAAATGCTGTGCTGTGCTAAATCAGTCTTCCCACCCTCTGCTTCTCAGTCTTAGGAAAAGTCCTCAGTGCAGTGGGCAGTGCCCAGCTACTGATGTCCCAGAAATTCCAGCAGTTCCGGGGCCTCTGTGAGCAAAACTTGGTGAGTGTGATTCTTCTTCCTCCACAGCAGGGCTTCCAGCCTTTGGCTGCCCACTACACTCTGCCAGCCCCGCGAAGCCTCTGTGCCCTCCTCTGTAACACAAACAGTGCGGCCAGTGGCAATGTGTGTCAGTGTCTACGCAAGAAAGGGGGCAAGAGCGCATGCCTGTAATCCCAGCTACTTGGGAGGCTGAGGCAGGAGAATCGCTTGAACCCGGGAGGTGGAGGTTGTGGTGAGCTGAGATCGCGCCACTGCACTCCAGCCTGGGCAATGAGCAAAAACTCCATCTCAAAGATTATATATATATATGTATATTTTTTCTGTAAGAAGACATTCAAGGTAAGAACTAAAATACCACTGCTGGGATTGGTGGCTTGGCTTTCTCCTTCCCTCTTACCTGTTAGGAGGGCTGGCCCTGCTGGGGTCAAAAGCAAAGTCCTGGGCTGTTCTGCCTGTGGGAATCTGTGTGCTCCCAGCGGGACGCAGTGGAGAGTGTTTGTCTCCAAGACCTGCAGAGACCTGGGGGTTGCATTGTCATGGAACAGAGTGACACGAGGGAGACAACATGGATTCCGTGATCTTCCCCACCTGGGAGTGAATGGGGCAATCGGTGTCACTCACACCATGGCCAAAAACTTGTATTTCTTCCTTGCAAAACAACTGTCTGCTTGGCATACATTAGGGACAGGAGTGCTTTCCTCACCACAGCCCTATAGGCTGTCCCCAAGGATCTCCACCACTAAGGCTGGTGCTGACCAGAACTGGCTTAGATTCATTCATACAGATACTGACCTGGACAGTAGGCCTCAAGAGCCCCCTCGGGTGCTGGTGGGGCCAGAGGAAACATGCTTCAGCAGGGTGCGGGGCAGGGGAAGCAGAGACGGGGTCGGGGGAGCAGGACAAGCCTCTGCTGAGCCCGCCCCACTGATCCCCATCTGGCCCACAGAACCCTGATGCCAACCCACGCCCCACAGCCCAGGACCTGGCAGGGTTCTGGGACCTGCTACAGCTGTCCATCGAGGACATCAGCATGAAGTTCGATGAACTCTACCACCTCAAGGCCAACAGCTGGCAGCTGGTGGAGACCCCCGAGAAGAGGAAGGTGAGCATGGAGCAGTGCGGAGGGGAAGTCCAGGGACAAATTCCTGGTCGGCAATAACGCTGCCCACATCGGTCAGTGCTGCTTGGCTCCCTTCTCCGTGTGTCGTCTTTGAGCTGGGGGCTCACGTCCATCACTGCGTGGGGTCCATGCTTGGCACTTGTCTAGCATGCCGCTTGCTCCGTATAGTTGAGGCTGCCCCTGAAGCATGTGTCCTGCCCTGCATGTCCAGAAAAGGGGGTCCTGGGAGAGGCACGCCCACAGCCTCAATCACGTTATAACAGAGGAGGTAGCAAAGTGGTCCCTTGTCCTGGGGCCCTGCTGCTAGTCCTGGGGTCTGGAGCCAGTTCTGTGACCTCGTGGTAGCCAGCCTCTTCCCCGAGGCCTCCTTCTGCAAACCAACAGAACCAGTGACCCCTATTGAACCATGGCCCTGTCTGCTCCCCTAGAATAGCCTGTAATAAAATGGGACCCGAAGCCCTAAATTTAAGTCTCTGACTGTACTCGGGCTAGCTCCTGCCCGAGTCTCAAGCTCCTGGTGGTTCAACATGAGGGTGGACACGGGGATCTGCCCATCCTGCTGCTCAAGCACCTTCGGAGTCTAGGCTTGCTTTCCGTTCCTGTGCCTTGTGCTCTTCCCACTGTCATCGCTTCTCGTGGCTTCCTGATTCCAAGTGTGTGTTGCTTGTGCCCGATGCGGGGAAGCTGGGGTGGAGACTCCAGCTGCCAGCATATGGTGGGGGTAGCGCCACACAAAATGTGGCACCTTTATTTTATTTTTGTTCCCTCCTCACTGTCTCACTAAAGGAAGAGAAGAAACCACCCCCTCCGGTCCCGAAGAAGCCAGCCAAATCCAAGCCGGCAGTGAGCCGCGACAAGGCCTCAGACGCCAGCGACAAGCAGCGCCAGGAGGCCCGCAAGAGACTCCTGGCGGCGAAGCGGGCAGCTTCTGTGCGGCAGAACTCAGCCACCGAGAGCGCAGACAGCATCGAGATTTATGTCCCGGAGGCCCAGACCAGGCTCTGAGACCGTGCAGGAGGAAAGAAATGATTTTAAATCATTAAAACCACAAAAACTAAGTGCGAATGGAACAGAGTTTTCTCAACCTTTGCTATGATTATTCTGTTTAGAGACCCTGAGCCAACTTTCAAATTGACGCATACAAGGGCTCACATTTGGCTTTTTTGGGTCCCTCCCAGCTTTAGGTTATGAAAATTTTACTCACAAAAAAATCAACAAAAATCACGAAACTAGAAAACTTTTTTTCCTCTTGCTGGCCGTGGTGGACTAGATAGATGGACGTCGGCAACTCCCGGCCCAGCCTCCAGACTGCGGTCTTTTTACTCCTTCTATCTGACGAGAACTCACACTAGCTTGTTTACAAGATGACGACAGTCCAAGGGCAGCCTTGGGCACCTGCCATGTTCCCTCCTCCTTTCCCCGGCTACCCCCTGCTCTGACCTTGGATTTTCATTCTTATGTTTTTCTCTTTTCCCTTCAGAGCTCACACAGTGGTCACCATTGTGGCAAGCAGCTTTCTGGGTCTCAGCCCTCTCTGCGGTTTGAGGGCCCAGAGGACAGAGAGATGGACACGCGTCCCCTCCCTCCCCCGCCAAGTGCTCACACACAACCTCACACGCGCGCACACACACGCAGATGGAGGCGCCTCACTGGGAGGTGCCCCGCCAGCCCTGGGCAGTGTCAGGCAGGACTCACCACTGAGCAGATGAGGGAGGTTTTAGTCTTGGAGGGGGAAATGAGACGAAGCCACAGTTATCACACTCCAGACTCCCGCCTTTTTATTCTCTCCAGCCCCTTCTTCCTTCAGCAAAATCTAGGACTCAGAGTGGCTTCCAAGGGGCTGTCTGTCCTCAGCCGCGCCTGTGTCTGGTGCCCGAGGGGCGGGCGGCGGTGTCTGTATGTATGTGTACATATGCACATAGACCTTAGAGTGTATATTTAACAAACGCCCATCTGCTCACCCATGCCCACCCAGCGCCGCCGCCGCTGGCTCTCGGGGCACCTGGCAGGAGGCGGGTGTGTGAATAGCATATATTTTTACATGTACTATATCTAGGTGTGTGTACAAGTGTGTGTAAAAATACATACCTTGTGTGTAAGCAGCCCTCTTTTATTTTTGGTCTCCACCCCCTCCCCCCTACTCCCAAGGGCCCATCTGCCCACCCTCTGAGTTTTCTTTTTTTTTTTAACCCCAATTATCCTCCTCTCTCTCCTGCCCCCCAATCCCACTCCCAGGGTGTCACGAGCCCTGAGCTGCAATGGCCTGGGCCTGCAGGGCAGGGTGGGGGAGGGCAGGGGCTCAGCCCCGAAGCCAGCTCAGTACCCGAGGGGCTGCTCTACGCTGTGTATGCGCCTCTCTGGCATCCGAGACATCCTCTTGGCTGGCGCTTGCTGCAGGGGGGACTCCCCCAGGTGAACCAAGGGCCTGCTCCGGGGCCCATTTCCAGCTTGGCCGCCGTCTGTGACCTTGGGCAAGTCACTTGACCTCTGTGTGCCTCAACTTCCTCCTCTGTAAAACGGGGACAGTCCCTGCCCCTCCCTACCTCACAGGCATGTTGTGAGAATAAATGAGGTAACGTGTACCAAGGGCTTGTGGCATTATTGCAGGGGGATGAGCAGAGTGGGCCCAGGAAACTGAGCCAGACCCCCCCCAAAAGGCAAGCTCTGTGGAGACAGCCTGATGCGAGTGCCAGCCAGGATGCCAGCTGTCACATGCCAGCTCTGTGATCTGGGGCAGGAAGATGGGGCTGACAGTCCCCTCTCCCGAAAATGAGTGTGCACTTACCAGCTTCCTGTTTGAAATAAACCCTTGAAAGATAGACGCTATCACAGAAGCAAGGATAGGCTGATAAAGACCACCCTAGAGGACAGTTTACACTCCCCACAGATCCACAGTCTGCACATTCTCCAGGGCGGGGTACTCAGTATCCCCCTGCCTTGCAGCTGCTGCCACTCTGTCGGGTGCAAGCCCTGAGTGCATCTCCAGAGCACCTCTACAGGCCCAGTGCTGGGGCAGAGCTCACTCTGGTGAGGGAGACATACTGAACGTGACAGACAAGGTCAAGTCAATGACAGGTGGTGAAAAACAAGACGCAGCAGAATGAGGCTGCAGGACCCCGCAGGGCGACTGCCAAACCCAACCTGGGCAGGAGTGTTCTGGTAGAGACTGGAAGGATGAGTGGGTAGCCAGCTTTGGGGGAGGGAACGGCACGCAGTCCACACAGAAGCAGGAGGTGCCGAGCCCTGGTGGTAGGAACATGCCTTTTTTTTTTTTTTTTTTTTTGGGGCAGTCTTTGTCACCCAGGCTGGAGCACAGTGGTGCAATCTTGGTTCACTGCAACCCCCGCCTCCTGGGTTTCCAGGGTTCAAGCAATTCTCCTGCCTCAGCCTCCTGAGTAGCTGGGATTACAGGCGCCTGCCATCATGCCTGGCTAATTTTTGTATTTTTCGTAGAGATGGGGTTTCACCCTGTTGGCCAGGCTGGTCTTGAACTCCTGACCTCAGAATCAGCCCCCATTGGCCTCCCAAAGTGCTGGGATTACAGGCGTGAGCCACCGCACCCGGCCGGAACATGCCTTTTAGGAAGTTCTCTGGCCAGGCTCTGGAGCCACAGATTCCTGGTCTCCTCCCTTGGCCCAACGTAGCCAAGAAGCTCATGACCTCAGGCCCAGTGGATGAACAGACCCTGCCTTCCCAGCAGCTTTGTTCAGGCTGCCCGGCCCTCCCCAGAGAGGTCCCTGGGAGCCCATCCCAACTGTGGCCAGACCCCAATACACCTGTTAGTGGTGACGGAGCATCTGGTGACCACAGGTGGCTCAGATTAACTCCGGGGCTGGCACCTTCCCAGACCTACCTCTACCCTGAGACCCAGCTGGCGGTGACTTGAAGGGTAAGTGAAGAGGTTTCCGGTTGCATCAGGCATTGAAGCAGAAGCTCAGGGGTGCAGCCAGCAGCCGGCTCTCCCGGATGGGCCATGGGGACTGGGTATGGACCCTAAGCCTTTCAGAGCCTGCTTCTCCTGTGGCAGGGGAAGGGACTTGAGGGTTAGATTAGGGTCTCAGGAGGGATCCTGCACTCTCTATTAAGCACAAGATGGGGTAGGGGTGTCTGATGTACAGAATCTGGACCCCCATACCCAGCCCTCCTGGCACAGCAGAGAAGATGCCCCCTCCATTGAATGAACAGTATAATAATGAACACATATCCGGCGGCCAGAATCACCAATTACCGGTATTTCGCTCATATGGGCATTATCCCTCTCGGATACATACACACCGTTTTCCCCGCGAGCCATCTGAGAGTCAGTGGCATACACTGATATTTCACCGCAAAACACATCACGCAGCTCCCAGGCACAAGGACGTGCCTGCACAACCACAACACCATCACCGCCCTCCAACTTAAGAAAGGATGTTCCAGGGAGCCCCTCCTTTACCCAGGAGAGCACTCAGTGCACATATTAATATGGCCTAAAGCACAGTCCATACGCCAGGTGCCCTCACAACCTTGTCCCTTACACCTTTTCCCTTTTATCCATCCAGGATCCCATTAAGGATCAGTCACTGCTTTCAGTTACCATGTCTGTCTGGTTTTTTTTCTTTCTTTTTTAGACAGGGTCTCACTCTGCCGCCCAGGCCGAAGTGCAGTGAGTGGTGTGATCATGGCTCACTGCAGCCTCAACCAACTGGGCTCAATCAATCCTCCTGCCTCAGCTTCCCAAGTAGCTGGGACCACAGGTACATGCCACCATGCCCAGCTAATTTTAAAATTTTTTGTAGAGATGGAGTCTCAGTTTGTTGCCCAGGCTGGTCTCAAACTCCTGGGCTCAAGTGATTCTCCCGCCTTGGCCTCCCAAAGTGCTGGGATCACAGGTGTGAGCCAACGTGCCAGGCCACCATGTCCTTCTAGTCTTTCTAGTCTCTTTACAAATCAAAATTTCCCTACTTTGTTGGTTTTGTTTTTCGAGATGTTGATGGTGTTTTATTTATTTTTTTTTCATGGGTTTTTTTGGTTTATTTTTTTTGTTTTGAGACCGTCTCGCTGCGACACCCAGGCTGGAGTGTAGTGGCGTGATCTTGGCTCACAGCAACCTCTACCTCCTGGGTTCAAATGATTCTCCTGCCTCTGCCTCCCAAGTAGCTGGGATTACAGACATGAGCCACCTCGCCTGGCTAATTTTTGTATTTTTAGTAGAGACGGGGTTTCACCATATCGGCCAGGCTGGTTTCAAACTCCTGATCTCACGTGCTCCGCCCGCCTCAGCCTCCTGAAGTGCTGGGATTACAGGCGTGAGCCACCGCGCCAGGCTGAAATGTTGGTGTTTTTGAAGTATCCAAGCACACTCTATAGAATGGTGCACCATCTGGGTTTATGTTTTCTCATGGCCAGATTCAGATTAAATGGTTTTCACAAAAGTATGACTTAGATGATGTCCCATGTCCTTGTACCTTGTTCCATCAGGGACGCATTTGTCACTTCAGGGAAAGGCTGACAGCAACTTCCCAGAGATGCTGGGAATGAGTCCTCAGCTTGTGTTTCCAAAGCCTAGTCCTTGAGGAAACAGGCGACCAGGACAGGGACAGACAGGAAGTGCCCTCCTAAAGGCTGCAGGATATGACCACAGAAGTGGCAGAGGGGACAGGAGACTGTCAGCCACCTGTAGGTCCCTGAGAACCCTACACGGCCCAGGTTTCCCTTGTAGAACCCCAAGCTCCCCAGGGCTGCATGTTTCCATAGTCAGCACAGAGAAGGCTCAGCTACCACCGGGAACAGCACTGGGCCTTATAGACAGGACAGTAGGACAAAGCCACTGTCACCAGGAGCCTGATGGCCAAGTACCACGCGGAGCCTGCATGGGCAAATGCTGTGGAGGACAGACCCACTGAGATGAGATTTCTAGCACCAGCAGTGGAATGGGCTTTACGACAGAAATTCTAACAGTCTCCTGCCCATCTGAATCTGTGGCTGATCTGAAAGCTGGTGTGGTCTCTGCTACCGCCCCTGCCTACCATATGGTGGCCACGGGAATTTTTCTTTCTTTTTTTTTTTTTGAGACAAAGAGTCTCGCTCTCTTGCCCAGGCCGGAGTGCAGTGGCGTGATCTTGGCCCACTGCAAGCTCCGCTTCCTGGGTTCACGCCATTCTCCTGCCTCAGCCTCCCGAGTAGCTGGGACTACAGGCGCCCGCCACCACGCCCGGCTAATTTCCTTTCTTTTTTTTTTTTTTTTTTTGTATTTTTAGTAGAGACCGTGTTTCATCGTGTTAGCCAGGATGGTCTCGATCTCCTGACCTCGTGATCTGCCCACCTCAGCCTCCCCAAGTGCTGGGATTACAGGTGTGAGCCACCACACTCAGCCAAGGGGAATTTTCAAAATGCTGACTGGCTGCATCACCCTCTGCTTAAAACCCCTAAACCCAGGCAGAGGTTGCAGTGAGCTGAGATCCCACCACTGCATTCCAGTCTGGGCAACAGAGTGAAACTAGGTCTCAAAAGAAAAGAACCATTTGGCAACCATCATATTGTAATAATGGAATCATCCATGGATGTTAAAAGTACTGGTGGCTGGATGTGGTGGCTGACGCTTGTAATCCCAGCACTTTGGGAGGCCAAGGTAGGTGGATCACCTGAGGTCAGGAGTTCAAGACCAGCCTGGCCAACATGGTGAAACCCCATCTCTACTAAAAGTACAAAAATTAGCTGGGAGTGGTGGAATGCACCTGTAATCCCAGCTACATGGGAGGCTGAGGGAGAAGGGTTGCACTGGGATCGCCAATGAACTGTACTCCAGCTGGGCAACAAAGTGAGACTCTGTCTCAAAAAAAAAAAAAAGTATTGGTTGAAATTTTTATGAGGAACAGAATATTCACAGTCCCAAAGGAGCACACCACAAATTACTTATTTTCCAATGTTCATGGATTGGAAGACTTAGTATTGGTAAGATGGCAATGCTCCCCCAAATTAATCTACAGGTTTGACACAATCCTTATCAAAATCCCAGCTCCCTTTTCTGCAGAAATTGAGATGCTGACCCTAAAATTCATATGGAAATGTAAAATTTACTACAAAACTAATGTAATCAAGGCTGGGCACAGTGGCTCATGTCTATAATCCCAACACTTTTGGAGGCTGGGACAGGAGGGTCACTTGAGCCCAAGAGTTTCAGACCAGCTTAGGCAACACAGTGAGATTCCATCTGTATAAAAAATACAAAAATTAACCAGGTGTGGTGACATATGCCTATAATTCCAGCTCCTCAGGAGGCTGAGACAGAAGGATCCCTTGAGCCCAGGAGGTTGAGACTACAGTGAGCTGTGATCACACCACTGTAGTCCAGACTGGGTGACAGAGAAAGACCCTGTCTCAAAAAATAAATAAATAATCAAGATTATGTAGTACTGGCATAAGGGTAGACATATATATCAATGAAACAGAATTAAGAGTCTAAAATAAACCCATACATTAATGGACAACTGACTTTAGACAACAGTGCCAAGGTATTCAATGGGGAAAGAAGTATCAACAAATGGTGCTAGTGTATAACTGGATATCCAAATGCAAAAAAGAGGAAGCTGGACCCTTACTTGGCAACATATACAAAATTAACTCAATGTGGGTTAAAGACCTGAAAACTCCACCCTGGCTAACACAGTGAAACCCCATCTCTACTAAAAATACAAAAAATTAGCTGGGTGTGGTGGCAGGCGCCTGTAGTCCCAGCTACTCGGGAAGCTGAGGCAGAATGACGTGAACCCGGGAGGCAGAGCTTGCAGTGAGCCGAGATCGCGCCACTGCACTCTAGCCTGGGCAACAAAGCAAGATTGCGTCTCAAAAAAAAAAAAAAAAAACTGAAAGCTAAAACTATCAAACTCTTAAAACAGAAGTGGGCCAGGCGCAGTGGCGCACGCCTGTAATCCCAGCACTTTGGGAGGCCAAGGTGGGCAGATCACGAGGTCAGGAGATCAAGACCATCCTGGCTAACACAGTGAAACACTCTCTCTACTAAAAATGCAAAAAATTAGCTGGCTGTGGTGGCGGGCACCTGTAGTTGCAGCTACTCGGGAGGCTGAAGCAGGAGAATAGCATGAACCTGGAAGGCGGAGCTTGCAGTGAGCCGAGATCAGGCCACTGCATTCCAGCCTGGGTGACACAGTGAAACTCCATCTCAAAAAAAAAAAAAAAAGACCTGAAAGCTAAAACTATCAAACTCTTAAAAGAAAACAGAAGTGGCCGGGCGCGGTGGCTCAAGCCTGTAATCCCAGCACTTTGGGAGGCCGAGACGGGTGGATCACGAGGTCAGGAGATTGAGACCATCCTGGCTAGCACGGTGAAACCCCGTCTCTACTAAAAAATACAAAAAACTAGCCGGGCAAGGTGGCGGGCGCCTGTAGTCCCAGCTACTCAGGAGGCTGAGGCAGGAGAATGGCGTGAACCTGGGAGGGGGGGGCTGGCAGTGAGCTGAGACCCGGCCACTCCACCCCAGCCGGGGGAACAGAGGGAGAGGCTAAAAAAAAAAAAAAAAAGAAAACAGAAGTGTAAACATTTATAACCTTGGATTAGGCAATGATTTCTTGGGTATGACACCAAAGCACAAACAACCAAAGAAAACACAGATAAACTAAACTTCAAGGTTAAAAACACTTGTGCTTCAGCGGGGTACGGTGGTTCACGCCTGTAATCCCAGCACTTTGGGAGGCTGAAGCCAGTGAATCACGAGGTCAGGAGTTCAAGACCAGCCTGACCAAGATAGTGAAAGCCTGTCTCTACTAAAAATACAAAAATTAGCCAAGTCCCAGCTACTCGGGAGGCTGAGGCAGAAGAATCACTTGAACCTAGGTGGCAGAGGTTGTGGTGAGCCGAGATCGCACCACTGCCCTGCAGCCTGGGTGACAGACCAAGACTCTGTCTCCAAAAAAAAAAAAAAAAAAACTTGTGTTTCAAAGAACACTATGAAGAAAGTGAAAGGATAACCCATATAATATGAGAAAATATTTCCAACTCATGTATCTGATAAGGGTACAATAGCCGGGATATATAAAGAATTTCTATAGCTCAAAATCAAAAGACAAATTTTTAAATAGGTAAAGGATCTAAATCGACACTTTTTTTTTTTTTTTTTTTGAGACAGAGTCTCACTCTGTTGCCCAAGCTAGAGTGCAGTGGCAAGATCTTGGCTCACTGCAAACTCCGCCTCCCGAGTTCAAGCGATTCTTGTGCCTCAGCCTCCCGAGTAGCTGAGACTACAGGCACCCACCACCACCCCCAGCTAACTTTTGTAATTTTAGTAGAGACAGGGTTTTGCGCCATGTTTGCCAGGCTGGTCTCAAACTCCTGACCTCAGGTGATCTGCCCGCCTCAGCCTCCCAAAGTGCTGGGACTACAGGCGTGAGCCACCACGGCCAGCCTAAACAGACACTTCTCTGAAGAAGACACACAAATCTCCAATGATAAGCATGTGAAAAATGCTCAACATCTTCAGTCACTAGACAAATGCAAATCAAAACCACAATGAGATACCACTTCACACCTGATAGGATGACTAGAATTAAAAAGACAAGCAGGGCCCGGTAGCTGTAGTCCCAGCTACCTGGCAGGCTGAGGTGGAAGGATTGCCAAGCCCAGGAGTTCAAGTCCAGCCTGGGGTAACGTAGTGAGACCCTGGCTCTAATACAAAGACAGACGAGTATTAGTGAAGAAGTAGAGAAACTGGAACCATACACTGCCAGTGGGAATTCAAAATGGTACAACATTGTGCAAAATAGTTTGGAAGTTCCTTAAAAGGTTAAACATAGAGGCGTTACCATAAGACCCAGCAGTTCCACTCTTATATACCTGAGAAAGTGAAAACGTATATCCACACATAAACTTGCAGATTAATGTTCACGGCACCATATTCATAATGGGCAAAAAGTAGAAACAACCCAAATGTCTATTAACTGACAAATGCAAAAGCAAAATGTAGCATATAGCCATACAACAGAATACTATTTGGCAATGAAAAAGACTGAGGTACTGGGACATTCTACAACACGGATGAACCCTGAAAACATTATGCTAAGTGAAAGAAGCCAGACATTGTATGACTGCATTTGTTTGAGTTTCTAGAGGAAACAAGCTGGCCAGGTGCGGTGGTTCACGCCTGTAATTCCAGCACTCTGGGAGGCTGAGGCAGGCAGATCACTTGAGGTCAGGATTTCGAGACCAGCCTGGACAACATGGTGAAAACCCATCTCAACTAAAAATACAAAAATTAGCTGGGTGTGGTAGCGGGTGCCTGTAATCCCAGCTACTAGGGCGGCTGAGGCAGGAGAATCACTTGAACTCAAGAGGCGGAGGTTGCAGTGAGCCCCGTGCACTCCTATCTGGGTGACAGGGCAAGACTCCATCTCAAAACACAAAAACAGGTTTCTACAGTAAACAAGCTGATAGAGAGGGAAAGTAGATCCATAGTCTCCAGGGGCTGGGATGAGAGGAGAATGAGAAATGGCTGCTAACAGGTACAGAGTTTCTTTGGGCGATTACTTACTAAAATGTTCTGGAATTACACAGTAGTGCTGATTACATAGCTTTGTAGATACACTAAATCCATTGAACTGTACATTTCATAGGTGAATTCTATGGTTTATAAAAGATAAAAATTTAGGATTTTCTTTAAAATACAGAAAACCTGTAGAACAAGAAAAATATTTGCAAATCATATCAAGGGATTAATATCCAAAATATATTTTTAAAACACCTAGAATCTTAAAAAACAAAACAAAACAAACAAAAAAACAGCTCTTTTACATAGGCAAAGTTTTTTTTTTTTTTTTGAGACCGAGTCTCACTCTGTCCACCAGGCTGGAGTGCAGCGACACGATCTCGGCTCACTGCAACCTCTCTGCCTCCCGGGTTCAAGTGAGTCTCCTGCCTGAGCCTCCCGAGTAGGTGGGATTACAGGCATGTACAACCACACCTGGCTAATTTTGGTACTTTTTATAGAGAATGGGGTTTCACCATGCTAGCCAGGCTGGTCTCAAATTCCTGGTATCAAGTGATCCGCCCACCTAGGCCTCCCAAAGTGCTGGGATTACAGGCAAGAGCAACCACACCAAGCCCCTTGTACACTGTTGATGGGAATTGAAAATGGTACAGCCACTACAGAAAACAGTTATTGCAGTTCCTTGGGATGTTAAAAATAGAACCACCATTTGATCCAGCAATTCCATTTC
Source organism: Papio anubis (assembly GCF_008728515.1). Classification (NCBI taxonomy): domain Eukaryota; kingdom Metazoa; phylum Chordata; class Mammalia; order Primates; family Cercopithecidae; genus Papio; species Papio anubis. Next base: position 63,714,549 of record NC_044991.1, read on the forward strand.
TGGGCATATACCCAAAAGAATTGAAAACAGAGACTTATATGTTCACAATGTCAGGTTAAAAAAGCAACAGCAGGAACTTGAAGAGACCCACGTTCACAGAAGCATTATTCAGAATCGCCAAAAAGTGGAAGCAACCAGTGTCCATCCATGATGAATGGATAAACAAAATATGCATACAATGGAGTATTATTCAGCCTTAAAAAGGACGAGAGCCTGGGCAAGACATGGCAAGACCCCATTTCTACAAAAAGAATTTTTAAAAAATTAGCCGGGCCAAGCGCAGTGGCTCAGGCCTATAATCCTAGCACTTTGGGAGGTCCAGGTGGGAGGACTGCTGGAGGCTAGAGGTTTGAGACCGGGCTGGGCAACACAGGGAGACCCTGTTTCTACAAAAGTAGAAAACTTAGCTGGGTGTACTGGCGCATGCCTGCAGCCCTAGCTACTTGAGGGGGTCGAGGCAGGGGAACTGCTTGAGCCCAGGAGGTCAAGGCTGCAGTGAGCTATAATTGTGCCACTGCATGCCACCCAGGACAACAGAGTGAGGCCCTATCTCAACCCCCCACCCCCAAAAAGAAATTCTGATATATGCTAAACATGGATGAACCTGGAGCTTGAGAACATTATGCTGGGTGAAATAAGCCAGTGACAAAAGGTCAAATGCTATATGATCCCACTTATATGAGACTCCAATGAGTAGAGAAACTCACAGAAAACAGAGATGAGTGATGGCTGCCAGGGCCGGGAGAAGGGGGCAAGGTGGAGTTAGTGTTTAACTGGCAGGGAGTTTCGGCTGGGGAAGATGAAAGCGCTCTGGAGATGGATGGTGGTGATGGTTACACAACAAAGTGACTGCACTTAATGCCACCAAACTGTACACTTAAAAACACTGAAAACGGTAATTTTATGTTATGTATATTTTACCACAATCAAAAAATAAAATTTAAAACAGGGATACTAAAGAAACATGATGACAAATGATCTTACTTTGGCTCTTGGACCAGAAAAAATTCCTCTAAAGGACACTATTGCGATAACCAGCACGACCTGAATATGGACTGTGAATTAGATCATTAAATCAATGTGAAAACTGTCCTGACTTTTATCATTGTACTAGGCTTATTTAAGAGAATCTCCTTTTTAGGAAGTACTCACTGAAACACGTAGAGATAACAGGACATATGTATGGAAGAAACTCTCAAATGGTTGGGGGTGGGAATAAATAAATATAAATGTATGTATATGTATTATATATATGTATATGTATATGGAAAGCAAGAAGAAAATATGATAAAACCCAATGGTAACAAATGGAGAATCCAGATGAAGGTATACAGGGTTCTTTGCACAGTTCTTGTAACTTTATCTTAAGTCTGAAATCATTTCAAAATAAAGTTTTTTAAAATTAATTTGTCCAAAGTAGAGTTTCTTATCCCTAAACTGCTCCACACAGCAAACCCATCTTAGAAAACGGCAGCTCTATCTTTCTGGTCGCTCAGATCAAAACTCTCAGGGTCCACCCTGACCCTTCTCTTTCACACCCATTCCAATCCACCCGCATATCCTCCCGGCTGCACCTCGGAAACAGTTTCTGCACTCGTCCCTCGGCCTCCCCGCTAGTCCGGATCACCTTGATCCTTGCTGGGTCGCTCCTCACAGGTCCCCTGCTCCGGGACTCGGCCACCGCTGCGCTATATTCAACACATCACCCAAAAGGATTCCGTCAAAACCCAAGCCAGGTCGTCACTCCTTGCTCAGAACCCTCCGACACCCCACGTGGCCTATAGGGAGCCACCGAGGGGTCCCTGCTCCTTCTCAGCCCCTCCGGCTCCCGCTCCCATCCTCCTGGCCTCCTGCTGCTGGCGACCCTGAGCCCAGGAGCCCTCACCCCCGCACCTCCTGTCTGCCCAATGTCACTGCCCACAGCACCCTGCAGAACAGCCCACGCGCCCCCCAGGTCCCCACTCCTTCGAGGCCCTAGGCCGCTGAGCTACTTGTTCATGGTATTTCCCTCCACGAAACCAGTGCTTCCCGAGTGGGTCCTTCGGTCCCGCTCTGGTGGGCGGCCGCTGATGTGGACAGAGCGAGTCATCAGGCATCGGGGTCCCTGGGGACTCCCTCACCCACCGTCTCTGCCCTCCCCCCGCCGAGAGCCGTTCCCACGGCTGTGCTCCCACGGCTCCCACAGCCCACACAAGCGGGAGGCCTCTGGGGAAGCGGCGCTGGACGTTCCGCTTGCCTCGCTGGAAGGGAAGGGGCAGCCCAGAGCGAACCCCCACTCCCCTACTCCCATTGCCTGCTCACCCCATCACCTCCCCTCCCTACAAGGCCCTCTGTGCAGCCAGGGCTGGCACAGCAAGGAAGGGGGGCTCACCCTAGAGCGCCCCCGCCTGCCAGCCCGTGGGCCGAGGCCAAATAAGGCCGGACGGCAGCGGAGGGCCCCTCCACCCCGCCCCGCGGCCCCGCCCCGTGCACATTCTTCTGCCTTGTAAGGCCCGGCTGCCACGCCCCGCCCCCGCCTAGAGTCCCGACCCGACGGCCGGCCCAGTTCCACGCACCCAGCGAGCCCGAGCGCCTTCTCCGCACCAGGTGGGAGCCGGGGCCCAGGGGTCTTGAGAATGGGCCTGATTGCCCAGGGCTGGAGATGAAAGGTGGCCCGGGCCCAACCCGGCTGTCACGGGAGACAGAGGCGGGCCCCACGGACTGGGATGTGGTAGGGTCTATTGGGCACAGATCGCGGGGTGAGCTGGGGCAGCGAGTTTGTTAGGGGCCGACAGGGACTCTGGCCAGGGGCGGGGCAGCAGGAAGACTGCTCTGGCCTCTGGGAAGCAGTGGTCCTGCAGCAAGGGAAGGCCGTCGTCCAGTCCCTGCCCCTTTGCTGAGGAGCTGGAGACGCCAAGCCCAGAGCTGCGGGGGGGCCGGGAAGCCTGGGTGCAAGGCTGCCGGGGAGGGGGGTTGCCGTCGCCAGTACCCCAGACCCAGTAAAGGCATGTGTGTCACAGATGGAGAAACAGCCCTGTGGGACTCCATGCCCCCACAGCATCCGTGTCCCCTCCCCATCTCCCATCTCCACACCCTGGGCCAGGAGAGAGGGACGGAGACCAGGGCACAGCCAGTGATGTATGCAGGGACCCAGGCTTCCCCTCTCTGGGTCATCTCGCCTGTGGGTGGGGAAGGTCTGCCGAGGGCCCTGATGGACTCACCTCTAGGGGGCAGGACGAGGACTCGGGCCTGGGAGAACCCCATACCTGCTCTTCCCAACCCTCCAGCTGCTCTAAGGAGGAGCCTCAGATGAGGTGCACTTGAGAGGCAGGCATCTGGCCTGCCCAGCCCCAGGGGCTGGAGGTCATGGGGGCACTGCCCTATGCTGGCTTCAGCCTGGCCTTTTCTGTTATGCTGGGAATCTGGACACCAGGATGGGGGACATGGTATATAGTCACAGCCAGGCCAAGCATCATTGCTGATCCCTGGGGTCTAGGGCCCCTGAATGGGGAAGCGATGGCCCCAAAACTAAAGGCCCCACCCATGCCTGCCCCTCACCCCTCCACCAGCTCTAGAAGGTGCCTCTGGACACACAGAGCCCTTTCCTGCTCCGCTGCCCCAGGCCCACCTGAGGACCAGTGCTCCGTTTTGTTCAAGCCTCGAGGGTACCAGGAGCCAAGTTTGCTCCCCACAGACCCAAACCTAGCCCAGGAATCCTGGCTTCCAGGTGGCCCCTCCCCCTCTCATGGGCACTCCATTCCCCTTCTGGGGCCTGTTTTTCTAGCTGCACCATGGGGGGCACCCCTGCCTCTGCCCACCACTTCCCACGATTGCTGGGGTGGACATGGCGGCCTTGTGCAAGCTCGTAACCACAGTGCCCCCAGTCACACCATGGCAGAGAGTGCAGACCGGGTGGCCATGAAGGCAGACGGGCCCAGCTGGGCTCAGACCCAGCTGTGGATGGCCTGGCCATGCCTGCCCTGGAGCTTCATGGAGTGTGGTAGGGACAGTGATGGCCATCACAGCCTCTGTTGGGCACAGTGCACTGCCCCTCTGCATGCAGCCTTCTGTGGGCGCCAGGAGTCAAAGTTCCCGAGAACACTAGACTCAGGCAAGGAATAGGCCCCTCCAAACCATGGGAGAGGAGGGGGCCGGCATCTGGGTACAATGGCACTCCCATCCAGGTCATGGGCGAGAAGGACTTCTGTCTACCTTCCTGAACCATGCAAGAAACACTGAGGGTTGGGTGTGTTGGTCCCTGGGACACAGGCAGCTACTGTCTCATGACTACAGGCAGTGATGGCCCTGGGGACCAGCTGGGGCTGGCCAGGATCCCGGTCCAGGGTTGATGATCTCAAAGGCCAAGGACCGAGAATGACTGGAACAGAGTCATGGGAGGAAGGCCTGGAAACAGCTCAAGTTGCAACCACACAGCCTAGGGTGAACAACAGGCAGAGCAGGGTTCCTGGAGGCCCTGGGCCCGGGGGTTCGGGCAGAGGAAAGAGGGGCCACAGTCCTGGAACTTTAGCCAGGCCCACTGCCCCAGCCGAGGGAAAGAGGCACTGGCTCTTCAGGAACATATCCCCACAAGCTGTGACAAGCATTCAGGGAAAGAGTCCCAGGCCTGGCCTCAGTTTTCCCATCTGTACAGTGGAAGCAGCAAACTGGCCGTAGTTGCCTTCATATAGTCATTCGTCAAACAAGCATCTGTTAGCCCCACTATGGCCTGGGATTGGCGTAAACTGGGGGGGGATCTATGCTGGCCCACAAGGGAGGGAGATCTTTAACTGTTTACTGTGGAAGCAAGCGTGCAGGGAACAGCTCCCCAGGAGGTGGGGGTCTCAAGAACTGGGCTGGAGAAGAAAGAGCACAGGGGAGGAGGGACCACAGAGGAAAGCCTGGAGTGTCCAGTGAACCACAGAGGTCCAGAGGGCAGGATTGTGGGTCACAAGCGGGACTCACACAGGGCCTTGAATGCCAGGATGAGGGACCCAGACTTGCTCTGAGGGACGGCAGGAACCTTCGAGGGCTTCAGAGTGACAGGTGTAGGTCGGCGTCTGTACGGGACAGAAGAGGCCGGCTGGAGGCTAAGAAGCCAGGTCTAAGCAAGGGTGAAGAAGCTGGGGTTCTCAGCCCAAGCAAGCCTCACTCCCTGATAAGCACTGGGGAGTGAGAACAAGCAGTGGGACCCAGGATCAGGCTATGACCACTCCCCACTGCGGGGCTGGTCGAGCTCCCTGAGGTGGGCAGGCAGGGGTTTGACTGCCCAGAGCCTCCTAGAACGTCAGGCGGGCAGTGGAGGGATGGAGTGGGAGGGTAAGGAACGGCAGGAATGCAGGACTGCTGATCCAGCTCCTTCCTGCTGGCCCAGGGAGCCTGGATGGCAGCCCAGGAGAGCCCTCACTGACTCCCACGAGTGGACCCACCTTGTCACATAGAAAGAGAGACGGACAGTGTAAATGCTATTAAGGATTAAAGGAGATAAAGCATGGTAACGGTTGGCACCAAGCCCAATCCTAAGTGTTTTACCCAAACAGTCACAGCCAAAATAGCTGACTCCATGCCCGGCACTGTTCCAGGAACTCTCCGGCACTGGGTCAGTTAATCCCTACTGCTGGGCACTCCTCATGTCCCAAGTCCCAGATGAAGACTCTCAGGCTCAGAGAGGCAGAGGAAGTTGTTCAGAATCGCACAGCCCACACTTGTCTGCTTTTGTGAAGAACTGGCTGGTGGGAGCCCCAAATCCGTGGGTAGCCTTGAATGCCAGGCCCAAGTGCTAAAAGCCGGTCTGGAGGAGGCAGGAAGTTTCCCTGGCCCAGAGTCATAGGGCCACCCGACCCCCACCCCTTCCTGCAGGGAAGCCCCACCCACCAGAAGCCAAGATGTCCAGCAAGCGGGCCAAAGCCAAGACCACCAAGAAGCGGCCACAGCGGGCCACATCCAATGTCTTCGCAATGTTTGACCAGTCCCAGATCCAGGAGTTTAAGGAGGCTTTCAACATGATTGACCAGAACCGTGATGGCTTCATTGACAAGGAGGACCTGCACGACATGCTGGCCTCGCTGGGTGAGCTGGGACAGGGACGGGGTGAGATGGATGGGGCCAGGCAGGCTCTGCCAGTCATTTACAGGGCCCCTCCTGTGTAGTGAGACGCGTGGTGTCCACCTTAGACAATAGTTGCCATTACTTAGTCCGTTCAACAGGGAAACTGAAGCACAAAGCAGGTCCATCACTGTGTCTGAACGTAGAGAGGCTGACCCCACAGTGGGCCTGTCTTAGGCAGATTTGTGCACTGGGCTGCCAGGTATCATTTCATTGAAAGAAAGGGGTCAGCTGGCCAGGCGCGGTGGCTCACACCTGTAATGCCAGCACTTTGGGAGGCCGAGGCAGGCAGATCACGAGGTCAGAAGATCGAGATCATCCTGGCTAACATGGTGAAACCCCGTCTCTACTGAAAATACAAAAATTAGCCAGGCGTGGTGGTGGGTGCCAGCTACTCTGGAGGCTGAGGCAGGAGAATGGCGTGAACCCGGGAGGCGGAGCCTGCAGTGAGCCAAGATCGCGCCACTGCACTCCAGCCTGGGCGACAGAGCAAGACTCCCGTCTCAAAAAAAAAAAAAAGAAAGAAAGGGGTCAGCATCTAAATGAAAGAGCGAACTGCAGGCTGTCCACTGCACAGATGGGGAAACTGAGGCCTAGAGGGGAGGCCAGACCAGCTCCCCTCCTTCAGAGGTCACCCATCCCAGGCTCTCATAGCCTCGCTGGTCCCAGTGACTTCCTCAAGATCAGGACCTTAGAACTAAGGGTACAAAAATCAAGTTCAATTCTCTACTGCAGATGGGGAAATACAGGCCCAGAGGCAAGGCCTCCAGAGACCATGCCCCAACCCACAGGCCTGCCCCGACATCCCTCCCAAAGTGCTGGCCACAGCCAGCCACTCTCAGCCCAGTTCTCGCGCACCCCTCATGCTGGGTGACAGCATCCAGACCAGACACTGCCTGGGGGAGGGAGAGTCCAGGACCAGAGGACACAGCCCCGTGACAGTCAAGCCTCGAGCTTTGGGGCCAGAGAGTCAGTCCCTGGTACAGCCCTGTGCACATTCCTCTTCCTGTGAAATAAGGCCATGGCCCTGATGTTTACCCACGAGGCATTGAGCAGGAGAACCAGGCAACCCTGAGTGGGAGAACTGACAGCACACTGCCCCTCGCCCTGAGGACCAAACCTCTCCCAGCTTCAGGCCAGGCTCGCTTGAAGACTCCCTCTCCCAGGAGGTCACCTGGCAGGAAGTAAACTCCAGGGTTCTTTTTTTTTTTTTTTTTTTTTTTCCTGAGACGAAGTCTCACTCTGTTGTCCAGGCTGGAGTGCAATGGCACCATCTCGGCTCACTGCAACCTCCGCCTCACGGGTTCAAGAGATTCTCCTGCCTCAGCCTCCCCAGTAGTTGGGTTTTACAGGCAGGCGCCTGCCACCACGCCCAGCTAATTTTTGTACTTTTAGTAGAGACAGGGTTTCGCCATGTTGGCCAGGCTGGTCTCAAACTCCTGAGCTCACCCGTCTCAGCCTCCCTAACTACTGGGATTACAGGCGTCAGCCACCATGCCTCGCCAACTCCAGGGTTCTTATCTGGGGCCTTCCCAGCTTCATGGAAGGACTGAAGCCTGGTGAGAGAAGGGGCTGGGCTTAAGTACCCCACAGGAGTCCTGGTGTCACAGCTCCTCTTGGGCCTCAGCTGCCCTGGCCATCCCAGGGGGACACAGCGGGGTGTGTGAGACTCAGGGACATGAAAATTTCCTATTTCCAAGGCCACACCCTGCACCCAGGCCCCTGAACTCCTGAGACTTCATGACAGCCCTGGGTGTCTACCCAAAAAAACATGCATTGTGTCTGTAGCTTGTATCAGTGGGTCTGCAGATGAGCCACACCCTCATCTTCAAGTTAAAAACAAGAGCAGCAAATATAATCATCATCATCATCATAATAAGCCCTGCAGGTATTATCTTAAATCTCAAAGCAATCCTGTTGAACAGATGCAATTATCATTCCTTCTTTACAAACAAGGAAACTGAGGCTCAGAGAGGTTAAGTAATTTACCCAAGGTCACACAGCTACCAAGTAGTGGGGCTGCAATAGAAACCTAGCAGTTGATTCCAGAGTCCATAGGCCTGTGCCAGTCATTGTTATGAGCCTTTTGCAACTACTGTCTTATTGTCTTCACAATTCCTCTAAGAGATGGGGGAAACCAAGGTGCACAGCTGGGATCCAAACCCAGGCCTGTCTGACAGCAAAGCACTATGTCTGGACTTAGGAGTTAGGCTGCCTGGGTTCAAATGCCAGGTCTACTCAAGTCTCCTCCTTACTTGCTGTCTGACCCTGGACAAGTTGCCTGGTCTCTCTGTGCCTCAGCTTCCGTACCTGTGAAGTGGGTAAGAATGCTGATTTCACAGGGTGGTGAAAGTTAAATGCAATAAGGCACGTGGGCCACCAACCACAGTAAGCAGTCTGCAGAGGGTTGTTTTTATTATACTTTAGTGAGCACTGCCGACTGCTGACATCCAGGCCACAGGAGGAAACTGGTGGAAGCAGCCAGGGACTCCAGACGCCCACTGCTGTGGCTGCCCTAACGCCATGCTTTCCAGTTCACAAAACCCACTACCTCCCGTCTCACACAGAACCGTGAAGGGCAGGGGTGGGGGACGGGGGTGGAAGTTGCCCCAGCTGGGGACAGAGGGCCCAGGACCACAGGCTAGAACACCCCACCTGCCACAGGGAAGAACCCCACAGACGAATACCTGGAGGGCATGATGAGCGAGGCCCCGGGGCCCATCAACTTCACCATGTTCCTCACCATGTTTGGGGAGAAGCTGAACGGCACAGACCCCGAGGATGTGATTCGCAACGCTTTTGCCTGCTTCGACGAGGAAGCCTCAGGTCTGTGGCGCCCCTACCACCACCCTGCATGCAAGTGGGGCCAGGGCCGGCCCAGGCATTCAGTGCCTCTGCCCCTAAGGGCCAGAACAGACATCACCCATCTCCCAGGTTCTGTTACCAGAACTATAAAAGCCAGGCCACCTCCTTATTGTACCCGCAAAGGCTAGGCCAGAACAGCCCATGCCCCAAGGCTCCTGCCTTCTTGATCTCCCCCACTGGCCCAATGCACATTCTCCATCTGCTTTAGACCTTTCCGGAAATCAAACCATTTCATGCCTTTCTTGCCAAGAAGGTATAGAAACTGGCTCCCATCCTCAGATCTCCTAACGGACGTTTTGTCCCTCAGCTCATTTTTCCCAGGGACATGTCAGGGTAATGATGGCCATAGTAACATTGCTTGGGCCCGCACGGGCCTGACTCCCTTCACAGTCCCTCACCAGAATGGCAACATGTTCATCCCAGTTTTCTAGATTAAACAGGCACACGGAAGCTAAGGGCCTTGACTAAAGGCACACAGCTAGGGAGAATGCGAATCAGCATTTCAACTCAGGCAGCGGAACTCCAGAGTTCATGCTTAAAACAGGGCATACCCAGGGCCCCCTGTGTTCACAGCCTCAAGTTCCCCAAGTGACACCTTGGAGGCAGTCCCACTGCACAACTCCTCCCCACAGGACCCAGGCACCCCTTCACGTGGGATCCGACACCCCTTCACGTGCATCCCCACACCCCTCCTGCCTCGTCCTCATTCCTCAGACTGACCAGAGACTAAGATGGTATCTTCCCAGCCCCTCTAGGTCTGCAAGAGCTGCCAGGGGGCTGAGGGATGGGGCTGCTGTGTGTGTCTCAGCCCGAGTTCCTGCTCTCACCCACCCTGCCCCTGCCCCCAGGTTTCATCCATGAGGACCACCTCCGGGAGCTGCTCACCACCATGGGTGACCGCTTCACAGACGAGGAAGTGGATGAGATGTACCGGGAGGCGCCCATTGATAAGAAAGGAAACTTCAACTACGTGGAGTTCACCCGCATCCTCAAACATGGCGCCAAGGATAAAGACGACTAGGCCACCCCAGCCCCCCGACACTCCAGCCCCCGCCAGTCACCCCTCCCCGCACACACTCGTCCATACCAGCTCCCTGCCCATGACCTTTGCTCAGGGATCCCCCCTTTGAGGGATTAGGGTCCCAGCTCCCAGTGGAAGAAACAGGCCAGGAAAACTGTATGCCGAGCTGAGGCAGGTATTCCCATGGTGACCCCAGAGCCCTGGGCTGGAGTCTCTGACACCTCCAAGGAAAGACCACCTTCTGGGGACATGGGCTGGAGGGCAAGACCTAGAGGCACCGAGGGAAGACCCCATTCCCGGCCTGCTCCCCGAGGAGGAAAGAGCTCTGTGTGCCCCCAAGGAGGAAGAGGCCTTGGGTCCTGGGATCCTACACCCCTTCACGTGCATCCCCACACAAATGCAAGCTCACCAAGGTCCCCTCTCAGTCCCCTCCTCTACACCCTGACCAGCCACTGCCGCACACCCACCCAGAGCGCGCCACCTGCCACGAGAGTGTGCTCAGGAGTTGCGGGCAGCATGGACATCTGTCCCAGAGGAGGCAGAATCTCCAATAGAGGGCTGAGCACTGCTTCTGGTCTGTGTGTCTGTGGTTGGGGTGAAATAAGGGGACCCCGGACCTGAAATCCTCTCCCACCTTCTCCTGCCATCCCCAGTTACTGCCCTGCTCCTCCCACCCTGGCCCAGGGAAGGACTGGGTGTCCTCCAGCCATATGGGCCCTGAAGCCCCTAGGGACCAGAGTCCCTAGTAAGTGGGCTCTATGTTCAGCTGAGACCAGCAGGGGCAGGGGATGGAGGGAATGGGCCTGTTGGCCTTCTCGGGGCTTGTGGGAAAGGGAGGACCACGGGAATCACCACAGCTAATCCTGTTGAGGGTTCCAGGCCTCTTGCGGGGCAGAGGTCAGGCCACACAGCCCTCAGGACTAGAGCTCCGGTTCCAGAAGAACATGGAGCCTCCAGGAACAGCAATGAGGCAGGCATCCCAGCAGCTCAGGGTTGGTGGTGGGAACGAGGGGTTTCCCAGCCCCAGGCAGCCGGAGGGCGAGTTCAGCCCCAGGACCAGCAGCGCGGCGGCCACAGCTTTCCATGCCCCTGTGTACGTAGGGTGGGCACGGCCGGGACCGCTGCTACTAGTGGATGATGGGGACACTGATGGCAGTGCCTGGGGCCTAAGAGGGGCAGAAAGAGCACTGAATGACTGAGCAGAGAATCCAGAGGGGCAGGGACTGCCTGGGTCACCCAAAGGGCCTGGGGCAGAGTGAAGGCCGGACCCACCCCACCTGACCCGGGTGAGTGGACCCAGCTTGGTCCTGAGGCCTTCTTCAGAAGTCACCCAGCGCAGGCAGCTGAAGCACTCAGCAAAGGGGGACCTGGGCACCAGGGGACCCTGTGCCTGACCAGGAGGCCCTAACCTCCTGCAGGCCTCAACGCCAGGCCCTCCTCAGAGCCCGGCTAAAACTCCTCATCCTGGCTCCAAACGGAGCCCCAAAAGCCCCCGGTATCAACTCTAGAAGGGGCGAGACCCGAACAAGCTCCAAACCAGGCCCAAATAGTATCCCACACTCGGTCCCAACCACGTTCTCACCCCTGGCCACAGGCTGCAGTCCTCCAGCTACACACACGGCCCTGGGCGACCCTCAGCCTAGCCACCTATTCGATGCTGCCAGACCCAAGGGTGTGGGAGGGGGGTCTCAGGGTGTCCCAGGGTACAGACCACACATGCCCGACACCAGGGTCATAAGGTCCTCTCAGCAGAGCCACTGCAGCACCAAAGGCATTTCTGGAAGGAGGCAAGGACGTGTCATCTAGATGTCAAGCCCCAGTATGCAATTCTGTCACAGCCCACCCCACCTCCACCCTGAGACAGAAGAGCTTCGCATACAGGCGGGAAGAGGTCAGGACCAGTCCAGCCTCACTGGCTTCAGAACTGGCCTGGGGGCTACTGTGACCCACAGGAAGGGAAGAGGAAAGCACTCTGGGCAGGGCAGGGCAGGGCAGGGCCTGCAGCACCCGCAGGCCAGCAGTAAAAGACCCCCAGAACTTTCCAAGTCTAGCACAAAACCCAGAAGCCACAAAGGAAAAGACTGGCAGATTTAAATGCATGAAGTCAAAATTATTTTTATAGGGCTAAAGAAACCATAAGCAAAGTGAAAAGCCAAATGCATACTGGGAGGAAATATCTGCAGCATATTTAACTAAACAAGAGTTAACACTAATCTGTATAAAGCTTCAATAATTCAATCAGAAAAACACAACGCGGTAGGAAAAAAATGGTAACGTGAAAAGGAATCTCAGAAGAAATGCATACACTTCTTTTTTTTTTTTTTTTTTTTTTGAAACAGAGTCTCGCTCTTTCTCCCAGGCTGGAGTGCAGTGGCACAATCTTGGCTCACTGCAACCTCCGCCTCCCAGGTTCAAGCGATCCTCCTGCCTCAACCTCCTGAGTTGCTGAGACTACAGGTACACACCACCACGCCCAGCTAATTTTTGTATTTTTAGTAGAGACGGGATTTCACCACGTTTGCCAGGATGGTCTCGATCTCTTGACCTTGTGATCCGCCCGCCTCAGCCTCCCAAAGTGCTGGGATTACAGGGGTGGGCCACCGTGCCCGGCCAAAATACGTACGCTTAATAAGAACATTTTAAATACTCACCAAATACTTTTTTAAGTGCTCAACATCATTGTAAAACTGTAAATTTTTCTATTTCTTCCTAGTATTTGTCTAGCTTTTTGAGACTGGGTCTCTCTTGCTCAGGCTGGAGTGCAGTGGTGTGATCATAGTTCCTGCAGCCTAGAACTCCTGGGCTCAAGCAATTCTCCCACCTGAGCCTCCTGAGCAGCTGGTACTATAGACCTGTGCCACCACACCTGACTAATTTTTTTTTTTTTTTTTTAGAGATGGGGTCTTGCTATGTTGCCCAGGCTGGTGTCAAACTCCTGGGCTCAAGCAATCCTCCCACCTTGGCCTCCCAAAGCGGTGAGATTACAAGTGTGAGCCACCACGCCTGGCCTTAATTGTTAAATGTTTGTGTTTTTTCTTTTTTGAGACAGAGTTTCACTCTTGTTGCCCATGATGGAGTGCAATGGCATGATCTCAGCTCACGGCAAGCTCCACCTCCCAGGTTCAAGCAATTATCCTGCCTCAGCCTCCCAAGTAGCTGGGATTACAGACACCCACCACCACACCTGCATAATTTTTTGTATTTTTAGTAGAGACGGGGTTTCACTATGTTGGCCAGGCTGGTCTCAAACTCCTGACATCAGGTGATCTACCTGCCTTGGCCTCCCAAAGTGCTGGGATTATAGGCATGTGCCACCACACCTAGCCAATTTTTAAATTTTTGTTAGAGATGGGGTCTCACTTTGTTGCCCGGGCTGGCCTCAAACTCTTGGCCTCAAGTGATCCTCCTGAGTAGCTAAGACTACAAGCGCATACCACCACACCTGACAGGTTCCTATTTTATTCCTCCAAAGGCTAGAACTTTTAAAACATTAGAAATTCCATTTATTTTCTAAAAATTTTTGTGTTTCCTTATCTTTCTGGCAGCCTCATTAGACCCTATAAAAGAATCAAAATGAATCTTAAATTTTTTTTTTTTTTTGAGACGGAGTTTCACTCTGTCACCCAGAATGGAGTGCAGTGGCATGATCTCAGCTCACTGCAACCTCCCCGCCTCCCAAGTTCAAGTGATTCTCCTGCCTCAGCCTCCTAAGTAGCTGGGATTACAGGCACGCACCACCATGCTCAGCTAATTTTGTATTTTTAGTAGAGCTGGGGTTTCACCATGTTGGTCAGGCTGGCCTTGAACTCCTGGCCTCAGGTGATCCACCCACCTCGGCCTCCCAAAGTGCTAGGATTACAGGTGTGAGCCCCAGCGACTGGCCTAGATCTTAAAATTTAAGAGACATTATAATTTAATTTGATATACTATGGTGGTAGAAGACTATTTCAAACTCTTATAAACACAGAGATTTGAAGCTTCAGTTCTACAATCTCATTCATATACCAAGTTAAACCAAAAAAACACAAAAACTCACTGATCCACATCTCAATGGGCTTTCTCCTTTCAATGTTTCCTTAAGTGACATGAGATCACAAGCATACAAAATAATGACCAAAAAAAATCTAACAAATCAGGTTTCCTGTCATCTCTCTCTAGATAAAAAACAGACCGCCACCATCCTGATAAACAAAGAGATCATAAAACCATTGTTGCCAGCTATGAGAAACAGCTTGGTCAAGAGCCAAACACAAAACAGAGAATCAGGCCAGCCATGGTGGCTCACGCCTGTAATCCCAGCATTTTGGGAGGCCGAGGCAGGTGGATCACATGAGGTCAGGAGTTCGAGAGTAGCCTGGCCAACATGGTGAAACCTCATCTCCACTAAACATGCAAAAATTAGCCAGGTGTGGTGGTGCACACCTGTAGTCCCAGCTACTCAGGAGGCTGAGGCAGGAGAATCACTTGAACCCAGGAGGTGGAGGTGGCAGTGAGCTGAGATCACGCCACTGCACTCCAGCCTGGGCAACAGAGTGAGACTCCTTTTCAAAAAAGGAAAAGAGGCTGGGGTGGGAGGATCGCTGAAAACCAGAAGTTCAAGGCTATACTGAGCTATGATCGCGCCACTGCACACCAGCCTGGGTGACAGAGGGAGACTCTGTCTCTTAAAATATATAAATAAATAAATAAACAAAAAAGGAAAGATAGACAGGTGGGGGAAAACACCAGAGTCTATGAAAGTATTTTGTTGTTGTTGTTCTTTTTTGAGATGAAGTCTCGCTCTGTCACCCAGGCTGGAGTGCAGTGGGGCGATCTTGGTTCACTGCAATCTCCACCTCCTGGGTTCAAGGGATTCTCCTGCCTCAGCCTCCAGACTAGCTGGGATTACAGGCACACACCACCATGTCCAGCTAACTTTTATATTTTTAGTAGAGTCTGGGTTTCACCATGTTGGCCAGGCTGGTCTCGAACTCCTGACCTCAGGTGATCCACCCACCTTGGCCTCCCAAAGTGCTGAGATTACAGGTGTGAGCCACCATGCCCAGCCTTACTGTATTGTTTTTTGGTGGTATTGTTATTTTTATTGTTTTTTTCTTTTTTTGAGATGGAGTTTCGCCCTTGTTGCCCAGGCTAGAGTGCAATGGCGCGAACTCGGCTCACCACGACCTCCGCCTCCTAGATTCAAGCGATTCTCCTGCCTCAGCCTCCCGAGTAGCTGGGATTACAGGCATGCGCCACCATGCCTGGCTAATTTTGTATTTTTAGTAGAGACGGAGTTTCACCATGTTGATCAGACTGGTCTCAAACTCCCAACCTCAGGTGATCTGCCTGCCTCAGTCTCCCAAAGTGCTGGAATTACAGGCGTGAGCCACCACGCCACTTATTTTCTTTTTTTTTTTTTTCTGTAGAAGCAGTCTCCCTATGTTGCCCAGGCTGGTCTCAAATTCCTGGGCTCAAGTGATCCTCCTGCCTCATGATATTTTCTATCAGAAGTTGGTTGAATCCATGGATGCAGAACCTGCAGTATGAAGGGACAACTGCAGTCAGAAAGAAAAGCAAATTAAAGATAAGAAGCCATTTTATGCCCATCAGCTTGTCAAAATTTAGAGAGAGGGATAATACCATTGGAAAAGATGCAGAGAAGTCTAAGGCATGGGTGATGGGAGGACACACTGGCGCACCAGTGCAGGAGAGCAACCACGAAGCACCTATGAGCAAGCAAATCCCTTCTGATTCAGCAACTCCACACTTGGAAACGAATATGAGAATTGTCCCTAGGCCCAGAAGGGGCAAGAACATGTTCACTGAGGCAGCACTGACAGTAGCAGGGAATTGAAGGGAACCTACGTATCTATCAAGAGGAAAATCAGCAAGTGAAACGTGATGAATGCATACTGTGGATACCGTGCAGGACTCAATGTCCACATATCAACAAGGCTACATATCAAAAGCAATGTGAGGGAGAAAAGACAAGGGATGAGAATATCGCCCAAGAACTTCAGTGTAATTTTAAAACATGCAGACTTAACCACTGCAGAATTGCCCAAGGGACTCTTCATACATAGCCAAGGACCCATTCAAAACCCTCAAGAGTGGATTCCTAGGGTGGGGTGGGGCTTAGAGGTGGTGCCTGGGGACATAGTGATGACCTTGTGTCCTGAATGCAGTGTGTCATATGCAAGTGAGGAGGACAAGGAAAAGATGGAGCCACCCTTACTGGGAAGACAGAAAGAGTGAAGCTTATATAAGACAGTACCTGAAATTAACAGGGTCCTACCTGATGAATAAACCTCAGTAAGGACAAGCATGGATGGAGAAAGGACACAAAAACTGATGGAGGTTTATCTGCAATTCAGAAGGAACCTTGGTCATCACCCTTAACTGATGAAAAAACAAAGCCAATTGCCTGGGCGCGGTGGCTCACGCCTGTACTTCCACCACTTTGGGAGGCCAAGGCGGGCAGATTACCTGAGGTCGGGAGTTCGAGACCAGCCTGGCCAACATGGAGAAACACCATCTCTACTAAAAATACAAAATTAGCCGCCCATGGTGGCGCATGCCTGTAATCCCAGCTACTAAGGAGCCTGAGGCAGGAAAATCGCTTGATCCTGGGAGGCGGAGGTTGCAGTGAGCCAAGATCACGCCACTGCACTCCAGCCTGGGCAACAGAGTGAAACTCTATCTCAAAAAACGAATAAACAAAGCCAAAGTGAAGGAGGAACTCTGCCCGTGGTCTCAGGGCTAGAGATTGGGGCAAGGTAAGGAGAAGGATGTGGAGCCAGATGGAACGCAAATGCCTCTGTGAGATCTTTTTTTTTTTTTTTGAGACAGTCTATCTTTGTCGCCCAGAATGGAGTACAATGGTACGATCATGGCTCACTGCAGCCTTGACCCCCTGGGCTCAAGCAATCCTCCTGCCTCAGCCCCCACAAGCAACTGTGGCTCCATGTGTGTGCCACCACACCTAGCTAATTCTTGTATTTTTTGTAGACATGGGGTTTCACCATGTTGCCCAGGCTGGTATATATTATTTTTAATCATTCTGTGCACAATACAAAGTTTTGACTGTGACCCATCACACCTGGTGAATTGTGGAGTATTCCATGCGTGGCGCCATGTTGGTGCTCAAAACGTTTCAAATGTTGGAGCATTTCAGACTTCAGATTTTCAGATCAGGGATGTTCAACGTGTATATAGTAAGAAAACACACAGGATGTGCATTTATTGAATGAAGCCCCATTCAATAAATATAATGGTGTAAAAGCAAATACGAGAACTGCACCCAAGCAAATAACAGCAACTAAAAAGCAAGCCACAATGCAAAAAATATAATGAGGGAATTCCTACCCAGCACCTGCTGCAAAAGTCAACAAAATCTGGCACAAAGCCACAAAACCCGTTCCTGCCGGACACGATGTTGCCACACTTCACCACTAGGGGACGACGAAGGTCACACAGCGAATTTGGGCCGCAATGCTCAGAATTCCCAGACAGGCATGGCCTCTTCAGCACCAGTAAGGTCCTCCAAGCTGAAAGATGCTAGGAAGCAATCTCAAGGGACTAGCAGCCCCAGGCCTATTAAGCCCTCAAGAGTCTAAATCAGCCTGGGGTGCCCAAGGGCCCCACTTTGTGCCATTCTCTTCCATCCACAATATGGGCATGTTATAAGAAGGTAAGGAAGGCTGGGCGTGGTGGCTCACACCTGTAATCCCAGCACTTTGGGAGGCTGGGGCGGGTGCATCACTTGATGTCAGGAGTTCCAGACCAGCCTGGCCAACATGGTGAAATCCCGTCTCTAATAAAAATACAAAAATTAGCTGGGCATGGTGGCAGGCGCCTGTAAAACCCAGCTACTGAGGAGGCTGAGGCAGGAGAATCACTTGAACCCGGGAGGCAGAGGTTGCAGTGAGTGGAGTGCCTGGGCAACAGAGCAAGACTGTCTCAAAAAATAGGCCAGGCGCGGTGGTGCACGTCTGTAATCCCAGCACTTTGGGAAGCTGAAGGGGGTGGATCGCCTAAGGTCAGGAGTTCAAGACCAGCCTGACTAATATGGTGAAACCCCATCTCTACTAAATACAAAAAATTAGCCAGGTGTGGTGGCCTATGCCTGTAATCCCAGCTACTTGGGAGGCTGATGCAGGAGAATCGCTTGAACCTGGGAGGCAGAGGTTGCAGTGAACCGAGATCATGCCATTGCACTGGACAACGAAAGCAAAACTCTGTCTCAAAAAAAAGAAAAGACAGCAGGGAAGCTGCAGAACAGGCCAGGCACCGTGGCTCACAGCTGCAATGCCAGCAGTTTGGGAGGCCAAGGTAGGCGGATCACTTGAGCACAGGAGTTCAAGACCAGCCTGGGCAACATGGCAAGACCCCATATCTACAAAAAATATAAAAATTAATCAGACATGGAGGTGCATGCCTGGAGTCCCAGCTACTAAAGAGGCTAAAGTGGGAGGATCATCTGAGTCTGAGAGGTCCAGGCCGCAGTGAGCTGAGATTGTGCCACTGCAGTCCATCTTGAGTGACACAGCGAGACTGTGTCTCAAAAAAACAAACAACAACAAAAATCAAAATTAAAATTAAATTGCAGAAGGCATTTCTTAGAAAGGGGTAAAAGGGGTAAGTGAGTCATATGCCAGCAAACAGGATATCATCCCCACTTCAGAGATGAGGAAATAGAGGCTCAAAGAGGTAATGCAACCTATCCAGGCTCAATCATACCACTAGGGAACATCAGAACCAGACTCAAAGCCAGGTGGGTCAGACCCTTGTCACTGGGACACTGTACCCCCAGACATATCTGTGAGAAGAGATAAACAGTCAAGGAGAGTATCTGAGGGAGGGAGGGGATATGAAGAAATGACTTCCTCCCGCAGAGACCCTCCATGCCTTCCCCAAGTGGTCCAAGAAGGCCATCCCAATTCCCCGAGCCACAACACTTGAGGATGGGTGTCAGGCCTTCACTTGGCTCCCCTTCCTAGCAGGACCCCCAGAGCTACAGAGTCAGTTTGTTCATTCAGCAACGGCTCCTAAGTCTCACTCAGACATTTCCACCTTCAGTTCTTAAGTGTGACTTGATTTTCTCCCCATGTTGGCCCCTACCTTCACCCAATCCCTCTTCAAACTCTGGAAAGCTCTAAGCCAGAATCCTGCCCAAGTCACCAGACTTGTCATACTGTTCCCACTGGGCCCAGAACCCCTTTATCTGAGCTTTAAACTTTACAAGGACCACTGTGATTTTCAGTTTTTTGGTTTTTTCCTTAAATAAAGATGGAGTCTTGCCATATTACAGGGGCTGGTCTCAAACTCCTTACCTCAAGTGATCTTCCAAACTCAGCCTCCTGAGTTGCTGGGATTACAGGCAGCCACCACCATGCTCAGCTGTGATAGTCTTTTTTAAAAAACTTGAAGCATGGGCTGGGTGCGGTGGCTCACGCCTGTAATCCCAGCACTTTGGTAGGCTGAGGCAGGCGATCCCTTAAGCTCAGGAGTTCAAGACAAGCCTGGGCAATATGGCGAAACTCTGACTCTCCAAAAAAAACAAAAACAAAAACAAAACCTGAAGCATAATTCACGTATGGAAAAATGCATAAATGTCAAGCATGCAACTACACGACCTGCAATGGCCTCTTAACTGGCCTTCCTGACCCTCTCCTCTACCCTCCACAGGGCCATTTCAGGTTGCACTTTCCAAGTCTATCTGACCACATCACTACCCCAGCCAAAAACCTCCAATAGTTTCTCCTGCTCTAAGGATGGAGATCCTCAGAAACAGAATTATAAGCACTCATCTTTGAGAATGAAAAATGAGGCCAGGCGCAGTGGCTCACACTTGGGAGGCCAAGGCAGGCAGATCATTTGGGGTCAAGAGTTGGAGACCTGCCTAGCCAACACGGTGAAACCCCGTCTCTACTAAAAATACAAAAATTAGCCGAGTGTGCTGGCACGTACCTGTAGTCTCGGCTACTCAGGAGGCTGAGGCAGGAGAATTGCTTGAACCCGGGAGGTGGAGGTTGTAGTGAGCCAAGATTGTGTCCAGCCTGGGCAACAGAGAGAGAACAGAGAGAGATTCTGTCTCAAAAAAAAAAAAGGAAAATGGAAAAGTCAGATCTAAATCTGCCTTTAAGAAGGGAATCCACTGGCTGGGCACGGTGGCTCACACCTGTAATCCCAGAACTTTGGGAGGCTGAGGCAGGCGGATCACGAGGTCAGGAGTTCGAGACCAGCCTAGCCAACATAGTGAACTCCCGTCTCTACTAACAATACAAAAATTAGCTGGGTGTAGTGGCATGCACTTGTATTCCCAGCTACTGGGGAGGCTGAGGCAAGAGAATCGCTTGAACCCGGGAGGCGGAGGTTGCAGTGAGCCAAGATTGTGCCACTGCATTCCAGCCTGGGTGACATAGTAAGACTCTGTCTCCAAAAAAAAAAAGAAAGGAATCCACTTTAGTTAAAGGGGAACTATCAGGCACATAGTACTTTGCCTTTTTTTTTCCGTCTTTATTTTTTTTTAATTTTTTTCCCTTTATTTTTTTTCCTTCTTTCTTTTTGAGACAGGGCCTGTGTTGCTCAGACTGGAATGCAGGAGCATGATCACAGCTCACTGCAGCCTTGACCACCTGAGCTCACACTCTTCTCCCACCTCAGCCTCCTGAGTGGCTGAGACTACAGGCACGCACCACCACGCCTCGCTAATTTTTTTATTTTTTGTAAACACGGGGTATCGCCATCTTGCCCAGTCTGGTCTCAAACTCCTGGGCTCAAGCAATTCACCCACCTCAGCCTCCCAAAGTGCTAGAATAACACTTGTGAGCCATCGTGCCCGGCCTTGGTACTTGGTCCTTAAAGGACACTGTTTATTATTGAAATGCTGAGCTGCAAAATGTCTCCATCTGGGGTGATGAGAAAGTAGACTTACAACCCAGTGAACCAAGAGCGTAGCTTCACTGAGTATGGAAGCTGTTGGTCGACCTCAATTTGACGTCTGATTAAGTTTAACTATTTGCTATTGTTGCATTTCCTTTTCTTTCCTCTTGGTTTGTCCTTGTCCCATAGCTGTGTGGGGTTTTTAAAAACCATGTAATTTGGCCAGGCGCAGTGGATCATGCCTGTAATCCTAGCACTTTGGAAGGCTGAGGAGGAAAGAATGCTTGAGGCCCCAGGAGTTCAAGACCAGCCTGGCCAACATAGAAGTCCCCATCTCTATAAAACATTTAACAAATTAAGCTGGATGCAGTGGCTCACGCCTGTAATCCCAGCACTTTGGGAGGCCGAGGCAGGTGGATCACCTGAGGTCAGGAGTTCCAGACTAGCCTGGCCAACATGGTGAAACCCTGTCTCTACTAAAAATACAAAAATTAGCCGGGCGTGGTGGCATGTGCCTGTAATCCCAGCTACTTGAGAGGCTAAGGCAGGAGAATCACTTGATTCCGAGAGGTGGAGGTTGTAGTGAGCCAAGATCACGCCACTGCACTCCGGCCTGGATGACAGAGCGAGACTCTGTCTCAAAAAAAATTTTTTTATATATATATGGCTGGGTGTGGTCACTCAATCCTATAATCCCAGCACTTTGGGAGGCCAAGGCAGGTGGATCACCTGAGGTCAAGAGTTTGAGACCAGCCTGACCAACACGGTGAAAGCCCGTCTCTACTAAAAATACAAAAATTAGCCAGGTGGCCAGGCGTGGTGGCTCAAGCCTGTAATCCCAGCACTTTGGGAGATCGAGACAGGCGGATCACGAGGTCAGGAGATCGAGACCATCCTGGCTAACACGGTGCAACCCCGTCTCTACTAAAAAATACAAAAAATAGCCGGGCGAGGTGGCAGCGCCTGTAGTCCCAGCTACTCGGGAGGCTGAGGCCGGAGAATGGCGTGAACCCGGGAGGCGGAGCTTGCAGTGAGCTGAGATCCGGCCACTGCACTCCAGCCTGGGCTACAGAGCGAGACTCCGTCTCAAAAAAAAAAAAAAAAAAAAATTTGCCAGGTGTGGTGGTGGGTGCCTGTAATCCCAGCTACTCGAGAGGCTGAGGCAGGAGAATCACTTGAACCCCAGGAGCCTGAGGTGGCAGTGAGCCAAAATCGCACCATTGCACGCCAGCCTGGGAGACAGAGCAAGACTCTGTCCCAAAAAAAAAAAAAAAAAAAAAAAATCCTTGCATGTTAGTGCACACCTGTAGTCTCAGCTACTTGGAAGGCTGAGGCAGGAGAATCCCTTGAACCTGGGAGGTTGATGCCGCAATGAGCGCTGACTGAACCACTCAACTCCAGACTGGGCAACAGAGGCTGTGTCAAAAAAAATAATTTTTTTTTTTTTTTGCAGTGAGCCAAGATCGTGCCACTGCACTCCAGCTCTGACAGCACGGTAAGATTCCGTCTCAAAAAAAGAAAAAAAAAAAGAAAACCCATATAATGTGCCCACTCTATTGGCATAATAAAATTAGTTTTGGCAAATGTTCCTTTATACCCCTCTTTAAATCAAGCCCTTCTCCCACCCCTCACCCCAGGAAACCACTGATTTACTTTCCATAAATTTCTTTGGCTTTTCTAAAATTTTATATGAATGGGTTATACAATATTTATTATTTTGTGTCTGGCTTCTTTCACTTAGCATAATATTTGTGAGATTAGCCTATGTTATTGTGTGCAAATATAGTTTTGAATGCCGAGAAATATTCCACTGTATAGACAGAATACAACCAATTTACCCTTTTACCAGTCGATAAACATTTGGGTTGCTTATAGTTTGGGGCTATTATGAATAAGGTTATTACGAATATTCATATACAAATATTTTGCGTGGACATATGCTTTGTCCTCAACCAAAAAGGACAGATTTCTCTTTGGTGCTTCCTGCCATTCCACGTAAAACATAAATATTCTCTGTCAATTTGACTTACTACAGAAACTACTCTTTCTCATATGAAATACACACACACAGCCGGGCGCGGTGGCTCACACCTGTAATCCCAGCACTTTGGGAGGCCAAGGCGGGTGGATCACCTGAGGTCAGGAGTTCAAGACCAGCCTGGCCAACATAGTGAAACCCTGTCTCTACCAAAAATACAAAATTAGCTGGGTATGGTGGCGCATGCCTGTAATCCCAGCTACTTGGGAGGCTGAGGCAGGAGAATTGCTTGAACCCGGGAGGCAGAGGTTGTGGTGAGCCGAGATCACGCCATTGCACTCCAGCCTGGGCAACAAGTGTGAATCATTCACACACTTTTTTTTTTCGCTCTGCCATCCAAGCTGTAGTACAGTGGCGCAATCTCGGCTCACTGCAATCTCCACATCCCAGGCTCAAGTGATTCTCCTGCCTCAGCCTCCAAAGTAGCTAGGATTACAGGCACCCACCACGATGCCCAGCTACATACACACTGATTTGTGAAACACATCAGACCGACCAGGCGCGGTAGCTCATGCCTGTAATCCCAGCACTTTGGGAGGGTAAGGTGCGTAGGTTGCTTGAGCTCAGGAGTTTGAGACAATCCTGGGCAACATGGTGAAACCTCATCTCTACAAAAAATACAATTCGCCAGGCATGGTACAATGTGCTCGTCATCCCAGCTACTCAGGAAGTGGAGGCGGGAGACAGAAGTTGCAGTGAGCTGAGATTGAGTCACTGCGCTCCAGCCTAAGCAACAGAGTGAAACCCTGTCTCAAAAAATAAATTTTTAAAAAGAAACGCATCAGATAATTATAGAAGTCATCAAATGTGACTAGTGAAGGTGCTTTTTCTGTAACTTTCCCTACTGCTTGCCAAGCCATCGGCAGGGCATGGCAGGAGTATTTTGTTGCTTCTCTCTCATGACAGCCTCAGGAAGAGACAGTGCTGCCACCCAGATGGGAAATTAGGCTCAGGGAAGGTGGGGGAATGACCCAAGGTACACCCACCTCAGGGCTCGCCGAAGTCAAGATACATCCCAGGGCAGAGGCCTGAAGAATTGGCTCCACCACTGACTTACTGTGAGTTCTGCCTGGGCCTCAGTTTGATAATTCCCTCAGAATCACAAATCTCTCATATTCTTCTGGAAAAGTCCTGACTTCAAATATTCTGCTCCTGACAGGTGTGATGGCTCCTGCCTGTAATCCTAGCTCCTCAGGAGGCTGAGGCACGAGGATCACTTGAGCTCAGGAGTTCAAGACCAGCCTGGACAACATAGGAAGACTCATCTCAAAAAAAAAAAAAAAAAAATTATTCTCCCATCAATCATCAAAAAGTCCAGGAAATGCCAACAGTAGTCCCAGCTACTCATGAGGCTGAGGCGGAAGGATTGCTTGAGCCCAGGAGGTGAAGGTTGCAGTGAGCCTTGATTGCGCCACTGTACTCCAGCCTGGGTGACAGAGTCAGACCCTGTCTTTAAATAAATAAATAAATAAATAAATAAATAAAATATTTCACCCAACCACAGTAGTAAGTTGGAACAAGAAAGCCAGCATGAAATTAGCCGGGTGTGGTGGTACACACCTGTAATCCCAGCTACTTGGGAGGCTGAGGCGAAAATCTCTTAAACCAGGGAGATAGAGGTTGCAGTGAGCTGAGATCGCACCACTGCACTCCAGCCTGGGTGACACAGTGAGACCCTGTCTAAAAAAAAAAAGAAAAAGCCAGCATGGAAAGCCAGGTGGGAAGTTTTCTTATCTAACTGCCTCCATATCCCTCTTACTAAATTACTCTGGGCTTAACCAAGGAAGACAGTTAGAGCCTGACCCTTGAGGGGGCCAAATAAACAAAGACAACAAAAGCAGCCGTTAAATGGCTCTGCAGGAGGCAGAGGGAGAGAAGTGTTTTTGCTCCAGAGAGGAAAGGGGAGAGGGAAGGAGGGCTGGGAAATGCACAGAAGAGGAGACCAGAGTCAGGAGCTGGATAGTGACAGGAGGCTGCGTACTGGTGGGCCAAGTCAAACCCTGCAAAACCAGGGCCTAGAAGGTGCCCAAGGATGGAGAACATGGAAACTGATCTCTGTCTTTTTGTCAAGTGTGCCTTTCCTCTCATCCTCCAGCACTAAAGGGCTCAATTCCCTTGTGTCACCAAGGTTTGGTGACTGCAGAGTCTAAGGTGAGCCTGGCAGAGATGAAGGCGAAAGACTGAACTGTGGAAACTATCAACTTAGCCCATTTTGTGCTTCTATGACAGAATACCTGGGACTGGTAACTGATAATGAAGAGAAGTTTATTTGGCTCACAGTTCTGGAGGGTGAGAAGTCCAAGATCAAGGAACTACATCTGGTGAGGGCCTTCTTGCTGCCTCATCACATGGTGGAAGGCCTCTCACATGGTGAGAGAGTACACAGGAGAGAAGGCAAGAGAGTGCTGAATTCACATTTTACCAGGAATCCATTCCTGTGGTAACAGCATTAATCCATTCATGAGGGCAGAGCCTCTTAGAGGTCCCATCTCTCAACGCTATTGCATTGGGGATTAAGTTTACAACACATGAACTTCGCGCATGGGGCACATTCAAGCCACAGCAACTACACAGCACCAGGGTATGCTGCACGCAAGCAGGCCCCAGAGGCCAAGATGATGGAGAGTGGGAACTTCTAGAATCTACAGGCATCTGGGGAAAGCCTGAGGACTTCCTCAGAGTACGGAATAAAATTTCAGCTGGTCTTATCAAGATCCAGGGCAGGAAGACCAAGTTGACAAAGATCACTTAGATGAATCCAAAATGAATGAGGATACAGGAGGTAGAGAAATACCAGAAGTCACACCTTCAGGGACAGGGCAGTTGGGACGGGCATAAGAGCATGGGCTCGGGAGTCAAGATCGTCTGGGTCTAAGATAGTATTTCCTACTAAAGCAGGATATTTTATAATTTTAAAAAGGTCATTCCATCAAAAAGAGGTAACGTTTTAAACATATATGGAAACAGCAGAGCACCAAAATACAGGAAGCAAAGGCTGACAAATGAAGGGAGGAAACAACAGTCAGTTGGACTTCAACTCCCACTTTCAATAATGGATAGCACAAGTAGGCAGAAGATCAATAGGAAACAGAAGTCTTGAACACATGACAACACTACCAACCACCCAGACCTAACACGGATCTACAGAACACTGCACCCTACACCACCTAGACCTAACACCCATCTACAGAACACCGCACCCTACAACCACAGAATACAACACTACCCACCACCTAGACCTAATGCCCATCTACAGAACACCGCACCCTACAACCACAGAATACAGGTTCTTTTTTCTTTCTCCATTTTTTTGAGATGGGATCTTGCTCTGTCAACCAGGCTGGAGTGGAGAAGTGTGATCACAGTTCCCTGCAGCCTCAACTTCCCAGGTTCAGGTTATCTCCCACCTCAGCCTCCCAAGTAGCTTGGCGTATAGGCATGTCCCATCCCAGCTAATTTTTTTATTTTTTGTAGAGATGGGGTCTCACTATGTTGCCCAGGTTGGTCTCAAACTTCTGGGCTAAAGGGATCCTCCCACCTGAGGCTCCCAAAGTGCCGGGATTACACGCATAAGCCACCGTGCCAGGGTCAGATTATTCTTAAGTGAACATGGAACATTCTCCAGGAAAGACCATATGCTAGGTCATAAAACAAACCTCAATTAATTTAAAAGGACTCAAATAATACAAAGTGTGTTCTGTGAGGACACTATAATGAAATTAGAAATTTGGGAAACATGGGAAACTCACAAATACGTGAAATATGTGGAAATTAAACAACATACTCTAAATAATGAATGATTCAAAGAAGAAATCCAAAAGGGAATTAGAAAATATTATGACATGAATAAAAAGGCTTAAAATTTATGAAATGCAGCTAAAGCAGTGCTTGAAGGAAAATTCACAGCTATCAATGCCTTTTTATTCCTTTGAGACAGTGTCTTGCTTTATTGCCCACACTGGAGTACAGTCATGCAATTGCGGCTTACCGCAGCCTCACACCCCTGGGCTCAAAAAATCCTCCCACCTCAGCCTCTGGAACGGCTGAAACTACAGGCGCAACCCACCGCACCTGGCTTAATTTTTCTATTTTTTGTAGGGATGGGGTCTTGTTACATTGCCCAGGCCGGTCTCAAACCCCTGAGCTCAACTGATCCTCATCTCAGCCTCCCAAAGTGCTGGTATTACAGGATGACCCACTATGCCTGGCCATACGTGCCTTTTTTTTTTTTTTTTTTTTTTAATTTATTTTTGAGACGGAGTCTTGCTGTGTCACCCAGGCTGGAGTGCAATGGCACGACCTTGGCTCACTGCAACCTCTGCCTCTCAGGTTTAAGCCATTCTCCTGCCTCAGCCTCCCGAGTAGCTGGGATTACAGGCGCCCGCCACCACGCCTGGGTAATTTCCTATTTTTAGAAGCGGGGTTTTACCATGTTGGCCAGGCTGGTCTTCAACTCCGGACCTCAGGTGATCCGCCCACCTCGGCCTCCCAAAATGCTGGGATTACAGGCATGAGCCACCGCGCTCCGCCCATACGTGCCTATTTTTTTAAAAAAATGAAGATTGTAGGCCAGGCACAGTGGCTCACGCCTGTAATCCCAGCACTCTGGGAGGCCAAGGCGGGCAGATCACGAGGTCAGGTGACTGAGACCATCCTGGCTAACACGGTGAAACCTCATCTCTACTAAAAATACAAAAAATTAGCTGGGCGGCCGGGCGCGGTGGCTCACGCCTGTAATCCCAGCACTTTGGGAGGCCGAGACGGGCGGATCACGAGGTCAGGAGATCGAGACCATCCTGGCTAACACGGTGAAACCCCGTCTCTACTAAAAATACAAAAAAAAAATTAGCCGGGCATGGCGGCAGGCGCCTGTGGTCCCAGTTACTCAGGAGGCTGAGGCAGGAGAATGGCGTGAACCCAGCAGGCGGAGCTTGCAGTGAGCCAAGATCACGCCACTGCACTCCAGCCTGGGCGACAGAGCGAGACTCTGTCTCAAATAAATAAATAAATAAATATTGTAAATCAATAATCTAACCTTCCACTTTAAGATACCAGAAAAATTAGAAAAGAAGAGCAAACTAAATTTAAAGTAAGCAAAACACAAGAGGAAAAGCAACAAATGCTGGGGCAGAAATGAATGAAACAGACAACAGAAAACAACAGAGAAAATAAAACCAAAAGTTGGTTCTCTGAAAAAAGTCAAAACAACTGACGAACCTTCAGCTAGACTGACCAAGAAAAAAAGAATAAAGACTTGAAATTACTAGAGTCAGAAATGGAGAAGATAATATTACCATTAACCTTTCAGGAATAAAATCCTACCTCCTCCAATGACCAGTTTTATAACCTCAGGTGTTACTTAGCCCCTCTGTGCCTCCCTTTTCTCTAAATCTTTTTCTTTTTCTTTCTTTTTTTTTTTTTAGACAGAGTCTCACTCTGTCGCCCAGGCTGGAGTGTAGTGGTGCAATCTCGGCTCACTGCCACCACAACCTCCACTTCCCAGGTTGACACCATTCTCCTGCCTCAGCCTCCCAAAGTGGCTGGGACTACAGGCACCTGCCATCATGCCTGGCTAATTTTTTGTATTTTTAGTAGAGACAGGGTTTCACCGTGTTAGCCAGGATCATCTTGATCTCCTGACCTTGTGATCCACCCGCCTCGGCCTCCCAGAGTGCTGGGATTACAGGTGTGAGCAACCATGCCTGGCCCTTTTCTCTATTCTTTAATCCCAACACTTTGGGAGGCTAAGGCAGGTGGATCACTTGAGCACAGGAGTTCAAGAGCAGCCTGTGCAACACGGCAAAACCATGTCTCTACTAAAAATTCAAAAATTAGCTAGGTGTGGTGGCGGGCGCCTATAATCTCACCTACTTGGGAGGCTAAACCATGAGAATCGCAGGAACCTAGGAGGCGGATGTTGCAGTGAGCAGAGATCACGTCACAGTGAGACTCTGTGTCAAAGAAAAAGAAAAAAGAAAAAAAAGCAGTGTACTCCTAGATCCTACGAAGGCTGCAACCCAGACCCTGCCAAGAGATCAGAAATTTATTTTCCAAAGAATACAGAAGGTCCTGGACTGATGGACACCAGGCACAGGAGAGGGAGAAGACAGCAACAACAGAAGGTTTATACAGAAAGTAATATACTCAGTGTTGAGGATATCCAGACCCTTAGTCTTCTTCCACTCAGCTTGGGAACACCGTCAGCGAGGCACAGAGCTCACTCAGGCCTTCATGCCCCACTCAGCTCCCAGGGACCCAGACCTTCCAGTACAATGGAAAAATGAGACTATCAGGGCACAGCTCTCATCAAAGAAATTCCAGGCCAGGCACACTGGTTCATACCTGTAATCTCAACATTTTGGGAGGCCAAGGCAGGTCAGGAGTTTGAAATCAGGCTGGGCAACATGGTGGAACCCCATCTCTACTAAAAATACAAAAATTGGTCAGGTGCAGTGGCTCACACCTGTAATCCCAACACTTTGGAAGGCTGAGGTAGGTGGATCACCTGAGGTCAGGAGTTCAAGACCAGCCTTGACAACATGGTAAAACATTGTCTCTACTAAAAACTCTAAAAATTAGCGGGCATAGGCGGGCATCTATTGTCGCAGCTACTCAGGAGGCTGAGGCAGGAGAATCACTTGGACCTGGGAAGCAGAAGTTGCGGTGAGCCGAGATCGCGCCACTGCACTCCAGCCTGGGCAAGAGCAAAACTCTGTCTCAAAGAAACACACACACAAACAAAAAACAGCCTGGACAACATCATGAAACGCCAGCTCTACAAAAAATTTTAAACATTAGCCAGGTATAATGACGCACACCTATAGTCCCAGCTCCTCAGGAAGCTGAGGCAGAAGGATCCCTTGAGCCTGGGAGCTCAAGTTTACAATAAGCTATGACTGTGCCACTGAACTCTAGCCTGGGTGACAGAGCAAGAAGACTATTTCCAAAAAAAAAAAAATAAAGACCAGGCACAGGCACAGTGGCTTACACCTATAATCCCAGATCACTTGAAGCCAGGAGTTTGAGACCAGTCTGGGCAACACAGCAAGACCCCATTTTTATTAAAAATAAATAAAAAGAAAAAAATTTGGCCAGGCGTGGTGGCTCATGCCTGTAACCCTAGCACTTTGGGAGGCTGAGGCAGGCAGATCACCTGAGGTGGAGAGTTCAAGACCAGCCTGACCAACATGGAGAAACCCCATCTCTACTAAAAATACAAAATTAGCCGGGCACATGCCTGTAATCCCAGCCACTCAGAAGGCTGAGGCAGGAGAATCGCTTGAACCCGGGAGGCGGAGGTTGCGGTGAGCTGAGATCCTGCCACTGCACTCCAGCCTGGGCAACATGAGCAAAAACTCCAGTCGCCAAAAAAAAAAAAAAAAGAAAAGAAAAAAAATCATAGAGATAAAAAGGAGAAGAGGGGTTACCAGCAGCTTCAAGGAGGAGAGAATAGGGAGTCACTGCTTAATGGGTTCAGGGTTTCCATTTGAGAAGATGAAAAAGTACTGGAGATGGATGGCAGGTGGTTGTATAACATATGAATGTACTTAATGTCACCTGAAAATGGTTAAAATGACAAATTTAATGTTATGTCCATTTTACCATAACAAAAGAAAAATCTGAAAAACATTATTTCCAACCTAAACTTCTACCATACATTGCTGATGGGAATGCAAATGCTGAGAGTTTCTCCTACAGATAGCCTCATACTCATGTGAAATGATATATGTGCAAAGTTACTGCAGCACTGACAGTGATAACAATTCCGGCATCAAAATCCAAATGACAATTAACAAGAGAATCATCAGACGGAAGCGAGATAGCCACGTAAGGGCATAAGGACAACTGCTGAAAAAAATGAGGAAGCTCTTCATGTAGCGACAGAGAAAGGTCTCCAAGACATGCTGCTAAGTGAAAAAGTCAAGGTAAAGAACACAGTACATGAACTGCCCTTCACTTAATGATCCCTTTCCAAGTTTTATTTTAGGCTCAGCGCACCTGTAATCCCAACACTTTGGGAGGCCGAGGTGGGCGGATCACTTGAGATCAGGAGTTCGAGACCAGCCTGGCCAACAGGGTGAAACCACATCTCTACTAAAAATACAAAAATTAGCTGGAGGTGGTAGCCTGCACCTGTAATCCCAGCTACTCTGGAGGCTGAGGCAGGAGAATCGCTTAAACCGGGAGGCAGAGGCTGTGAGTCGAGATCATGCCACTACACTCCAGCCTGGGCAACAGAGCAAGACTTCGTCTCAAAAAAAAAAAGTAAGTTTTATTTTAGAAAAAAATAAATCAGAATAAAAGACAAGAAATCCCAATTTCCAAAGGGCCAGAAGAGACAAGTTATAACTAGATATTCTAAAAGGTTATGGCTTATCTTTGACAACATACTCATCCTAATGGTTGAAGACAGATCCAGGTTTCATGGGACCCGAACCTTCTATAATTTTTGGAGCCCCCTTTTAGAAAAAGAATGTAAAATTAAATATACAAAATCTGGCACAAATGTGAATGTTTATTCAAAATGAGAAAAGGAAAAGAAATTATAGCAGATTATAAATTTTTTTTTTTTTTTTTTTTTGAGGCGGAGTCTCGTTCTGTCACCCAGGCTGGAGTGCAATGGCCGGATCTCAGCTCACTGCAAGCTCCGCCTGCCGGGTTTACGCCATTCTCCTGCCTCAGCCTCCCGAGTAGCTGGGACTACAGGCGCCTGCCACCTCGCCCGGCTAGGTTTTTTTTGTATTTTTTAGTAGAGACGGGGTTTCACCGTGTTAACCAGGATGGTCTTGATCTCCTGACCTCGTGATCCGCCCGTCTCGGCCTCCCAAAGTGCTGGGATTACAGGCTTGAGCCACCGCGCCCGGCCTATAAATTTTTTAAAGTTGACAAATATCACATCACAAAATCCAGATAGATAACATAATATTTTAATTATTTGAATGCCTGGAACATTTCTCTTTTTCCTTTTTTATTTTTATTTTTTTTGAGACAGAGTCTTGCTCTGTCGCCCAGGCTGGCGTGCCAGTGGCGTGATCTCAGCTCACTGCAGCCTCCGCCTCCCAGGTTCAAGCAATTCTCATGCCTCAGCCTCCCA
Source organism: Papio anubis (assembly GCF_008728515.1). NCBI lineage: Eukaryota > Metazoa > Chordata > Mammalia > Primates > Cercopithecidae > Papio > Papio anubis. The sequence goes on from NC_044991.1 coordinate 63,746,514, forward strand.
AGTAGCTGGGACTACAGGCGTGTGCCACCACGCTCAGCTAATTTTTGTATTTTTAGTAGAGATGGAGTTTTCCCATGTTGTGATCTGCCCGCCTCAGTCTCCCAAAGTGAGGTGTGAGCCACGATGCCTGGCCTTCCTACTTTTTGGGGAACATTTTTTATCGTCCTTCATATGACAGTGGTTTTACACTACCATTTTATATCGAGAAAATAAAGAAAACTCAGTGTTTCTTCTCAAGTACCTTCCTGGTAGAATAAAACTCCCTCCCCTTCTTTTTTGGAGACAGGGTTTTGCTCTGTTGCCCAGGCTTGAGTGTAGTGGCATAATCATGGTTCACTGCAGCCTTGATCTCTTGGGCTCAAACAATTCTCCCGCCATCACAAGGTCAGGAGATCGAGACCATCCTGGCCAACATGGTGAAACCCCGTCTCTACTAAAAGACAAAAAATTAGCCAGGTGTGGTGGAGCGCACCTGTAATCCAAGCTACTGAGGAAGCTGAGGCAGGGGAATCTCTTGAATCTGGGAGACGGAGGTTGCAGTGAGCTGAAATCGTGCCACTGCACTCTAGCTTCGTGACACAGCAAGACTCCGTCTCAAAAAAACAAAAACAAAAACAAAAACCAATTCTCCTGCCTCAGCCTCCTGAGTAGCTGGGACCACAGATGGGCACCATCATGCCTGGCTAATTTTTTTTTTTTTTTTTGAGATGGCATCTAGCTTTGTAGCCCAGGCTGGAATGCAGTGGCGCAATCTCAGTTCACTGCAAACTCTGCCTCCCGGATTCAAGTGATTCTCCTGCCTCAGCCTCCTAAGTAGCTGGGATTACAGGCGCCTGCCACCACGCCCGGCTAATTGCTGTATTTTTAGGGGGTTTCACTGTGTTGGCCAGGCTGGTCTCGAACTCCTGACCTCATGATCCGCCCGCCTCGGCCTCCCAAAGTGCTAGGATTACAAGAGTGAGCCACCATGCCTGACCTTTTTTTTTTTTTTTTTGAGACAGAGTTTTTGCTCTTGTCGCCCAGGCTAGAGTGCAATGGCGTGATCTCAGCTCACGGCAGCCTCCACCTCCCAGGTTCAAAGTGACTCTCCTGCCTCAGCCTCCCGAGTAGCTGGGAGTACAGGCACCCGCCACCACGCCCAGCTAATTTTTGTACTTTTAGTAGAGATGGAGTTTCACCATGTTGGCCAGGATGGTCTCGATCTCCTGACCTCGTGATCCACCTGCCTTGGCCTCCCAAAGTGCTGGGATTACAGGCGTAAGCCACCACGACTGGCCTATGCCTGGCTAATTTTTAAATTATTTTGTAGAGACGGGGTTTCACCATGTTGCCCAGGCTGATCAAAATCCAAACTCCTGGGCGCAAGTGATCTTCCTGCCTCAGACTTTTTTTGGATCTGGCCAAGGGTTGAGTTTGGAATACGTTTAATTTGGGTTTATCTATTTATGTGGTTTGCAGTCACTTCCATGGGCAGTTCAAATATAGATAACTGTCCTGATATAGGAAAGGCTGCCATGGCACAAAGTTGCAGGAGCAGAGGTGGGATCATGATATATAGGTGTCCTATAAGTCTGTACCAGAAGTACGTGAGTAAAGTAAGACAAACGAGGTTTAAAATGATCATAGTTGGAAGCTAGTCTATGGAAAATTCTTTCAATCATTAAAACTATAAAAATGGAAATGGAGGCCAGGCACTGTGGCTCATGCCTGTAATCCCAGCACTTTGGGAGGCTGAGGCGGACAGATCACCTGAGGTCAGGAGTTCAAGACCAGCCTGGCCAACACGGTGAAACCCTATCTTTACTAAAATTACAAAACTTAGCAGGGTGTGGTGGCACACGCCTGTAGTACCAGCTACTCGGGAGACTGAGGCAGGAGAACTGCTTGAACCTGGGAGGCAGAGACTGCAGTAAGCCAAGATTGTACCACTGCGCTCCAACCTGGGTAACAGAGCGAGACTCCATCTCAAAAAACAACAACAACAACAACAACAACAAAAAACGTTGCCTTAACTGATTATGATTACAATTAAAATTTCTGAATTTTGTAAATTTTATAAAAACATGACTCCTCCCAGGGCTTTGGAAGAGAATATGGGCAACTAGGATCCTTAAAGGGCACACTTCATTTGCTTCATGGGAGATATCCGTTTCCACTACAGAAATGTCGGGCTTCCCAAGCCAAAATCTGTCTTTTCATCCTCTAAAGTAGCAGTATCAAGGTAGCTCTCCTTGGGTTATACCATGAAAAATAACGTAAGAACTCAACACCTTGGAAAAGCCATGAAGAAGGGAAAGATAAGGCTGGGTGCAGTGGTCATGCCTGTAATCTCAGCACTTTGGGAGGCCGAGGTGGGTGGATCACTTGAAGTCAGGAGTTCAAGACCACCCTGGCCAACATGGTGAAACCCCGCATCTCTACTAAAAATACAAGAATGAGCTGGACATGGTGGCAGGCACCTGTAATCCCAACTACTTGGGCAGCTGAGGCAGGAGAATTGCTTGAACACAGGAGGCGGAGGCTGCAGTGAGCTGAGATTGTGCCACTGCACTCTAGCCTGGGTGACAGAGTGAGACTCCATCTCAAAAAGAAAAAGGAAAGATAAGAAATGGTGGCTGGGCGCAGTGGCTCACGCCTGTAATCCCAGCATTTTGGGAAGCCGAGGTGGGGGGATCACAAGGTCAGGAGTTGAATACCAACCTGGCCAAGATGGTGAAACCCCGTCTCTACTAAGATACAAAAAAAAAAAAAAAAAAAAGGAAAGAAAGAAATGGTGTGCAGTTCAGAAAATCAGACAAAAATAAAAAATAAAAAAACTGTAAGGATTCTTACTGCACATTGCAACCCAAAATACATTCCAGATGCAGCAAAGGGTTAAATGTTAAACAAGCCATTGAGAAACAAAATCAAAAAGAAAACATCAGATATTCTCTCTGAGACTCAATGCAATGGGTATCGTCACAAAGACTGACATTTGACCAAGTGAAAATTTTAAACCCCAAAATTAAAACACTTTAGAAAAATTTAAGGCAAACAATAATCTTAAACAAAAGGAAAACTACTTGGAGCAAATATGACAAACCAGGGTTGAGAATCCTTACCATAGCTCAGCACTGTGGCTCAGGCCTGTAATCCCAGCACTTTGGGAGGCTGAGGCAGGAGGCTCACTTGAGCCCAGGAGGTCAAGGCTGCAGTGACTGCATTCCATCCTGGGTGACAGAGCTCTTGCCCTGTCTCAAAAATGAAAAAAGAAACAAACAAACAAACAAAGAGAACCCTTACTAGTATAATAGAGCTTGTAAATCAGAAAGAAATCACTATGACTGCAAAAGATATGGAGATGATTCACAGTGACCAGTGTCCAATCATTCTGAAATTGTAAGGTGTTCAATCTCACTAATAAAAAATGCAGATTAAAAACCTAGACTACAGGCCGGGCGCGGTGGCTCAAGCTTGTAATCCCAGCACTTTGGGAGGCTGAGACGGGCGGATCACGAGGTCAGGCGATCGAGACCATCCTGGCTAACACGATGAAACCCCGTCTCTACTAAAAGATACAAAAAACTAGCCGGGCGTGGTGGCGGGCGCCTGTAGTCCCAGCTACTCCGGAGGCTGAGGCAGGAGAATGGCGTGAACCCGGGAGGCGGAGCTTGCAGTGAGCCGAGATCGGGCCACTGCAATCCAGCCTGGGCGACAGAGCGAGACTCCGTCTCAAAAAAAACAAACAAACAAAAAACCTAGACTACAGGAGAATGGTGTGAACCCAGGAGGCGGAGCTTGCAGTGAGCCGAGATAGCACCACTGCACTCCAGCCTGGGCGGAAGGGCTAGACTCCGTCTCAAAAAAAAAAAAAAAAAGAAAAAGAAAAAAAAAACCTAGGCTAGTCTTCACCCATCAAATGAGGAAAGATTAATTAACACAAAATTGCTAACACTTGCTGTGGCTGCGGACTGGGTAAGACAAGCTCACCAACACCACAATCGCCGGCACGTGAGCACTTTGGTAATCTGCTTTCACAATATCTACCCATGCTGTCGGTCCCAGTAATTCCACTTCAGAGAATCTATTTCAGGAAATTCTCACAACTGCAGAGATGTTTATGTAGAAAGTATTAAATACAGACCTATTGAAAACTGAGGCAAAAAAAAAGAGAGAGCAACAGGGAAGGCAGTATCTCTCAGGACCTGTGTGGACATCTACATGCACTTATCTGATGGTGGAAAAGAAAGAATATACACCTAATTGTCATCACTGCTAATGCTGAAGGGAGGGCTCAGGGAAGGGGTCTTCGCTTTTTCTTTGTGTGCCTCTCAAAGGTTTAACTTCCCATCCTGAACATGGTGTATTTGCTCTTGTAATTTAAACGATATTCCGAGAGGTAAGAAAATTCCCACATATAAAAAGGATGAAACCATGCAAATGAAATCTGATCCCCTTCCATTCTATAGCCCTGACCCTAGTAAAAAGAATGAAGAAAATATGCTCATTAAGCTCCCTGGCCACACAATGGCCAACTCAGACCTGCTGATTTCTACTGCTCTGATTGGGGATGCCATACCCAGCTGTTTCCGGGTCCGAGAGCAGACTCCCAGTCTTCCAATGAAGCCTAGGTGTCAATGAGTGGTAATATTTCATAAGGAATCTTTTCTGAACTGTAGGTCTCAAGAGTGGGACCTACAGTGGAACCTATATTCAGTACACTATGCTGTAAACAGATGTGCTGTTATCCAGGCTTTCTTGTTCCATTTCTAGAGCACAGGCAGAGTAATTTAGGATCTTTTCTTTTTTTTTTTTCCTGAGATGCAGTTTCACTCTTATTGCCCAGGCTAGAGTGCAATGGCACGATCTCGGCTCACTGCAACCTCCGCCTCCAAGGTTCAAACGATTCTCCTGCCTCAGACTCCTGAGTAGCTGGGATTACAGGCACGCGCCACCACGCCCAGCTAATTTTGTATTTTTAGTAGAGATGCGGTTTCTCCATGTTGGTCAGGCTGGTCTCGAACTCCCTACCTCAAGTGATCCGCCCACCTTGGCCTCCCAAAGTGCTAAGATTACAGGCATGAGCCACCACGCCTGGCCAATTTTTGAGACAGGGTCTCACTCTTTCACGCAGGCTGGAGCACAGTGGCACAATTATACCTCACTGCAGCCTCAAGCCTTCCTCCACCTCAGCCTCCCAAGTAGCTGGAACTACAGGTATTTGCCACCATGCCCAGCTGATTTTTTTTTTTTTTTTTGAGACGGAGTCTCGCTCTGTCGCCCAGGCTGGAGTGCAGTGGCCGGATCTCAGCTCACTGCAAGCTCCGCCTCCCGGGTTCACGCCATTCTCCGGCCTCAGCCTCCCGAGTAGCTGGGACTACAGGCGCCCGCCACCTCGCCCGGCTAGTTTTTTGTATTTCTTAGTAGAGACGGGGTTTCACCGTGTTAGCCAGGATGGTCTCGATCTCCTGACCTCGTGATCCACCCGTCTCGGCCTCCCAAAGTGCTGGGATTACAGGCTTGAGCCACTGCGCCCGGCCCCAGCTGATTATTTTTTGTTGAGACAGGGTCTTGCCATGTTGCTCAGGCTGGCCTCAAACTCCTGGGTTCAAGAGACCTTCCCGCCTCGGCCTCCTGAAGTGTTGGGATTACAGGCATGAGCCATCAGACCTAGCCAGATAGTTTTGGTTTGTTTTGAGACGGAGTCTTGCTGTCGCCCAGGCTGGAGTGTAGTGGTGTGATCTCAGTCCACTGCACCCTCTGCCTCCCAGGTTCAAGCAATTCTCCCGCCTCAGCCTCCCCAGTAGCTGGGATTAGAGGTGTGAGCCACTGCACCTGGCCAATAGTTCTTGAGTGAAATTAAAAGTGCTACTCCAGAGGCAGGGCATGGTGGCTCACACCTTTAATCCCAACACTTTGGGAGGCCAAGGCAGGAGGATCACTTGAGCCCAGGAGTTGGAGGCCAGCCTGGACAACACAGCGAGACCTCACCTCTACTAAAAACTAAAAAAAAACAAAAAAGGCCTATCTTGGCTTTCAACATGCCTTTCTCACCGAGCTTAATTATTTCTAGCTCTCGATGTGAAGTGAGAGATTTGCAACACATTCTTACACTTGAACACTTAGAGGCCACTGTAGGATTACTAATTGCAAACAGCTGGTTGGTGGAGCGGTCAGAACGCATACAATATTGATGGATTAAGTATGCTATCTTACACAGGCATCACTCATGACCCCCCAAAACAATTACAATAGTAACATCAAAGATTACTGATAGCAGATCACCATACTAGAAATAATAACAACAAAACTTTGAAATATTGCAAGAATTACCAAAATGTGGCACAGAGACACAGACTCAGCATCCTTTTGGAAAAATAATGCCGGTAGACTTTGCTCGACGCAGGGTTGCCAAAATCCTTCACTTTGTAAAAAATGCAGTACCTGCAAAGCGCAAAAAAGCAAGGCACAATAAAACAAAGGGTATGCCTGTTTTCTTTGACTCTCACCAAAGCCTTGTATTTCCACAACATGAGAAAAGGGAGGCTCAGAAGGTGTGGATGATTATCCTAAATCACCTGGCTAGCAACCAAGTCCCAGGGCCACAGCCTTCCCACCACAAGGCACTGTCGCCCAAAGCCTTCAGGACTAAGGTTGGCTGTAGGTTTTCCAGCTGTAGGCACACAGCCAGACACAGGCGGGCACTCAGGAATTAGTTACGTGAGTAAATACCCAACAACTAGGAGAGAGCTAGGCAAATTGTGGTTGACCAACAAGACACTACAAGACTTTTCAGGAGGAAGATGTGGAATTCCACTTACCAACATTAGATGAAAATGCAGAACCTAACATAACAGCCACAAATCTCCCTAGATCTCAGAGGCGGGTCTCCATCCGCCCAGCCTCAATTACCCAGAGCTGAGTCACCAACTATCCTCCCTCAGTCTCTCCCCAGCTCTCCACAGGAACCAGCTGGGGCCTTCTACTGCCCACACTGCCAAATCCAAATTCTTTATGCTGGCCTTCACGGCCCTTCCATCTCACCCAATCCAGTTGTTTCCTGAACACTTCCACTTTCCCTGGCCTTTGCTGGACTCTTCCCTCTACCCCACAGAACCCCATCTTCTCCTTTATCCTGAGACACGACTTGGCTCATGTGGATTCTCAGTAAATGCTGGTGCCTTTCCCCACTTCCATCAAAAATGGAGCGGTGGCCACGTGCAGTGGCTCACACCTGTAATCTCAGTACTCTGGGAGGCCGAGGCAGGCAGATCACCTGAGGTCAGGAGTTGAAAACCAGCCTGGCCAACATGGCGAAATTCCGTCTCTACTGAAAATACAAAATCAGCCGGGTGTGGTGGTTGCATGCCTGTAATCCCAGCTACTCAGGAGGCTGAGGCAGGAGAATCGCTTGAACCTGGGAAGCAGAGGTTGTAGTGAGCTGAGATCTTGCCACTGCACTCCAGCCTGGGCAACAAGAGCGAACTCCGTCTCAAAAAAAAAAAAAAAAAAAAAGGAAATGGCTCTCTTTTTTTAAGTGGATTTATTCATTTGAACCTACGTGATCACCCAGTTCACTAGAAACTGGCAGGATGAACCTGGAGCCTCATATCCCAGAGCCTCCGGTTTGGGTTTTTCTGGCACGGAGGCAGGGAACTGACTTAGATGACCTGGGCAGCCAGGCTGGTCTCGGCTTGGATGCCTTTCCACCTCTCCTTCCTCTCCTAGTCTATCCCCAGCTCCCTCCAGGGGTCAGGACCCCAAACTCGTATTAGGCAAGTCTCTTCTTCCCTTAGTGACCCAGTTTCTTCAAACACGGGGGAAAAAAGGTGGGGGGAGCTTCTTACCACAATATTTTTTAATTTAGAAAGAGGGGGAGAAGGCTGGGCTCACACCTGTAATCCCAACACTTTGGGAGGTTGAGGCGGTGGATCACTTCAGGTCAGTTCAAGATCAGCCTGGTCAACATGGCAAAACTCCGTCTCTACTAAAAACACAAAAATTAGCTAGGCATGGTGGTGGGCACCTTTAGGCTGAGGCAGGAGAATCGCTTGAACCCGGGAGGCAGAGGTTGCAGTGAGCTGAGATCGCCCCACTGCACTCCAGCCTGGGAGACAGAGCAAGACTCTGTCTCAAAAAAAAAAAGAAAAGAAAAAAGAAAGTGGGGGAGAGAAAAATGACAATAAAATAACTTATCACTTTGAAAAAGTTTTCCCACTAAAGTTCTCACCAAGTATGTCCAAAGTCCCTCCATGTTGGGACACTGTAAGCTGACAATAAACACACCTTGGCCATGCCCCTACATTAGCGTGCACCAACTTACCCCATTTTCAGAGCCTGCAGTAGAGAGGTCTCAGAGTTGCTATAATGGGCCAGCTCCTGGTGAGGGGTATTTAGCTGTTTGCAATCTTCCCGAATGAACAGTTCTGCAAAGAATAATCTTCTATAAGCATTTATCATTGTTGTACAGCTACTTCTAAACACAGATTCCTAGAAGTGGAATTACTGGCTTAGAGAATCCACACATTTTAAATTCTGATACTTACTAGTTGAGAAACTTTACACGGTAATTCTCAAACTCTCATTGCACTAAGGCTTTAACCTGTGAAGCTTGCTTACGTGCAAAATCTGATGGGCTACCAGCCTCCCTTCACCCCTACCCCGTCCTCCAGGAGGAAGGTCTTTGTTATGCGGCTCTCAGGTGGAGGAGGAGGCAGTCACTCCCTTCCATTTCCCCAACCTCATCTAGCACCAGACTTGGGAAGAACTGGTCTAAGGGGCTGCTGCAGGCACAATTTATGGTGCGGTCTCTGCCTCTAGCCCAGGCCCCCAGTGGCTTCCCCAGAAAGGGCAATGTGGCTCTTAGGCATACAGGAGAAAAATGCCTAGTGCAGAGTTCAAGCTCAGCAGCCACTACCGGAGCCCCCTCTCCAGGCTCACCTGATCGCACCCGTTTCCCCCTGGGGCTCCCCTCTTCTGAAGGTCCCTGTCCCATACATTTCCTAGAGGCCAAGGCCCATTGGTTTTACATTTCTTACCTAAGGCAACCCAGACGTGGCTTTTTCTTTCAGAGGGCTGTGGGGGAAGCACCATTTATTCGGCCAAGAAAATTGTTTCTGACCCACACTCTGGGCCTCAGTTTCCCTGTCTGTGAAATGGAGAGCAACGGGCAGTGCCACTGACATTTCACCCGCTGCTGTGAGGAGGTTTTTAACATTTGCAGGAAGTCTGGCTTCTATGGGGTGTCCAGGTGAAACCTTAACAATCTTTTAATCGGCGTTCTGATTGGCTTAAGGCTTGCTTGCGAAAAATTAAAGAGTATTGTTCCTAGAGTTCTCCCTTGCTAAAGGGCCATTAAGACCAAAAGCTGTTTTCAAGGCGATTTACAAGCTCAGGGGCCCTAGATATCTGGGCCCAGCCGTGCCCGGGTACAGGGCTGGGGGGCGTGGGGGTGCCCTAGGAGATTGGTTAACAGGTATTTCACAGTATGTGGTACCCACAGCAGACAGCGGGGGAAGAGTGTACTGACCCGGGGGGGGGGGGGGGGAGGCCAAGGAAAACCTTCTGGAGTAGGGTGTAACCGGCAGAAGAGGAAAAAGAAACCAGACAGGAACTCTGGGAGCTCCTGGACTGATGGTTTAACGCCGAGCACAACGGGTAAGGGATCAGGCTTCACTATCGACCGACCTGGGCTGAATGACACCGGTTGACTGTGTGACAAAAGCCAATCAAGAACCTCTCTGCGGCTCATGAACAAGCCAGAGACTTACAAAGGACAACACATACCCCATCACCCGAGGATGAGACGGGATGACACACGAAGTGCCCCGCACAGCGTCGCTGCAAAACACTGGCAGTTTTCACCTCTGGCTGCCCCCTGTGAGCCCGACCATGTGCTTTTTGGGCTTAGGTCGGAGGCGGCCTCCCAGACTCTATAGGCCCTTGAGGTCATAACAGGCGTCCCCATCAGAGCCCAGTCCTTTACCAGCTGAGGGTAAGTGCCCGGACTAACTGGCCTCAGTTTCCCCTCGAAGCAACGGGAGCAATCGCACCGCCGGCAGGACATCTTGTGGGGGGCGCGAAATGACAAAAGTTACGATTTACAGAAGTTCCCCCTCGGTAACGACCCCCACTCCGGCGAGGAGCACAGTAGGCACTCCGGAAACACCCTCCACGAGGAGGGCCGGGCCACTTCCTGCCCCCGAGCGGGCTCTCCCCGGCCGAGGCTCCCACCGCCGCTCTGGGGAGGCCATGCAGCATTCCTGAGGGCGGGGTGGGCGCAGGAAGAAGGTGCCTGCGGCCCCGCCCCCTCCGGGCGCGCTGGGCGGGGCGAAGCCCCTCGGCGCCTTCGGCCCGCCCCGCGGGGGGTGGGCGCAGCTTGTCGCGCTCCTCACAAAGTTTGTTTTCTCCCTCCGGGCGGGTGGGGGAGGGCGCGGAGGGCGCGGGGGGAGGAGAGGGGATCTGACGTCAGGCCGCGAGGTGCTTTCCAGCCGCGAGCTGTCAGGCCGAGTGTCAGGCCGGGCAGGTACGCTGCGCGCGCCCCCGGGGCCCCCCGCCCCCCGCCGGGACTCCCCGCGCCGAGCCTGAGGCCGCGTGGACCCGAAAGCCTCTCGGAAAAGTTAGTGCAGGGAGCAGGAGAGGGCCAGATGGGGGTGGGGGCGCGCGGACAACTTGGAAAGTTTCTTTTTCTCAGTCGGACGGGGGAGGGGGCGTCGTCCTGGCGCGTGCGGTTGGGGGTGTGTGAGCTCGGGGGTGTTTGTGAGTCCCGACGGCCCCCAGGGGGTGTTTGTGAGTCCCGAAGGCGCTGCGCTCCGGGGGCTGGTGGGGGGCTGTTCCAGCCCCCGGGAGGAAGCCTGCTCGGGGCCCTGGCGGGGGGACCAGCTTCATAGGATCCCACCCCAGGAGAGGGCCGATCCTGCGCCGGACCTGAGTGAGCGCGCGGGGGGGCGGATTTGTTTGGTTTCAAAAGTGCACGTTGCTAACCGCCGGCAGGGCCCCCCCCGCCGCCGAGCCGGGCAGGGGGCGGCCGAGAGTGACAGCTGGGAGTGGGGGCCGCGGTAAGGGCCCGGAGCGGGGGGGCTCTGGGGAGCCCGCGCGAGTTCCCCTTTCCTTTGGAACAAAGGAAAGTCTGTCTCTGAGGCATCTGTCACTCCCAGGCGGGCCAAGGAAGCGGGGCGCGTGAGGCCGGCGCCCCGGAGAAAGTTTGTTGGCGCCGGGACCCTCGGGCAGGCCGAGGGTGAGCCGAGCCTCCCGCAGGAGAAGCACGCAGCCTGCGGGGCAGGGGGCGGCCAACATGGAGTCTGGGCGCAGGGCTGTGGGGGGGCGGCGCGGAGGTGGGAGCCCAGCCCCCTCCCCTCCCTTCCCCTCCCCTCCCCCTCAGGGCCGAGTTCGGAGCACAAAGCCGAGCGCGCACGCTCCGCCGGCCCCGCGCCCCGAAGAGTCGGCCAGCCCCGAACTGCTGGGGAAGGGGGTGGGAACCAAACTTTTTCCTGCTCCAGGACAGACACGTGAGTTTTCTTTCTTCCAGAACCCCCGCCCCACCGGGATGGCGGGCCCGCCGGGGAGCTGGTGCGCGGAGTCGGCCAGGGGTGAGGGTACTGTGGGGTGCAGGCGCCCCAAGCGCCGGCCGATTCCTCGCCGACCGGGGAGCCATGTGCTCCGACTCGGTCTGGGCCGCGGGGGAGGTTGCGCGCTTTGTCTGCATTGCTGGGAATGCGGGCGTGAGTGCGCGGCCGGGGGGAGTGTCGGGGCCGAGCTAGGGGAGTTGTCAGAAAGTTGGTGCGGGAGTGGCTGCAGGTGGCGTCGTGGGAGTCTGTAGGAGGGTGCATGGGATGTTGTGTCGAGGGGGTGCTGCCACTGGTCACTGAGGGTAGAACTGATTGTTAGTGTGATGACGCCTGGAGTTTTCCCTGTCGGAGAAATTGGGGGTGGCCGGGTCGGTTGGAGTTCGTGGGTGGGCGGGTACAAAAGTTGGGTTAGTTGCGTGGGTCACTGTTGTTCGTGCTAGGCCTGGGTCTGTAATCTGTGCGTGTGCGTGCTGTATGTGTCGGTGATAAACCCTAGGGTTTGTAGGGCTTGAGCGATGGGTCCGGGCCAGTTATCCTAGCGCTGTTGGTTAATTGCCTGGCTTGAGTGTGTCTGGGTGCGGTGTAGGGTGCATATGTGGGAAACCTCCCAGCCTATAGATGGCCCTGGGTTGCAGAACACCGAGGTGGAGAAGTTTGTGTAGGCTGAGAGGTCGTTCCCCAGGGCCCACCCGGGGAACCCTGCAGACAGACTTGGCTGTCAGCCAGGGTGGAATTTGTACAGCTAACCTTGAGTAAACTTCTCACAGCCGGCCAGGGCTGCATCACTGAGCCCGGATCCCAGCTGCCCTGGCCATCTAGAAATGTCTGTCTGACCTCAGAAAGCGCCTGCTGTGGTGCTGTCTGAGGAGTGGCACCTCTAACCAGTGCCTGTCTCACCTCCAGGTGGCCTGGCTGAAAGGGTAGACCCTTCCCTCGAAAGCCTGGCCTAGCCAGCCCAGAGATCTGGGCGCAGGTCCAAGAAGAGGAAACAAAACCTGGGAGATGCCAGAGTCTGTTGGCTGGCCTGCTGGGGAGCTGTTAAAAGGCTGAGAAGGGAGGAGCCTTGAGATCCTGGCATCAGCCTGGCCTAGAACTTTTGCTTTTAAAATGAAAATCTGGCCGGATGCGGTGGCTCAGGCCTGTAATCCCAGCACTTTGGGAGGCCAAGGCCGGCAGATCACCTGAGGTCAGGAGTTTGAGACCAGCCTGGCCGACATGGCAAAACCCCATCTCTACTAACAACAACAAAAAAAAATTAGCTAGGTGTGGTGGCACACACCTGTAATCCCAGCTACTCGGGAGGCTGAGGCAGAATTGCTTGAACGCAGGAGACGGAGGTTGCAGTGAGCCGAGATTGCGCCACTGCACTCCAGCCTGGGCTACAGAGCAAGACTCCATCTCAAAAAAAAAAAAAGAAAATATTTTTTGCATTTGTGAAACAGAACTTTGTCGGGGGCTGAGCAGCTGATTTGGGTCATCTAGGGAAAATCCTTCCTTCATTTGACAGGTGAAGACAGGACTCAAGCCCAGAGAGGGGAGGATCCTTGCCCAGGATTACAGTGCCAAGTGGAGGGTGGGCCTTGCTCATTCATCTGGATTTTGAGTGGTTGAGTCTAGGACCAGGCCAAGGGGCCTGACAAAGGAGAATGTCCAAGAAGCAACCAGTAGAGAGATGACTCACCTCTCTCACTGCAAGGTACACAGTAGGTGCTCCTTAAATATCACATGGACTGCTGCAGGACCATGGTGATCTGTAGTTTCCAGAGTTCTCACTGGGCGTTGGGAGACCTAGGAGGCAGTACAGTATACAGCCCACAAGAGAAGGTGGGGAGAGGCCTGGTCCAAATCCAACTTTAGTATCCTAAGCTGGGGGTGGGATTTTTTTCCGTTACAGCTTTATTGAGATATAACTCACATACCATGCAATTCACCCATTTAAAGTATACTTATCAGCAGGTTTTGGTATGTTTGCAACTATCACTATAGTCAATTTTAGGACTTTTTTTGAGGGGGATGGGGGGACAGGGTCTTGCTCTGCCTCTCAGACTGGAGTACAGTGGTGTTATCTCATCTCATTGCAACCTCTGCCTCCAGGCTCAAGCGATTCTCCCACCTCAGCCCCCAGAGTAGCTAGGACCACAGACATGTGTTACCATGCTCAACTAATTTTTGTATTTTTTTTGCAGAGATGGGGTTTCACTGTGTTGCCCAGGCTGGTCTTGAACTACTGAGCTCAAGTGATCTACCTGCCTTGGCCTCCCAAAGTGCCAGGAGTATAGGTGTAAGCCACAGCATGTGGCTTTTTTTTTTTATTATTTTATTTTTAAAAATGGGGTCTTACTATATTGTCCAAGTTGACATGCACTGGTGCGATCATAGCTCACTACAGCCTTGAACTCCTGGGTTCAAGGGATCCTCTCACCTCAGCCTCTCGAGCAGCTGGGACTACTGGCACACCATACTGGGCTAATTTTTATTTTATTTTATTTTTTATTTTAATTTTTTTTTATTTTGTTAAGACAGAGAATCGCTCTGTCACCCAGGCTGGAGTGCAATGGCATGATCTCAGCTCACTGCAACCTCCACCTCCCAGGTTCAAGCAATTCTTCTGCTTCAGCCCTCCCCTGCATAGCTGGGATTACAGGTGCCCACCACCACACCCAGCTACTTTTTGTATTTTTAGTAGAGACGGGGGTTTCACCATGTTGGCCAGGCTGGTCTCAAACTCCTAACCTCAGGTAAGCCACCCGCCTCAGCCTCCTAAAGTGCTGGGATTTCGGGCGTGAGCCACCACGCCTGGCCCCAATTTTTATTTTTTGTAGAGCCAGGGTCTTCTTGTGTTGCCCAGGCTGCTATTGAACTCCTGGCCTCAGGGGATCCTCCCGCGTTGGCCTCCCAAAGCACTGGGATTACAGGCATGAGCCTGTACTACACCTGAGCCTGTATTACACCTGGCCCAGGATGTTTTTACCCCATCAGAAAGAAACTCCATACACTTTAGCTATCAGCATTCTGTCTCCGCAGCCCTAACTGCGGAGCTGTTAGTTAGCTAATCTACCCTGTCTCGATAGAGTTCATGATCAATGAAATCATATAACATGTAGTCTCTTATGACTGGCTTTTTTCCCTTAGCATAATGCTTTCAAGGCCTACTATATTGTAGCATATGTCAGGACTGGCTTATTTTTTTTTTTTTTTGAGACGGAGTTTCGCTCTTGTTGCCCAAGCTGGAGTGCAATGGCATAATCTCGGCTCACTGCAACCTCCATCTCCTGGGTTCTAGGAATTCTCCTACCTCAGCCTCCCGAGTAGCTGGGATTACAGGCGCGCACCACCACGCCCAGCTAATTTTTTTGTATTTTCAGTAGAGATGGGGTTTCACCATGTTGGCCAGGCTGGTCTTGAACTCCTGACCTCAAGTGATTCACCTGCTTCAGTCCCCCAAAATGCTGGGATTACAGGCATGAGCCACCGCTCCCGGCTATGAATTCCTTTTTTTAATAGGCGAATTAACCATTGAAAAGATAGACGACTTTTTTTTTTTTTGTAGAGATGAGGTCGCACTATGTTGCCGAAGCTGGTCTTGAACTTCTGGGTTCAGATATTCCTTCTACCTCAGCCTATACTGCTGTGAATATGTGTGTATGAGGTTTTATGTGGACACAAGTTTTCATTTCTCTTGGACTATCTAGGAGTGAAATTTCTGGGTTGCATAGTAACTCCGTTTGACCACCATAGTATCTTGGGCAGCTTTTTTTTTTTTTTTTTTTTTTTTTTTTTGAGATGGCGTCTCAATGTGTTGCCCAGGGTGGAGTGCAGTGGCATGATCTCGGCTCACTGCAACCTCTGCCTCCCAGGTTCAAGCGATTCTCCTGCCTCAGCCTCCTGAGTAACTGGGACTACAGGCGCTTGCCACCACAGCTGTCAAATTTTTGTATTTTTTGGTAGCAACAGGGTTTCACCATATTCGCCAGGCTGGTCTCAAACTCCTGACCTTGTAATCCGCCTGCCCCAGCTTCCCAAAGTGCTGGGATTACAGGTGTGAGCCACCGCGCCCGGCCTTTTGTTTGTTTGGTTTTGTTTTTGTTCAGATGGATTCTCGCTCTGTCACCAGCCTGGAGTGCAGTGGTGCCATCTCGGCTCACTGCAACCTCCGCCTCCCGGGTTTAAGCAATTCTCCTGCCTCAGCCTCCGGAATAGCTGGGACTACAGGCGCGCGCCACCACGTCCAGCTAATTTTTGATTTTTTAGTAGAAATGGGGTTTCATCATGTTGGCCAGGATGGTCTCGAGCTCTTGACCTCGTGATCTGCCTGCCTTGGCCTCCCAAAGTGCTAGGATTACAGGCATAAGCCACCGAGCTCAGCTTTTATTTTTTGAGACCTTTTTTATTTTATTGTTACCCAGGCTGAAGTGCAGTGGCACAAACACAGTTCACTGCAGCCTTGACCTCCTGGGCTCAAGCAATTCTGCCTCAGTCCCACAAGTAGGTGGGCCTACAGGTGCACACCATGACACCTGACTGATTTTTTTTTTTTTTTTTTGTGAGCCACTGCGCTGGCCTTGAGCAGCTGTCTTAATCTCTCTCTGTTACCTCAGCTATAAAATGATAATAATAGCTTCTCCCTTATTGAGGAATTGTAATTAAATGAGATAACGTGTAAAATGCTCAGTACAGGCCGGGCATGGTGGCTCACGCTTGTAATCCCAGCACTTTGGGAGGCTCAGGCTGCCAGATCGCTTGAGGCCAGGAGTTCAATACCAGCCTGGCCAATATGGTGAAACCCCGTGTCTACCAAAAAATACAGAAAATTAGCCAGATGCATGCCTGTAATCCCAGCTACTCGGAGGCTGAGGTGGGAGATCACTTGAACCCGGGAGACAGAGGTTGAAGTGAGCTAAGATGGTGCCACTGCACTCCAGCCTGGGCTACAGAGTGAGACCTGTCTCAAAAACAAAAAAAAAGAAAAGAAAAAAAACCAAATGCTCAGTACCGAACATGGAGAATAGTAGACCTCAGTGGAAACTGTAATTATTTCCAGTCCGAGTCCTGCTTGTGAATGAGCTGCCATTTGCTAGTCACCTACCTGTTCCATGAAGTGGAGGAACTTTGGACTCATACCTTCTAGCTTGCTTGGGCTGTGTTATGGCCTGAGACTCTGAATTGCAATTACCCCATTTCTGGTGTCCCAGGCTCAAGTAATGCTGAGCGTGTTTGGAGACTAGGAAAAGGCAGTACATACTAATGATGTTCCCATCCCCTGTGTCACTTGTCCCAGGTTTACCCAAGGTCCAGCCCCCTAGGCACCATGTCGGACAGTGATCTAGGCGAGGACGAAGGCCTCCTCTCTCTGACGGGCAAAAGGAAGCGCAGGGGGAACCTGCCCAAGGAGTCGGTGAAGATCCTCCGGGACTGGCTGTACTTGCACCGCTACAACGCCTACCCCTCAGAGCAGGAGAAGCTGAGCCTTTCTGGACAGACCAACCTGTCAGTGCTGCAGGTAAGGAGGGGATCTGGATAAGGGGGTGGTAAGAGGATCTGTGTTCTAGTCCTATTCCAGCCACGCCACTGACTCACTGTGGTCTTGGGCCAGTCACTTTCGCTGTCTGGGCTTCAGTTTCTTCTTGGGTTAGGGGAGAACACCTAACTCTCCCTGTCTCAAGGGAAGACAATGAAATAGGGTCGCTGTGGTCAATTTCAGACTTTAGATAGTCCTTTTTTTTGAGACGGAGTCTTGTGCTGTCACCCGGGCTGAAGTGCAGTGGTGCGATCTTGGCTCACTGCAACCTCCACCTCCCGGGTTCAAGCGATTCTCCTCCCTCAGCCTCCCGAGTAGCTGGGATTACAGGCGCCCGCCACCATGCCCAGCTAATTTTTTGTATTTTTAGTAGAGACAGGGTTTCACCATGTTGGCCAGGCTGGTCTTGAACTCCTGACCTTGTGATTCGCCTGCCTCAGCCTCCCAAAGTGCTGGGATTACAGGCGTGAGCCACCACGCCCGGCCCAGACTTTGGATAGTTCTGAAGAGGCAAGGAATGTAATGTTGTCAAAGTCTAGGTGTCATCATTAACTTTGGAGGCCAAGGGAAGATGAGAAGGCATCGAGCATCTAGGATTCGGCCCCCTGCCCCAACGCAGTATTGGACGGCGACTTGGTTGAAAGGGGCAGCTGTGATTTGCAGTGTGGTTAAGAGATGGGACAGAATCACAATCCAGGAAAGGACAGAAGTCAGAGGTTCTGTGTTCATAATCCAGTTCTGCCTCACGTCTTGATTTCCTCATCTGTAAAGGAGCAGGGGGTGCGCAGAATCCTCCCCTGCCTGGTGGAACTGTTGTGACAAATAGATTCAGAACTGGATGTGAAAGTGCTTTGCAAACCATGCACATGAACACACTCAAAAGAGATAGCCTTATCCCCTTTTAATCAGAGTGCAAAGTATTGTCGCCTTTGAATCGCACCTATTGCTGACCCGCAGGTGCCTTTGTTCTGCTTTCCTGGAGCAGAGGCGGGGGACCCCGGACCACCGTTGCTTTGCCTCCAGTTTGCTTCTCCCCTTCCTAGAGACACACAGTAGCCTGTTAGCCTAACACCAGAGGCCCAGCCCTGCCCTGCTGGCCCCCACTGCTCCCTTCCTGAGCCAGTCAAACCTCTCCCCCAAACTCTCCTTTTCTCTTTCCCCCTCTGTCCTTTCTTTTTTTTTTTTTTTTTTTTTTTTTTGAGGCAGTTTTGCTCTTGTTGCCCAGGCTGGAGGGCAATGGCATCATCTCAGCTCACCACAACCTCTGCCTCCCGGGTTCAAGCAATTCTCCTGCCTCAGCCTCTGAGTAGCTGGGATTACAGGCACCACGTCCGGCTAATTTTTTGTATTTTTAGTAGAGATGGGGTTTCTCCATGTTGGTCAGGCTGGTCTCAAACTCCTGACCTCAGGTCATCTGCCCACTTCGGCCTCCCAAAGTGCTGGGATTAAAGGCTTGAGTTACCACGCCTGGCCTCCCTCTCTGTCCTTTGATAGCTTGTTACTCCAACCTTTGGTGCTGTCTCTCCCTCCTTCCCTTATCCCTTCTGAACCTCCCACGTCTTCCCACTTCCTATCTTTCTTCCATGTAGAGACACGGTAAGTATTTCAGCCCTCAGAACTCCTGTCACCTGACTTTATACTCTGGGCAATGGTTAATCTAAGTATCTGTATGAGAAAAGCTCTAAAGTTACAGATCCTGACTCAGATTCCATCTTCTCCACAAGAGGAAGCCTGGACCTTGGCCAAGTCACTGCCTTCTCTCTGAGCCTCATTATTCCCTCATCTGAAAAAAGAGAGGTGATTGTAGCACTTTCATGAGTGTAGGGAGGAGGGGAAGAGGAGAATTCAAGGCTCACTCAGGCCCTCCTTGCACAGTGGCTCACGCCTGTAATCCCAGCACTTTGGGAGACCAAGGCAGGAGGATCACATGCGCCCAGGAGTTTGAGACCAGCCTGGGCAACATAGGGAGACCCCATCTGTACAAAACAAAAAAATTAGCTGGGCATGGTGGTACATACCTGTAGTCTCAGCTACTTGGGGAGCTAAAGTGGGAGGAAGGATTACTTGAGCCCTGGAGATGGAGGTTACAGTGAGCTGTGATTGCACCACTGCATTCCAGACTGGGCGACGGAGTGAGATGATGTCTCAAAAAAAAAAAAAAAAGACCAGGTGTGGTGGCTCATGCCTGTAATCCCAGCACTTTGGGAGGTCAAGGCAGGTGGATCTCCTGAGGTCGGGTGTTCAAGACCAGCCTGGCCAACATGTAGAAAATCCATCTCTACTAAAAATACAAAAAAGTAGCTGGGCGTGGTGGTGCATGCCTGTAATCCCAGCCACTCAGGAGGCTTAGGCAGGAGAATCCCTTGAACCCGGGAGACAGAGGTTGCGGTGAGCCGAGATGGCTGCATTGCACTGCAGCCTGGGCAACAAGAACGAGACTCCATCTCAAAAAAAAAAAAGGCTACTGGTCAGTGTTTGGCATACAGTGGGTGTTTCTACTGTTTTCAGCTTCATGTCTCTGCCTAAGGCACAAAGTCTTGGGCTGACCCTGGGTGCCCAGCAGTGCATGGCATCTCACAGTGTACCTCCTCAGCATGGGGCTATGCAGAGTTGGGATCCCAGAGAGGTTCCAGACACATTCTTACCCTCGAGGAGTGTGTAGACAGCCTCTTTGCGGGTCTCCCTGCCTTCAGCCTTGTTCATTTAATCTATTATTTTGAACAAAAAAGCCCAGATCTGATAGGGCCAGGCACTCCTAGACTCTACTGCCCTCAGGATAGAGTCCAGACTGATCCACAGCCTAGGTTTGGGGCTGCTGCTTATATTCCCAGTGCACCTCATCCTGTCCTGTCAAACCACTTGTCACATTCTATTGGAATTACTTTTTGTCAGGGACACTTTCTCAAACCTGAGAAATATACTCTTTTTTTTTTTTTTTTTTTTTGAGACGGAGTCTTGCTCTGTCGCCCAGGCTGGAGTGCAGTGGCCGGATCTCAGCTCACTGCAAGCTCCACCTCCCAGGTTCACGCCATTCTCCTGCCTCAGCCTCCCAAGTAGCTGGGACTACAGGCGCCCGCCACCACGCCCGGCTAATTTTTTATATTTTTGGTAGAGACGGGGTTTCACCGTGTTAGCCAGGATGGTCTCGATCTCCTGACCTCATGGTCTGCCTGCCTCGGCCTCCCAAAGTGCTGGGATTACAGGCATGAGCCACCACGCCCGACCTACTAACTCCTTTTATTTATTTATTTGTGTGTATGTGTGATGGAGTCTTGCTCTGTCACCCAGGCTGGAGGGCAGTGGTGCAATGTCAGCTCACTGCAACCTCTGCCTCCTGGGTTCAAGTGGTTCTCCTGCCTCAGCCTCCTGAGTAGCTGGGATTGCAGGCGCATGCCACTGCACCCCGCTAATTTTTGTATTTTAAGTAGAGACGGGGTTTCACTGTGCTGGCCAGGCTGGTCTTGTACTCCTGGCCTCAAGTAATCCATCCACCTCAACCTCCCAAAGTGCTGGGATTACAGGTGTGAGCCACCATGCCTGGCCCATCCTTTTAAAGAAAACATTTTTCAGCCAGGAATGGTGGCTCATGCCTGTAATCCCAATACTTTGGGAGGCCGAGGTGGGCGAATCACCTGAGGTCAGGAGTTCAAGACTGGCCTGACCAACATGGTGAAACCCTGTCTCTACTAAAAATACAAAATTAGCTGGGCGTGGTGCCGCATGCCTGTACTCCCAGCTACTCAGGAGGCTGGGGCAGGAGAACCACTTGAACCCGGGAGGTGGAGGTTGCAGTGAGCCAAGATCGCACCATTGCACTCTAGCCTGGGCAACAAGAGCAAAACTGTCTCAAAAAATAAAAAAATAAAATATTTTTCGTGGGCCCATCTCACCTCAAGATGTTAACTTGAATCATTTTTATCACATCACTTAGGTAAAACAAAACTGGGTACATTAAAAAACAAAAACCACCTGTAATCCCAGCACTTTGGGAGGCCGAGACGGGCGGATCACGAGGTCAGGAGATCGAGACCATCCTGGCCTACACGGTGAAACCCCGTCTCTACTAAAAAATACAAAAAACTAGCCGAGCGAGGTAGCGGGCGCCTGTAGTCCCAGCTACTCGGGAGGCTGAGGCAGGAGAATGGCGTGAACCTGGGAGGCGGAGCTTGCAGTGAGCTGAGATCCGGCCACTGCACTCCAACCTGGGCAACAGAGCAAGACTCCGTCTCAAAAAAAAAAAAAACCACTTCTTTTTGCTTTTGTTCTTATACCTAACCTTAAAATCAAACTGTTTCCAAAGTAGGTAAGTGTAAAACCCGTGACATTCCACCTGACTGTTAACTGAAGATGGCGGGTGGTGCTTTGCTGACTGCACTGCGGGATATGGTGTGACAAAGGCACAGACTCAGTAGAGTAGGTCTGGATGGCCTTAGGCCCCGATGCTCCTATTGGTGATGAAAATGGAAGCCCAAAGCCAAGCATCCTTCTAGAGAACTAGCGAACCCCTCAAGGTGACACATCCACAGATCTCACCTGGAGAAATGTGAGTCTAAGGAAAGGAGACTGGACATCCCCTGGAGGGAAGGGACCCATGGTGGCTACCTGCTCTAGAGTCATGCCAAGAGTTAAGGGCAGTGGGGACCACCCAGCCCTCCTTGATGGAAACTGACCATGAATCCCATGTCAGCCCCAGCTGCACACCTCTCTGGTAACTCCTCCCAGTTAGCTCATTCCCCTCAGCTCATTTGGTCAATTACCAGCTCCTGTACATATACCCCTTAAATATTTCAGGGTTTTGGCTTCTTTCTTACCCTTGTCTAAACCATCATTATCTGATCACGATCATTTATCACTCTCCAACTTAAAACCCTTCAGGCCAGGCATGGTGGTTTGTGCCTGTAATTCCAGCACTTTGGGAGGCTAAGGCAGGCGGTTCGCTTGAGGCCAGGCTGGGTGTTTGACAACAGCCTGGCTAACACAGTTAACCTCTTCAATGCTAAAAATACAAAAATAGCCAGGCATGGTGGCACATGCCTGTAACCCCTGCTACTCAGGAGGCTGAGGTACAGGAATCACTTCAACCAGGAGGAGGAGACTGCAGTGAGATCGCACCACTGCACTCCAGCCTAGGCAACAGCAAAACTCTGTCTCAAAAAAAAAAACTTCAGTGGGCTGGCAGGGTAACTCATGCCTGTAATCCCAGCACTTTGGGAGGCTAGGATGGGAGACTCTTGAGCCCAGGAGTTCAAGGCTGCAGTGAGCTATGATCATGCCACTGCCCTCCAGCCTAGGTGACAGAGTGAGACCCTATCTCTAAAACAAAAAAGGCTGGGCGCGGTGGCTTACATCTGTAATCCCAGCACTTTGGGAGGCCAAGGCGGGTGGATCACCTGAGGTCAGGAGTTGGGAGACCTACCTAGCCAACTTCGTGAAACCTTGTCCTACTAAAAATACAAAAATTAGGCCGAGCGCAGTGGCTCACGCCTGTAATCCCAGCATTTTGGGAGGCTGAGATGGGTGGATCACCTGAAGTCAGGAGTTTGAGACCAGCCTGGCCAACATGGCGAAACCCTGTCTCTACTAAAAATATAAAAATTAACCAGATGTGGTGCTGTGTGCCTGTAATCCCAGCTACTCGGGAGGCTGAGGCAGAAGAATCGCTTGAACCTGGGAGGCAGAAGTTGGAATGAGCCGAGACTGCGCCACCGCACTCCAGCCTGGGCAACAGACTAAGACTCTGTCTCAAAAAAACACAAAAATTAGCTGGGCATGGTGGCAGGTACCTGTAATCCCAGCTATTTGGGAGGTTGAGGCAAGAGAATTGCTTAAACTGGGGAGGCAGAGATTGTAGTGAGCTGAGATTGCACCATTGCACTCCACCCTGGGCAACAGAGCGAGAGTCCATCTCAAAAAAAAAGACAAAAAAACCTTCAATGGCTTTTGCCAACCTAATGACATCACCTGCCCGTGTCTACATCTTAAACCTCAACCCTGATCCCCCACATTCCTGCTACATTGATCCACCTCCCCAGACCATTTTCCTCCTATCCCTGACCAGGACGCTCCCATCCCCTAAAGGAGCTGTGTGCTCTCACAGCAGATAGAGGGGTCAGAGCACTGGGACACTAAACTGTAATTGCTTTTAGACTGCACCAAATTCTAGAGGTGTGGAGAGCACTGACCTAGTTTTGTTCATAGTTATAGCCCTAATATAGCTTAGTGCTTGGTATCTGGTAGGTAGGTGCTCAGTAAATAATGTTGAAGTAGCAGAAAAGGACTATAAAGTGTTGGAAGGGTCAACAGGCAGGACCTCAGAAGTAAGGAAATGTAATGGCTCCTAATCATGAAAAATTGCCTAAAGCCTGGGAGCATCATTTTTTCCTGTATTTATTATTTTTTTATTTTTTTTATTTATTTTTTTTTTTGGAGACAGAGTCACTCTGTCGCCCAGGCTGGAGTGCAGTGGCTCAATCTTAGCTCACTGCAACTTGTGCCGCTCGGGTTCAAGCAGTTCTCCTGCCCAGCCTCCCGAGTAGCTGGGATTACAGGTGCCTGCCACCAGGCCCAACTAATTTTTGCAGTTTCAGTAAAGACAGGGTTTCACCATCTTGGCCAGGCTGGTTTCGAACTCCTGACCTCAGGTGATTCGCTCGCTTCAGCCTCCCAAAGTGCTGGGATTACGGGCGTGAGCCACTGCGCCCAGCCTCCTGTATTTAATTTTTTTAAATTTCATTTTCCATTAAGGACATTTTAAGAATATCTATAAAAGCTGAGCGCAGTCTGGGCACGGTGGCTCACACCTATAATTCCAGCACTTTGGGAGGCTGAGGCGAGTGGATCACCTGAGGTCAGGAGTACAGGACCAGCCTAACCAACATGGAGAAACCCCATCTCTACTAAAAACTGCAAGATTAGCTGGGTGTGGTGGCACATGCTTGTAGTCCCAGCTACTCTGGAGGCTGAGACTGGAGAATCACTTGAACCCAGGAGATGGAGGTTGCGGTGAGCCGAGATCGCGCCATTGCACTCCAGCCTAGGCAACAAGAGTGAAACTCCATCTCAAAAAAAAAAAAAGAAAGAAAGAAAAAGAAAAACACTAGGCACAGTGTCTCACGCCTGTAATCCCAACACTTTGGGAGGCTGAAGCGGGTATATCACTTGAGGCCAGGAGTTGGAGACCAGTCTGGCCAACATGGTGAAACTCCGTCTCTACTAAAAATAGTCCCAACTACTCAGGAGGCTGAAGCAGGAGAATCACTTGAACCTGGGGGTGTTGGAGGTTGCGGGGAGCCAAGATCACACCACTGCACTCCAGCCTGGTCGACAGAGTGGGACTCTGTCTTTAAAAAAAAAAAAAACACAAAAGTAAGAGAATATAATAATCAACCACCAGCACCAGTCATTTGGCTTGAACAAGTATCAACATTTTCCTAGCTTGTTTTATCTCTCCCTGGGGGCATCTCTTTTGATTGTCTCCTTTAACCCCCGCCCCAGGAGCGATTCATTAGCAAGTCAATGAGTCAGTTAACTAACTGGTTTGCCGGTACTTGCCTGGGGCTAGGTAGTTGGGAGGGTTAGGGAAAAAGTCTTTTGTAAAGGATTTTCACGGGTCCCTCTGACATCCTCTAAGCCCAATTTATTGGTTGGACTAGATCTATGACTACCTGGCAGGATTCTGGGCCCCATTCCTTTACTGTAACAACGGTTGGGGATATACCACGTGCCCGGCCCGGGACTCTGTGCTGGGGTACACAGTAGTAAGATGGGTACCTTCCCATTACTTCCTGGCTGTCAGGACTGCTTTCATATGCAGCTTCCTGAGGGAAGTCTTCCCAAAGCCAACACCAGGGCAAGGCAGCCGTCCCCCTGGCAAGGGCTATTGGGTGAGAAAGAGGCCTGGTGCAGAGGCTGTAGTGGTCAGCTGTGGGGGAGGGGTGTCCTGGCCTACCCCCAGGGCAGCCAGGGATGTAGGAGCTGCTCTTTTCTGACTCCAAAGCTAGCTGCCCTCTGATTCCTCCCCCAAGCAACTTCTGTTTTTCCTCATGTCAAGGCCTTTCATCTGTCTGTATTTTTTTTTCAGCTTCTGTGTAAGCTTTTTGGCTTAAATAAAGGGCTTGGCCTGCAAGGACAAGTAACCAGTAGGCTAAACCATTGGTTCCTAAGCCTGGGTGGCCAGACTTTCTGGGTAGCTGGTCTGAAAACACATTCCCGACTCCACCCCTCACCCCCACTAGATCAATAAAGCCAGAGGGGAAATCACTATCTAACAGTTTTTAAAAATCTCCCCCAGGCAGGGCGTGGTGGCTCTCTCTGTAATCCCAGCACTTTGGGAGGCCAAAGGGGGCGGATCACTTGAGGTCAGGAGTTTGAAACCAGCCTGGCCAACATAGTGAAACCCTGTCTCTCTTAAAAATATGAAAATTAGTCAGGCATGTTGTCACATGCTTGTATTCCCAGCTACTTGGGAGACTGAGGCAGGAGAATTGCTTGAACCCGAGAGGCGGAGGTTGCAGTGAGCCAAGATCATACTGTTGCACTCCAGCCTGGGCGAAGAAGCGAGACTCTATCTCAAAAAAAAAAAAATCTCCCCTAAGGTGATTCTAATACAGAGAACTGCCTTCAAGAGCACCTGGATATGGCGGTCCCAGCATGAATGGTGGTACCATGACGTTTGGGAAAGGCGCCTCAGTGCCTTCACTTCCTTGACATGAAAATGAGAGGGTTTGTGCCTGCATCCATTAGCTGCTGCTCCTAGCATCACAGCCCTTGTCAGCCTCCTGGTGCTCCTCCTACCCCCATTTGCCACAGTGATTCCTCCCTTGTCCCTCAGCAGCCTTTCAGATACAGCCCTGTTTTATGGTAGAGACTGGCTTTCAGGCCCCCAGCCTATGTTACGCCACATACATCACAGAGTTCACTTTGACCTTCCTACCATCTCTCCATGACCTTGAGTGGGGACAAGTCACAGGTTCTTTTCCTGACTTAGGCACAGGCTAGGCAGCTGGAAGGGGCTGCAGAAAGGGCACTGGCAGCCACTCAGTTCCCCCGCCTTGCCTTGCCCAGCCCCTCAGCTGTGCATTTTTCTGGGCTAAGAAGACAAAACAAACAGATGCTAGGCTGCCAAGTGCTCTGGACAGGACAGTCTTGTGGGGGAGTGTGTGGAGGGGGTGTTTTTCTGTTCTCTGAATCCTCAGCCAAAATGGGAGGTACCTTTAGGGGCTAGGTGTCCACACAGATGCTGAGGAACGCCCAGGCTTCCTTCCCTGAGACTGCCTGCTCAACACCACTCCTTCTTAGTTTGCTTGACCCAGGTCACTGTGACCTGACCATTTTTCCCTTGCATCCAGGGCTGAGGTGGAGAGGGGCAGTGTACTCCTGCAGCACAGGTACGGGAGGAGGCAGCTGTGGGAGGGAGGGAAAGAAGGCCACAGGCACTGCTCTTGTGCAAGGAAGCCTCCCTCTCACTCTTCAGCTGGCAGTGGGTGGCTGCCCAGAACCAGGCTGTCTGGATCAAACCCAGCTTTTGCACTTGTGACCTTGAACAAGTTTCTGAACCTCTCTGATGTGTTTCTTCAATGGAGATAAGCATAACCTGTCTGATAGGCTGAGATTGAATGAATAATTAGATATGAAATGTGAATAGCACCTGAGACCAGACATGGTGGCTCACACCTGTAATCCCAACACTTCGGGAGGTTGAGGTGAGCAGAAACCTGAGTTCAGGAGTTCGAGACCAGCCTGACCAACATGGAGAAACCTCATCTCTATTAAAAAAAAAAAAAATGCCGGGCGCAGTGGCTCACGCCTGTAATCCCAGCACTTTGGGAGGCCAAGGTGGGTGGATCACAAGGTCAGGAGATGGAAACCATCCTGGCTAACATGGTGAAACCCCGTCTCTACTAAAAATACAAAGAAAAAAAATTAGCCAGGCATGGTGGCAGGCACCTGTAATCCCAGCTACTCGGGAGACTGAGGCAGGAGAATCACTTGAACCCAGGAGGCAGAGGTTGCAGTGAGCCACTGCTCTCCAGTCTGGGCAACAGAATGAGACTCTGTCTCAAAAAAAAAAAAAAAAATTAGCACCTGAGGGGTTTTGTGTTCGAATGTTTGCTATCAGGATTATGATGTTTATTACTCAGCTATCCCCTTTGTTCCTCTGGAAAGACACAGCAAAGCTGGCTGGGTGCTATGGCTCATACCTGTAATCCCAGCATTTTGGGAGGCTGAGGCAGGCAGATTGCTTGAATCCAGGAGTTCAAGACCAGCCTGGCCAATGTGGTGAAACCCCATCTCTACAAAAAAGAAAAAAAAAAAAACACTACCTGAGCGTGGTGGCACACGTCTGTGGTCCCAGCAACTCGGAAGGCTGAGGTGGGAGAATTACCTAAACCCAGGAGGTCAAGGCTGCAGTGAGCTGTGATTGCACCACTGCACTCCAGCCTGGGTGACAGAATGAGACCTTGTCTTTAAAAAAAAAAAAAAAAAAAAAAGACAGCACAGCAAAGCAGTGGAAGCCCTAAAGCCAGGAGGCCTCATTTTAAATCCCTGCTCTGCACTGGGAGGATGTGTGACTGCACAAGGGCTTTCTTCTCTTTGAGCTCAGTTCTCTCTAGTACTTTTGGGACATTGCCCTCTACTCTTCAGGTTGTATGCAGATTAAACATAATGCAGGTGTGGCTGGCATGATACTGCTGTCAAAGGTGTTTGAATAAGTTTGTCCCCTTCCTTCATCCCACCCAGCTGTTCAGTCCTTCCTTTTTTTTTTTTTTTTTTTTTTTTTTTGAGATAGAGTCTTGCTCTGTTGCGCAGGCTGGAGTGCAGTGTTGCGATTTCAGCTCACCGCAACCTCTGCCTCCTGGGTTCAGGCAGTTCTCTCAGCCTCCTGAGTAGCTGGGACTACAGGCACACACAGTGCTAAGCCCTTCCTCTCTTTAGGGTTTTCCCACAGCTCTAGCAGGATTTGGCTCAGCCAGCGTCACCGAAGCCTGCTGGTATGTGTGTGCATTGGAGCACCATAGTGGTGAAGAGGAGCAGTAAGAACCCCAGGGCCAGGGCCCCTCCTGGCTGGAATGGAATGGGAGAGAAGGGCCACAGAAGCCTCTGGCTCTGCCCTGCCTGTGAGCCTTCCAGCCTGACAGCCTGGTGCTGTCTTTGAGTCACCTGTAAAATAGATGCAGCTGCAGTTAGCTAGGGTAGGAAAAAAGACACAGGACCAGAAGAAGGACCTAGAGTGTGAAATTTCAGTCAAGCCACCGTTTAGACCATTTAATGGTTTTCCATGGTGCTCTGGCCTGGTTGTCAGCCCTGCCCACCTCTGAGCTCCTGAGCTACCATTCACCGGTTCCTTAAGCCAACCCTTTCCTGCCTCGGTTCAGCTGTTTTGGAGGACCATAGAGGTGAAGGAGGGCAGATGAGAACCCCACGGCCAGGGCCTTTCCTTGGAATTGTTTAGAACATTCTTAGCTTTCTATATGGCTGGCTCTTCCTTATCCTTACGTCTCAGCCTTCCAAAACCCTTAGCCATGGAAGTTTCTCTTATCTTTATAACCCCCCCACCTTTATTTCTGTTTCCTTTTTGGCACTTATTGGTGGTTATTCACCTAGTTGTTGTCAGTCTCCATGACTAGGTGTGCACTGTAAGCTCCACAGGTTGGCGTGCATGTCTGTTTAATTCACAAAGGCATCCCAGCACCAAGAACTGGGCCCAATATAGCAGGCACTCAAATGATAATTTAAATGAGCAAGAAGCCTTGAAGAGCAGCAGGAAGGTGAGAAGCTGTAACTTTTTTTTTTTTTTTTTTAAGATGGAGTCTCACTGTGTTACCCAGGCTGGAGCGCAATGGCATGTTCTCGGCTCACTGCAACCTCCGCCTCCTGGGTTCAAGCAATTCTGCCTTAGCCCCCACAAGTAGCTGGGACTGCAGGCACGCGCCACCACACCCGGCTTATTTTTGTATTTTTAGTAGAGACGGGGTTTCACTGTGTTGGCCAGGCTGGTCTCCTGACCTTGTGATCCGCCCACCTCAGCCTCCCAAAGTGCTGAGGTTACAGGCGTGAGCCACCGCACTTGACCGACATTTTTGCCTTTGAGACGAGGTCTCACGCTGTCACCCAGACTGGAGTACAGTGGCACAGTCACAGCTCACTGCAGCCTCAACCTCCTGGGCTCAATTGATCCTGTCACCACAGCCTTGCAAGTAGCTGGGACTACAGACACACACCACCATACCCAGCTAATTTTTGTACTTTTTGTAGACACAGGGTTTTGCCATGTTGACCAGGCTGGTCTGGAACTCCTGAGCGAAAGCCATCTGCCCACTTTGGCCTCCCAAAGTACTGGGACTGCAGGCGTGAGCTACAGCATCCAGCCTGACTCTCCAGGCTGGAGTACACAGGCATGATCATGGCTCACTGCAGCCTCGGCCTCCCTGACCTCAGCCTCCTGGGACTATAGGGCACGTGCCATCACAATAGCTAATTTTTTGTGTTTTTGTAGAGATGTGGTTTCACCATGTTGCCCAGGCTGGTCTCGAACCCCTGGGCTCAAGTGATCTGCCTGCTTCAGCCTCCCAAAGGCTGGAATTACAGGTGTGAGCTACCGTGCCCAGCCAGGGGAGGGTCTTCATGTCCAGGCTCTGGAGTCTGGACTTATCGTGTAGGCAGTAGGAGACAAATGGCAGTTTTCTAGAACAGGAATGACAGCCATGGCATTTTAGAAAGAACATGAAACCAGTAAAGAGGCTAGACTGAAGAGCTGTAAAGTTGGGGGCTATTCAAGAGCGTCCAGAGATAGGGGGCAGGGTGCTATAGGTGTCCCCCAAACCACATGCATATCACTTAATGGTGAGAAATTTTATACTTCTAAACAATCAACTAGATGGGAATGGGGTCAGAGTTAGTGGTAGCTTTCTCAACAGCATGTGGAAAAAAGTCAAGGATGTTGGTTGAGCGCATGTTCTGCTGAGGCTACTACTCCTGGTATTGCTGAGAAATAAGAATGACTTTCTTCCAGGCCAGGCACGGTGGCTCATGCCTGTAATCCCAGCACTTTGGGAGGCCGAGGCAGGTGGATCACTTGAGGTCAGGAGTTCGAGACCAGCCTGGCCAACATGCTAAAACCCCATCTCTACAAAAAAAAAAATAATAAGGAAAAAATAAAGAATAACCTTCCTGATAGCTCCCTTGTGCCTTTGTGGCTTTCTCCGGCCTGCAGTGAAACTCTGCACTACAAACTTGGGAATGAGTTGCCCTTAGCATCAATCCCTCTCTTCTTCTTCATCCACCCAGGCAGCAGGTCCTGCCATTCCAATATCCTAAACGCAGCAAACATTTGTCCTCTCGCCACCTCCCTTAATGTAACCTGAACTACTAGCAGTACCCCATCTCCCTGCTTCCAGTCTGTTCTCCACATCATACATTGCTCCTTACGTCAAACCCTTATATAGCTCCTCAGTACCCTTAACAATAAAGAAGCAAATCCTCCTGCTAAGAGGTAGCCTTCAGTTACCACTCTAAGCTCCAGCCACATGAAGTTTTTGTTTGTTTGCTTTTTTGAGACTGGCTGTGTCACTCAGGCTAGAGGGCAGTGATGTAATCTTGGTTCACTGCAACCTCGTCCTCCTGGGTTCAAGCAAGTCTCCTGCCTCAGCCTCCTAAGTAGCTGGGATTACAGGCGCCTGCCACCATGCCCAGCTAATTTTTCTATTTTTAGTAGAGACAGGGTTTCACCATGTTGGCCAGGCTGGTGTGTGTTCTTATTTAACTCTCTTTTCCTACTATTAACTGCTGTGTTTTCTGCTGTGTTCCCAGGTCCTAGGACATGCTTCATAGCTGTTTGTTTTGGTTTGTTTTGAAACAGGGTCTTGTTCTGTTGCCCAGGCTGGAATACAGTGGTACAATCATAGCTCACTGCAGCTTCCACCTGTTGGGCTCCAGCGATCTTCCAACCTCAGCCTCCCAGGTAGCTGGAACCACAGGGGCGCACCACTGCACCTGGCTAACTTCTTTTGTAGAAACAGGGTCTCCCTGTGTTGCCCAGGCTGGTCTTGAACTCCTGAGTTTAAGCAGTCCTCCCGCCTTGACCTCCCAAATTGTTGGGATTACAGGCGTGAGCCACTGCACCCAGCCCATAGCTGTTTTTGATTGAGCGAACTGATCGGTCTTGTATATTCATTCCAGATATGTAACTGGTTCATCAATGCCCGGCGGCGGCTTCTCCCAGACATGCTTCGGAAGGATGGCAAAGACCCTAATCAGTTTACCATTTCCCGCCGCGGGGGTAAGGCCTCAGATGTGGCCCTCCCCCGTGGCAGCAGCCCCTCTGTGCTGGCGGTGTCTGTCCCAGCCCCCACCAATGTGCTCTCCCTGTCTGTGTGCTCCATGCCACTTCACTCAGGCCAGGGGGAAAAGCCAGCAGCCCCTTTCCCACGTGGGGAGCTGGAGTCTCCCAAGCCCCTGGTGACCCCTGGTAGCACACTTACCCTGCTGACCAGGGCTGAGGCTGGAAGCCCCACAGGTGGACTCTTCAACACGCCACCACCCACACCCCCAGAGCAGGACAAAGAGGACTTCAGCAGCTTCCAGCTGCTGGTGGAGGTGGCACTACAGAGGGCTGCTGAGATGGAGCTTCAGAAGCAGCAGGACCCATCACTCTCATTACTACACACTCCCATCCCTTTAGTCTCTGAAAATCCCCAGTAGGCATCTGCCAACAAGGGTGCTCAAGGCTCAAGCCAGCTGTCCTGGGTTTCCGTTTTGGTTCCCTTTCATACAGAGGGTTTTCTATGGATCACTGCCAAACATTGGGATCATCTCCTCTGTCCAGAGGTCTTCAGCAGGAAGACGCCAGCTGGCACCACTGCACTGTGATGGGGGCCCTCTCCTCTGCTGACTCTGCCGTTTCTCCAGGCCTCCCCTCAGTGATGAGACCAAGAGATCGGAGACAAGCATGGTGCTGATGCTGCTGCTGCTTCTCCAGAAAATCCCTGGGACACCTTTGTTCCAGCCTGGTTTCCTGGGCTGGGCTCAGGAAAGCTGCCAAGTTCAGTCTTATGTTGGGTCCAAGCTGCCCCTGTGCTGTTTCTGTCAAGCCAGGTATGGACATTCCAAGTTCATATGCATGAACAAAAGAAAAGAGGAACCCAGTGGATGTAACAGAACCGACTCCAGTTGAATGTTTAGATTTTTGCTAAACTGTTTTCTTTTTCCCTTTTTTGCTGTGGTTTGCATTCACGGCAGTAGTTAGCCCAGGTGTGGGGAACGAGAGTGCACTGCATGATAGCGTTATGGTGAGCTGGGAAGGACCCACCACTGCCACTGGGGATTGTTTTGCAAGAAAGGAATATTTTTATTTTGGGGGCCAGCTAAGTCTCTGCAGTAGTGTGAAATTCCAAATGGTGGTTTTATCGTTGGTTTGGTTTACCCAAAAAAAGGCAGGAAAAAAAAAAAAACCCATATGAGCGCATTGACTTTTCTGCCACAGGCACAGAAGGGTAGAAAGCCACAGCAGGGGGCAGTCCAGCAGACTCTGACTCAACTTTCTAGGTACCTAGCAGAGAAGGATGGTAAGATCAAAAGGTGTTTGGTTTTTCTTTTCTTTTTTATTGTAGTTTTTTGGGGGGTGGGGGGAGTAAACTAGACTGAAGCGATGGATTTTTTTTTTTTCTTTAATGTTTTTCCCTTTGTTCTTGAACATTTTTGCCCTGCAGCCTGAGTTTTGAATTCTTTTAGGAACTTGGATTAGAGGGGCCCTATGTCAGAAGCTCCCAGCACCTCCTACTTGGGAGAGAAGTGAGCCATCTGCTGGTCAGGAAGTCCTCCAGAGAGGCAGCCTTTCCCACAATGGTGGCAGGAAACTATCTGGGGAAAGCAGCAATAGTGTCCACTGCTGCCAGGGAACTGCCTTCAGAGAAGGCTGGGGCTGGAAAAGGGTTAGAAGCCTGCTAGCTGGGATTGTCTTTGTTTCAGCTTCCTTTAAATTAGAGTTACAGGGGCCCCTGCCCAGTGAACAGATCACAATTGGTCTTATGCTCCTCCCTCTCCCCCATTTTTTCTTTTGCTGTTTTGTTTTTTGTGTTTTTGAGATAGAGTCTCACTCTGTCACCCAGGCTGGAGTGCAGTGGTGCGATCTTGGCTCACTGCAGCCGCAGCCTCACGAGTAGCTGGGATTATAGGCGCCTGCCACCATGCCCGGCTAATTTTTGTATTTTTAGTAGCGATGGGGTTTTACCATCTTGGCCAGGCTGGTCTTGAACTCCTGACCTCGTGAGCCACCGCGCCCAGCCTCTTTTGCTGTTTCATTGCTGACAGTGTTCAACAGCAATATGTCCCATCTTTATGTATCCTAAGAAACACTAATCCTAGGTTATTGCTAGCCAAAATATTTTTGTCCTGAATAACGTCACTGGGCCAAAAGATAGATCAGTACCGCAGCCTTTAGTTTCCTGAAATCACCAGGTCAGGCACAAGGAGAAGAGAGGTTCCTGGATACTGACTAACTTGGGTGGGCCTAGCCAGGAGAAAGACAGTAACATGTGTTCTGTACTTTCTTGGAAGATCCCTGAAGCCATCACAGAGGCTCCCCAACTTCTGAGTCGCCCATCTGTTGCTGGAGTGGGAATGGATTGCTGAAGGAGAGGGAGCTTTGCTCTCTCTAGGTGGGCAAGTTTCCTGGGCTCTCTGTGTTGCCTCCCTCTGGCTTCTTCCTCCCGTGCCCTCTCCCCGTGTGCCCCAGGGGGATCAGGGATCCTCACCCTCCTGAGGCCCAGTGGGGAAGAATGAACATGGCTGCGTCCAGGTTAACTGAAGCTGCCATTTGCCCAGCCTTTTCCATCCCAGCCCTGTCAGTGAGCCCTGGTCTGGTGCAACTGCTGCAGGATGCCTGTAGTAGGGAACTCTGGAAGTGTGTTGGTCTGAGGTGGGATTTTCCCTCCCCACAGTGCACTGAGCAACAGAGGGTGGTGAGGGGTGAGGGAGCCATGCTGCTGAATTCTGGTTGGCATTCCCCCATTATGTAAAGTGGGGTGTTGGGGTGGGGCAGACTCTGCTTGGGTTTGGTTGTAAGATAAACCTGGAGGAGAAGCACAGTTGTCCCATTGAATTATTTGAGCAAAAACTACTGTAAATAACTTTTTTGTCTTTTGTCAAATAAAATTGTTGTTTTGTTTTTTTAAGCAGAAACAGGGTTCTTGATGATTGATCCACCAGGGCTCAGGGCCCAGGCTTGAAGACAAGGCAGTTACTGGCTTCCTACTTTGCTTTACATCTTTTACTCTCTCTAGTAGCCCAGCTGTGAGTTCTGTGCACGCTGTACCCCCATTCCCTTTCACCAGCTCCATTCTGTATCCCATTCAACTCAGGGTAAAGGGGGCCTTTGCATCCCACATGGAGCCAGTCTTCCCTGGGATCAACAGTTAAGCTTTGGGGTTGCTAAGTGGTGAGGATATAACCTTGAGGAACTGGCAGTTTTGTCCTCCCCCTCTCTCGGTAAGAAATGAGCACAACTGCAGCCGGGCGCGGTGGCTCAAGCCTGTAATCCCAGCACTTTGGGAGGCCGAGACGGGCGGATCACGAGGTCAGGAGATCGAGACCATCACGGCTTCTTCGGAGTGAAACCCGTCTCTACCTAAAAAAACGGTGAAGGTGGCAGGCGCCTGTAGTCCCAGCTACTCGGGAGGCTGAGGCAGGAGAAATGGCGTGAGCAGGAGGCGGAGCTTGCAGTGAGCTGAGATCTGGCCACTGCACTCCCAGCCTGGGCGACAGGCATGAGACTCCGTCTCAAAAAAAAAAAAAAAAAAAAAAATT
Organism: Papio anubis; assembly: GCF_008728515.1. Classification (NCBI taxonomy): domain Eukaryota; kingdom Metazoa; phylum Chordata; class Mammalia; order Primates; family Cercopithecidae; genus Papio; species Papio anubis. The sequence goes on from NC_044991.1 coordinate 63,781,380, forward strand.
CTAAAAAAAAAAAAATAAAAAAGAAATGAGCACAACTGCAGCGTGAACCCAACACAGAGAGAAGCAGCTATGAGGTGGAAACTCCAGTCATGTCTGAAACCAGGACTACCTCTAGACTTCCCTATTACGTAAGCTAGTGAATTCCCCTTTTTGCTTAAATTAGCTGTTAATACATTTCTGCCATACTGAAATGACAATACACTAACTGCAGCCCAAACTACAAAAACCAGGGTCTGCAACAGTGGGAGACTGAGTTTGGCTGAGTGGGCCTGGGCCTGGGTCTGGGTCTGTGCTATGTTCGATCTCTTTTTTTTTGATACAGAGTCTCTCTATCGCCAGGCTGGAGTGCAGTGGCGCAATCTCGGCTCACTGTGACCTCCAACTCCCAGGTTCAAGCGATTCTCCTACCTCAGCCTCCCAAGTAGCTGGGACTACAGGCGTGCGCCACCACGCCCGGCTAATTTTTTGTATTTTTTAGTAGAAACGGGGTTTCACCGTGTTGGCCAGGATGATCTCCTGACCTCATGATCTGCCCACGTCGGCCTCCGAAAGTGCTGGGATTACAGGCGTGAGCCACTGTGCCCGGCCCCAGTTGCTTAATGTTTGTATACACACATGGAATTGAGATGCCCCAGGTAAAGAAACTGAGTGGGCTGTGGTTTGTGCCTACAGTCCCAGCTACTCCAAGGCTGAGGCTGGAGGATCACCTAAGCATGGGAGTTTGAGGGTGTGGTGAGCTGTGATTGGACCACTGCACTCCAGCCTGGGTGACTGAGACCCCTTTTTTTTTTTTTTTAAGAGAGTAATTGAGTAGGGATTTAAGATACTTGCCTGAACTCATATAGCCCATATAAATATGGAGCTAGAATTCAAATTCAATTATGTTTTCCTTCAGGGTCACTCAGGTCTGCCCAGAACCTATCTGAACTAATATAGTGGGCAGTTATATATAGTGACCACTAATGTAGTATCATCTAGCTGTCTAGAACACTGCTACGAGCTAAGCACAAGAAGTTTCTTCTCGTGAACGAAATCTTAATTTCTCCCCAGTACACCTGGATGGAGGATGTCTGGTCTTCTACAGGTCATTCTCTAGGAATTTCGAGAGACAGCCTCCCCACTCAAGTTTCCCAGATTAAAGAGCCTCAACTCCCTTAGCCATTCACCCAAGGTCCTGATTTTCCCCCACTTCTCTCTTAGTATCTCTCAAACTGCACACTTGGCTCTGGAGCTCAGCAGAATAGGCTCGTGCTGTTACGCCTTTTCAAAGTAAGTTTAATATATAATTCACATTGGCTGGGCGCAGTGGCTCGTGCTTGTAATTCCAACATTTTGGGAGGCTGAGGTGGGTACATCACTTTTGAGGTCAGGAGTTGGAGACCAGCCTGGCCAACATGGTGAAACCCTGTCTCTACTAAAAATACAAAAATTGGTGGGTTTGGTGACACACCCCTGTAATCCCAAATACTCAGGAGGCTGAGGCAAAGAGAATCGCTTGAACCACGGAGGTGGAGGTTGCAGTGAGCCGAGATCGCGCCACTGCACTCTAGCCTGAGCGACAGAGCGAGACTCTGTCTCAAAAAAAATAAAAGGAACTGAAACCAAAAGTGTCTTCTGCATCAAGCTTCAAACAAGCCCTGGAGTGAGCAAGCACTCTAGATAATGAAAGTGAACTGCGGGATAATGTGGCAAGGGCCCCTCCTCTGAAGTTGGGAACATGATCTAAGGACATCCACCTTTCTTATTATAGTCTCATTCAGGAAACAGCTTTTAAATGCATCTGCCCCGGTCGTGAATAGCTGCTGTCTCTTTGGACCTGGCTATGGATTGCCTGACCGCCTCTCTGTACCCTTGTTCTTTTCTTTTCTTTCTTTCTTTTTTTTTTTTTTTTTTTGAGATAGTCTCTTTATTAAAATAAAATAAAATAAAAGTAGTGGTAGTGATTGGTGGGAGGGTGTATGCCATCCTCTAGACCGGTGGTCAGGGAAGTCCTCTTCCATTCCACTGTTTTTGAATGGTAGTTTCTCCATGGCCCCCAGGCTTAGAACCTTTTTTTTTTTTTTTTTTTTTTGCATCGACTCAGCCCTATGAATAAGCATCTCTGGGGTAAGACTCAGGACTCTGGATTTTAAAAGTACAGTCTAGCTTGAAAGCTGCTACATGGACTAGGCACAGTGGCTCACGCCTGTAATCCCAACAATTTGGGAGGCCAAAGCGGGTAGATCACGAGGTCAGGAGTTCGAGACTGGCCTGGCCAAGATGGTAAAACTCCATCTCTAATAAAATACAAAAATTAGCCTGGCACGGTGGCGGGCACCTGCAATCCCAGCTACTCGGGCGGCTGAGGCAAGAGAATTGCTTGAACCCGGGAGGCAGAGGTTGGAGTGAGCCAAGATCGCACTGCTGAACTCCAGCCTGGGCAACAGAGCAAAACTCCATCTCAGAAAAAAAAAAAAAAAAAAAAAGGAACGCTGCTACATGAAAACTCCCATAAGGCAGAGGCCAGGTCTGCCTTGTATGGGTGTATCCTTGCTATGTTATGCGCTAGAGCTGCAGAGGATAAGGTGTGGCACTCAAGAAGGATGCAGAAATAACCATCACTGCTGTCAGAGTTACTGATTTCAAAGGCATTTCTGTATGACCCAAGCCTGGTGTCAAATTTTTGGTCTGTCACAGATTAGTTGTCGTGACCATAGACAAGACAGTTCACTACTCCAGACTTCAGTTTTCATCATCAATAAAGTGGGAACAGTAATATCTCTTGGGAGGATGAAATGGGATAATCTATATGTTACTATCTAACCTTGCGTAGCACACAGCTGAGGGAAAAACAACCTGTAAAATAACTTACCCCATACCACACAGCTTGTAAGTGGTGGAATTGGGCCTAATTACACAGAGAAGTGATTCTCAGGCCTAAATATCCATCAAGATCATCAGGAAAGCTTATAAAGATGCATATTCCCAGACCTCACGCCCAGAGAGTCTGGGCAGGAATCTGCATTCCTCACTGATGCCACAGGAGATTCTGATGATCTTGCTCCACAGACCTTGATCATTGTCAGGACACTCACCTATCCCCAGGAAACTGCTGGGCTGGGAAAGTAGAAACTTTGTCTTTCAAAGTTACAAGATGAGAGGAAGAAGGGTCTCTGAACCATCTGCCATCTTGGCACTCAGGAGGCTATGGTAACTTGAAGGTCAAGTGTAGCCCTACCATTTTAATTACCAAAGTAATCCACACTCAATGTAGAGAAATTGCAAGTAAAGGTATAAAAAGAGAAGAGTTTAGTATAATAGTTAAAAGCCCAGCCAGGTTTTGGATGAAAACAAATGTGGCCAGACGCAGCGGCTCATACCTGTAATCCCATCACTTTGGAAAGACAGGCAGGTGGATCACCCAAGGTCAGGAGCTCGAGACCAGCCTGGCAAACGTGGCAAAACCCCATCTCTACTAAAAATACAAAACTTAGCTGAGCATGGTGGCAGGTGCCTGTAGTCTCAGCTGCTCAGGAGGCTGAGGCGGGAGAATCGCTTGAACCCGGGAGGTGGAGGTTGCAGTGAGTCGAGACTGTCCCACTGCACTCCAGCCTGGGTGACAGAGTGATAACAAATGAATGTAAAACATTTAGTAAAGTGACTGGTAGCTAGTAAGGGTTCATTAAGTACTAGTATGACATTTATTGTAGGCCAAAAAAAAAAAGGCCCGGATGCGATCTCAGACCTCCATTCCAACAACGGGTGCTCTTTCCATGGCTGGTAGTTGCCCCCAGGATTTCTGATACTTGTGATCCATCAGTGCCTGTGAGGGGCCAGTCTTACCTCTCAGAACATACCTTCCTCTCCAAACCACACTCCAAGCAGCTGGCAGTGCCCTCGGGCATTCAGCTGGGAGGAAACAGCCCTAAGGCTGAGCTCGTGTTCAACTAGTGCTAAAAAGCTACAAACTCACAAAGACAAAATTTGTCCTACTTCCAAATCTGTCTCTCCCACTTCCAAATCTGACCCTTCATCAAGTTATTTTCCATCTCAGACCACCCAAGATGTTTATTTTAACCAGATGGATTCGCTGAGATTCAGCCAGATTCCCCGCTTCCTAAGATAAGGAAAGCCTTGTGTAAAAGCAAAAAGGGATCAAGTCTGAGTCCCAAAAATACCTTCTAGAGAAGGGCTTCCACTCTGTCTGCCAGCTTAGCTTTGTCTGATCCTAGAAAGGTAAGAGGAGGAACAGGGAGCAGGTTTCAGATGCCTGTTGAACTTCTAACTTCCCATATGACCTTGGGCTACACTGCAGGATTTGAGGACCTTTCTGACTAGAACTTTTGTGACCTCTCCCAATCCCATGCAAACATAGTGGCTCTTGGAGTTACAGTCAGAGCTTCACAATGTAATACAAACATGACCTAGAGCGGGACGCAGTGGCTCATGCCTGTAATACCAGCACTTTGGGAGGCTGAGGTGGGTGGATCACTTGAGGTCAGGAGTTTGAGACCAGCCTGGCCAACATGATGAAACCCTGTCTCTACTAAAAATACAAAAATTAGCTGGGCGTAGTGGTGGGCACCTGTAATCCTAGCTACTTGGGAGGCTGAGGAGAATCCCTTGAACCTGGGAGGTGGAGGTGGCAGTGAGCCGAGATTGCACCACTGCACTCCAACCTGGGTGACAGAGCGAGACTCTGTCTCAAAAAAAAAAAAAAAAAGAAAAGAAAAGCAAACGTGACATAAAAAGAAAAAAATACTGCCTAATGAGATGCTCAATCATTACTAATCACTAGGGAAGTGCAAATCAAAACCACAATGAAAATACTACTTTGCACCTAGTAGGATGATTATTAACAACAGAAAAAGGCTAAGCGCAGTGGCTCACGCCTGTAACCCAGGGAGGATTTTGGGCGGCCGAGGCAGGCGGATCATGAGGTCAGGAGTTCCAGACCAATCTGACCAACATGGCGAAACCCTGTCCCTACTAAAAATACAAAAATTAACCTGGCATAGTGGCGGACACCTGTAATCCCAACTACTTGGGAGGCTGAGGCAGAAGAATCACTTGAACCCAGGAGGCAGAGGTTGCAGTGAGCCGAGATTGCGCCATTGCCCTCCAGCCTGGGCGACAGAGCAAGACTCCTCAACAACAACAACAACAACAAAAATCATGTATCTCCGAACCCTTGTGCACTGCTGGTGGAAACGCGAAATGTTGCAGCTGCTGTGGAAAACAACAGTTCCTCAAAAAATTAAAAATGGAATTACAATATGATCTAGCAATTCCACTTCTGAGAATGTGCCCAAAATAACAAAGCAGGGACACGAACAGATATTTGTGCGCTCCAATACATAGCAGCATTATTCAGAATAGTCAAAGTGTAAGCAACCCAAGTGTCTATCAGTGGGTAAAAGCAAAATGTGGTATGCACATACAACAGCTTTAAAAGGAAGGAAATTTTAACACATGCTACAGTATGGGTAAACCTGGAGGACATAATGCTAACTGAAACCAGTCACAAAAGGACGAATACTGTACTCATATGAGATACCCATTAGAATAGTCAAATTCCTACAGAGAAAGTAGAATGGAACTGGTTTCCAGGGACTGGGGAAATGGGAGAATGAGGAGTTATTTTTAATGGGTACAGAGTTTCAATTTTATAAGATCACAAAGTTCTGAAAAATGGATGGTGGTGATGGCTGCAGAACAAAGTGAATGCACTTAATGCCACTGAACTATACACTTAAGTGTTGAAATGATAAACTTCGTTAGATATATTTTACTAAAATTTAAAAAACAATTTTTTTTTTTTTTTGAGACTGAGTCTCTCTGTCACCCAGGCTGGAGTGCAGTGGTGTGATGATCACAGTTCACTGCAGCCTCTACCTCCTGGGCTTAAGTGAGCCTCCCACCTCAGCCTTCAAATAGTTGGGACTACAGGCGTGTACCACCATGCCTGGCTAATTGTTTTTTTCTTTTCTTTTCTTTTTTGTAGAAATGGGGTCTCTCTGTGTAGCCCAGGCTAGTCTTGAGCTCCTGGGTTCAAGTGATCCTCCTGTCTTGGCCTCCCAAACTGCTGGGATTACAGGCATGAACCACCATGCCAGGCCCTTAAAAATATTTTTAATTTGGCTGGGTGTGGTGGCTCACACCTGTAATCCCAGCACTTTGGAAGGCTAAGGCAGGCAGATTGCCTGAGCTCAGTAGTTCAAGACCACCCTGGGCAACACGGTGAAACCCCATGTCTACTAAAATACAAAAAATTAGGCAGGTGTGGTGGCACACACCTGTAATCCCATCTACTCTCGGAGGCTGAGGCATGAGAATCACTTGAACCTGGGAGGCAGAGGCTACAGTGAACTGAGATGGTGCCACTGCACTCCAGCCTGGGCAACAGAGTGAAACTCTGTCTCCAAAATAAATACATAAATAAATAATATGTTTAATTTAAAAAAGAATGGGCTGGGCATGGTGGCTCATGCCTGTAATCCCAGGACTTTGGGGGGCTCAGGCGGGTGGATCACCTGAGGTCAGGGGTTCAAGACCAGCCTGGCCAAACATGGTGAAACCCCATCTCTACTAAAAATACAAAAAAAATTACCCAGACGTGGTGGTGGGCGCCTGTAATTCCAGCTACTCAGGAGGCTGAGTCAGGAGAATTGCTTGAACCTGGGAGGTGGAGGTTGCAGTGAGCCAAGATCATGCCACTGCACACCAGCTTGGGCAACAAGAATGAGACTCTTTCTCAAACAACAACAACAAAAAGAACTTTTGAATCCAGTTTTCTGCATCTTCAGTGCCCTCACCAACTCTCACCTAAATGACTTTAGTAGACTTTTAACTAGTCCCCCATTCATTCTGATCCAGTCCTCCAAATAGCAGCAAGCATGATCCTTCTAAGATGCAAACCTGATGGCTTCCCCTACCCCTGGGATAAGAAGCAAGCTCTTCAGCATGATTTTCCCCTGTGCTTCCCCTCTGGTGGCTTCATTCCTTACCATTAGCCCACACGGTTTCATTTTCCTGAATGTTCTCTCCCACCTTCACCTCCCTCTTTTCCTTCTAATCTCTTCCTTCAGAGTTTAGCCTTCCCTAATCCCCCCAGATCAGGTTCCCCATTATATATCTTCACCAGGAGGAGACCTGGCAGAGTGAAAACTTACCTTTAGGCCAAAGGTTAGTCATTCTTCCTTCGTTCCGTGACAGATTCATTAGTTTGTCTTCTGAACTACATGCTAGCAGGGAGTCTGTAAAAGAGGTATTGTAACAATGGTACACTTCCAAACAAGTCAGTTTGGAAGCTCTTGGCCCCCTGAAGTTTCCCTGAAAATCAGTAATACGAGGCAGATTGATTACCAGGAGAAAAGGCATACAATTTGATTTAACACGTATACACAGGAGTCTTCAGAATGAAGACCCAGCTCCCCAACTCCCCAGTAAGGTACAGAAGCTTCTTTTTTTTTTAGATGGAGTTTTGCTCTTGTTGCCCAAGTTGGAGTGCAATGGCATGATCTTGGCTCACTGCAACCTCCGTCTCCCAGGTTCAAGTGATTCTCCTGCCTCAGCCTCCTGAGTAGCTGGGATTACAGGTGCACGCCACCATGTTTGGCTAATTTTTTGTAAGTTTAGTAGAGATGGGGTTTCTCCATGTTGGTCAGGCTGGTCTCGAACTCCTAACCTCAGGTGATCCACCCGCCTCGGCCTCCCAAAGTGCTGGCATTACAGGTGTGAGCCACTGCACCCAGCCAGGTACAGAAGTTTCTGTACTATCTTGAGGTTACAGAAAGAATGGGGACTTGGATCCTGGTAGAACAGGTTATGGGAAGGGGGAGCACAGGAATTTTATTGAGGGACAACAAATGATTATTAGGAAGAATGGATGAGAAACAGAAGTTAAGTTGTAAACAGTTATCTTTGGAATTTAAATCATTTTTGGAGACAGTCACTACCTTGAAAAGGATCTGTTCAGGTGTGGTTACACTGTCTTATCTTCTGCAATAGAAAGTGATATAACAGGGAAAGGAACAAGAACTCTTCTCCTTGGTGGGTCAGTCATATCTTTATGTAGATAGGGGAAAAGTCTCTTCCAGCCCCCTGATCTCTAAAGGTTTTCAATTTCAGATATTCATTATGCTAGGCACAGTGGGTCATGCCTGTAATCCCAACACACTGGGAGGCTGAGATGGGAGGATTGCTTGAGCCCAGGAGTTCAAGACCAGCCTAGGCAACATAGTGAGACCCTGTCTCTACAGAAAATTAAAAAAAAAAAGAAAAAGAAAAAACATGGCAGGGCGTGGTGGCTAATGCCTGTAATCCCAGCCCTTTGGGAGGCCAAGGCAGGCAGATCACTTGAGGTCAGGAATTTGAGACCAGCCTGGACAAGATGGCAAAACCCCATCTCTACTGAAAAATACAAAAATTAGCCAGGTGTGGTGGCACGCACCTGTAATCCCAGCTTCTGGGGAGACTGAGTCAATAGAACTTGTTGAACCTGGGAGGCAGAGGTTGCAGTGAGCTGAGATCATGCCACTGCACTCCAGCTTGGGCAACAGAGTGAGACTCTGTCTCAAAAAATAATAATAATAATCAAAATAAATAAATAAATAAACTTAGCCAGGCGTGGTGGCATGTGCCTGTGCCTGTGGCTCCAGCTACTTGGGAAGTTGAGATGGGAAGATCATTTGAGCCCAGGAGATCAAAGGTGCAGTGAGCCCTGATCATGCCACTGCATTTGAGCATGGGCAACGGAGCGAGACCCTGTCTTAGAAACTAAACTAAAATAGTCATTATATGAGGGAGCCATATTTTGGGGCAAAATATTTTGATTTCCTTCAACTGGCTAAGCTTTACCATTTCATATGGGAGGGAAACTGGATCAGAAAAGAGGCAGGGCTGAAAAGAACAAGACCCATGGGGAAACTTAGGACAAAAGGTGTGCACCCATACAACGTATACGGCCCTTCCACCAGTTCCAGACAGTAATGTGATCGCAGTATGTTTCACCTTGGGGGTCCAGCCCCACTTAATCTACTGAAACAATGTCAGGGTAGGCTTGGGGTGGAAAACAGCAGCTATGGTATTCTGGAAAAGCTCTCTAGGAGGTTCTTTTGTTTGTTTTTTGTTGTTTTTGAGACCAAGTCTTGCTCTGTTGCCAAGGCTGGAGTACAATGGCGTGATCTTGGCTCACTGCAACCTCCGCCTCCAAGGTTCAAACAATTCTCATGCCTCGAGCCTCCTGAGAAGCTGGGATTACGGGTCCCCACCACCACGCCTGGCTAGTTTTTTTGTTTGTTTGTTTGTTTTTTTTTTGTATTTTTAGTACAGACGGGGTTTCAACCGTGTTGGCTAGGCTGGTCTCGAACTCCTGACCTGAAGTGATCCACCCACCTCGGCCTTCCAAAGTGCTGGGATTACAGGAGTGAGCCACTGCGCCTGGCCTCCCTACGAAGTTCTATTACTCACGAAAAGTGAAGAATTACAGGTGAATGTTGATAGGTATGCAAAAGATGTTCTGACCTCATTGATACTCTTTAAGCTTTAAAGTTTAACCGTTAAGAGCACAGATTTTGGAGTCAGACACACCCAGGTCCAGATACATTACTTGCCTCTATAAATCCACTGTCCAGAGGCCGGGTGAGGAGGCTCATGCCTGTAATCCTAGCACTTTGGGAGTCCAAGATGGGCGGATTGCCTGAGCTCAGGAGTTCGAGACCAGCCTGGGCAACATGGTGAAACCCCCCTCTCTACTAAAATACAAAACAAAATCAGTGGAGCGTGGTGGCGGGCGCCTATAATCCCAGCTACGTGGGACGCTGAGGCACGAGAATCGCTTGAACCTGGGAGGTGGATGTTGCAGTGAGCGGAGACCGTGCCATCTCAAAAAAAAAAAAAAAATCCACTGTCCAGAAGGGATGTGCCTTGGTCTCTGGACTTACCAACACAGTGCGCCTGGCATCACCTGGAGGGCTTGTTCAAACATCGGAAGGAGCCCCGTCCCCAGGGGTTCTGAGTCAGTAGGTATGGAATGGGGGCCGAGAACCTGCCACCCTATCCAGTTCCCAGGCGATGCGGCCGCTGCTGCTCTGGAAGCTCATTTTGTGAAGCACTGACGCAGCACATGGTGAGGACGCTGTATGTGAACACTCAGATATTCTGACACCTAACCCAATTCTTGTATTTGCCGCTCAGGAGTCCCCGGTTGAGTCCACCTTGCTATACGGCTTCAGAAACTCATTTCCTCTTTTGGGGTCTCAGGGCTCTCGTATGCCAAAAGAGTGTGCTGGGCAAGATGAGATGCTTAGTTATTACAGAAGAGTTAACATCTTGAACAAGGCCCCACAGAACTTGCAGGGTTAGGGGAGAAAATAAACCGGCTAAATCCTGCGGGGCAGCTTGGGGCTACCCTGGAGCGAGGTCTGGGCTCAGCCGGCGTGTAGGTCGCAAGGAAAGGTAGAGCCGCTCCTGCCCCACTAGCTGCTCGAGGGTCAGCTGTGGCCGACTGGGCGACGCTGACGTCCAGCCTCGGTGTTCCCTTACCTCCTCGGTCTCCACAGCGCCTCCTGGCGCCCATTTCACCGTTCTACCAAGATTGTCCCTTCCCTCACACCTTACCGCGAGCCTGGCAGAGGCTGACGTCATTTCCGCCACGAGTAGCACGCTTGCGCCAAGGTGATGGTTGCTCTTTCACTCGGACGGCTGCGCGGCTGCCGATTGGCTGCGTCAGCACGTCGGCGGGAGGTCGCACGACACTGTGCCGCCCCTCCCTCCGCGGCGCCTGCTCAGTAGAGCCAGCGGAGCCGGGTAGGTTGGCCAGGTGAGAGGAACTGCAGCGCGCCGCAGGACCGGACCGCTGAGCCTGAAGCCGACCCGCGCCGTGACCCGCGACCCTAGACCCCGACTCCCTTTGGCTCAGCCCGCGCGCCCCAGGCCCGGCCCGGGCGGCGCGACGGGAGGATGAGCGGCGGGCGGCGGAAGGAGGAGCCGCCTCAGCCGCAGCTGGCCAACGGGGCCCTCAAAGTCTCCGTCTGGAGCAAGGTGCTGCGGAGCGACGCGGCCTGGGAGGACAAGGTACGGTGGAGCCCGAACAGGGCGCGGACGCGAGGAGCCGGCTGGGACTCGGGGAACGGGAAGACTGGCCTGGGCCTGCCCTCGCCCCCGTTCCGGCGCTATCGAGTAGGGCAGTGGGGGCGGGTGGCCCAAGAGTATCAGAACAAACTTGGCGGGCACTGGGCGGACAGCTGGGCTTGGAGCTCCCCGAAGGGTGGCCTAAGGCCGAAGCCCCGTAGTTATGCGGAATTGACGAGGAGCGGGGAGAGGCTTTGTCATCCGCGGGCAGGGCTTGTGCCTGAACGGGGAAAGGGAGCTGAATTCGATTCGGCCTCCGCCTTTTATGTGCAGTAGGGTTTTGAGTAAGTTACTTGTCTCTTTCGAATTAACTAGTACAAACTAACACTAACAGACTTCTACTGAGAATGCTTTCTACGTGCCAGGTGCTCTCCTTGCGGAATCTAAGTCAGAATAGCTCTGAAGTGAGGGTACGGTGGTGGGTTAAAGCCTTTTGCACATAGTGAGGCTCGCTAATCTTGAGCTGTTGTTGCCTGTTGAATGAAAAGGACTGAATACTTTGATAAGCATGAGTCAAGAGGGGAGACTGAGACCACCCACTGGGTGAGTGTGAGGTATCGGGGTAGAGAAATGCCACCAAATACGTATTGGGACTTCAATACGTATTGGTTGGGACTTCAGGACGTTCTTACTCGTCCCATTCGGAGGATGCTTCGTAACTCTGCTCCGTGATCTGGAAGGGGTGATCACAAACCGCTTGATTCCAGGTAGTTTGGAAAGAGTATTATATTTGCAGTCATTTCTTTGGTTTTCTGGGCTGCCGAAGTGGGATTTTCCTTCCTGAAGTTCCTGTAAGGGGGGATGGGAGGCACTTCCTGAAGGTGCCCTTGTTCTGCCCCCAGCCCTGCCCAACTCTTGCAAAACCTGCAGTCTCTAATCTGCTGTGTCATTTCTTTCTTTTCTTGTATAAGGACTGGTTTCTGGAATCTAGGGCAGATCGGAAACCTGAGTTGTCTTCTGTGTTCTTCCATGAAACTTAAATATGCTGGCACCTGCCTCCAGCATTTTTGCTTCTAGTCCATATGTGCGGCCAGTAGCACGATTACTATCACAATCATTTCATTACAGGTCATATTATATATGCAGCTCTAGAATTTTGATTTAGAGCATAGATTCTGGAAGTGATCGCTTAATGATGTCTAAATGTATCATTTCTATCACATTTTAAGTAAGGTGAAACAGGAAGCACATACCGTTGCCTTTGGGGGAAACAAATTTTCTGGATGTGTTTAGCAGAAAGGTTTAATATTCCCCCCTCTGGCTGTACTATGGCACCCACCCCCAGATAATTCTTGCATTTTCTGTCTTTTCTACAGGATGAATTTTTAGATGTGATCTACTGGTTCCGACAGATCATTGCTGTGGTACTGGGTGTCATTTGGGGAGTTTTACCATTACGAGGTTTCTTGGGAATAGCAGGGTAAGTCTTGGGTATCTTACATTTTCATGGTATCATTTTTTTTTAAATAGAGGCTTTTTTTCCTGTTATAGGAAAGGCCATTGCTGCTCTGGAGCTGTGTGTGTGTGATGAATAGAGCAAAGCAGCGGCCCTACAATGGCACTCCTGGGTCTGGTGCACCACTCCTCAGGAGCATCTCAGGTCAGGCAGGTTACCTTCCTGCCTTCCTGAAGGCTGGGCAAGTCCATTCATTCATGGGTCTAAAGGGACCTCATGCAAGAGGCTATCACATTACTTGTTGGTGGCATGCCCTCTAGTTCTGCTGTGACCTTTGTTCCTGTGCAAGTTTGGGAAGTAGGAACTTCTGTATTTGACGACCATTTTCCCTTGTGCCTGGCACTATGCTTAGTGCCAGGTGCTAAACCTTGGCTTTAGCAGAAGTTATTTCAGGTACCTTCATTTTGTTTTTTTGTTTGTTTTTTTTTTTTTTTTTTTGAGACGGAGTCTCGCTCTGTCGCCCAGGCTGGAGTGCAGTGGCGCGATCTCGGCTCACTGCAAGCTCCACCTCCCGGGTTCACGCCATTCTCCTGCCTCAGCCTCCGAGTAGCTGGGACTACAGGCGCCCGCCACCACGCCCGGCTAGTTTTTTGTATTTTTAGTAGAGACGGGGTTTCACCATGTTAGCCAGGATGGTCTCGATCTCCTGACCTCGTGATCCACCCGCCTCGGCCTCCCAAAGTGCTGGGATTACAGGCTTGAGCCACCGCGCCCGGCCAATTTTGTTTTTTTGAGATAGGGCCCCACTTTGTCGCCCAGGTGGGAGCACAGTGGCACCATCACGGCTGACTGCAGCCTTGACCTCCTGGATTCAAATGATTTTCCTGCCTCAGCCTCCTAAGTAACTGGAACTACAGGCGTGAGCCACAATACTTGGCTGATTTTTAAAAATTTTGTAGAGACAGGGTTTCTCTACATTGCCCAGGCTAGCCTTGAACTCTTGGGCTCAAGTGATCCTCCTTCCTCGGCCTCTCAAAGTGTTGGGATTACAGGCATGAGTCAAAATGTCTGGCATAGGTCCCTCTTTTTTTTTTTTTTTTTTTTTGACACGGAGTCTTGCTCTGGCGCCCAGGCAGGAGTGCACTGGCATGATCTCGGCTCACTGCAACTTCCACCTCTCAGGTTCAAGCAATTCTCCTGCCTCAGACTTTCAAGTAGCTGGGACTACGGGTACCCACCAACATGCCCGGCTTATTTTTTTGTATTTTTAGTAGAGACAGTTTCGCCATGTTGGCTGGGCTGGTCCTGAACTCCTGACCTCAGGTGATCTGCCTACTTTGGCCTCCCAAAGTGCTGGGATTACAGGCATGAGCCACCGTGCCTGGCTCATTGCTGTTCCTAGCCCCGTAACTGATGGTGAGCTGAGGGCAGGAACAGTCATCTTCACATCTGCATCCTATAGCAGTAACAGACAGTGGATATCCAGAAATGGTCTCCCACTGGGAGTTGTACAGGGGGTATGCTGTTGCCTGCTCAACTAGGCTGTGAAGCAGCGGCTTCACGTGTGTTTCTCCCATAGCCTGCCTCTAGCTGGAGCTACCTGGAGGCCCATGTCAGGTCCTGTTTGGGACAGCTCAGCAGCCATTCTGTCTGTCTTCAAGGGGCTTTGGAGAACCATATAATACACATACACACACACACACACACACACACACACACACACACACACTATATACTTATATATGGAGTTTTGCTGTTGCCCAGGCTGGAGTGCGGTGGAATAATTTTGGCTCACTGCAGCCTCTCCGCCTCTGGGTTCAAGCAGTTCTCCTGCCTCAGGCTCCTGAACAGCTGGGATTACAGGTGCCCACCACAATGCCCTGCTAGTTTTTGTATTTTTAGTAGAGACAGGGTTTCATCCTGTTGGCCAGGCTGTTCTCGAACTCCTGACCACAAGTGATCCACCTACCTCAGCCTCCCAAAGTGCTGGGATAACAGGCGTGAGCCACCACGCCCGGCCCCAAGTTCTGAGTCTTCTAATCTTACAGTTTATGTTTGGTACTTGTTCTCTCTTGCTCCAGATTCTGCCTGATCAATGCAGGAGTCCTGTACCTCTACTTCAGCAATTACCTACAGATTGATGAGGAAGAATATGGCGGCACATGGGAGCTCACGAAAGAAGGGTTTATGACCTCTTTTGCCTTGTTCATGGTATGTGTAGCTGATAGTTTTATAACAGGTACTGTTCATTTCATGAGGTGTCACTTACAGGAGGGGACCCCACTGATTGAGTTACACTATGTGAACAGGGTGCTGTTTTTCTAAAGGCTTCTGAGGCTCAGGGCCATGGCCTGTGTTGAGCCACATCCTAGAAGATGTGGTCTGAAATACTGTACAGTCCCCTGTAATGTGTAAATCCAGGGCCCATCGTCAGCTTCTACATCTGATTCTCAACCCTGGCTACATATTAGAAACTAGGAGGGCCGAGCACGGTGGCTCAGGCCTGTAATCTCAGCAGTTTGGGAGGCCAAGGCAGGCAGATCACCTAAGGTCAGGAGTTCAAAATCAGCCTGGCCAACATGGTGAAATCCCATCTCTACTAAAAATACAAAAAATTAGTTGGGCGTGGTGGTGGGCACCTGTAATCGCAGCTACTTGGGAGGCCGAGGCATGAGAATCTCTTGAACCTGGGAGGCAGAGGTTGCAGTGAGCTGAAATCATGCCATCGCATTCCAGCCTGGGCAACAAGAGGGAAACTCCACCTCAAAAAAGAAACTAGGAAATATTTTTCATAATAGCTAAAAAGTACAAACAATCCAAATGACCATCACTTGATGAATGGATAGGATAATATATATCCATACAGTAGAATGTTATTTGGTCTTAAAAAGGAATGAAGTGGCCGGGCACGGTGGCTCACACCCGTAATCCCAGCACTTTGGGAGGCCGAAGCGGGCGGATCACAAGGTCAGGAGATCGAGACCATCGTGGCTAACAAGGTGAAACCCTGTCTCTACTAAAAAAATTAGCTGGGGTTGGTGGTGGGCGCCCGTAGTCCCAGCTACTGGGGAGGCTGAGACGAGAATGGTGTGAACCCAGGAGGCGGAGCTTGCAGTGAGCCAAGATTGCGCTACTGCACTCCAGCCTGGGAGACAGAGCAAGACTATCTCAAAAAAAAAAAAAAAAAAAAAAAAAAAGAATGAAGTACCGATACATGCTGTATAACATGGATGAACCTTGAAACATTATGCTAAGTGGAAGAATCCAGATATAAAAGACCATATATTGTGTGATTCTATATGCAGAATCTCCCAGTGAGCAAATCCATTGAGGCAAAAAGTATATTAGTGCTTGCCAGTGGCTGGGAGGAGGGGAGGGAGAGTAGCTGATAAAGGAAACAGGCTCTTTTTGGAGTAATGTTTTGAAATCAGTGGTGATGTTTGCACACCTGTGCCCATATAGAAAACTTCTGAACTGTATACTATTATTTTTTTTGACACAGGGTCTCACCCTTTCACCCAGGCTGGAGTGCAGTGGCATAATCTTGGCTTACTGCAGACTCCGCCTCCTGGGCTCAAGTGATCCTCCCACCTCAGTCTCCCCAGTAGTTGGGACTACAGGCGTGAGCCACCATGCCTGGATAGTTTTTGTATTTTTAGTAGAAATGGGGTTTCATCATGTTGGCCAGGCTGGTCTCAAACTCCTGACCTCAAGTGATCCGCCCACTTCCGCCTCCCAAAGTACTGGGATTACAGGTGTGAGCCACCGCGCCCAGCCCGTTTTTTTTTTGAGACGCAGTCTGTACTCCAGCCTGGGAGACAGAGCGAGACAGTCTCGCTCTGTCTCCCAGGCTGGAGTACAGTGGCCGGATCTCAGCTAGCTGCAAGCTCCGCCTCCCAGGTTTACGCCATTCTCCTGCCTCAGCCTCCTGAGTAGCTGGGACTACAGGCGCCCGCCACCTCGCCCGGCTAGTTTTTTGTATTTTTTTAATAGAGACGGGGTTTCACCGTTTTAGCCAGGATGGTCTTGATCTGACCTCGTGATCCACCCGTCTCGGCCTCCCAAAGTGCTGGGATTACAGCACTATAGGAGGCTGAGGCAGGCAGACTGCTTGACTCCAGGAGTTCAAGACCAGCCTGGGCAATATGGTGAAACCCATCTCTACAGGGGGAAAAAAAAATAGCCAGGAGTGGTGGTGTGTACCTGTTGAGTCCCAGCAGGATTAAAAAAAAAAAAACCTTATGTGTCCAGACTCTAATCCAAACCAATAAAATCTTCTGAGAGGTATTGCTGGGGCAGCTATATGTTTTTTAAAGAACCAGGAGATTACAATGGGTAGACAAGGTTTGAGAATCCCTGCTTTGATATGCACCTGACAAATTATAATGGTATTTTCACACTGGTAGTTGCAGCACCTGCTAGCAGTGTAGTATGCTTTACTTGAATCATTTCCACCTCTGTACCTCAATTCCCTGGGCCTGGGGTTGCCATTTGGTAGGGGAGGAACTTATCAGGAGTTGCTTTGCAAGCGCAGGTGGGCAGTCCTGGGCTCTGTTAGTGACAGTGTGATTTCAGTGAAATTTTAACTTAGACTCCCCAAGCCGATTGTGCAATGGATAGCCCCGGGAGAGTGCCCCGTGTTCACATTCTCATCTGGCATTTTTGTTTTGTGGAATCAGGGCCTGTGTTAACCCAGGTGACCTATGAACAGTGCTTGTCTCCTCACTAGGTCATCTGGATCATCTTTTACACTGCCATTCATTATGACTGATGGTGTACAGCTCCCAACTGCTCCCTATCCAGTCCAAAGGACCCTCTTGATTACAGCACAGGAACTTGATCGTTGGGGAACCCCAGCCCCTTGGAACTTGGAAGACCCATGTTTCCTGGACCGCGAATCAGTGTGTTGGGCATCAGTGTTTTCTGCAAGGGTTGTGACCTGAAACTTTTTAAAAACCACCCACCTTTGGAGAAGCATTTCTGAATTTATCCGTCACCAACCATTTCTTCTTGGATACCGTCAAGTAACAGCTGTTTGCCAAGTGGAGCTGTCATTTAATTTGATGCACCTCTGGATTCAGATGAAACATTAAATTGTCTTCCTCGATTCTCCATCAGGTGTACAGTTTTTAAACTATCAGTGGCATTTAAAGTCTTCTGAAACAGCATGACTGTATGTGTGTGGTCCATAGCACAGTACAGGCAGCATCTAATAACAGTTTCCATTGTAGAATGTTTTCAGATACTTGAATAAATCAAATCTTTAATTGAGAACCTGTTGATGATACCTGATAAAGCCTTTCCCACCCCACCTGTAGCTTGGGAACCCAGTAGGAACACTCGAGGTGGTACCTCCCACCCCATCCCTCTTTCTTCCTCTCCGTGCTCCCTTAGCAGATCCAGCAGACCTCTTTCTCTTTATGAGGGCAGCAGGGAAATTAAGCGCTGGATTTGGTGTAGGCTGTGGCCTCAGTCTTGGCATTGTGGAGAGAGGGCTTAGCACCTTCTGATACCCCTGCCCAGCACTGAGGTGCCTGGCCTCACTGCAGTGTGCTAGACCTAAGAGGTGTTATTTTGTATTTGGCCACAAGATGGCAAGGCCAGTGTGCTAGGGAATGGTAAGCCACAAAATGAAATAGAGATCTGAAAGCTAGGCTGGGTGCGGTCGCTTACACCTGTAATCCCAGCACTTTGAGAGGCCGAGGCGGGTGGATCACCTGAGGTCAGGAGTTCGAAACCAGCCTGGACAACATGGTGAAACCCCATCTCTATTAAAAATACAAAAAAATTAGCCAGGCATGGTGGTATGCACCTGTAATCCCAGCTACTCTGGTGGCTGAGGCAGGAGAATGTTTGAATCCAGGAGATGAAGGTTGCAGTGAGCTGAGATCGCGCCATTGCACTCCAGCCTGGGCAACAGAGCAAGACTCCGTTTCAGAAAAAAAGAGCTGGGGCTGTTGTCCTCAATGGGGGACATTTGAGGACTTAGACTGTCAGAAGTCTTTCTCATTGCTCTGGAGATCATGTAGAGGCTGGAGCACCTATGATCTGCTGCTACGGTAAGACATCATCTCCTCAGTTTTCCTTTCCCTTCTAGGCCACAGTCCTATCTTCTGAGGTACGGTGGTGGTCTCAACGAGACTTGTCAATTTCCCGAAAATGATTTTCTCACAGAAGCTAGGGGTTGTTTCTACCTTGTGGGTGGGGCCTGGTTAATGGGGGATGTAGAACGGGGCTCAGCAGGCAGGGCATCCAGATGGTACTGGAAACAAACTCAAGAAGTGACTAGGTCAGACCCACAGGAGGCTTACTCTCTTTTTGGAACCCTGGCCCTTGTCCCAACTTCTCTGCATTTGGACTAGAGGTCGCGGGTGGGGTCATGGCACTGGGAGGAGGTAGGTGACTTCTTAGGGCCAAGAGAGGAAAGAGCAAGGGTACAGGTGGGACCTTGGATGCACCTTTGTGTCCCAGCCCTCCCTCACTGAGTGCACAGCCTTGCCTCTGGGGTGCTCAGGTGGCTGGGCTGAATTGGGGTTCTAGGTGTGCAATCTTGATTTCCCTTTTGGCCTCTCTTTTGGGCCTAGGCATCATCCAAAGAGACAGCCTCCTCATTCAGGCTGATGTAGGAGCTGAGGGACTCCCGGAGACCCTCACTGAGAAGAGACTCCTCCCCTGTGGGAACTTCAGAAAACAGGAGGGAGCTGTGGACAAAGGAAGAGAATTGGGTCAAGGAGCCTATTCCTCCTCCCTGCACTCACTACACACAAAAATGCACTGTTCTCAAAACCCCTCACTCCTGATGAGGACCTCATGGGGCTCCCCTGTTCCCTATCAGATCAGCTTCCCAGCCCCACCTGCCGAGCCTGGGCTGTGCTCCAGGAGTTGAGTCAGTGTGCCCTGGCTCTAGCTGCCAGGTGTCCCTGAGTGTGACAGGTACATTCGGGTTGTGGTTCCCAGGGGTGGGTCCTTCTAACTCTTGGTCCTGCTTTCATGTTTCCAGGAGTCCCCGACTTTACCTGTCCAGCTCTTTCCAGTTGAGTGGTGTCCTCTGTACAGTCACAGGTAGGGGTATATCCTTGCTAGGGAGCGGGCCAGCCCTCTGCAGGACACAGGGCTCCTTGAGGAGGCAGCAGATGTCATCCGCCAGCTCTGAGGAAGAGACCTCCATCCCTGACATGGCCGACTCCACCCTACTTCTCCCCAACAGCCCTCATCCTGACAGCCCCCCACACTTGGCAGGAGGGGACATGGTTACAAAAGAGTGACAGGACATGAGCCCCAAGCTGTTGGTTTCATGGAGACAGATGCAGTCAAAGGTCTTTCTGGGCTAACTTTTGGGAGACAATCACTGTATGATTTAGGGTGAGTCCATGGACCTCCTGAGCTCAAGTTTCTGGTTAGGAAATTGCTTTGGGAAGAAGAAAGCTAAGGAATGCTCAGTCTACTTCTACTGTCTACTCCTGCATGGAGTGACCTGCAGAAAACCCCGGAGTTTTCTGAGAGGGCTCTTCCCTCTCTGCGCCCTGACGCTGTGCCCAGTGACTGCATCTTCCAGTGTCTGTTGAAGGACCGGCATCAGGAAGTACTAAGGAGAGTCAGGATTGAGTCCCACACAGCAGCAGCTCTGGGTCCGGTTCCTGTGGAGAGAACTCCACCTGCTGCCAGGGGCTTTGAATCAGAACCAGTGTGGTAGGCAAGGTACTGACCAGAGCCTACACAGGAGGTATGTGGCTTTTCTGCTAGGGCACGAGGTGAAGACAAGGCTTCCAGCCTGCATTTCTTGGCATGGGGACTGGTGTGAAAATAGGGGAGGCCTCTCTTCTGTCTGTCTGAATACTCCATAGCAGGTAAAATATCCGAGGACACCACTGCCTGCTCTTCCCCGCAGACTATCCCAGCCTACTCCTGGGGGCAGGGAAAGGCCATACCAGAGTAATGGTCCACCAGGGCCTGGAGTGAGGGGAAGGTGAGGCGCGGTGAGATATACAGCCAGCCATTGTCAAGGCGCTGGATCCTGTAGTGTCTGATTCGGTCCCAGGATGCAGGGCGGCTGAGGCGGACTGACAGGGAGTAAGAGCCTGAGGACAAAGGGGTCCAGGGGTGGCGCTGAGGCCCTGCTGGGACTCAGCCCCACCCAGGTTGGGAAACGAAGATACGCAACATGGCCATGGGGCCCCGGCAGAAGGGAAGTGTCTTGGGCAGAAGCAGGACAAAGACTTGCTCTCTCAATCATCAATAACATGTTCATATATATGGGGGTCTTGTGAGGGTGAAATCAAATCACACACAGAGCCCTCAGTACAGGGTCTGGCACCGTGTGAATGAACATTCAGCGTTGGCTGTTCTTACAAAGACTCAGGTGGCAGATGTGTTAGGATGCAAAAACACTGTCAAGAAGATGCTGGCAACGAAGTGGAGAAGTAGGACCTCCCACCCTGCTGGTGGAAGAGAAATTAGTACAAGCCACCTTGGAAATAGTTTGGCATTAACTAGATGAGCTGAACATGCACGTACCTTACAACCCAGCAGTTCTACCCAGGCACATTACCTCAGAAGCACACAGGCAAGAATATGCACAGCAGCATTGTTTGTAAAAGTCAAAAACGGGCCAGGTGTGGTGGCTCACGCCTGTAATCCCAGCACTTAGGGAGGCCGAGGCGGGTGGATCACAAGGTCAGGAGATTGAGACCATCCTGGCTAACACGGTGAAATCCCGTCTCTATGAAAAATACAAAAAATTAGCCAGGCGTGGTGGCGGGTGCCTGTAGTCCCAGCTACTCGGGAGGATGAAGCCGGAGAATGGCATGAACCCGGGAGGCGGAGCTTGCAGCAAGCCAAGATCGCACCACTGCACTCCAGCCTGGGTGACAGAGGGAGACTCCGTCTCAAAAAAAAAAAAAAAAAGTCAAAAACTGCAAACAACCCATTTATGCTCAAGAGTAGAACTGTGGATTATAGAGTGTAGTACTATACAGCAGTTAAAATTAATAACTGCTACATATATAGGCATAAGGAAATCTTGGAAATAAGCAGAAAAACATTACAGAGCATACATTCAGCCTGATTCCATTTAAAGTTCAAAGACAGCCAACTGACATTATACGTTGCACAGGCACACATGGCAAAGCTCTGAAGAAAAGCAACTGTATGATTAACACAGTGAAGCATGAGAGGGGGCTGCGAAGGGCTTGTTAGGTAATTTCAGCTGTCAAGTAGGCACATGGATGTCAGTTTTATTCCTGCTCCTCAACCTATATGTATACATTACATACACTGATGCATGTGACAGAGTTTTGCCAGTTTTGCATGTTTCATTTTTTCATTTTTTATTTTTGTGTGTGTGGAGACAAGAGTCTCATTCTGTCGCCCAGGCTGGAGTGCAGTGGCGCAATCTCGGCTCACTGCAACCTCTGCCTCCCAGGTTGAAGTGATTCTCCTGCCTCAGCCTCCCGAGTAGCTGGGACTACAGGTGCCCGCCACCATGCCCGGCTAATTTTTTGTATTTTTAGTAGTGACGGGGTTTCACCGTATTTGCCAGGCTGGTCTGGAACTCCTGACCTTGTGATCCACCTGCCTCGAGATTACAGGTGTGAGCCACTGCGCCCAGCCAGATTTTAATTTATTTTTAGAGCCATACTCTCGCTCTCTTGCCTGGATGGCGTGCAGTGGCATGATGACAGCTCCCGGGCTCAAACAATCCAACTGCCTCAGCCTCCTGAGTAGCTGGGATTACAGGCGTGAGCCACCGTGCCTGGCCATATAAGCACATTTAAAATATTGAAACAGGCTGGACACAGTGGCTCACCCCAGTAATCTCAGTTCAAGACCAGCCTGGCCAACGTGGTGAACCCCATCTCTACTAAAATACCAAAGATAGCTGGGTGTGGTGGCACACACCTGTAGTTCCAGCTACTCGGAAGGCTGAGGCAGGAGAATCACTTGAACCCAGGAGGTGGAGGTTGCAGTGAGCTGAGATTGTGCCACTGCACTCCAGCCTTGGCAACAGAGCAAGATTCCATCTCAAATAAATAAATAAATAAACAAACCAACCAAGGCCAGTGACAGGCATGGTGGCTGACGCCTGTAATCCCAACACTTTGGGAGGTCGAGGTGGGCAGATCACCTGAGGTCAGGAGTTTGAGAACAGCCTGGTCAACATGGTGAAACCATGTCTCTACTAAAAATACAAAAAAAAAAAAAAAATTAGCCAGGTGTGATGGCATGCACCTGTAGTCCCAGTTACTTGGGAGGCTGAGGCAGGAGAATTGCTTGAACCCGGGAGACAGAGGTTGCAGTGAGCCGAGATCGCACCACTGCACTCCAGCCTGGGCAACACAGCAAGACTCCCTCTCTCAATTAAAAAGGCCGGGTGCAGTGGCTCACACCTGTAATCCCAGCACTTTGGGAGGCTGAGGTGGAAGCGGATCACAAGGTCAGGAGGTCCCGAGACCATCCTGGCTAACAGGTGAAACCCGTCTCCACTAAAATTCAAAAATTAGCGGGGTGTGGTGGTGAAGCCTGTAGTCCCAGCTGCTGGGAGGTGAGGCAGGAGAATGGCGTGAGCAGGGTGAGGCACACAAGTGAGAGCCAGGATCATGCCACTGCACTCCAGCCTGGGTGAGAGAGCAAGACTCTGTCTCAAAATAAATAAATAAATAAAAATAATAAAATAAATAAAATAAAAACAAGGCCAGGCAGGCAGAGTGGCTCAAGCCTGTAGTCCCAGCTACTTAGAAGGCTGAGGCAGGGGGATCACTTGAGCCTAGGAGGCAAAGGTCGCGGTGAGCCAAGATTGTGTCATCCAGTCTGGATGACGGAGTGAGACCCTGTCTTAAAAAAAAAAAAAAAAAAAAAAAAAGGCCCAGCACTTTGGGAGGCCGAGATGGGAGGATCACAAGGTCAGGAGATCGAGACCATCCTGGCTAACACGGTGAAACCCCATCTCTACTAAAAAATACAAAAAAAACTAGCCGGGTGAGGTGGCGGGCGCCTGTAGTCCCAGCTACTCGGGAGGCTGAGGCAGGAGAATGGCGCAAACCTGGGGGGCGGAGCTTGCAGTGAGCTGAGATCCGGCCACTGCACTCCAGCCTGGGCGACAGAGCGAGACTCCGTCTCAGAAAAAAATAAATAAAAATAAAAATAAAAAATTAAAGGCTACATGTAAAAAGATGGAAAAAAATATCATTCAGACAACCATAAGTAAGCTAGAATGGCTTATTAATGGGAGAATATTAGTGGGATATTAATATCAGACAGAATTCAAAAACGAGAGTATTACCAGCAATAAAGGTACACATCAAGAAGACAAAAAGTCCTTAATTACAGAGTTTCAAAATAAATGAAACCTAACAATTGCCTAGAGAAATAGACATCCATGAATGGAGATTTTAATCCTCTTCAATAATAAGACAAAAACAATAGGGATATAGAAGACTTGAATAATGCAGTCAACAATTTGATTTGACATAAAACATGGCACCCAGAGACAGCAATACATATTTTCTTTCAAGCACACCTGGATTACTCTAGATGGATTAGTCTGGGTGGTAACAAAATTTTGTTTTTTGAGGCGGAGTCTCACTCTGATGCCCAGGCTGGAGTGCAGTGGCATGATCTCAGCTCACCACAACCTTCGCCTCCTGGGTTCAAGCGATTCTCCTGCCTCAGCCTCCCAAGTAACTGGGACTACAGGCGCATGCCACCATGCCCGACTTCTTTTTTCAGTAGAGACGAGGTTTCACTATGTTGGCCAGGTTGGCCTCGAACTCCTGACCTCGTGATCCACCCACCTCGGCCTCTCAAAGTGCTGGGATTACAGCTGTGAGCCACTGCGCCCGACCAACAATTTAAAAGGATTGAAATCATTAAAAATATGTTGTCTGGCCACAATTGAATTAAATTAGAAATTAATAATGAAAATGTATCTAGACAGGGCGTGGGGCTCAAGCCTGTAATTCCAGCACTTTGGGAGGCTGAAGCAGGTGGATCACCTGAGGTCAGGAGTTCAAGACCAGCCTGACCAACAAGGTAAAACCCCGTCTCTACTAAAAATATAAAATTAGCTGGGTATGGTGGCACATGCCTGTAAATCCCAGCTACTTGGGAGACTGAGGCAGGAGAATTGCTTGAACCTGGGAGGGGAGGGTTGCAGTGAGCCAAGATCATGCCACTGCACTCCAGTCTGGGAGACAGAGCGAGATTCCACTCAATAAAATAAATAAAACAGGCCGGGCCGTGGCCTGCCTGTAATCCCAGCACTTTGGGAGGCCGAGGCGGTGGGATCACGAGTCAGGAGATCGACCATCCTGGCTAACATGGTGAAAACCCCGCCTCTACTAAAATACAAAAAACTAGCCGGGCGTATGGCCTGTAGCCCCAGCTACTCGGGAGGCTGAGGCGGAGAATGGCGTGTGAACTCCGGAGGTGGAGCTTGCAGTGAGCTTCTGAGATCGCCACTGCACTCCAGCCTGCTGGGCGGCATAGAGCGAGACTCGGCCTCAAAATTAAATAAATAAATAAATAAATAAATAAATAAATAAAATAAATAAAACAAGGCTGGGCATGGTGGCTCATGCCTGTAATCCGAGTACTTTGGGAGGCTGAGGCGGGCAAGTCACGAGGTCAGGAGTTCAAGACCAGCCTGGCACATGAAACCCCGCCTCTACTAAAAATACAAAAATTAGCTGGGTGTGGTGGTGGGTTTGTAATCCCAGCTACTCAGGAAGCTGAGGCAGGAGAATCATTGGAACCTGGGAGGCAGAAGTTGCAGAGAGCCAAGATCTCACCACTGCACTCCAGCTTGGGCAACAGAGCGAGACTCCATCTCAAAAAATAACAAATAAAGAAGATACAGAAGAATAATTTGAGAGACCTTTGAAAAGTATGGCAAGATTAAAACCATAGAAATTATGGAAGACAGGCAGAGTGGAAAAAAGGATTTGCTTTTGTAACTTTGATAATCAAGATACAGTTGATAGGGCCGGGCACGGTGGCTCAAGCCTGTAATCCCAGCACTTTGGGAGGCCAAGACGGGCGGATCACGAGGTCAGGAGTTCGAGACCATCCTGGCTAACACGGTGAAACCCCTGCCTCTACTAAAAAATACAAAAACTAGGCCGGGCGCAGGTGGCGGGCGCCTGTAGTCCCAGCTACTCGGGAGGCTGAGGCAGAGAATGGCATAAACCCGAGGCGGAGCTTGCAGTGAGCTGCCCACACTGCATCTCTCCAGCCCGGCGAGATGGTGACTCCGCTCAAAAAAAAAAAAAAAAAAAAAAGATACAGCTGATAAAACTGTTCAGAAATATCACTTTTTTTTTTTTTTGAGACAGAGTCTCGGACTGTTGCCCAGGCTGGAGTGCAGTGGTGCAATCTAGGTTTACTGCACCCTCTGCCTCCCAGGTTCAAGGGATCTCCTGCCTCAGCCTCCCTGAGTAGCTGGGATTACAGGCTGCACCACCACGCCAGCTAATTTTTGCATTTTTAGTAGAGACGGGGTTTCACTGTGTTGGTCAGGCTGGTCTCGAATTTCTGACCTCATGATCCGCCCACCTAGGCCTCCCAAAATGCTGGGATTACAGTGCCATGTTTTATGTCAAATCAAATTGATTGATGCATTATTCAAGTCTTCTATATCCCTATTGTTTGAGCCACTGCACCCAGCCAGAAATACTACACTGGTAATTGGCATAATTGTGAAGTGAAAAAGGTCCTTACTAAACAAGAGATGTAGTCTGCTGTATGGCAAAGTGGTCATGGAGGTGGATCTGGCAATTTTATAGGTTACAGAAGAAACTTTGGAGGTGGTAGAGATAATTTTAACTGTGGTGGAAACTTTGGTGGAAGAGAAGGCTGTGGTGGTGGAGGTGGCAGCAGAGGTAGTTGTGGGGGAGGATGGGGTGGAGGTGGCGGCAGAGGTAGGGGTTGTGGAGGAGGATGGGTGGAGGGCGGGTAGAAGGAAGAGGTGGATGGGGTGGAGGTGGTGAGTGTAGTGAGGGGAGGTGGATGGTGGTGGAGGGGGAAAGAGAAATACGGATGATGACCAAAGTGGATGTGCCACGCCAAGATGCCAGCCCATGATGATGCGATCAGCGATGCTGCCACATTAAAACATGATGACATGACGGGGCGATGCTGCCGCCAAGATGCCCTATCACGATGATGACGGGGCGGATGCTACAAGATAGTCATGATGATGCGACAAAGCGATGTACGCCATGATGCGAAACATGATGATGCGACGGGGCGGATAAGTACGCGCGAGATGCTGGTCATGATGATGCGACGGGCGATAAAGTACTAAGATAAGCAGCCTCATGCGATGATGACGGGCGATGCTGCTGAAGATGCAGCCTGTGATGATGATTTGGGCGGGATAAAGTACAAGCTTACGCATCGGGTATTATTGACGCGATGCTACGTCAAGATGCGAAATCCATGATGTATGATTTAAAGCGGATGTGCACAAGCCGGTTAAGCGCAGTCGATGATGATACACGGCGGATAAGTACGCGATACAGTCATGATGATGCGACTTGGGGCGGATGCCACTAAGAGCGCAGTCATGATGACGCGACGGGGCCGGATGCTTAAGATGCAGTCATGATGATGACGGGGCGGATAGCAATAAGCCATGATAAGAACCGTGATGATGCGTGATCAGCGGATGCGCAATGTCATGATGGCAGCCGGTGATGATGCGACTTAAAGCGATATACAAGATGCGAAAAATCCTGATGATGTGCTGACGAAGTGGATGCAATAAGTTGCCATTACGCTATCACGATGATGATCAGCGATGCTACTAAGATGCTGTTCACCATGATGATGTGCGACTCCACGCCGGATGCAATGCAGCGTTCGCGAACATGATGACGCGACGGGGCGATGCGACGCCAGATGCTGTACCGTGATGATGGACGGGGCGATGTTTACCTTAAGATGCTAAAATGATGATGCGGACGGCGATAAAGTACTTCAGCAAGATATAGCCAATACGATGATGACGGGGCGGATAAGTGGCGTTAAGATGCGAAATCGCGTGATGATGATTTAGCGGATAAGCACGGCCATGATGCCAGCCATGATGACGCGACGGGGCGATGCGACGAAGTGGATGCATACAAGATGCAGCCACGTGATGATGCGATCAGCGGATGCGCGTTGCCAAGCGCGGTCATGATGATGACGCAAAGGGATAGCATTAAGATAGCCATGATGATGCGATCAGCGGAGGTACGCTAAGATAGCCATGATGATGCGACGGGGCGATGCGGCAGCGTTAAGATGCTGGGTCATGATGATGCGACGGGGCGGATAAGTATTGCTGCCAAGATAAACACACATGTGATAGTCATGACAAGCGGATGCTGCCAAGAGCCACACAGCGGATGATGACGGGCGATAAGCAAGAGCCAGCTTCATGATGATGCGACGGCCGCGATAAGTAATGCGATAGCCATGATGATGACGGGGCGGATAAGGCGTTGCTAAGAGCCAGTCATGATGATGCGACGGGGGCGAACCACCGTTAAGATAGCTGGCGGATGATGATCCGGGCGATGCGCGTTGGCGACATATAGTCACGGATGATGCGACGGGCGGATAGTGACGGCAGATAGCCTGTGATGATAAGTGATTTAGCGCCTGGCGGCCATTAAGATAGCCACGGATGATGACGGGCGGATAACGCTACCAGCCATGATGAAATGGGGCGAAGTGATAAGTAACTAAGATATAATACGGATGACGACAAAGCGGATGCGGCTGCCGTTAAGACAGCCTACGGATGATGCGATGGGGCGGATAAAGGCGTTGCCATGATGCGCAGCCATATATTTACGCGACGGGCGGAGGCGGCGGCAGTTACAAGAACACGATGTGGTCGACGCGGATAAACGCATGTTAAGATAAGTAGTCACGGCGCGATGCGACGGTGCAGCAATCAATCGAACGGCGGAGTTCCTCACTTCCATGTTGCTATGATAAATGCGGTGACGGTGACGATACGAAACCGGGCGGCGGTGGCTCATGGCGCACGCGTAATAAGATGACCCATGACGGTCCAATGAAGGAGGAAATTTTGACGCTGGTAACTATGGTGGTGGTGGTAACTATGATTTTAGCAATTATAGTGGACAACAGCAATCAAATTATGGACCTATGAAAGGGGGTAGTTTTGGTGGAAGCTCAGGCAGTCCCTATGGTGGTACTTACGGATCTGGTGGTGGAAGTGGTAAATATAGTAGCAGAAGGTTCTAAAAACAGCAGAAAAAGGCTACAGATCTCGGCTTACTGCAACCTCCTGGGTTCAAGGGATTCTCCTGCCTCAATCTCCCAAGTAGCTGGGACTACAGGGATGCGCCACCATGCCCAGCTAATTTTTAGTAGAGATGGGGTTTCAACATGTTGGCCAGGATGTTCTCGATCTCTTGACCTCATGATCCACCCACCTCGGCCTCCCAAAATGCTGGGATTACAGGTGTGAGCCACTGCAGCTGGCCAATTTTTTGTATTTTTAGTAGAGTTGGGGTTTCACCATGTTGGCCGGGCTGGTCTCCAACTCCTGACCTCAGGTAATCCACCCGTCTCGGCCTCCCAAAGTGCTGGGATTACAGGCCTGAGCCATCACGCCCAGCCAGGGCTACAGTTCTTAGCAGGAGAGAGAGAGCAAGGAGTTGTCAGGAAAGCTGCAGGTTACTTGGAGACAGTAGTTCCAAATGCGTTAGAGGAACTTTAAAAATCTGCCACAGAAGGAACGATGGTCCATCATCAGAAAAGTTACTGCAGCTTCAATAGGAAACCCTTCTTGTGCAGGACTGTCAGAGCCGCAGTTTGCAAAAAGTGCAGCGATTGATTAATATAATATAGTGTTGTAGCCTTTTCTTTACATCAGGTATATTGCCCTGTAAATTGTGGTAGTGGTACCAGGAATAAAAATTAAGGAATTTTTAACTTTTCAAATTAAGAAAAAGATAACATGATGACCAAACTGGCTTTTTCCCAGGAATGCAGAGTTGACTTAAAAACTGAACATCACAGCCGGGCGCGGTGGCTCACTCCTGTAATCCCAGCACTTTGGGAGGCCGAGGCAGGTGGATCACAAGGTCAGGAGTTTGAGACCAGCCTGGCCAAGATGGTGAAACCCCATCTCTACTAAAAATACAAAAATTAGCCGGGCATGGTGGCGGACACCTGTAATCACAGCTACTCGGGAGGCTAAGGCAGGAGAATCGCTTGAACCCGGGAGGCAGAGGTTGCAGTGAGCCGTGATTGCGCCACTGCGCTCCAGCCTGGGTGACAGGGCAGGACTCCATCTCAAAAAAAAAAAAAGGAAAAAAAAACACCACAAAAAACAAAAACTGAACATCACTTGCTTAACAATAAGGATAGGCCGGGCGCGGTGGCTCAAGCCTGTAATCCCAGCACTTTGGGAGGCCGAGACGGGCGGATCACGAGGTCAGGAGATCGAGACCATCCTGGCTAACACAGTGAAACCCCGTCTCTACTAAAAATACAAAAACTTAGCCGGGCGAGGTGGCAGGTGCCTGTAGTCCCAGCTACTCGGGAGGCTGAGGCCGGAGAATGGCGTAAACCCGGGAGGCGGAGCTTGCAGTGAGCTGAGATCCGGCCACTGCACTCCAGCCTGGGTGACAGAGCGAGACTCCATCTCAAAAAAAAAAAAAAAAAAAAAAAAACAATAAGGATAAATGTAAAATTAAAATTTATTTACAAAATAAGAACTGAACATTGGCCAGGGACAATGGCTAATGCCTGTAATCTAAGAACTTTGGGAGGCTGAGGTGGGAGAATCACTTAAGGCCAGCCAGGAATTTGAGACGAGCCTGGGTAACATGGTGAGAGTCTGTCTTTGCAAAAAATTTAAAAATTAGTCAGGCATGGTGGTGCATGCCTGTGGTCCCAGCTACCCCAGAGGCTGAGGCAGGAGAATTGTTTGAGCCTGTGACATTGAGGCTGCAGTGAGCCATGACTGTGCCACTACACTCCAGCCTAGCCAACAGAGCAAGACCCTGGCTCAATCAATCAATAACTGAACATTGGCCGGTGCGGTGGCTCACACCTGTAATCCCAGCACTTTGGGAGGCCGAGGCAGGCGGATCACCTGAGGCCAGGAGTTCAAGACCAGCCTGGCCAACATGGTGAAACCCCATCTCTACAAAAATAGAAAAATTAGCCGGGCATAATGGTGGGTGCCTGTAATCTCAGGTACTCCAGAGGCTGAGGCAGGAGCATTGTTTGAACCCAGGAGGCAGAGGTTGCAGTGAGCCAAGATCGGGCCACGGCACTCCAGCCTGGGTGACAGAGTGACATTACATCTCAAAAAAAAATAAATAAATAAAAATCTAAAACATACTTCATGGGATTATTTTCCATCTAAGATTGGGAACAAAGCAACAATGTTCTCACCAGGTCTACTCAGTGTTGCACCAAAGGCCCTAACAAGTGCAGTAAGACAAGAAAAAGAAATGTAAAGTATATGGATTGGAAAATAAAATAATACAGCTACGTTTACTTACAGATAACACAATCATATACAGATAATCCTAAGGAATCTGCCATAAAGCTACTAGAACTAAAAGTAGATTTAGCAACGTGACCCAGAGTCAATATGCTTTGAGAAGTGTAGTGACCCCAGTGGGGTCTCTGCTTCCTTTTCTTTGGTTTCTTTGCCTGACTGAGAGCTCTTTGACCTTTGTACCCTTAATTTTTTTTTCTTTTTATTTTTTAGAGACAGTTTCACTATGTTGCTCAGGCAGGCTTCAAACTCCTGGGCTCAAGTGATCCTGTTGCCTCAGCCTCCCAAGTAGCTGGGCCTCTAGGTGTGCACCACCACGCCCGGTTTGTATTCTGTACCTTTGAGAAGAGTCTCTTCTTGAGCTGTGCTGTAACCCTGAAAACATTCTGTGGTTGGGAATGGGCTAAATATTTGAAAATAGGCCCAGAAGGCCAACCAACCCAGCTGAACTAGTGACCAAGACCTTATATCTTTTGCATGGTTCTTGAACCACCCCACCCCAGCCACTGTCACCAGTTATTAGAATCAGAAAGGGTAGCTACACTTGGGATCTGGTCTCAGGGATAAAGAGGTCAGGGGTGATCCATCCCTGATTGCTTCCTCTCTCTCAGCCTCACATCCAGCCCAACAGAAAGCCCTACTGGGTGTGGTCAGAACACAGCTAAGAACCGACCACTTCTCACCTGGAGAGAGCCTGCTGCAGCTTCCTGCGTGGCTTCCTCTCTTCGCAGCAGGCAGGAGGAGTCAGGTCATCTCACTCCCCTGCTCAGAATCCTCCCTGTCACACTTAAAATCAATCCCAAGTCCTCGCCCTGGAAAGGCTGTGTGTGACCTGACTCCCAACTCCCCACTCCCCTCGACCTGTCTCCTGTGGCCGCCTGCTGAGGACGCACGCGCCTCCCTGAGGCCTGTGCTCACACTCACACCCTGGCACTCCATGTCCTCTGAACGCTGCTTTATTTCCTCTTGGCACTTACCACTCTCACATTCTTTTCTTATTTGTTTACTGTCCACCTTGCCAACTAGATTGTGGGCAGGAATCTTGCTTTTCATACTGCAGAATCTCTGGTTTTCTGAACAGTGCCTGGCACAGAGTCAGCACACAGTATCTGTTTGTTGAATGAATGACTGAGTCTCTGTGATAAACACTCGGATGGAGCCACGATGACAAGCAGTTTTAAAGGAGAGCTCCTCACCATTTGCACTCCTACTGTCTGTGGGCACAGATGGTGTTGGGAATGATTCTTGAAGGCCTATCATTGCACGATTTGCAGCAAACACATATTGAGCATTTACTAAGCCCTACTCTGCCCTGGGGACAGAAGGCCCACCCAGAGCCAGCCCTCAGCTGAAGACAGAGTGCTGTGGGGCACACAGGTCCAGGTGACTGATGGGGGAGCAGGTCACTAGGGGTAATGGGGAGGTGACTTTGGTTCTGTCTTTGGAACTGATGCTACAAATGGCCTGAATCTTCCTGTTTGAGGGCCAGTCTCCCCCAGCTCTTCATCCTCTCTCCCCCTCTCAACATGCATAGGTGTGCTGACCTGCTCATTCATTTATTCAGTAAACATCTGCTGAGCACCCACTACATGCTGGACACTCTGCTCTGGGCCCAGACACACGTATGAAATCATCACACTCGGGGGAAATAAGCGCTGTCTTGTCAGCACATCCACAGCTAGGATTTTCCTTAACGGTCCTCATTTCACGTATGTAGTTCCTGTATTATTCTCATCAGAGCATGTCCCCAGATTTTTTTTTTTTTTTTTTTTTTTGAGACGGAGTTTTGCTCTTGTTCCTCAGGCTGGAGTGCAATTGCATGATCTCAGCTCACTGCACCCTCCACCTCCTGCGTTGAAGCAATTCTCCTGCCTCAGCCTCCTGAGTAGCTGGGATTATAGGCACCTGCTACCATGCCTGACTAATTTTTTTGTATTTTTAATAGAGACGGGGTTTCACCATGTTAGCCAGGCTGGTCTTGAACTCCTGACCTCAGGTGATCCACCCACCTTGGCATCTCAAAGTGCTGGGATTACAGGCATGAGCCACCGTGCCTGGCCATGATTTTGTTTCAGGAAATAAATTTAGCCAGCTGTGGTGGCTCACACCTGTAATCCCAGCACTTGGGAAGTCTGAGTGGGAGGATCGCTTGAGCCCAGGAGTTCAAGACCAGCCTGGCAACATAGTGGGATCCTGTCTCTAAAAAAAATTTTAAAGTTAGGCATGGTGGTGCACCCCCCTGTAGTTCCAGCTACTCAAGAAGCTGAGGTGGGAGGATCACTTGAGCCCAGAAGTTCAAGACTGCAGTGAACCATGATTGTGCCACTGCACTCCAACCTGGGCAATAGAGTGAGATCCTGTCTCAAAAAAAAAAAAAAAAAGCTGGGTGTGGTGGCTCATGCCAGTAATCCCAGCACTTTGGGAGGCCAAGGTGGGTGATCTCCTGAGGTCAGGAGTTTGAGACCAGCCTGGGCAACGTAGCAGAACGCTGTTTCTATTCAAAATACAAAAATTACCTGGGCCAGGCATGGTGGCTCACGCCTGTAATCCTAGCACTTTGGGAGGCCAAGGTGGGTGAATCACTTGAGGTCAGGAGTTCAAGACCAGCCAAGGCAACATAGCAAAACCCCGTCTTTAAAAAAAAAATACAGGCCGGGCACGGTGGCTCATACCTGTAATCCCAGCACTTTGGGAGGCCAAGGCGGGCAGATCACAAGGTCAGGAAATCGGGATCATCCTGGCTAACACGGTGAAACCCCATCTCTACTGAAAATACAAAAAATTATCCAGGCGTGGTGGTGGGTGCCTGTAGTCCCAGCTACTAGGGAGGCTGAGGCAGGAGAATGGCGTGAACCCGGGAGGCAGAGCTTGCAGTGAGCTGAGATTGCGCCACTGCACTCCAGCCTGGGTGACAGAGGTTCCGTCTCAAAAAAAAAGAAAAAAAAATACAGCTGGGCACAGTGGCTCATGCCTGTAATCCCAGCACTTTGCGATGCCAAGGCGGGCGGATCACAAGGTCAAGAGATCAAGACCATCCTGGCCAACATAGTGAAACCCTGTCTCTACTAAAAATACAATAATTAGCTGGGTGTGGTGGCACGCGCCTGTAATCCTAGCTACTCGGGAGGCTGAGGCAGGATAATTGCTTGAACCCGGGAGGTGTAGGTTGCAGTGAGCCGAGATCGTGCCACTGCACTCCAGCCAGATGACAGAACAAGACTCTGTCTCAAAAAAAAACCCACAAAAATTAGCCAGGCATGGTAGCATATACCTGTAGTCCCAGCTACTCAGGAGGCTGAGGTGGGAGAATCGCTTGAGCCTGGGAGGTGGAGGTTGCAGTGAGCCAAGATAGTGCCACCGCACTCCAGCTTGGGTGACCCTGTCTTTAAAAAAAAAAGAGAAAAAGAAAAGAAATAAACCTATTATAGCTACAGAAGAGGTCTTTTCAAGATGCTATGGGAGTTGAGAACAAAGATTGACATAGTCTGGGAAGGCGATCATCTGGGAAGGCGATGGTCTGGGAAGGCAATGGTCTGGGAAGGCGATGGTCTGGGAAGGTCCCATTGGAACAAATGGCGAAGGATGAGTGTGAGTTTGCCGTGAGGAGAAGCAGAGGGCAGGCTTTCCAGATGGAGGGAGGGGTATGTGTAAGGATGCAGTGGTAGAAAGAACAAGGCATGTTTACAGAGTGGCTGGTGGGCAGAGGGTCCAGAGGGAACACTGGAAGCTGTGGCTGGATGCGGGGCCTAGAGGAGGACCCACCAGAAAGAAAGGCACAGTATAAGTTCCTGGTTTCAGAAAGCTCCGGCAGGCGTAGGCAACATCACCTCTAGGACCTCTGGGGTCAGGTGGTCCAGTGACAATGCTGGGAGGGGCTATGAGAGATCAGATCAGGAGCTGCGTGTGGGAAGTGGGCCTAGCAGGACCCTCCTGAACCTTCTCTGCTGAGGCCTCTGAGAAGCTTTGGGGATGCTGAATCTGGCAGCCTCCACTGTCTGCACCCTGAGGACAAAAGCCATGACTTAGCAGGCCTGACTCAGAGGAGATGCTCAGTAAGTGTTTCCCAACTGAAAGTGGGCAGAGGTGAGCCCCACGGGGGCAGGAACGACGTCTTGCTCATCAATCTCCCTTATAGTGCCTGATGCAGAACAGATATACAGGAGGACAGCCAGGTGGGGCTGCTGCTGGGGCCTGTCCCCAACCCTGTGCTGACCTCTGCACAATCCTGTGACCTCCACAGAGTCTTCCAGGCACCCTTCACCGACCAAGATTTGGGGCCTGAGTAGAGCCTGGCCATGGCTGTCCCGAGGCCTGTCATATAGCCAGGTATGCCAGAGGGACTTGGGAAGATGGGGTCTTCCCGTTCCAGACTCTGAGTAGTGTCCTAGTAGCTCAGGGCCCCAGGCCTTCCTCCTTGGTCCACACACAGGCTTGAAGCCCCTGTGGAATCAGTGCCTTTGGGCCAATGAAAAGCTGATCCTGGCATCGCTCACTCACTCACTGGGTCAATGGCTAATTCCCATTATATAAGACAAGAGCATACTGTAAAATACATTATCTCTCATTACTTCATTCTGGGTTCCCTAGATTGGAACTCTGTTTTCAAACTCAAGAGAACAGTAGAACCATCCAGAGAGCTTGTCCAAGAAGCAGATTTCTGACCTCTGCCCCCAAAAGTCTGATTCAGTTAGGTCTGCGGTGGGGCCCACGAGTCGACAGTGTCAACAAGTTCCCCTGATGATTTCTTTTTTTTTTTTTTTTTTTTTTTGAGACGGAGTCTCGCTGTGTCGCCCAGGCTGGAGTGCAGTGGTGCGATCTCGGCTCACTGCAAGCTCCGCCTCCTGGGTTCACGCCATTCTCCCGCCTCAGCCTCCGAGTAGCTGGGACTACAGGCGCCCACCACCTCGCCCGGCTATTTTTTTGTATTTTTAGTAGAGACGGGGTTTCACCATGTTAGCCAGGATGGTCTCGATCTCCTGACCTCGTGATCCACCCGCCTCGGCCTCCCAAAGTGCTGGGATTACAGGCTTGAGCCACCGCGCCCGGCTCCCCTGATGATTTCTGTACACTCAAGTCTGAGAACCACTGTTCTCTGAGGTCACTTGGGCCCTTAGAGTCACTGCGGTGTCAAACCACAGTACAGAAGTTTACACTGTGACCCAGGACACACCTTATAAAAAATCTGAAACAAAAGTTTTATGACGCAGTATTTACCCCAACCATGGTCATGTTCTCTGCTCAATTTCACTACAAACATGAACTGGTCCAGACCCACTAAATTAGTGGGTTCTGACCCTGGCTACCCATCAGAATCACCTGGGCAGCTTTTACAGTGTGCAGGCCACATCCCGGACCAGTGAGTCAGAAACCCTGGAGGTGGGGTACAGGCATCAGTAGTTGATTTATTGAATTTATTTATTTATGTATTTATTTTTTAGAGACAGGGTCTTGGTCTGTCACCCAGGCTGGAGTCCAGTGGTGTGATCATAGCTCACTGCAGCATCGACCTCTTGGGCTTAAGTAATTCTCCTGCCTCAGCTTCCCAAGTAGCTGAGACAACAGGCACATGCCGCCACACCCAGCTAACTTAAAAAAAAAATTTTTTTTTTTTTTTAAGAGATGGGGGTCTCCCTTTGTTGCCCAGGCTGGTTTTGAACTCCTGGGCTCAAGTGATCCTCCTGCCTTGGCCTCACAACATGCTGGGATTACAGGTGTGAGACACTGCACATGGCCCCTAAACTGATTCTTGTCCCACAAATTGACCATGACGTGCAGGAAAACTTTACCTTTCCTGAAAAATTGGCAAATTCTTTTTTTCTTTCCCTGTTCACGTTTTTCGTCTTCCTCTTTGATAAGAAGAGCTGCATATTGATCCATCCCCTTTTGGAGTTGACTATGGGGACCTGGATAATCATTCCCAGTAATTATGTGGATTTTTTTTTTTTTTTTGGAGACACAGTCTCACTCTGTCACACAGACTGGAGTGTAGTGGTGCCATCTTGGCTCACTGCAACCTCCACCTCCCAGGTTCAAGCAATTCTCCAGCCTCAGCCTCCTGAGTAGCTGGGATTACAGGCACCCGCCATCACGCCCGGCTAATTTTTTTGTATTTTTAGTAGAGATGAGGTTTCGCCATGTTGGCCAGGCTGGTCTCAAACTCCTGACCTCAGGTGATCCACCCACCTTGGCCTCTGAAAGTGCTGGGATTGCAGGCGTGAGCCACCGCGCCCGGCCTTATGTGGATCTTATGGATCTTTAAAGATCTTCCTGGATCCGGCCGAGCACGGCGGGCGGCTCATGCCTGCAATCCCAGCACTTCCGTCCCGTTAGAGGCTTCACCGTGCCTTCTCGTTGGAAGTCTGTATTTCTGGCCGGGCGCGGTGGCTCACGCCTGCAATCCCAGCACTTTGGGAGGCCAAGGTGGGCGGATCATCCGAGGTCAGGAGTTTGAGACCAGCCTGGCCAACATGGCAAAACCCCGTTTCTACTAAAAATACAAAAAAAAAAATAGCCCGATATGGTGCCTCATGCCTATAATCCCAGCACTTTGGGAGGCTGAGGCGGGTCAATCACCTGAGGTCAGGAGTTTGAGACCAGCCTGACCAACATGATAAAACCCTGTCTCTACTAAAAACACAAAAATTAGTTGGGCATGGTGGCACATGCCTGTCATCCCAGCTACTCAGGAGGTTGAGGCAGGAGACTCACTTGAACCCAGGAGGTAGAGGTTGCAGTGAGCCGAGATCGCGCCACTGCACTCCAGCCTGGGCAACAGAGACTCTGTCTCAAAAAAATAATAATTACCCCGGTGTGGTAGCACACCCCTGTAATCCCAGCTACCAGGGAGGCTGAGGAATGAGAATCACTTGAACCCAGGAGGCAGAGGCTGCACTGAGCCAAAATGTGCCACTTCACTCCAGCCTGGGTGACACAGTGAGACTCTGTCTCAAAAAAAAAAAAAAAAAAAAAAAAAAAAATTCATGGATCCATACGGCTTTCTCCTCTATCACTCACACGGTTTCCTCTTTGCGTCTGTACCTTCTTAGGTAAGGGGCAGAGTGGCCATAAGGGCCGGCCACTATATTCTTGGGGCTGAACCAGGCCAGAGAATGGGCCAGGGGTGGGGCAGCTGAGCACTGAGCACTTCCTGTGGCTTCTCAAGCTCCGGGGGACAGTCTGCAGTGGGGCCCTGCTCCACTCCGCACCGCTGCTGTGGTTTCCTGTTTGCAGCTGCTGTGCCGGGCTGGCCTCCCCAGCCCCTCCACCAGCATATGGATGTATGTGAGGTGGGGATGCTGATGCTGCCTAGAAAATAGCAGGAGGGGCCTCGGAGAGGTCAACCCAGGAGCGCCCAAGGACAAGGGAGGAGACATAAAGAAGCTGGAGAGGGTCCTGGGAAGGAGACTGAGGCAGAGAACAAAGGGTCCCGACAGCCTCTCACAGTTGGTTCATATCAAGGCGGGTGCCAGGAGGTCTGTCCGCTCCTGATACCTCCTTTCCTGGTCTGTCACTGTGCTTGCAGTGCCAACATTACTGCCCCATGTGGGCCTTTCTTGGGGGCCTGGAGTGAGAGGAGCTGTGGCTGAGTTTGAATCCTGGCTCTGCACTTACGAGCTGTATTTCCCCAGGCAAACTATTTCTCTTCTCTAAGCCTCAGTTTTTCCATCTGTAAAATGAAGACAATGGGAGTACAATCCCCACACATTGTTTTAAGTCACTTAAAGGGTTTAACACAAATGTGGGTGCTGCTGCTCCTTCAACGTCCCTCTTTGCCTCTGCCTTAAGGGACTCGGGCAGCAGCTCAGAGGGAGGCAGGGTCATCAAAGAGACTATCAATCAACTTTGTGTTTTCATTGCAAAAGGCCCTGCACCTGGGATGGGAGACGTCCCACATGAATGTGTGATGTGGCACGTCCCTACCCCTCTTTGGGCCTGTTTTTCAGTCTGTACGGTGGGGAGAGGAGGATCCATGAGGTGACTTCCAATGGGTTTCTAGCTCTGACTGGCTACTGACCCAAGAGATCCTGTCACTGTTTTAACGTTTTGCCAAGAGATCAGAATCATGTGGTGTTTTGGGGAGGGAGGAATCCCTCCTAGTCAGCGCAAGGAAATTCTGTGACTATACTCTATTAAAAATCCTAGTTGCCAATGTATTGGCTGAGCCTAGATCCCTACTGTGGGCCATTCACATTCACTTTTATTTTTTTAAGATGGAGTCTGGCTCTGTTGCCCAGGCTGGAGTGCAGTGATGCAGTCATGGCTCACTGCATCCTGGAACTCCTGGGCTCAAGCAATCCTCCTGCCTCAGCCTCCCAAGTAGCTCAGACTACAGGCAGGCACCACCATGCCTCACTACATTTTAAATTTTTTTGTAGAGAAGTTGTCTCATTATGTTGGCTAGGCTGGTCTCAAATTCCTGAGCACAAGTGATTCTCCCACCTCAGCCTCCCAAAGTGCTGGGATTACAGGTGTGAGCCCCAGTGCCCCGCCTGTATTCATTTTTAGAAATGCAGATTTTTGCTCTATTGCTGATAGGCTCTCATGGC
Source organism: Papio anubis (assembly GCF_008728515.1). Lineage (NCBI taxonomy): Eukaryota > Metazoa > Chordata > Mammalia > Primates > Cercopithecidae > Papio > Papio anubis. Next base: position 63,820,966 of record NC_044991.1, read on the forward strand.
AGCAACATGCCAGACAACAGCCAGACTGCTCGACACCAAGGCTAGGAACTCCAGCCCTTCACATCTGGCCTTCTGCCTGCCCCACCCTCAAGTCATATCATACTTGGCTCTCGGCATTGGAGGGGCAAGCCCTGGCATCACTGTGAATCTCAAATAGAGATTCTGTGCCATGGAACACTGGTTTCCAGTGACCTAGGAGCTCTCTGAGAGCAGGGACCATGTCCACCTCCCTCAGCAGAGATGCCTAAGGCCTGACACATACAGTAGGTCCTGTCCTTCCCTGAAGGCTCCCCACATCATGGGTGCTGGAGAAGCATTTGCTGAATGAACGAACGTAGAGTGAATATTACAGGTGCTGCATGATGAAACGCTCCTGACTTCAGAAACACTTGGGAAATGCCCAGTTAGGCAAGCGCGACGCCTTAAGAAGTCTTGTGTTAACACGGATTATGAACCTCTCAGAGAAGGATGATTTTCGGTGTCCCCTAAACTGACCCCCATCTCCTCTATTTCTAAGCAGGTGGCCCACAGAACACACTCAGAGAGTCCCTGTAATGAATCCTCTCGTCTCCCCCAAAGCCCACGCCCAGCACCGTGTCTCTGCTGAGGAGCAGTTCCACTGCCTTGGGAGAAAACCCGAGCTTCTCAGCCCGGCATCCAAGGCCTCTATGCTGGAGCCTTGCTCACTTCTAACCTCCTATTGTCCTGAGGTGCAGCCCCTGGCCCACCCCAGCACCAATGTGTCTTGTTGCCTGGGATCCTGTGGGAACATCCTTCAAGTTTCCACTCATGGCCCACTCCTCCATGAAGCCTCCCTTGATTGCTCGAAAGTTAGCTGCCTCTCCTCTGCTTTCATGGCCTGTCTCCATCTCCCCAAGCCTGGGCCCCCCATGGCTCATATGGGCAGGACATGGAGCTGGGGCTCAGGAAATCTTGGTTGACTGAGGAGTCAGGCAAAGCCTATTTTCTGGGCCGCACCTGCAGTCATATATCTGTGGGCTCTTTTCTTTTTTTTTTTTGAGACGGAGTCTCGCTCTGTTGCCCAGGCTGGAGTGCAATGGCTGGATCTCCACTCACTGCAAGCTCCGCCTCCCGGGTTTCCGCCATTCTCCTGCCTCAGCCTCCCGAGTAGCTGGGACTACAGGCGCCCACCACCTCGACCAGCTAGTTTTTTGTATTTTTTAGTAGAGACGGGGTTTCACCGTGTTAGCCAGGATGGTCTCAATCTCCTGACCTCGTGATACGCCCACCTCGGCCTCCCAAAGTGCTGGGATTACAGGCTTGAGCCACGGCACCTGGCCAGGGCTCCTTTCTGAGACCTCCACGCAGGGAGGGCCTGGGCTGGCGCTGAGCTTACCCACCTCTCCTGGTCTGGCTCTCCCGGATGAGGAAGGCCCCTCCAGGGTTCCCAGGTAACAACAGCAGTTCCTCAGCTTTCTCCCTGCTTAGGCCCTCATACAGCCACCTGGAGGAGTGAGAGAGAGGGACAAGGGACAGGGTCAGCCTGGAGGAAGAGGGAAGCCAAGATTTTACCACCACCTCTGAGTGACCCTCACAAGGCCCTCCCTCTCTGGGCCTCAAAGTTCTACCTGTTCCGCAAAGAGCTGGGCTCAGGGTCTCGGAGGCCCACGCCATCTTTGTCCTCCTAGTCCTGGCTCCAGGGCCCTGGCAGGACAAACTCATGGGGACAGCCTCAGCTTTCTCTGCCTGGAGACCTCATTCCCAAGTAACCTGGGTTGGTCCCAGCCTCTCTGCTATCCCTGCTCAGTGCCCCCAGCACCCTGATTCTATCTACTCACCTTTCTAAGCCCCACCTTCCCAAGAGCTGCCCCTCTGATTTTTTCTTTTTTAATTGAGACAGGCTCCTGCTGTGTGGCCTAGACTGGAGTGCAGTGGCACAATCACGGCTCACTGTAGCCTTGACCTTCCAGGCTTGGGCGATCATCCCACCTTAGCCTCCCTAGTAGCTGGGACCACAGGTGCGCACCACTGTGCCAGGCCCTCACAGGGCATGCTCCCATCTCCTATTTGGACTTTTCAGCATTTTCCACCATGAGATCCTGGCAACCTCCAAAGCCCAGAGCTCCACACCTCCTCTATGGGCCTTCCCAAGCCCCTCCCCTGGCTCCCACGTCTCACAAACCAACCTGTGCTAGGATGAGCTCTCTGCCCCTCTTGAGGGCAGGGCCTCGGTTCAATTCTCCTCCATCCTCAGCTTTGCTCAGCGCAGAGCCGTGCATAAAGGGGAGCTCTTGTGGGAAGAGAAAGTAGGAAGCTCCGCAAGGCGGGCCTGGGGTGGGAACTCACCCATGGGAGACTTTGGCCACGTGGACGCTGGGGATGTTGTATTCTCTGCCTGAGACTTCAGACAGCACCGTCCACCAGTCTCCATCCCTGGAGAGAGAAAAGAGTCGGGGTACCTTTTTCAGATGAGCCAAGGCCCCAAGAACTGCACATTCAGGGTTGGCAAGGAGCCTCTCAGGCTGGGTCCTGCAGCCACCTGTCCCACCTGTTTCCCAGGCTTCCCTGCATTAGCCTGTCCAGGTGGCTCCTGAGTCAGGGCTGGGGCCAGTGGTAAATGGCACGACTTCAGGCTCCCTGCTACAGGGCACTGCCCACCCACTGCCTCTCCCTGTGGGGGTGTCCAGCCGCCTGAAATCCCAGCACAGGGTTTCTGTGAGCACTTCAGCAAAGGCTCGTGCTTTTCTACCTGGGGAAGGGCCCTTCTCCCGGGACAGCATCTCTATTCCTTCCTTCCTTCATCTATTTTTATTTTTTTGAGATAGAGTTTTGCTCTTGTCGCCCAGGCTGGAGTGCAGTGGCGTGATCTCAGCTCACTGCAACCTCTGCCTCCCAGGTTCAAGCGATTCGCCTGCCTTGGCCTCCCGAGTAGCTGGGATTACAGGCACCTGCCACCAAACCTGGCTAATTTGTGCATTTTTAGTAGAGACAGGGTTTCACCATGTTGGCCAGGCTGGTCTCAAACTCCTGACCTCAGGTGATCTGCCTACCTCGGCCTCCCAAAGTGCTGGGATTACAGGTGTGAGCTAGCACACGTGGCCCATTCACTTATTTTTAAAGACAGAGTCTTGCTGTCACCCAAGCTGAAGTGCACTGGCTTGATCATAGCCCACTGCAGTCTTGAACTCTCGAGTTCAAGCGATTCTCCCACCTAAGCCTTCCAGACAGCTGGGACTACAGGCACACACCACCATGCCTGGCTCTATTAGTGACACCTGGGACTACAGGCAGGCACCACCATGCCTGGCTCTATTAGTGCATATTCAGGTACCCAGTGCCCATGGACTTACTCAGAGACGATGGTCAATGGCTCCCCGAGTCTCAGCGACAGCTCGGCTGGGCCACCTGCTGGGAAACTGCCCAGGGCCACGGCTGTGGCCTTGCTTCTCTCTAGATGGAGGGACAGAAATGGTCACCCACTTAGCTAGCCCTGCTCCATGCGTGACGTCTAGTGGAGTCTGGCCTGGGTCTGGCTCCCAGCATCAGCCCTCCACAAGCACCCTGATGGAGTCCCATCCACTTCCTAAGAGGGCCACCCTGGAATCAAGCTTTGCCAGCAGAGCTTTGCAGGGCCCTGAATAAGCGCCGCCAGCCGGCGCCGGGCGAAGGGCTGTAATGGAAGGAAGGAAGGAAGGAAGGGAGGGAGGGAGGTGGGGAGGAGGGAGGGTGGGGGAGGGGAGGTGGGGAGGGAGGGGGAGGGAGGGGGAGGGAGGGAGGAAAGGGGAAGAAAGGAGAGGAGAGGAGAGGAAAGGGAAGAATTTAAAATTGGTCGTGGCCCATCAGCACCACAGACGTGGAGCGGAGCAGGGGTGATCCTATCTCTAAAAATTAGGGCCTTAATGGTGCCTTGGACCTCCTGGGTACAACCCAGCCTTGAAGCCCTGGAGTGGCTGGGACTACAGGTGTGCACCACTACACCCAGCTAATTTAAAATCATTGTTTAGTAGAGATGAGGTCTCGCTATGTTGCCCAGGACATGATGGCCATGAGGCTCAGGATGTGGTAACCATAAGGCCCAATTTCAAGGCTGGGCCTCAGGCGGCAAGGGCACCCTCAGCACAGGATGCACGCCCTCACCCACCCCAGAGGGCAGCCTGCTCAGGCCAGCCAGACTCCCTGTGACTGCCGAGCCTTGTAGCCTGAAAATCCAGCTTTCAGCAGCTGCTGAAGGCCACCTCACTGCACCCTAGCGTCCCTCCCTTCTTTCCCCTGTCCTTTCTCTGTAAGGATTCCTGAGACACTTGTAGCACATAAACGCATTAAGTATGAGAAGCAGCCAGGGTCAGCAAGAAGGGTCCATCTGCATCCTAGACACCCTGTAGGAAGCAAGGTCTTAGAGGACTCTGGTCCTCTAAGATGGAGCTGGGACCCCAAGAAGTGGGGCAGGTGACGCAAACGAGCAGACAAGGATGTGGGGGTTGGGTGGGGGCACCGTGTGGGCTGAAGGGCCTGTGCTCCAGGTGGGCATGGGAAGAGTGAGGCTGATTCTGGAAATGGACTAGTTCCTCCACATCCTCCCAGACACATGTGGAGACCCCTGCAGTGAACCCAGCCTGGAGAGCTCCCCAGGGGTCTCTCCTCTGAGGTCTTTGCAGCATAAGGCCTGGCCATTCCACAGTGCAGGGAAATGTCTGATGCTTGGACAAATGATGCACATCTTGTGACAGGTGCTCTCTGATGAGAATGGGAAAATGTGGCCTAGGAGGGCCCCTTTCCCTCCTGGAAGCCCTGGCCTTGCACCCCTGGGGGCAGCCACCCAGCTGCATACACTACACTGTCCCCCTGAATGGCCTCACTCTGCCTGGCTGACTTACCTTCATCCATTTCCCAACCGAAACGTCCCTTCTTCCAGGAAGCCTTCCCTGACCAGCCACTTCTGCACACACTCTTGGTCAGAATCCCTTAAAACATACTGCCACCAAAATCTAAGTTCTAGTTGGTGATTGGTTTAGCACCTGTCCCTGGGGCTCAACTGTCCCTGAAGGCATGGACTGTGCCTGTCTTGTCTACTTCTGTGTCCCCAGGTCCTGTCACAAGGCCTGGCATGTGGTAGATTTAAAGTGGTTGCAAGAGGCCGGGCGCAGGGGCTCACGCCTGCAATCTCAGCACTTTGGGAGGCCGAGGCACGTGGATCACCTGAGGTTGGGAGTTTGAGCCCAGCATGACCAACATGGTAAAAGCTCATCTCTACTAAAAATACAAAATTAGCCGGTGTGGTGGCGCATGCCTGTAATCCCAGCTACTTGAGAGGCTGAGGCAGGAGAATCACTTGAACCTAGGAGACAGAGGTTGCAGTGAGCCGAGATCACACCATTGCACTCCAGCCTGGGCAACAAGAGCTAAACTCCATCTCAAAAAAAAAAAAAGGTTGCAAGACTGACCGGCCGTGGTGACTCACGCCTGTAATTCCAGCACTTTGGGAGGCCGAGGCGGGCAGATAGCCCGAGGTCGGAAGTTCCAGACCAGCCTGGCCCACATGGAGAAACCCCGTCTCTAATAAAAATACAAAAATTAGCCGGGCGTGGTGGCAGGCACCTGTAATCCCAGCTACTCAGGAGGCTGAGACAGGAGAGGCGGAGGTTGCGGTGAGCCAACATTGCGCCACTGCACTCTCAGCGGGCGACGAACAGGTTCAAATCTCAAAAAAGAAAAGAAAAATAATGCTTCAATCTGTTTTACTGCAGTGACAGATTAATAGCTTGCTTGGCAGAATTTACTCACAATTCTAAATGGTATTTCATGCAGGGAATTAAGTAAATCTCTTCAGATTAATGTGGCTCATCAGTGTTTGCTTGTCAGCATTTTCTGTAACTGAAATAGGATTGAGGTGACCCTTGTTCCATTAGTCAAGATCTACCTCTAAGGCATGTTTTTTTTTTTGTTTGGTTTTTTTTTTGGGGGCCAGTCTGCAGCACGCAATCAACGGTTCACTGCAACCTCCGCCTTCCAGGTTCAAGCGATTCTCCTACCTCAGCCTCCTGAGTAGCTGGGATTACAGGCACCCACCACCACACTTGGCTACTTTTTGTATTTTTAGTAGAGATGAGGGTTCACCATGTTAGTCAGGCTGGTCTCGAACTCCTGACCTCGTGATCTGCCCGCCTCAGTCTCCCAGAGTGCTGGGATTACAGAATTGAACCACTGTGCCCAGCCTACCTCTAAGGTTTTAATTTTTTTTTTTTTTTTTTTTTTTTTGGGAGGCGGAGTCTGGCTGTGTCACCAGGCTGGAGTACAGTGGCCGGATCTCAGCTCACTGCAAGCTCAGCCTCCGGGTTTCACATGCATTCTCCTGCCTCAGCCTCTCCCAGTAGCTGGGACTACAGGTGCCACGCCACCACGCCCGGCTATTTTTTTGTATTTTTAGTAGAGACAGGGTTTCACCATGTTAGCCAGGATGGTCTCGATCTCCTGACCTCGTGATCCACCCGTCTCGGCCTCCCAAAGTGCTGGGATTACAGGCTTGAGCCACCGCGCCCGGCCTTCCTCTAAGGTTTTAATCGTTTTGAACCCAGTACTCTTGTTTGAAATGTCCAGCTGTAAACTTTGCTACATATTTGTAGGCACAGTGATGTTATTTCTTCAATGTAGGCTCATAGTCTGTGAAGTTTGCTTTTCTTCTTTTGAGATAGTCCCACTCTGTCGCCGAGGCTGGAGTGCAGTGGCATGATCTAGGCTCACTGCAATCTTGACTTCCCAGGTTCAAGCGATTCTCCTCCCTCAGCCTCCTGAGTAGCTGGGATTACAGGCACATACCACCATGCCTGGCTAATTTTTTTTGTACTTTTAGTAGAGACAGGTTTCTCCATGTTGTCCAGGCTGGTCTCAAACTCTTGACCTCAGGTCTGCCTGCCTCGGCCTCTTTTTTTTTTTTTTTTTTGAGACAGAGTCTCACACTGTCACCCGGGCTGGACTGCAATGGCATGATCCTGGCTCACTGCAACCTCCACCTCCTGGGTTCAAGCGATTCTCCTGCCTCAGCCTCCCAAGTAGCTGAGATTACAGGTACCCACCACCACGCATAGCTAACTTTTTGTATTTTTAGTAGAGATGGAGTTTCACTATGTTGGCCAGGTTGGTCTCGAATTCCTGACCTCATGATCTGCCCTCCTTGGCCTCTTAAAGTGCTGGGATTACAGGCATGAGCCACCACACCTGGCCTGAAGTTTGCTTTTTTTAGTCAGCTCCATAAAACAGTGTGCTAAGATTTTCACATCTTTAATTATCATATGGTTGAGGAGAGTTCTACATTACAAATGAAAAACTTGAGATGGGGAATTTAGGCGATGTATTGTTTTGTTTTGTTTTGTTTTGTTTTGTTTTTGAGACAGAGTCTTGCTCTGTCCCCCAGGCTGGAGTGCAGTGGTGCGATCTCGGCTCACTGCAACCTCCGCCTCCCAGGTTTAAGAAATTCTCCTGTCTCAGCCTCCAGAGTAGCTGGGACTACAGGTACATGCCACCATGCTTGGCTAACTTTTGTATTTTTAGTAGAGACAGGGTTTTACCATATTGGTTGAGCTGGTCTCAAATTCCCGAGCTCAGGTGATCCACCTGCCTCAGCCTCCCTAAGTGCTGGGATTTACAGGCATGAGCCACCACCCCTAGCCAATTTAGGTGATTTAACTAAAGTCCCAGTAGCAAAACTTGCACAAAAGCCATATAAGGCACATGTCCCTAGGCTCTGTCCAGGGGAGCGAGGAAATACACCGTGAAGTAGCGTGATCTTGTTATCTGTGCTAGTTGATTTTATGTGTCATTGTGGCTAGGCCATACAACCCAGATATGTGGTCAAATACCAGTCTAGATGTTGCTGTGAATGAGATTGAGTTTATTTATTTTTTTGAGACGAAGTTTCGCTCTTGTTGCCCAGGCTGGAGTGCAGGTGCAGTGGTGCGATCTTGGCTCACTGCAACCTCTGCCTCCCAGGTTCAAGTGATTCTCCTGCCTCAGCCTCCCAAGTAGCTGGGATTACAGGTGTGCGCCACCATGCTTGGCTAATTTTGTATTTTTAGTAGAGATGGGGTTTCACCATGTTGGTCAGGCTGGTCTCAAACTCCCAACCTCAGGTGATCCACCCACCTCGGCCTCTCAAAGTGCTGGGATTACAGGCGTGAGCCACTGCGCTCAGCCGAGATTGAATTTAAGTCAGTAGACTGAGTAATGCAGATGACCCTCCATAATGTGAGTTGGCCTCATGCAATCAGCTGAAGGTCATAAAAGAACAAGACTGACATCCTTTGAGGAAGAGGGAATTCTGCCTCCAGACTGTGGTCGGACTCAGGACCACAGCATCAGCTCTTCCCTGGGTCTCCAGTCTGCCTTGCCGATTTCAGACTTATAGCCTCCACAATCATGTGAGTCAGCTCCTCAAAACAAAATCTCTCTACACACACACACACACACACACATCCCCCCACACACCACCTATTGGTTCTATTTCTCTGGAGAACCCTAACACCTTATTGAAATCCCAATCAAGGTGTGACTTGAGAAAGGATTTGTGGCCTGTTTGGGGGAACAAGAAATAGACCTGGGGCCATAGTTCCAACATCAAAATACCAGAATTGCTAGGATATTTTTATTGTTCAACTGTCCTAGAAACTGAGAGTTTTAGTCAAGACTATATTAGAAAATCATGGTTATGGACTCAGCATATGCATTGTCTATGCTATTTTTCTACCATTAAGACAGTCCTGGCAAGGGCCAGGCATGGTGGCTCATGCCTGAAATCTCAGCACTTTGGGAGGCCAAGGCAGGAGCATCACTTGACGCCAAGAGTTCAAGACCAGCCTGGGCAACATAGGGAGACTCCATCTCTACAAAAACATTTAAAATGGAGCCAGGCATGGTGGCATGTGCCCGTAGTCCCAGCTACTTGGGAGGCTGAGGTAGGAGGATCGCTTGAGCCTGAGAGGTTCGAGATGCAGTAAGCCATGATCACACCACTGCACTCCAGCCTGGGTGACAGAGCAAGATCATGCATTTAAAAAAGAAAAAAATAGCACAAAAATAAAAAAAGACAGCCCTAATGTCACTTCAGGTAATTTCACAGTACCTGTCACGTACACTAGAACAGTATAGCAGAACTTTCTACAGTAATAGAAATGTTCTGTAGTTCTGTGCTGTGTAACAAGGTGGTCGCTCGCTACATGTGCTATCAAGCAGTTACTTAAAATAAATGTGGCTGGGGTGATTTAAGACTTTTTTTTTTTTTTTTTTTGTTTTTTTTTTGGTGAGACAGATTCTCACTCTGTTGCCCAGGCTGGAGTGCAGTGGCATGATCTCGACTCACTGCAACCTCTGCCTCCCGGGTTCAAGTGATTCTCTTGCCTCAGCCTCCTAAGTAGCTGGGATTACAGGTGCCTGCCACCATGACCGGCTAATTTTTGTATTTTTAGTAGAGACAGGGTTTTACCATGTTGGCCAGGCTGGTCTTGAACTCCTGACCTCAGGTGATCTGCCTGCCTTGGCCTCCCAAAGTGCGGGATTACAGGCATGAACCACCGTGACCGACCCCGGCCTAAAATTTTAAATTTAAGCAGTTGCGTGTGGCTGGTGGCTACTGCAATGGACAGTGCAGCTCTAGGGGGCTGCAGAGGTGGGGCTGGCCAGCTCAGTGTTTGGATAAACAACTTGTTGGGAAGGAGGGAAGCCTTGGGAAATGCCTGGGGGTCTATCATGCCTCCTGGTTTAATATTCTGGTCAGTGCCTATTGCTTTCTCCTATTTTCTCATTTACCCCATTGTTTACTATTACTGCTAAGGTGGGCTCTATAGGAGCAGGGACCCTGCTGTATGGCTCAGTAGGCAGGGCCTGGTATGCAGCAGGACCTCAGTGGTGCTTATGCTGTGTTGGAGCTGCTGGCTAGGAAGGCCCACAGAGGCAGTGAAGTCTAGTACTGTGTGGGAAGGGCCTGGCTGTCACAGGCCCCGAGGCTTACCTGCTTCCGTGGTCACAGGTCCCTGGCCTTGGACAGAGGGACTCAAGCTTGGGCTTGGCAGGGATTTTCTTCTGCTGGGCAGACTTCCCATTGTTCCTCAGCAGAGCACTCAGAAGCACATCATCGACGGAAATCTGAAAGAGACACAGTGATGGGGACAGAGCTGAGGCTTCTGGCCCAATCTCAGATAACTCTCCCTCCCCAGATCGGCCCTGGCTGTCTCCTCACAGAGCATGTGAATGACCTCCCTCCTGTGGGGCCAGGCTCCAGCCCCTGAAGGCTTCCTGCACATTGGACGCTGTTTTCTCCACATCTCATCTTTTTTATGCCGCAACAGGCTCAACTTTTTCTTTCTGGGCCTCTGCTTAGGTCCCTCCCATGGGCAGTTATGCCTTCTCCTCTCCTTCAGTCCTGTTTGGATCCTATTCTTCCTTCCCCAGGAAGCCTTCCCAGCCCCTAGCCTTTGTTGATCACTCCTTTGACTTCCTACGGCTCACTTAGAACCCTTTCTCTGACCAGGGATCACACTCTGCTATGGGTGGGAGGGGACAATGACAGGACAGTGAGCTCCCTCCAGGCATACCAGGACCTGTGGCTTGGGTCAGAGGTCTGCAAGGAGGGCTGGGTGTGGTGGTTCATGCCTGTAATCCCAGCACTTTGGGAGGCTGAGGCAGGTGCATGACCTGAGGTCAGGAGTTCAAGACCAGCCTGACCAGTATGGTGAAACCTCATTTCTACTAAAAATACAAAGATTAGGTGGGCATGGTGGCATGCACCTGTAGTCCCAGCTACTCAGGAGGGAGGCTGAGATAGAATTGCTTGAACCTGGGAGACAGAGGTTGCAATGAGCCGAGATCAAGTCACTGCACTCCAGCCTAGGTGACAGAGCGAGACTCCCTCTCAAAAAAAAAAAAAAAAAAGAGGTCTGCAAGGGAGATCTGAGCAGGCGTGAGAGATGGTGTCACAGCAAGCCACGGTGACACGGATACACTTACTGGTGTCACAGGGCCAAGTAAGAGTACCTGTCTCAGCCTCCTGAGTTGCTGGGATTACAGGCGTGAGCCACCAGGCCCTGTACTTTAAGAGGCCGAGTACTTAATCCCAGCACTTTAAGAGGCTGAGGAGGGTAGATTGCTTGAGCTTAGGAGTTCCAGACCAGCCTGGCCAGCATGGTGAAATCTAGTCTCTATAAAAGAAACCACAAAAATTAGCCAGCTGTGGTGGTGCACACCTGTAATCCCAGCTATTCGGGAGGCTGAGGTGGGAGGGCAGGAGGATTGCTTGAGCTTGGGAGGTGGAGTTCACAGTGAGCCAAGATCATACTATTGCACTCCAGCCTGGGCAACAGAGTGAGATGCTGCCTCAAAAAAAAAAAAAAAAAAAAAAGTACCAGGGGTTGTATGATGCAGTGATGACTTGCAAGGCTTCGGGGGACTGACTGTTGAGCCACTTCCCCTCTCTGTGCCTCCTTTTCCTCATCTGAAAAATGGGGATAACAACACTCAACATACAGGTCCGAGAGATAATGCACATGAAAACCCTGGCCAGCCCCCTGTTTCCTTTACCACGTCCTGAATGTCACTTCATCAGAGGCCTCTCCTGGGAGCCTCCCCAGGAGGTCTCGCTCCGTCACCCAGGCTAGAGTGTAGTGGTGCAGTCCTAGCTCATTGCACCCTTGAACTCCTGGGTTCAGGGGATCCTCCCAGCTCAGCCTCCCAAGTAGCTGGGATCACAGGCATTAGCCACCACACCCAGCCTCTTTGCAAGTTTTTTTTTTTTTTTTTTTTTTTTTTTGACAGATTTTTATTCTTGTTGCCCAAGCTGGAGTGCAATAGCGCGATCTTGGCTCACCACAACCTCCGCCTCCTGGCTTCAAGTGATTCTCCTTCCTCAGCCTCCCGAGTAGCTGGGATTACAGGCATGCGCCACCACGTCTGGCCAATTTTGTATTTTTAGTAGAGACAGGGTTTCTCCATATTGGTCAGGGTGGTCTCGAACTCCCGACCTCAGGTGATCCGCCCACCTCGGCCTCCCACAGTGCTGGGATTACAGGCATGAGCCACTGCGCCCAGCCCTTTTTCTTTTTTTTAAGTTATGGGCTCTCGCCTTTTTGCCCAGGCTGTTCTTGAACTCCTGGGCTCCATCAATCCTCCCACCTCAGCTTCCCAAAGTCCTGGGATTACAGGTGTGAGCCATGGGACCCAGCCTCTTGGGAAGTTTTCGTCATTCATTTTAGAGTTCATTTCTTTAATCTGCCACTATCCTGTAACTGAATGAGGACAAGAACTTCTTTTGTTTGCCTATTACTCAGCATTTAGGGAAGCACTCAGCACACATTAACTAAATGAGACCGTTAGCTCTTCGGACAGGTGTCTTATCCTTAGAATAGTTTAAATCCCCAGATTTCCAGGGTAGTGCTGACTTTTCCAAACACTGTATTAAAGTGTTTGGGGAGTGGGAGGCAGAGCTTTGTATTTCTTTTCAGATGGTTTCATTCTTTTCAGTAGGGACAAGGCACAATTACACATTTGGCCCAGTTCAGCTGGTATTCATGGAGTTCCTGCTCTGTGTCAGGCACCTGCCAAGGGCTGGCAGTCCCTGGAGGGGAACCCATGCTCCTTGCTCTGGAGGAGCTCACTGAATGGGGTGGTGACAGAGTGGGCTCCTTCCTGGATGAGGACGGGTGTCCATCAACATCATGGAGTGATTTCTGTGGCCTCCTGGGCCAGTCCTGTCCGGGGAGTAAAGATCCTACCTTAGCGGATGGAACAGCCTCTCTGTTCTTCAGCTTCATGTCATTGACATGGGAATAACAATACCTGGGCCGGGTGCGGTGGCTCACTCCTGTAATCCCCAGCACTTTGGGAGGCTGAGGCGAGCAGATCACATGAGGTCAGGAGTTTGAGACCAGCCTGGCCAACATGGTGAAACCCTGTCTTTACTAAAAATACAAAAATGAGCCTGGTGTGGTGGTGGGTGCCTGTAATCCCAGCTACTTGAGAGGCTGAGGCAAAAGAATTGCTTGAACCTGGGAGGCAGGGGCTGCAGTGAGCCAAGATTGTGCCACTGCACTGCAGCCTGCGTGACAGAGCAAGACTCTGTACCCGCCCTGCTGCAAAACAAACAAACAAACAAACACCCAATACCTGCTTGCTGCTGCCTCCCTATGGGGTGTTCAGCATTCATCTGGAAGGGAGCTCTTGAACACAGAATGGGCATATGGCATGGAAATGAGTCCTGACAGCCACTTCCTGCTCAGAGTTTTAGGATCCTGCAGCCTGGGTACATTGAAATGGTGCTGCTGTTCTTGAGGAGGTTTTTTGGTTTTGTTTTACATTATTGGGGTCTTGCTGTGTTGCCCAGGCTGGTCTTGAACTCCTGGGCTCAAACGATCCTCCTGAGGAGGAATTTTACAAACCCAAGACCAGGAAACCCCAGGGAGAGAACCTCTGGCTTGGGTAGCGTGAGTGCCCACTTGAACCTGGTTGGAGCTGTGTGGCCTCAGGCAAAGCATGCAAGCTTCCTGCATCTCATCTGTGAATGAGGTGCACCACAGGCGCCACAGGGCTGTGGGGAGAGTCGCAGGAGTCCAGCACAGAGTGGGTGCTCAGTAAGGCTTAGTTTCCTTTCCCCTCCTTCAGGAAGACCACAGTCACCACCTGCAATAGACCGAGAGACTCCTTCCTGCCGCAGGTGGAGCTGGGGGCTGGGCCCAAAGGCAGACGGAGACCGGGGAGCTGTACTCAGGCTGGAAGCCTCCCCAAAGTCTCTGCAGCTCCCCTCACCTGGTCAAGGACTTGGTCAGGTCAAGGCCAATAAGCCCCTGGGAGCAAAATAAAGACCATGCGATAGGCCAGCCTAGGAGGAGGCAGTATTAGCCACAACTTTTATAAGACAGCATCTAATCATTAACTACACAAATTTTTGAAAATCTTACTATGTGCCAGGCACTTTCCGGAGGACATGAGGCATCGGGTGAAAGGAAAAAGTTAGTCAACGGCAGCCGAGATCAGCTCACTGCCCAGAATATTGGTTGTTTTTTTTTTTTTCAATGTCTCACTTGGGCCCCATTTCAGATACAGTGACCAACTCCCTGAGAGGACGACCTTGTGCTTCTGGTCACATAGCCCATTCGTGAAGGGCTGGGCCTGTTGTCATGTGTATTTTGCGCTTCTGAAGATCATTTTTCAGCGGTGGGTGTAAGAGTGATGGATTTGACCAGGCACGGTGGCTCATGCCTATAATCCCAGCAATTCAGGAGGCTGAGACAGGAGGATTGCTTGAGGCCAGGAGTTTGAGACCAGCCTGGGCAACACAGTGAGACCTCCCCCCGGCCCCGCCATCTCTACAAAAATATAACAAATTAGCTGGGTATGGTGGTACATGCCTGTAGTCTCAGCTACTTGGGAGGCTAAGGTGGGAGGATCCCCTGAACCCAGGAGTTCAAGGGTGCAATGAGCTAGGACTGCACCACTACACTTGAGCCCAGGGGTTCAAGTCTATAGTCATGATTACGCCGCCGCACTCCAGCCTGGGTGACAGAACGAGACCCCAACTCAACAAAAAATAATAATGAATTTGGATCGAGTTAAAGGGAGATCTCTCCCTTTCTTTCAACTGAGAAATATCACCCTTTTGAGAGTGAGATTTCACTGTAGGCTCTCCAGCTGAACTGTCTTGAGAGATGATAGCCCTCACATTCCTGCCTTTGGAGTCTCACTGCAGCGCAGAGAGGGGCCCAAAGTCACACAGCAAATGCGCAACTGAGATGGGACTAGGACGGGCGTGAAGACAAGCTGCAGGGAAGAGCGTAAGCTCCAAGAGGCAGTCAAAGGTGGAAAAGGTGGGTCTTGGTTCTTCTGGGACCCCCAGAAACCACCCCTCTTTACAGCCACTCTCCCTTCTCCTTGAGCTGTTTTTTTTCCCAATGGCAAATAAAGCCCAGACCCAGTCTGAGCCGGGGAGATCATTCTTCCTCACCTGGCTCTAAGCCATCCGAGAACAAAAGCAAGCATACTTACTGGTTTGTCATCAAAGGCTTGCTGAGACGCATGCTCTGGCTGGACAGGTTAGGGCTTTGGGGGCCTTCTGGAAGTCTGCCAGTGTCCTTGGTCCTGGGACACCCAGAACTCTCAGCCTGGGAGGATCTTCAGGGAGAGGCTAGGTGTCGGTTTGGGTAGCTCAGCATCCGTCTGCAGTCAGCAGTTTGTACAGCAGGGATGGATCAGCTGCCCCATGCTCCTGAGGGATTCTGGATTGGGGAACACTCCCAAGCACAGCCGAGCCAGGGAAGGAAGGCCCAGGGCCCTCTGAGCTCTGTCACAGAGACACAGGCGTGGGGTCCTTGGAGCTCTAGCTCCGACTGCAGACTCTGTGGTTCTCACAACCACCCGTTTCCTCTGACGGCATCACAGACCATGGAGGAGCCACCTTCCCCGAGTTCCTGTTTCTAGGGGAGCAGCTGCTGCCTTGTCATGATCCTGGAGCAAAAGGTTTTTCTCTGGCTTTGTGGCATGGTCTTGTCCAAGGAACACAGGACTGAGGAAAATGAGCAGGAGTTCCCCTGCTGGCCTGACCATAACACTCACTCAGCCGGGCTTAATTGTAGTAATTTCTGGGATCTCCCAAACCTTCTAAATCCAAGTCACCAGACAGGGAGCCCAGGAATCTAAATTTTAAACCAAGCGATTCCCTTGACTGCCGAGTTTGGGAAGCAGTGCCTTCTCAACCTTTAGTGTGCATAGGAATCACCTGCAGATCTTGTTAAACTGCAGGCTCTGATTCAGAAGGTCTGGGGCGGAGTTCAATATTTTGCATTTCTAATAAGCTCCCAGGTGACCCCATGTTGCCAGTCTGGGGACCACACTTTGAATAGCAGTATCTGGACAGTGGTCTCCAAGTGTGGTCCCTAGACCAGCAGCCTCAGCGGGAATTTGTTAGACATGCAAATTCTCAGGCTGCATCCCAGATCCACGGAATCCTACTCTGGGGGTAGGCCCGGCAAGCTGCTTTCATGCTTCCAGCTGATTCCAATGCACGCCCAGGCTTGATTTCTTTTTTAACAGGGTCTTGCTTTGTCACCCAGGATGGAATGCAGTGGCACAATCATAGCTCAGTGCAGCCTTGACCCAGGCTCAAGTAATCCTCCCTTCTCAGCCTTGAGTAGCTAGGACTACAGGTGGCTAATTTTAAAATTTTTTTTTTTTTTTTTTTTTTTGAGACGGAGTCTCACTGTGTCTCCCAGGCTGGAGTGCAGTGGCGCGATCTCGGCTCACTGCAAGCTCCGCCCCCCGGGTTCACGCCATTCTCCCGCCTCAGCCTCCCAAGTAGCTGGGACTACAGGCGCCCGCTACCGCGCCCGGCTAGTTTTTTGTATTTTTAGTAGAGACGGGGTTTCACCATGTTAGCCAGGATAGTCTCGATCTCCTGACCTTGTGATCCACCCGCCTCGGCCTCCCAAAGTGCTGGGATTACAGGCTTGAGCCACCGCGCCCGGCCTAAAATTTTTTTGTAGAGATGAGGTTTCACTGTGCTGCCCAGGCTGGTCTCAAACTCCCGGCCTCAATTGATCCTCCCGCCTCCGCCTCCCTAAGTGTTGGGATTACAAGCATGAGCCACGGTCCATGCCTAAGCTTGAGAGTCACTGGTCTAGGATAAAGAATCTGACTCCGGAGGGCTGAATTGTCTTTGATCAGTGTGTTACCTTCAGTCCCACCTTTCATTAAGATTTAACCACACCCTCTTGCTGCTTCCCCATTAGGGGGATTAGTACTCCTGGAGACAAAGGGCCCACTGCACTGAAATGACTCCTGACTCCAGCTCAGCCCATGCAGCCCTTTCTGGGGCCTTGCCAGCTAGAGCACTCCTGCTGAGGTTCTCCCTTGATCCTGGGGAAGGCTGGTTTGATTTTTATCTTTGTAGGCACTCGGCATAGCGAGCTGAAGGAGCCAGAGTGGAGGCACACTTCTGCACGAAAGTTCTAATCAGGATGTTAGAATGGGTGACATTCACTCAGGGACGTAGGCCTTGGCTTGAGCCCACCTTCCCACTCCTGCTGCCATACAACTCTAATGCCCATCTTCTTATGACAGGCAAATTTCCAAAACAAGCCTCAAGGTGCAGTTCATGAATGGGGCAGGAAGTAGGGAAACTCTGGTCTCTTCTTAAAAGAATCCCACCGCATAACTCTCCTTTTCTACTTAGGGAGGCACCTAAGAATTACAAAATTTAAAATCCTAGGTCTTCCACTAAGAAATATGCACTGGTGTTCCTCCCTGGCTCCTGGCCAGAGCTCTTAAAACCCTTCTAATTTTCTCGGTGACAGAAGTGTTTTCTGTTCTAATGAGGCAACACTTGGTGGGCTCCTGGATGCGGACTGGTCACTAGAAAGACAAAGCTATCATTATGAGCTTGGAGCTTTCAGTCCCACCCTCATCCTCTGGAGTAGGGAGAGGAGCTGGAGATTGAGTTAATGATTGATAATGCTTATGTAATGAAGCTTCTATAAAAATCCCTCAAGTATGAGGTTCAGAGAGCTTCCAGGTCTCTGAACACATCCAGCACACCAGAAGGATGGCACACTCCAACTCCCTGGGACCCCTCCAGACCTTGCTCTACATACTCTGTTTTTTTTTTTTTTTTTTTTAAGATAGAGTCTTGCTGTGTTGCCCAGACTGGAGTGCAGTGGCACAATTTAGGCTCACTATATCCTTTGCTTCCTGGGTTCAAGCGATCCTCTTGCCTCAGCCTCCCGAGTAGCGGGGATTACAGGTGCCCACCATCGTGCCCAGTTAATTTTTGTATTTTTAGTACAGAGGCAGTTTCATCGTGTTAGCCAGGCTGGTCTCGAACTCCTGACCTCAGGGGATCCACCCACGTTGGCTTCCTAAACTGCTGGGATTACAGGTTTGAGCCACTGTGTCCAGCCTCCTACATATATATCTTTTTTTTTTTTTTTGAGATGGAGTTTTGCTCTTGTTGCCCGGGCTGGAGTGCAATGGTGCAATCTTGGCAACTTCAGTCTCCCAGGTTTAAGCGATTCTCCTGCCTCAGCCTCCCAAGTAGCTAGGATTACAGGCATCTGCCACCATGCCCAGCTAATTTTTGTATTTTTAGTAGACGGGGTTTCACCATGTTGACCAGCCTCGAACTCTTGATCTTGTGATCCACCTGCCTTGGCCTCCCAAAGTGCTGGATTACAGGTGTGAGCCACCACACCCGGCCCTATATACTTCTTTTTCTGGCCATTTACCTGTTGTATCCTTTATCGTATGCTTTTTTTTTTTTTTTTTTTTTTGAGATGGAGTCTTGCTCTGTCACCCAGGTTGGAGTGCAGTGGCACGATCTTGGCTCACTGCAAGCTCCGCCTCCCGGGTTCACGCCATTCTCCTGCCTCAGCCTCCCGAGTAGCTGGGACTACAGGTGCCTGCCACCATGCCCAGCTAATTTTTTGTATTTTTAGTAGAAATGGGGTTTCACCATGTTAGCCAGGATGGTTTTGATCTCCTGACCTCATGATCACTATATTGCCCAGGCTGGTCTTGAACTCCTGGGTTCAAGTGATCCTCCTCCTCCCAAAGTGCTAGGATGACTAGTGTGAGCCACCGTATCCAGCCTCATATCGTTTTGAATAATAAACCAGTAAATTCAGTGTTTCCCTGAGTTCTGTGAGCCATCCTAGCAAACTATCAAACCTGAGGGAGGGGGTCCAATTTGTAGCCAGGGTGGACAGAAGTATGAATAACCTGGGGATCCACTGCTTGCAACTGGCATCTGAAGTAGGTCTTGTGGGCCTGAACCCTTAACCTGTAGGGTCTGTGCTAACTCCAGGAAGCTGGAGTCATAACTTAGGACACCTACTCCGTGTCTGGGGTGTTGGAGAATTGGTTGGTATGGGAAAAAAGCTCATACATTTGGTCACAGAAGTGTTGGAATTGTTGAGTGTAGTGGAGGAAACTGTTTCCCATACAGCCACTTACTAGTTTTGTGACCATTTACAAACTAGTTATCTCTGGACCCGTTTCTGCATCCATAAAATGGGAATAGCATGTATCTCACTGGATCAATAGAAGGAAATTTATAGGAAGGCATTAAGGGCCTGGCCTATATATAGATGCTCAATAAAGGGCTGATTCCTACACCTGTAATCCTAGCATTTTGGGAGGCTAAGGCAAGATCACTTGAGGTCAGGAGTTCAAGTCCAGCCTGGGCAACAAAGTGATACCCTGTCTCTACAAAAAATAAAAAATTTGGCCGGGCGCGGTGGCTCAAGCCTGTAATCCCAGCACTTTGGGAGGCCGAGACGGGCGGATCACGAGGTCAGGAGATCGAGACCATCCTGGCTAACACGGTGAAACCCCGTCTCTACTAAAAAATAAAAAAAAAACTAGCCGGGCGAAGTGGCGGTTGCCTGTAGTCCCAGCTACTCGGGAGGCTGAGGCAGGAGAATGGCGTGAACCCGAGAGGAGGAGCTTGCAGTGAGCTGAGATCCGGCCACTGCACTCCAGCCTGGGTGACAGAGCGAGACTCCGTCTCAAAAAAAAAAAAAAATAAAAATAAAAAATTAGCTAGGCATGGTGGTGCATGCCTGTAGTCTCTGTTACTCAAGAGGCTGAAGTGGGAGGATGGCTTGAGCCCAGGAGTTTGAGGCTGCAGTGAGCTATGATTACACCACTGCCATCCAGCTTGGGTGACAAAGCAAGACACTATTTAAAAAAAAAAAAAAGTCCCAGCGCAGTAGCTCATGCCTGTAATCTCAGCACTTTGGGAGGCTGAGGCGGGCAGATCACTAAAAGTCAGGAGTTCCAGACCAGCATGGTCAACATAGCGAAACCCCATCTCTACAAAAAATTAGCTGGGTGTGGTAGCACATGCCTGTAGTCCCAGGACTCGGGAGGCTGAGACAGGAGAATTGCTTGAACCTAGGAGGCGGAGGTTGCAGTGAGTGGATATCGTGCCACTGCAGTATAGCCTGGGCGACAGAGCGAGACTCCATGTCAAAACAAAACATAACAAAACAAAAAACAAAAAAAGGGCAACTGAGGCCATCAGATCAATTCCTTCCCATGTCAGCATTCTGTGGACCACTGGCCTGCATCGTAAGACTTCAGCTTGGTAATCTTTATCTGTTCACATACATTTGTTTCAATTCCTCTGCAAGAACGGGCAGGGTCCATGTCATTTTTTTTTTTTTTTTTTTTTTGAGACAGTCTCGCTCTGCTGCCCAGGCTGGAGTGCAGTGGTGCTATCTCTGCTGTCTGCAAGCTCTGCCACCTGGGTTCACACCATTCTCCTGCCTCAGCCTCCCAAGTAGCTGGGACTACAGGTGCCCGCCACCACGGCCGACTAATTTTTTGTATTTTTAGTAGAGATGGGGTTTCACTGTATTAGCCAGGATGGTCTCGATCTCCTGACCTCGTGATTTGCCCACCTCAGCCTCCCAAAGTGCTGGGATTACTGGTGTGAGCCACTGCACCCTGCAGTCCATGTCATTTTTTACGAGTGCCTCTCGCAGATGTAGCAATCCACATGCACTTTTGCTGGCACTTGCCCCTGGGTCACTGAAAACTCATCTGAGATGGTGGTCTCCTGAAATGATTATTATTATTTTTTTGAGACGGAGCCTCACTCTTGTTGCCCAGGCTGGAGTGCGATGGTGCAATCTTGGCTCACTGCAACCTCCACCTCCCAGGTTCAAGTGATTCTCCTGTCTCAGCCTCCCAAGTAGATGGGATTACAGGCACATGCCACCATGCTCGGCTAATTTTTTTTTTTTTGTACTTTTAGTAGAGATGGGGTTTCATCATATTGGTCAGGCTGGTCTTGAACTCCTGAACTCCGGTGATCCGCCTGCCTCGGCCTCCCAAAGTGCTGGGATTACAGGTGTGAGCCACCACACCTGGCTTTTTTTTTTTTTTTTTTTTTGAGACACAGTCTCACTCTGTAGCCCAAGCTAGAGTGCAGTGGTGTGATCTTAGCTCACGGCAACCTCCAGCTCCTGGGTTCAAGTGATTCTCCTGCCTCAGCCTTCCAAGTAGCTGGGATTACAGGCACACACCACCATGTCCGGCTAATTTTTGTATTTTTAGTAGAAACAGGGCTTCACCATGTTGGCCTGGCTGGTCTTTAACTCCTGTCCTCAGGTGATCCGCCCACCTCAGCCTCCCAGAGTGCTGGGATTACAGGTGTGAGCCGCCGCACCCGGTCTGAAATTATTCTTGATGGGTACAAATATAGCTATTTCTGGAGAAACACAGGCTGGTCTCTTAGAGGAACCCAGACAAGTGGTTGCAGATTATTAAATGAGAAGTGAGACTCAGCAATCCCACACAAGTGGTAGAGCTGTGACGTGGACCACCTTCTCAAGACCTCAGCTTCTCCATCACAAACAATACTGTCAGGCTTCTCACGATTTTTGGCTTCAGGGAAATATAGACACATCAGATAGAATTCTGCATAATTCCATAGGATTTGATCCTGGCTGGAGTTATTGGCTGTATGACTTTGGGCGAATGATTTATCATCAGGCTTCATTTCCTCCTATAAATGGACAGTGTCGCTTGGTGGATAAGCAATCACATGTGAAAATGCCAACACAGAACCAGCATACAGCAACTCGTCCCACCCTGAACCCCAGTGAATGGCTTGAAAGAAATACCACCAGCAATCAGGTAACAATGAGACATATACAGCTTTATTTAATAATCTGTAAAAAGTCATACTCTGGCAGAGTGATGCATTCCTTATCTCAGCAGAAAGCAAACAGTGTGTCTGAAAAGCCCCTTCCCAAGATTTGGAACTGTGTAACCCTGAGCTTACATCTCAACGTTCCCAAGAGCTGGGCTCTTGCTATGTGGCAGTTGGTCTCCACAGTTCTCTCACCCTCCAGCAATACTCTCTGTCTTGCTGTGACTTCCTCACTTAACAGTAGACAGGAGGCTGAAAACAACTTTACCTGGACAGGGCTGCCCCTACAGAGTGGCCCTTTCTCTCCTACAAAAGGGAGTTCATAGGATTAACAATCTTTCTGATGGCTGGGCAAAATGACTCATGCCTATAATCCCAGCACTCTGGGAGGCTGAGGCAGGCAGATCACCTGAGGTCAGGAGTTCCAGACCAGCCTGGCCAACATGGTGATATTCCATCTCTACTAAAAATACGTAACTTAGCTGGGCGTGGTGGCAGGTGCCTGTAGTCCTAGCTACTCGGGAGGCTGAGGCAGGAGAATCGCTTGAACCCAGGGGGCAGAGGGTGAGCCAAGTTTGTGCCATTGCACTCCAGCCTGGGTGACAGAACGAGACTCTGTCTCCAAAAAAAAAAAAAAAAAAAAAAGATTCTAAGAAATGGGTTCTGTATCAATTTAATTTGGCTTCCATTACATCTACTGAAATCAAGGCCATACTTATTAAACATGATACTATGTTAATGGTTGTTCCTCTCTCCCCACCCATTTCTCCACCATCTACATGCTTTTTAGGCCATACCTCTCCCCTCTCTGGTAACTGAGGAATGGAGACACTCTCTGTCATAGACCTAAGAGGCACTTCTTGTGGATATGTGGATGTCCAGTATCAGATACTGCAGCGACAGCAGTTTTGCTCTTCAGAGCAGAGGCCTGGCATTTTGTTTCCACCTTCCTGTGCTAAGAGAGTCCAGTAATTAAGCCACATTCACTCCTTGGAAAAAACTCTATGTTGTATCGGAACCTCACCGATGGTTCATGGGCTTCCAGCAGAATATATTCCTCCCTTTTATTTATAGAAGAGTATACAGAAATTCATTTGGACAGAAGGAGTCTCTCTATGTAATAGGCACCCTTCTACTATTGCTCACAATCAATCAATGGTCCAGATAGCAATTATGATTTTCCACATTCCTCAGAGCTGCTCTCTCCTGAAATCACTCTGCAAATTTTGTTGACCAATTTGCAAACAAAAGAGAATGCAGTGGCCTACCCAACCTAGAAATCTATTCTGCCTAATTCCCTTAAAAACACCATTGAGAATGCAAAATAAGTCCCTTTTTTGTTTTTTTGCAGAAGCACTACAAGAAAGCGTGTCTAAAACCACAGAACTATGCACACACAAACAGAGACACACGTGCTCGCACACACACAGAGTTGGGATCAAAGAATCTTATCCGATACATAGTTGGGGGAGCACGGGAAAAAGCTGGCAAGAGAGGATATGGAGAGATCTGATCAGCTAAAGATGTTGGAATGTTACAGTATGGCATGGAAGTGGTTCTTGGGCTATACAAAAAAGGGGGTGGGCAGGCAGAGAGAATGATAAATCCAGGCTACTAGAGAGAGGTTCAGTGGCCATGCATGAGTTAAAGATAGTAGAGGCCAGTTTACATGGATGAAATGTTATATTATGGAGTGGTCATTTGAAGAAGGATGGACTTGCAATGGTCCAGGGGAGGAGCATCTGCTTAGCAGGACACCTCCATGGTCTGGTGTCTGTCCAGGACATCAGGGGACTCACAGGATTCTTGAGTTCCATCTGACTGATTGCTGGTGACAGACCGGCTGAAGGGACTTTCTCCAGAGCCGAGGCTACTCGAGGTTGAGTGGGTTCGTGATCGGGCGAGCCGAGTCATGCTGGCAGATGGTACTGTAACAGAGAACCAAGGGGACTAGAAGATGAAGCCCTAGTTAAGCCCAACTAACCTAGGAGTCTCACCAAAGGCTTTATGTTTAGCTTTTCCGACTCATTTACAATGACACCCAGGACAAGATATAGCCATCCCCATTTGGTATTATTTGCTCTAGGTGAGTGGTGATATGTGAGGCCACTTTAATCCTTTAGATCTGGTTGGAATCTCAGCTGATTGTAGTCACCACAGAACAAGGGGAAACCCTAAGTCCAGAGTATGGCCTCTTAGCTATGCCCACACCATTCAGACAGTGACAGAATGGAGGCTTTGGGAACCCAAACAGGTAACCAAAACCTACAGTGCATGCAAGACTAAACCAAAAGAAAAGAAAGACAAACACACAAGTATGAAGGTGTTTCACAAACACAGTGCAAGCCCGATACAACGAGACTACCATCCGTGTCCACAGGCTACCTTGCTATCAGGGAGGAGATGTGTAGGACGGTGCAGGTGAAGGGCAGGGCAGGTTGGCTTGGAGCTGACCTCGACACAGGGATGAGGTACAGGTTGCCAGGGATGGAGGAGCTCTGGGGGTAGGTGTTAAACTCAGACTCCTGTTCTGCCACTGCTTGACTCCAAGGTCCTTCCAGCTTGGCTGGGACTGGGCCTTACCTGGCATATAGCCTCCCTGCCTATCCTCCTGGGCAGCAGCCACTGTATTTCAATGCTGGGGTCAGAAGGTGCTATCATCTGCAGAGTTCTCTGGGCACAGGCTCTGACCCTCCTATTTAGAGCCAAGGCTGTCCTTGGATTCCTATGTCTGGAGGTTAATTCAAGAATTAGTAGGTGGCAGTGGAAGATGTGCCCTGCCTATCAAGTTTCAGCTGCTGCTATGACCCTGGATTTAGGATGACAAGAGGAGGCCTGCCCCTTGCAACCAGATCCTTTCTTCCTCCTGGGAGACCAGGGCTGGACCTGTAGGCTAAACCTCTTGGGGCGTACTGAGCCACGTTCTATCGGGCTCTCACTGCACAGGAAGACCGCGGACATGCTGCAGGCAGCCAGTGCAGCCAGGAGAGACTGGAAGGCGGGGCGGGGCCAGCACAGAGGAAGGTACCTGACTCGGTGCTCAGGTGACTGAGCTGCACATACGGGACTGGAAGCAGGATGGACACAGGAAAAGGCAAGTTAGTGATCCGAGAGTGCCAAGTGGCAACCTCAGCTGCCTGGTAGACATGACAGAATACTCTAAGCCAGGGATAAAGTTTTATTTTAAGCTCCCAGAGAGGAGGTGAGGCTGACAGATACTTCAATAACATCTCAAATGTTACTTTCCCCCACCAGACAAAGGCAATTGTTTTCCCCTCGCCTATAAACAGTCATCTTGCTTTGGATCAGAAGTGGGCTGGAAGATCAGCTATTTCATAGGAAAAGGATAAGAATGGGATAGGAGAGGGGCTCCTGCTCCTCCCAGTGAGCCACAAGGCTGTGGGTGTGGGCTCGGTTGGTAGCAGCTCACAGGCAAGGATGACACAGCCACTTAAGACAAGACATACATGGTCTGCCTGGCAGGTACAGGGCTGCACCCAGGGCCCAGCTGCCCAGAGCAGCTGACCAGGCAGCTCTCCAATGACCATTATCCACACTAATACCAAAGACAGGAGAAAAATCACCCTACTGGGTAAGGAGCTCTGTACCTGGGTGAAAGAGTTTTCTTAAAACTCCAAGAAAGGAGCAAGTGTAGATAATTCTGTGACCATGAGAAAGCTCAGGGGTCTTACAACACAAAAGACCAAGACAATGGCATATGGTATGGACACACCCTTGGACTTGCTCTAAAACACTCTCCAAGTTCATCTCCTGGAGTGGAGGAGACTTTCCCAAGGATACTGCCCTTTTCTCCTACGTCTCCGTTTCATTTCTCTTGGTCAGGAGTTATTAACCAGCTGAGTTTAAATGCAAATCATAATTTCAGATTCACACCTAGGACAGCCTAAGCTGCAGGGGTTCAAAATTGGGCTTTGGAGTCAGACTGCCAGGGTTTGAATCATGGCCCTGCAGCTGAATTTTTACCCTTGGCAATGTGCTTAGTCTCTCTGAGCCTCAGTTTCTTCTTCTATAAAATGGCACTAATAACAGAATGACCTCTTAGATTAAGAATATATAGGCTGGGTGTGGTGGCTCACGCCTGTAATCCCAGCACTTTGGGAAGCCAAGGCAGGCAGATCACGAGGTCAAGAGATCAAGACCATCCTGGCCAACATGGTGAAACTCTGTCTCTCCTAAAAATACAAAAATTAGCCGGGCATGGTGGCATGTGCCTGTAGTCCCAGCTACTTGGGAGGCTGAGGCAGGAGAATCGCTTGAACCCAGGAGGCAGAGGCTGCAGTGAGCCGAGATCACACCACTGCACTCCAGCCTGGCGAGAGTGACACTCCATCTCAAAAAAAAAAAAAAAAACAGAAAACAAAAGAATATATAGTGCCTGAAAAAAGTAAGTGCTGAGTGTTAGCTTCTCATAAATATGGACAAATCAATGTTCCATAACCATTTCAGTTTCTACTTTGCTTAATGCTAGCTGCCACAGAGGTTATATCTCAGGAATTGTGGGCTCCCAGACGTGAAACTGGACCCCAATAAACCTAAATTGTTGCTAGATAGAAAGTTGTATACTACTCACTGTAGCCCATTCCCTGCAAAAAGTACTTGAAGGCCTCGGTGAGCTTCCCAGGCTGGGGGGATAAAACAAGAGGGCATTAATCTTCGCACAGACAGAGAGGCAAAATTAAATGGGTGTTTAAAAAAAAAATTTCCTTACCTGAACTACCTGGGGCAGTCCCCCACAGTCTGCCATCTAGAAAAGGAAAAATATGCAAGTCAGCTGGGACTTACCCTTAAGAGAATTGCTCTGAACACCCCAAGTCCTTTCAAACAGAACAAGATCGAATTCTAGGTTTTAATGTTTAACTGCAAGTTTACCTACATACAAACATTTATAACCTTGGATGAAAATCTGATATCATTATTACATACTTATTCCTCAATAAGACTGAAGCCCTGACTTTCAGGCCCACGGTGGGAATTTTCTGTTGAGGTGATAGTGAAGTTAACCACTGTTCTCAACCATGAAAAGCACCTGAAGAATGTTCCCTTCAGAGCCCTCGAACAGTGTGACCCTAACTTCTCTGTGCATCGTGCTTTCCAAGTCCCATTTCTTTTTTTTTTTTTTTTTTGAGACGGAGTCTTGCTCTGTTGCCCAGGCTGGAGTGCAGTGGCTAGATCTCAGCTCACTGCAAGCTCCGCCTCCCGGGTTTACGCCATTCTCCTGCCTCAGCCTCCCAAGTAGCTGGGACTACAGGCGCCCACCACCGCGCCCGGCTAGTTTTTTGTATGTTTTAGTAGAGACGGCGTTTCACCGTGTTAGCCAGGATGGTCTCGATCTCCTGACCTCGTGATCCGCCCGTCTCGGCCTCCCAAAGTGCTGGGATTACAGGGTTGAGCCACCGCGCCCGGCCCCAAGTCCCATTTCAACTCTACATTATCTTTCCTCCATGAGTAAGGACACTCAGCCATCAAGAGCTGATACTGATTCAGCCAGCTCGCTCAGTCAGTTACTTTCCTCTAATAGCTGGGTTTGGTAATGCTGCTTTTCACTTCATAAACATTTACAGCTGGTTATTCTCATGCGTGCAAGGATTTCTAGGATATGGCTTCATTAGTGTGTGCTGGAATTACTTGAAGGACTTGTTAAAACTCAGATTCTTGGATTCCTGTCCCAGAGATTCTGATTTGATAGGTTTGGGGTATGGTTCACGATCATGCATTTCTGGCCAGGCGCGGTGGCTCACATCTGTAATCCCAGCACTTCAGGAGGCCGAGGCGGGGGGATCACCTGAGGTCAGGAGTTCCAGACCAGACTGGCCAACATGGTAAAACTCCATCTCTACTAAAAACACAAAAATTGGCTGGGCGCGGTGGCTCACGCCTGTAATCCCAGCACTTTGGGAGGCCGAGGCGGGTGGATCACGAGGTCAGGAGATCGAGACCATCCTGGCTAACACAGTGAAACCCCGTCTCTACTATAAATACAAAAAATTAGCCGGGTGTGGTGGCAGGCACCTGTGGTCCCAGCTACTCGGGAGGCTGAGGCAGGAGAATGGCATGAATCCTGGAGGGGGAGCTTGCAGTGAGCCGAGATGGCGCCATTGCACTCTAGCCTGGGTGACAGAGCGAGACTCTGTCTCAAACAAACAAACAAACAAACAAACAAAAAATTAGCCAGGCATGGTGGCACACACCTGTAGTCTCAGCTACTCTAGAGGCTGACACAGAAGAATTGCTTGAACTTAGGAGGCGGAGGTTGCAGTGAGCCAAAATCATGCCACTGCACTCCAACCTGGGCAACAGAGAGTCCATCTCCAAAAAAAAAAAAAAAAAAGGAACTTACAGTTCTAATAAGTTCCCAGGTGATTTGAATCTACTATCCACAGTAAAGCATTTTTAGGGCATGCTGGCCCTAGGCCTGCTCTTTCTTCTAGCTGTTACGCACTCTGGGCTCAGATGATATCCTATTCAGGCTGACTGGCTTTTTTCAAAAAGGAACATGAACCCCATGGTTTCAATTCACTGGCATCAAAACTTATTATGAGGAGGGACTACAACTGAGGAGAATGCCACAGAAGACATAGAAGTTTGAGATTAACAAGGGAGAGGCCTCTGAAAATTCTAAGCATAAGATTATAAACAAACATTTAATCTAACAAATATACAAAAAACCAAACCAGCACAGGCTGTATTTTCATGAAGTTTAGGAGCTGAAACCTGATTGGAATATAGAACAGTTCCCATATGCAGAGAGAATACTGGAAGAAACTATTTCCAAGATGGGTACCTATCAAATGGTTTGAGAATCAGTTCGATCTGCCATAGGAGTTATCCACTCTATTCTATGGTGTTATAGATGGGCATTTTTGCCCAAAAATAACTATGTCTATGGTTATTGTAGGGTTTAGTTTTCTGCGTTTGAATATTGATTCAAACCTGAAGTGAGAAACTAGTTTGAAACTACAAACTTAAAAAAATTTTTTTTTTTTGAGATAAAGTCTCGCTCTTGTTGCCCAGGCTGGAGTGCAATGGCACAATCTCAGCTCACTGCAACCTCTGCCTCCCAGGTTCAAGTGATTCTCCTGCCTCAGTTTCCAGAGTAGCTGGGATTACAGGCGCCCGGCATCATGCCTGACTAATTTTTGTATTTTTAGTAGAGATGAGGTTTCATCACGTTGGGCAGGCTGGTCTTGAACTCCTGGCCTCAGCCTCCCAAAGTGTTGGGATTACAGGCATGAGCCACCATGCCCAGCCCCTCCCCCAAATTTTTAGACCAGCCCATCAATTGCCTGGAGGGCAGAACATTTTGAATGTGGTCACCTCAGAGCATTAACCTCACATTAGATTTCTAGGAACTTACAGGCTGTTTCTGGTAACAGCACTTCCCTTTCAAACACACTTCAAAGAGAAAAGGAAGATGGCAGAGGTCTTTCAGACTGAAAATGTAGCAGTAAGCAACATATGATCAGCACTGAAATCTACAGTAGTCCAAGTACAAACTAGAAGGTCAGCTACCTAAACACTTTAGTAGAGGCTCTAGGAAAAGCTAGGTTGAAACAATAACAGGTAGAAATTCTTGCCTCCTATATACTCAAAAGTGGGAGACACTTGATACTATCTCTAGATATTTAGCATAAGAGTTGGTCTGTATTTGCCCTAAGAGAAAGAAAATGCATACACTCTCATCATGAGAATTGTTACTGAAAGCTTCCTTACCAATACAGCAGCAGGACTTTGCATATAAAGAATTTACATCCATTATGTTAATTCTCACAACATTAAATAATATTGACAAATTTTTTTTTTTTTGAGACGGAGTCTCGCTGTGTTGCCCAGGCTGGAGTGCAGTGACCGGATCTCAGCTCACTGCAAGCTCCGTCTCCCAGGTTACGCCATTCTCCTGCCTCAGCCTCCGGAGTAGCTGGGACTACAGGTGCCTGCCACCTTGCCTGGCTAGTTTTTTTTGTATTTTTTAGTAGAGACGGGGTTTCACCGTGTTAGCCAGGATGGTCTCGATCTCCTGACCTTGTGATCCGCCCCTCTTGGCCTCCCAAAGTGCTGGGATTACAGGCTTGAGCCACCGCACCCGGCCTTTTTTTTTTTTTTTTGAAACAGGGTTTCACTCTGTCACCTAGGCTGAAGCGCAGCGTCAGGAGCACAAATCCTCAAATTCCTGGGCTCAAGGAATCCTCGTGCCTCAGCTTCCTGAGTAGCTGGGGCCACAGATGCGCACCACCAAGCCCAGCTAATTTTCTTACTGTTTTTGTAGAGACAGAGTCTCACTATTGTTGCCTAGACTGCTCTCAAACTCCTGGCCTCCCACCTCTGCCTTCCAAAGCGCTGGGATTATAAGTGTGAGCCACTGCGCCCAGCCAAAGTTTTTAGTTACATGGGAAAGGCTATGTCATAAAGTTGAGGAAAACATACAGGGTTGTAAATACTCTCTGACAGGGTATCACTCTGTCACCCAGGCTGGTCTCAAACTCCTGGACTCAAGCGATCCGCCCACCTCAGCATCCCAAAGTGTTGGGATTATAGGCATGAGCCACCATGCCCAGCCCCTCTTTAATTTTTTTTTTTTTTTTGAGACTGAGTCTGGCTCTGTCGCCCAGGCTGGAGTGCGGTGGCCGGATCTCAGCTCACTGCAAGCTCCGCCTCCCAGGTTTACGCCATTCTCCTGCCTCAGCCTCCCGAGTAGCTGGGACCACAGGCGCCCGCCACTTCGCCCGGCTAGTTTTTTGTATTTTTTAGTAGAGACGGGGTTTTACCGTGTTAGCCAGGATGGTCTCGATCTCCTGACCTCGTGATCCACCCGTCTCGGCCTCCCAAAGTGCTGGGATTACAGGCTTGAGCCACCGCGCCCGGCCTAATTTTAATGATGTAAAAATGTATAGGAAAAAGACAGCAATATTTTACCAGAGGTTTGGGTGGTAGGATTACAAATAATTTAAATTTATTTTATTCCATATCCTTTCCTCTTTTTTGCAATGTTTTACAATGAGAACATATTCAGGAAAAAAGCTTTATTTTATTTTATTTGTTTATTTATTTTTGAGATGGAGTCTTGCTCTGTCGCCCAGGCTAGAGTGCAGTGGTGTAATCTTGGCTCACTGCAACCTCTGCCTCCCGGGTTCAAGCGATTCTCCTGCCTCAGCCTCCCAGGTAGCTGGGACTACAGGTGTGTGCCACCATGCCCGGTTAATTTTTGTATTTTTAGTAGAGACGGGGTTTCACCATATTGGCTAGGCTGGTCTCAAACTCCTGACCTCATGATCCACCTGCCTCAGCCTCCCAAAGTGCTGAGATTACAGGTATGAGCCACTGCACCTGGCCAAAAGCATAATTTCAAAAAGAGAATGAAGGCTGGGCGTGGTGGCTCACACCTGTAATCTCAGCACTTTGGGAGGCCAAGGTGGATGGATCACAAGGTCAGGAGACTGAGACCATCCTGGCTAACATGGTGAAACCTCGTCTCTACTGAAAATACGAAAAATTAGCTGGGGGTGGTGGTGGGCGCCTGTATTCCCAGCTACTCAGGAGGCTGATGCAGGAGATTCGCTTGAACCCGGGAGGTGGAGGTTGCAGTGAGCCGAGATCGAGCCACTGCACTTCAGCCTGGGTGACAGAGCAAGAGTCTGTCTCGAAAAAAAAAAAGAAGAGAATGAGATAACCAAAGAGAGAGAAGCTTTGCTTCTTTCTGGGCAATTATTCCAATGATTAATCTGAAGCATATATAAGGGTTGGAAGTGAGGGAAGAAGACACATTACCTTTAGCAAAGTTGTATTTACAGGGTTCAGGCGGGAATTGCATTCGACCTAAAATTTAAAAAAAAGGAGAAAATAATGTTATGAGTTGCTAGGAAAAAAAATGAAATAGCTTGGCATGAGAATGATCTTGCAAGATCAACAGCTCAGTTTGCAGAAGGCTGAACCAGCCAAAGAGATTACCAAAATACATAATGGGAGATATATTTATATGATATACTTTGATATTTCTGAGCAGATCTAAAAATTTAACTTATCTAATTTTCTGAATCAGTTATGTGTCTTTAAAAAACTATAAGCTGAATCTAAGTCTTCCTACTGACTAGCTATATAACATGAAAGTAGGTTACCTTACTTCTTTGAAAAATGGACTGGACCGTGGGTCCTCTCCTGCTGGAATCTCTTTAATGGCTTCTGAGCACAACTGGTTCTAATGGCTAAGCCCTGGGCACCTCCCTTGCCTCACTTTTCACCTCTTTCCTTAGTGGGTTTGCCATTCTTTATATCCTCACTCTTTTCTATCTCAAGGTCTTTGGCTATCCAGTCCAAAGTTGAACTCTTCTCATTTTTCTCTCATGGAGTCATTTAATTAAGAATCGTGGGCCGGGCGCGGTGGCTCAAGCCTGTAATCCCAGCACTTTGGGAGGCCGAGGCGGGTGGATCACAAGGTCAGGAGATCGAGACTATCCTGGCTAACATGGTGAAACCCCGTCTCTACTAAAAATACAAAAAACTAGCCGGGCGCGGTAGCGGGCGCCTGTAGTCCCAGCTACTTGGGAGGCTGAGGCGGGAGAATGGCGTGAACCCGGGGGGCGGAGCTTGCAGTGAGCCGAGATCGCGCCACTGCACTCCAGCCTGGGAGACACAGTGAGACTCCGTCTCAAAAAAAAAAAAAAAAAAAAAAAAAAAAAAAGAATCGTGGCCCTGTGTATTCACATGTCTGATATCCTGCACCCTTGTGTTCATGAAGGCAGAGATCTCAAAGAAAATGTTCTGGGGAGACAATCTCTTGGTTCCGCATTGTTTTACAGCTATTTTGATCAACTGGATCTCTCCGTTTATATGTTTGCTAAGAACATACATGTAAAACCTGTGCTTAGAATCTGGATCCAGCAGGGTGAAATATGTAATACAAAGCAAAATGAAACCACTGCAAATGCTTCGCAACTGAGCTGAGTGAACACAGAAAGAAGTGGGATTTCTACAGGTAGATAAAGGGAAAGGGTGAGTGCTTGAGGGCTTCCAGAATTAAGGCGAAAGCATAAGCAAATCCCCAGGGGTGGGAACGGAACAGCTACCGAGGCAAGTGTGAGGTGAGGTAGACTGAAGGTGAGGCTGGGGCACAGGCTGGAGCTGACTGTGGAAGGCAGGATGCCACAGAAGGTGTCTGAAGTGACAGGATTTGAGTTGTTTTAGGAGAGCAGTGGCCTACATGATAGACTGCAGTAGCAGCAAGCAGTGGTTAAAATTACCTAAGCAAGACCCAGTAATCCAGATGAACTTTTACTCTGGGGATTGCGGGTGGGGGGTATACAAAACTTTTCTAAAATCAGGGAATATATAAAAGTCAGGATCACCAAATCGGAGTTTTGATTTGCTCTATACAAAGGACAATGCAGACAGTGACAAATGAATGTACCCGTTCACTACAGAATGTGCATTAACTCTAAAACGCAGAATTTAAAAACTGTATCCCTAACTGCTAGGTACAGTGCTTAGAATATAGTAGATAGACTATAAATATTTTCTGGAAGAATGAACTCTCAAATCTGGATTTAATATAATCAATCATGCTTTCCTTGGTTCACTACTTTGCAATTTCTACATTATATAAGAAGTCTTGATACCTAGTAGACCAACCACAATCACTGTGGGTTTTTGTTGTTGTTGTTGTTGTTTTGTTTTGTTTTCTTTGAGATGGAGTCTTGTTCTCTCACCCAGGCTGGGGTGCAGTGGCACGATCTCAGCTCCCTGAAACCTCCGCCTCCTGGGTTCAAGCAATTCTCCCACCAAGGAGCTGGGATTACAGGTGTGTGCCATCACGCCCAGCTCGTTTTTGTATTTTTAGTAGAGACAGGGTTTTGCCATGTTGGCCAGGCTGGTCTTGAACTCCTGACCTCAGGTGATCTGCCCATCTCGGCCTCCCAAAGTGCTGGGATTACAGGCATGAGCCACAACCACTGTTTTTTGACATCTACTCTCTCCCCAGCTGCCTGAATGCACTCAGTCTTACTCATTTTCATGTTCTTCATAGCAAAGTAAATAGGAGATGCTCAAAATATGATGTTGAATGAATAAGTAAGCAAGAATAGTTACTGACAATGACTAGAATTTGTAGTTTCTTTTTGCTCTTCAATGCATGGATATTCCTCTTAATCCCTACACACTTGTGGGATAAAATGCTCTGGCAGAGGAACTAGGTTTGACTGCGTATGAAAGAGCATCTACTTGTGGTATAGACAGGGCTGCAGAATTCTCATAAACACTGAAGGTGTGGAAATCAGAAAGAGGAAGAGCCCTTATCTATATGGCCAAATTAATATAGTCTTGAAAAATAACTGCAGAGGTTGCCTTAAGTCCACACAATTTTAAAAAGGCAAATAAGTAGATACAAGATGAACAGAAATATTTAGCATTTTAAGGAAATTCTGATTAAGGATATTTTCTAAAAATATTTTCCGGCCGGGCGCGGTGGCTCAAGCCTGTAATCCCAGCACTTTGGGAGGCCGAGATGGGCGGATCACGAGGTCAGGAGATCGAGACCATCCTGGCGAACACAGTGAAACCCCGTCTCTACTAAGAAATAAAAAAAATAGCCGGGCGAGATGGCGGGCGCCTGTAGTCCCAGCTACTCGGGAGGCTGAGGCCGGAGAAAGGCGTGAACCCGGGAGGCGGAGCTTGCAGTGAGCTGAGATCCGGCCACTGCACTCCAGCCTGGGCTACAGAGCGAGACTCCGTCTCAAAAAAAAAAAAAAAAAAAAAAAATATTTTCCTGTATTAAGTATATATGTTCATTTTAAAATGTTTTTGATAGTTTAGAAGCATGTATCTCCACCTTTTTAGCCAGCAAACAGTGACCTTTATAAAGTTCCTTCTTGATAAATTGGGGTCACCTCTATAACCTTTTTACCTCTGGGGAATGTTTTTTGAGGAAGGGGAACTGAGCGTTATTGGCCTCTATGGGAAGTCATGCCATGTATTTCACACCAGACACGGAGTGTTTTATAGGACAGTTCAGGGAGATGCGAATGTATCCTTTCACATCTGCATGTTCTCACCCTACAAACATTTCCCCACTCTACAAACCTTCTCAACTATGTCTACACCTCTGATTATTTGTTAGACTTCCTTTCCAAAAAGCTTTACTCCATAATGTTTTGCTCTATTTAGGGCAAAGAAATCAAGTAATTTCACAGAGATATTTAGTTAAGTTATATATGCTGTAGGAAACACATAATAAGACATATGAAAAACTATCAACTTCATTTGTAATCAAATAAATGCAAATTAAAACAGTGAGATACTATTTTTAACCTATCGAATTAACTACTAATAAAAAAAAGATTCGATGCTAGACAGTGTGCAGTGAAACAGGCATGCTTATACAGTGCTGGTGGCAATATACTGGTATATTCTTTCTGGAAAGGAACCTGGCAAAATGTATGAAAGACTTTGTAAAGATTTATAATTTTGGACACATTAATCCCACTTCTGGAAATCCATCCCAAGGAAATAATAAAAGATTCAAAGATTTTCTAAGGATGTCCAACAGTATCATTATTTTTATTTTTATTTATTTTTTTGAGACAGAGTGTCTCTCTGTCTCACCCAGGCTGGAGTGCAGTGGTGCGATCTTGGCTCACTGCAGCCTCTGACTCCCAGGTTTGAGCGATTCTCCTGTCTCAGCCTCCCAAGTAGCTGGGAATACAGGGGCATGCCACCACACCCAGCTAATTTTTTGTATTTTTAGTAGAGACGGGGTTTCACCATGTTGCCCAGGCTGGTCTTGAACTCCTGACCTCAGGTGATCCACCCACCTCGGCCTCCCAAAGTGCTGGGACTATAGGCGTGAGCCACCGCACCTGGCCAACAGTAACATTAATAGTGCAAAATTGGAATTAATCAACATGAGAACAAAGTTAAATAATGGTAAACCTACAGACATACTGATTCTGTAATGGAAAAATGCTATCAATAGTGTTAAGTCAGGCCCCCAAATCTTGTATATTTAATATAATCAGGTCTACGTAAGGCAAAAAATAATACTCTGTCTTTAGGTAATAGGATCATGATTTTCCCCTCATCCTTCTATTTTTAAATTTTTTTCATATTTTCTACAATGAGCATATATCATTTTTATCCATGTGCTATGTCCTTCAGAAGGAGGCAGAGGTAGCCTTCCAGCCTGCTGGATTTATGGTGGTAATCTATTCCAGATTAAAGGCTGAGGCTGTCAGAAATCTGAAAATAAGTAAACGGTGTTTAGTTGTACTACTTGCCACAAAGTGAACTACACAACACAAAGCAATCAAGAAAAAAACTGATCCCATCTAATGAAATCTAATGATGAATTAATTTTCCAAAATGTATGACAAAGAGCAAACCCTGATATGTGCAATCAGAAAGAACAAAAACTAGTATTTACTGACTGTTTCTAGTGTGTCAGCAGTGTGCTACATACTTTTTTTTTGAGACAGGGTCTCACTCTGTCACCCAGGCTGGAGTGCAGTGGCGCAATCATGGCTCACTGCAGCCTTGACCTCCTGAGCTCAAGCAAACCTCCTACCTCAGCCTCCAGAGTAGCTGGGACTACAGGCTGTCACCATGCCAGCTAATTTTTTTTTTTATTTTTTGAGATGGAGTCTCGCTCTGTTGCCCAGGCTGGAGTGCAGTGGCACGATCTTGGCTCACTGCAAGCTCTGCCTCCTGGGTTCACACCATTCTCCTGCCTTAGCCTCCCGAGTAGCTGGGACTATAGGTGCCTGCCACCATGCCCGGCTAATTTTTTTATTTTTAGTAGAGATGGGGTTTCACCGTGTTAACCAGGGTGGTCTCGATCTCCTGACCTCATGATCCGCCCACCTTGGCCTCCCAAAGTGCTGGGATTAGAGGCGTGAGCCACCGCGCCCAGCCACACCAGCTAATTTTTTAAAAAAAATTGTAGAGTTAGGGTCCCACTGTGTTGCCCAGGCTAATCTCAAACTCTTGGGCTCAAGTGATCTTCCTGCCTCAGCCTCCCAAAGTGTTGGGGATACAGGCGTGAGCCACTGCACCCGGCCTATACATCTTATTACATTTTGATCTCATTCATCTTCACAGCATGAGGACATACTTACCACAGCCTCAACTGCAGGCGAATTGTCCCCTACCACCAGTAAAGTAGAACACCTAGGTAGGCAAAGTAAGAGGTATCACTCAGCAAATAGATACATAAATTCCACTGAACACCAAATTAGTCTATGAAAGGCAAAGATATTTGGCAAGTCAGCTGAGGAAACCGAAGAACTTACTTTAATGTTTTTGATTTGTTATCATTTTGGCCCAGTATGGGTCTTTCGATCTCCAGGTCTCTGCGTCTAGAAAAACAAAGCAGAAGCAATGCCCTTTTTGGGTAAAGTCATAGCAACTCAGGTTTTCTGGTCATAAACACCAAAATTTATCAAGGAAGGTGAAACTATCTTTTCTTCACACCTGAGAAGGGAAGAGGCCTGTGACTTGGTTCTTGAGTCGCCACTTCAGTGGCATCTGGTACGGAGCAGGAAGGAGGCTCCTGGCTTAACCCTGAAGGACTCTTTGGGATGCTACAAGGAGACAGCCTCAACACTCAACAGCAACCCCACTGAAACTCTCAAGTCCTAAGTGTTTAATTAATTAATTTTTTTGAGACAGAGTCTCAGTCTGTCACCCAGGCTGGAGTGCAGTGGCGCGATCTCAGCTCACTGCAATCTCCGCCTCCCGGGTTCAAGTGACTCTCCTGCCTCAGCCTCCCAAGTAGGTGAGACTACAGGCGCCCACCACTATGCCTGGCTAATTTTTGTATTTTTGTAGAGATGGGGTTTCACTATGTTGGCCAGGCTGGTCTTGAACTCCTGACCTTGAGATCCGCCTGCCTTGGCCTCCCAAAGTGCTGGGATTATAGGCATGAGCCACCGCGCCCGGCCCTAAGTGTTTAATTTACAGGAATAAATTCCTTAAGAGAATGACTTACACTTTGAGGAGGAGGGAGGGGTGTTTTCCTCGTAACTGAGTTTAGCACAGGGCTTAATCTTTCTGATTTCAACTAAAAATAGGGAGGCTCTGTTATATAGAGGAAAGAGCTAGAGAGACAAGGTTCAAAATCTGGCTTCACTCCTTACTGGCTGTATAACTTTGGTTAAGTTACAGCTGATCCATTTCCTCAATCTTTGTCCATGTTTCTAGAAAGCCAGAAGGGGCTCACATTTTCACCTCAGAGAAGCTCGTCCCAATATTAGATACAGTCCTCTCTCCTTCTCCCGCCCTCCTCTTTTTAGAGCTGTTTACATTTAAGTGAAGAAATGGGAAAAAACTATACCCATTGTAGGAATTCAAGAAGAGCTGCAGGTTGTCTTGGTTGATGTCTTGGGCAATATGCATTCTGTAGGTTTGGATCAGGTCCAGGTTGGCCTGTAACTCTTCCTAGAACAATTTAAAGAAGACATGGGCAAGCTTTTGAGTTCCAGAATAAGTCCATCTTGTTTGGTTTGCATTTTCATTACCACGAGTCAAATCGTGCAGCTCATGATGGGAACTGGGGCAGAGCCTGGGGACTACTGATGTGCTCGTAGGCTGAATGGCTGATGATTTGCATCAGACTGGTTCAGTGCCATATTCTGTGTCAGATGAGGGCAGCAAAGGATTCAAGTACTAGTTGTGGAACTTAGGTCACCTCATCACTCTGAACCCTGATTTCTTTGTGTGTTTTTTTAATGTTCTGCCATTCTTCACAAAAATGGAGATACTATAAAATGAAGACAATAACCAGCTATCTGACAAGGCTGTTTTAAAGATTAAGTAAGAAAAGT
Organism: Papio anubis; assembly: GCF_008728515.1. Classification (NCBI taxonomy): domain Eukaryota; kingdom Metazoa; phylum Chordata; class Mammalia; order Primates; family Cercopithecidae; genus Papio; species Papio anubis. Next base: position 63,859,432 of record NC_044991.1, read on the forward strand.
TATAGAAACATATAAACCACAAAGTGTAAAACAAATGGAGCGTAACATTTCTTTTCTTTTTTTATGAGACAGAGTCTTGCTCAGTTACCCAGGCTGAGCAATGGTGCAGTCTCAGCTCACTGCAACCTCCACTTCCCGGGTTCCAGCGATTCTCCTGCCTCAGCCTCCTGAGTAGCTGGGATGAGGGTCATGCACCACCATGCTCAGCTAATTTTTTTGTATTTTTAGTAGAGACAGGGTCTCACCATGTTGGCCACACTGGTCTTGAACTCTTGACCTCAAGTGATCTGCTGCACCTGGCTGCATTTCTTCTAATAACCATAAATCTGTGCAATTAACTTATCTATATCTTCAATGATATAATCAGCGTATTACCTATCTATATGTACCACCATTTAATATTATACACTGTATAATTATATATTCCATTGCGTTTATGACACTTTATTGATTTAGTAATTCATTATTTATTTTAATCTTTTAAATTTTATTTCAGAGATGGGGACTCACTATGCTGCTCAGGCTGGAGTGCAGTGGCGATTCACAGGCACTATCATAAGGTACTGCAGCTTGGAACTCCTGGGCTCAAGCGATCCTCCTGCTTCAGCCTCCTGGGGAGCTGAGACAACAGGCACACTCAACTGTGCCTGGCTCATTTATTTTAATCTTATTACCAATACTTTTGAAGGTATAAAATACGAGAGAAACAAAATGGTCTATACAGTGAAAAGTCTCCCTCTCCACCACCCACTGTTTAATGGTCACTCTGTTGCTGGCCTTCTCAGATGTCATCAGAGCTAGTTGCCAGATTCTTGAGTACATAAACATACATGTAAATACGTGTGTGCATACACACATACATCATTAAGCAGTTTTAAGCAGAAAGGAAAATTCTTGCATTGGAGGAAAGAAATAATATCAGGGATAATTAAGAAATCTGTTAATCCAGGGCAATGTGTAAAGTTCACCAGTGACCAAGCCTTGTTAGAGAAATAGAGATATGGAAAAACTTTCTTCACATTTTCACAACCATGTGGATGAAATGAACCCAGAATACAGTTGGAAACTGACAAGAGTCTACCTGAAACTGAAGGGTATGTGAATCACTACTAGAAAACTTTGTGAGAGCCCCAGTCTCATTCTAAAGATATTATAAGAAAAGTTAATACCAAATGATAGGCCAGGTGTGGTGGCTCATGCCTGTAATCCCAGCACTTTAGGAGGCTGAGGCAGGAGGATCTCTTGAGGCCAGGAGTTTGAGACCAGCGTGGGTTAACGTAGCGAGACCCCCATCTCTACAAAAAATTTTAAAACTAGCTTAGTGTAGTGGTACATGCCTGTAATACTAGCTACTCAGGAGGCTGAAGGAGAAGGATGGCTTGAGCCTAGGAGGTCGAGGCTGTAGCAAACTAAGATGGCACCACTGCACTCCAGCCCGGACAACAGAGCAAGACCCTGTCTCAACAAACAAACAAACAGACTCCCATGTTTTTAAAAACACAAATTATAGTCCTCTAGACATTGTTCTACACTTGCTTTCCCTTGTAAAGTATGGTAAAGATCATTACTTATCCGGATATATAGAGCTATCTCATTTATTTACACTACCTGTCTTCCCACATCCTTGCTAGTACAAACGTATTTTTAATTTATTTCTCTTATTGGTGAATTGAACATTATTCATGTTTAAAAACCATGTTTGTTTCCATTTCAAAGTAATACAAGCATTAACTTGCTTACATGTTTTAAAATTTATTTTTAGGCTGGGCGCGGTGGCTCAAGCCTGTAATCCCAGCACTTTGGGAGGCCGAGACGGGCGGATCACGAGGTCAGGAGATCGAGACCATTCTGGCTAACACGGTGAAACCCTGTCTCTACTAAAAAATACAAAAAACTAGCTGGGCGAGGTGGCGGGCGCCTGTAGTCCCAGCTACACGGGAGGCTGAGGCAGGAGAATGGTGTAAACCTGGGAGGCGGAGCTTGCAGTGACCTGAGATCCGGCCACTGCATTCCAGCCCGGGCGACAGAGCATGACTCCGTCTCAAAAAAAAAAAAATAAAATAAAATAAAATAAAATTTATTTTTAATTTTTATTATCTTTTTGACTGGTCAAGAGCAGTAGTGAGAAAGGGGAAAGAGTAGAACAGGGAATTCAATCTGTAACTAACTGTGAACAATCAATTCAGATAATTCCCTACCTTCAGACCAGCCTGGATGCTTAAATTTTAATGAACTCTTCAGTCTTACGAAAATAAGACTTATGAAAATCCACTGTGACCTCATATGTTTTAAATTAAACATATATATGTTTAATTTATATATATGTTTTAAATTAAAAATATATATATTATATATATATTTCTCTCTCTCTCTCTATATATATATATATAAAACTCTCTATATATAGTGAGGATGTTCTTGCTTTTTGGAAATTATTATTATTATTTTTTTTGAGACGGAGTCTCGCTCTGTCACCCAGCCTGTAGTGCAGTGGCCGGATCTCAGCTCACTGCAAGCTCCGCCTCCCGGGTTCACGCCATTCTCCTGCCTCAGCCTCCCGAGTAGCTGGGACTACAGGCGCCGCCACCTCGCCCGGCTAGTTTTTTGTAGTTTTTAGTAGAGACGGGGTTTCACCGCGTTAGCCAGGATGGTCTCGATCTCCTGACCTCGTGATCCGCCCGTCTCGGCCTCCCAAAGTGCTGGGATTACAGGCTTGAGCCACCACGCCCGGCCTGGAAATTATTAAATACTGGCCTTAGCTTTCCCCTCAGAGGCCTATATGAAGTAGCATTTCTTTTTGCTATGTTGCCCAGGCCGGTCTCGAACTCTGGCCTCAAGTGATCCTCCCATCACAGCCTCCCAAGTAGCTGGGACCACAGGCATGTGCTACTAAGCCCGGCTGATTTTTGAAAAAAATTTTTTTTTTGAGACAGAGTTTTGCTCTTGTTGCTCAGGCTGGAGTGCAATGGCACGATCTTGGCTCAATGCAACCTTCGCCTCCTGGGTTCAAGCAATTCTCCTGCCTCAGCCTCCTGAGTAGCTGGGATTACAGGCATGTACCACCACACCGGGCTAATTTTTTGTTTGTTTGTTTGTTTTTCCCGAGATGGAGTCTTGCTCTGTCGCCCAGAGCTGGGGTGTAGTGGTGCAATCTCGGCTCACTGCAACCTCTGCCTCCTGGGTTCAAGCAATTCTCCTGCCTCAGCCTTCCGAGTAGCTGGTACTACAGGTGTGTGCCACCACAGCTGGCTAATTTTTTTGTATTTTTAGTAGAGGTAGGGTTTCACCATGTTGGCCAGGCTGGTCTTGAACTCCTGACCTTGTGATCCACCTGCCTGGGCCTCCCAAAGTGCTGGGATTACAGGTGTGAGCCACCGTGCCCAGCCTAATTTTGTATTTTTAGTAGAGGCAGGGTTTCTCCATGTTGGTCAGGCTGAACTCAAACTCCTGACCTCAGGTGATCCACCTGCCTTGGCCTCCCAAAATGCTGGGATTAGAGGTGTGAGCCATGGCACCCAGCCAATTTTTGAATTTTTATAAAGACAGGGTCCCACTATGGGGCACCTGCCTCAGCCTCCCAGGTAGCTGGCACTATAGGCATACGCCACCACGCCCTGCTAATTTTTGTATTTTAGTAGAGACAGAGTTTCACCATGTTGGCCAGGCTGGTCTCAAACACCTGACCTCAAGTGATCTGCCCACCTCGGCCTCCCAAAGTGCTGGATTACAGATGTGGAGCCACTGCGCCCGACCCCTAATTTGTAGTATATTAATACAATGAACTGCTGCTACACAGTAATAAAAAAGAATGAACTACTGACACATGGAATGACATGGATGAATCTCAAGATAGTATGTTGAGCAAAATAAGCTAGACTCAGAGAAGTAAACACTCTGTTATTCCATTTATACGAAGTTTAAGAACAGTCAAAATTAATCTATGGAGGTAACAGAATAGTGAAAACGTTGTTTGGGGTGGGGAATTATTGAGTGGGAAAGGATAATGAGTAAACCTTTGTGGGGTGATGAAAATGTTTTATTTGTGTTCTGGGTGGTAGTTACAAGAAACTATACATCAGTAAATGGTCACTGAGATGCACTTAGGATATGTGCATTACACTATGTATAAGAATTACCTCAATTAAAGAGAGGGCAAGATGGAGGCAAAGTCCAAAGGAGTCAGCTGGAAGAATTAAAGTGGTTGCCACTAAAAAGCAGAATATGGGGTAGGTGACAGATTCTTTGTAATAAGCCCTGTAGAACTTCTCTACTCTAAAATATATGTGAATTTGTAACTTTGATAAAAATATGATGAAATAAAAGACTATGGACTTCAGACTTAGCCTGACCTGGATTCAAATGTCAGCTCCACACTTACCATCTGGACAGTGGTGGCAAGTTATGTGGCCTCTCTGGTCTTTGGTTTCCCTATCTTAAAATCAGACTAATAGAACCATGTAAAAAGCAACTTGGTTTGCACATCTAAAGTACTTATAAATAATCAGTACTCAGAAAGGAAAAAAACTAGCAGTTTTCTTCCCATCTGCCATTTTCCTTCAGATAGTATTTTAAATTAAGCAGATTACAATTGAGCACCCACGCTCGTCTCCTCATTCCAGACACCTCACAGCTCTCTGACCTCACTGCTCATTTACTCCATCACTCCTTTGTCAGTCACCCAACTCACTTTTCCCTTTGAAGGGTCCCTCTCACCTACCAGTTAAGCTCCCTCCCCTACCCAGCAATTATGTACACGATAACTGCCACTTTCTGTGAAGACTTCGGTTTCCTCACCAGTTGAAAAACATGGGGCTTGAACAAGATAATCTCTAAGCTTCTTTCAGCACTATTATTTCACAGTTTTCCCCCCTGAAATTTCTATTTCTGTGAAGCCTTTCCCAGACCTCCTAATGGCTCTAAAGATGTCTGGGGAGGCACGTGATGTCAAACATTAACAGATGGCATGCTACTTACAGAAGCAGGTAGCAGGAGATGCTATCTTCTCTCATAGCTCCACATGTCAACAGTCATGTGGCAATGAGTTAAAGATTCACCTTTGCAGGGCCACATGCCTTTCAGACAACATTGGAACTGTTATTTACTAGGGTCAGGTAAATTCTTTTTTTTTTTTTTTTTTTTTGAGGCGGAGTCTTCACTCTGTCGCCCAGGCTGGAGTGCAGTGGCGCGATCTCGGCTCACTGCAAGCTCCGCCTCCCGGGTCCGCGCCATTCTCCTGCCTCAGCCTCCCAAGTAGCTGGGACTACAGGCGCCCGCCACCGCGCCCGGCTAATTTTTTTGTGTTTTAGTAGAGACAGGGTTTCACCGTGTTAGCCAGGATGGTCTCGATCTCCTGACCTCGTGATCCGCCCGCCTCGGCCTCCCAAAGTGCAGGGATTACAGGCGTGAGCCACCGCGCCCGGCCTGGTCAGGTAAATTCTAAGGTAACCCTTCTTTCCTGAGGTAAAATAAGAATTTGCATGTAAACCAATAAACACAGCTCTTCTGGGTGGAACAGGTACTTACCGGCCCAAAGTGATGAGCCAAAATAATGTCCACAACATTGGTTGTCAGGCCAGAGAGCTGAAAAGATAAAAACTCTGTGTTAAGAATGTAAGCATATGCAAAAATTTATCAAGCTACCCAATTAAAATGAATGCACTTTATTATATATGTTATCTCTTAAAAAACAAATGAAAAACCCTTGGCTGGGCACGGTGGCTCACACCTGTAATCCCAGCACTTTGGGAGGCTAAGATGGGCAGACCATGGTCAGGAGATCGAGACCATCCTGGCTAACATGGTGAAACCCCATCTCTACTAAAAATACAAAAAAGTTAGCTGGGCGTGGTGGCAGGTGCCTGTAGTTTCAGCTACTTTGGAGGCTGAAGCAGGAGAACGGCGTGAATCCGGGAGGCGGAGCTTGCAGTGAGCCGAGATTGTGCCACTGCACTCCAGCCTGGGCAACAGAGTGAGACTCCATCTCAAAAAAAAGAGAAAAACCCCACAATTCATTGTTATACATTTTCATGGTTTCAAAGAAACACAGAGATGAGAAACAAATCAGAAAAAACTGTCTCCTTTCCAGGGTGATAATAAAGCCTGCTGTGAAACAGGGGACTGGAAGAGACACTGAACATTCCTTCTTTGAAAGCCTGAGACCTAGACCTCATGGTTGTTTGATATTTTATTCCTGTCTGTATTTCCGTATTTACACTGGACTAATGGTTGATAAAGACTAACAATCACTCCCATGACTTCCAAGAGACAAAAACGATTTTTTTCTCTTTCTTCCCGTTTTTGCTATCTTCATTTCAGGAAGTAGGAGGAAATGAGTTGTTTACAGAATGTTCTTGAGTTTTAAACATTTTTCTCCTAATTTTTCCCATTTCAAAATGATGCATCTCACAGTCTAATAAATGCAGCAATCTGTGTAAATCCACATACTGTAGTCTATTTTCAGAAAAATTTCCAACTCAAATTATGTTGCTGATTCTTGTTAAGCCTTCTTCCTTGGTTTTATGCTGAACTCGTACTGCTGATCAGGGGTGAAGTACTGAATTGGGGGTAGGCATGGAGAAGAGGCGATGAGGGAGACAGACATGGCTATGCCTGGAGTAGGATCATATAGTCCCAGAAAGAAGTCCCGAAATCTTTGTATAGGTTATCAGTGATGCACACGTTATGAACTAGAAAATCAGGCCGGGCGTGGTGGCTCACACCTGTAATCCCAGCACTTTGGGAGGCCAAGGCCAGCAGATCACCTGAGGTTAGGAGTTTGAGACCAGGCTGACCAACATGGTGAAAGCCCGTCTCTACTAAAAATATACAAATTAGTCAGGCATGGTGGCACGCGCCTGTAGTCCCAGCTACTCGGAAGGCTAAGGCAGGAGAATCACTTGAACCCAGGAGGTGGAGGTTGCAGCAAGCTGAGATTGTGCCACTGCACTCCAGCCTGGGAACAGAGCAAGACTCCGTCTCAAAAAAAAAAAAATAAAATAAAATAAATTGTACCCACATAGTAAGAATTAGGACACGTTTGGTTGATTGACTGACAGGGTCTTGCTCTGTCACGCAGGCTGGAGTGCAGTGGCGCCATCATAGCTCACTGCAGCCTTGACCTCCCAGGCTCAAGTGTCTTCTGGCCTCAGCCACCAAGTAGCTGGGACTACAGGTGTGCACCACCACACCAGGCTAATTTTTAAATTTTTTATAGAGACAAGGTCTCACTATGTTGCCCAGGGTAGTCTTAAACTCCTGAGCTCAAGCAATCCTCCTGCCTCACCCTCCCAAAGTGCTGGGATTAGCAGTGTGAAACACTGCACCCAGCCAGGACAAATTTTAAATAAGCCAGGCTGTGAGAAGGAATTTCCACAGCATCTGGCAATAGCACTGTTAATGTGTTTCAGCTAAGAAATACCTCATTTCTCAAAAATGTAAACATAGGAAGAAATGGATATTTAGACTGCAGTTTGCTGGTGACTAGAATATTTTAACAGTTTTAATAAAAATATGCTTATCACAGAAAATTACGAAAAAACAATACAAAAGACATCATTTGTTTGTTTTCTTTTCTTTTTTTTTTTGAGACCGGGTCTTGTTCTCTGGTTCTGTCACCCAGGCTGGAGTGAAGTGGCGCAATCCAGGCTCACTGCAACCTTCACCTCCCAGGTTCAAGTGGCTCTCCAACCTCAGCTCCCGAGTAGCTGGGACCACAGGTGTGCACCAGCACACCTGGCTACGTTTCTGTATTTTTAGTAGAGATGGGCTTCACCATGTTGGCCAGGTGGCCAGGCTGGTCTTGAACTCCTGACCTCAAGTGATCCGCCCACTTTAATGAATGCTTTAAAGCATTAAAACAATGCTTTAATGAATATTCTGGGTCTGCAACCCCCTTACTAGCAATGTAATTTTAAGTAAATAATTTCTCTGTAGGATAGTAATAGTACCAATGGATTGTCCTGAGGATGAAAAGGTTAAGTATATCTAAAACATTTGGTTGGGCGCGGGGGCTCACGCCTGTAATCCCAGCACTTTGGGAGGCTGAGATGGGCAGATCATGAAGTCAGGAGTTAGAGACTAGCCTGACCAACATGGTGAAACCCCGTCTCTACTAAAAATACAAAAATTAGCTGGGCATGGTGGCATGCATCTGTAATCCTGGCTACGCAAGAGGCTGAGGCAGGAGAATCACTTGAACCCGGGAGACGGAGGGTACAGTGAGCTGAGATCATGCCATTGCACACTCCAGCCTGGGCAACAAGAACGAAACTCCGTCTCAAAATAACAAAAAACAAAAAACAAAAAAGACATTTAAGAATAGTACCTGGTACACAGTAAGCACTATATAGGTGTTACATTAAAAAAATATATATATTATCCATCTCTTTAAATCCTTTTGTTTGTTTGTTTGTTTTTTTGAGATGGAGTCTTGCTGTGTCACCCAGGCTAGATGGAGTGCAGTGGTACAATCTTGGCTCACTGCAACCTTGCCTCCTGGGTTCAAGTGATTTCTCCTGCCTCAGCCTCCCCAGTACCTGGGAATACAGGTGTGTGCTACCACGTCTGGCTAATTTTTGTATTTTTAGTAGAGATGGGGTTTCACCATGTGGGTCAGGCTGGTCTCGAACTCCTGACCTCAGGTGATCTGCCCACCTCGACCTCCCAAAGTGCTGGGATTACAGACGTGAGCCACCACGCTCTGCCCTCTTTAAATCTTTTTAAAGATCACTAACTGCCTTTCAAATAAGTTCCTACATATCGACTTATTGAATCTCATGGTTTGAGTATCAATAAAGCTTTTTTTTTTTTTTTTTTAGATAAGGTCTCTCTCTGTTGCCCAGGCAGGACTGCAGTAGCATGATCATGGCTCACTGCAGCCTTGAACATCTGGGTTCAAGAAATCCTTTCCCTTCAGCCTACCGAGTAGCTGGGACTACAAGCACGTACCACCTTTTACATTTTTGTAGAGACAAAGTCTTGTTCTGTTGACGAGGCTGGTCTTAAACTCCTGGACTCAAGCGATCCTCCTGCCTTGGCCTCCCAAAGTGCTATGACTACAGGTATGAGCCACCATGCCCAGCCAGATTCTTTTTTTTTCCGAGACAGGGTCTGTCTCTGTCACCCAGGCTGGGGTCCAGTGGCATGATCATGGCTCACTACAGCCTCGACCTGCTGGGTTCAAGCATTCTTCCCACCTCAGCTTACCGAGTAGCTGGAACCACAGACGTGTGCCACCACAACTAGCTTTTTTTTTTTTTTTTTTTTTTCTTTTGAGACAGTCTTGTCTGCTGCCCAGGCTTGGAGTACAGTGGCACGATCTTGACTCACTGCAACCTCCGCCTCCCAGGTTCAAGCGATTCTCCTGCCTCAGCCTCCCGAGTAGCTGGGATTACAGGCATGCACCACCGGCTAATTTTGTATTTTTAGTAGAGATGGGGTTTCTCCATGTTGGTCAGGCTGGTCTCGAACTCCTGACCTCAAGTGATCCGCCCGCCTCAGCCTCCCAAAGTGCTGGGATTACAGGCGTGAGCCACCGCGCCTGGCCCAAATTGTAATTTAGAACTACTGCTACACACAACTTGGATGAGTTTCACAAACACCGTGATGAATGAAAGAAACCAGACAGAGAATACATTTTCGGCCAGGCACAGTGACTCACGCCTGTAATCCCAGCACTTTGGGAGGCCAAGGTGGGCGAATCACGAGGTCAGGAGTTTGAGACCGGCCTGGCCAAAATGGTGAAACCCCATCTCTACTAAAAATACAAAAATTAGCTGGGCGTGGTGGCGCACACCTGTAGTCCCAGCTACTTGGGAGGATGAGGCAGAGAAATCGCTTGAACCAGGAGGTGGAGGTTGCAGTGAGCTGAGATCGCACCACTGCACTCCAGCCTGGGCGACAGAGTTAGACTCTGTCTCAAAAAAAAAAAAAAAAAAAAAAGGAATACATTTTCTACAATTCCAATTTAACAGATAAAACTGTTTAAAAACAGATAAAACTTATCTCTGGTGGCAATAGTCAGAACAGGTAATTTCTGGGAAGGAGAAGAAGTATCAATTAGGAAAAGATACAAAGGAATCCCCTAGTGAGCTGGGAACATTCTGAAGTATCTTGATTGGATGGTGATTTTATATGTAAACAGTCTTCAAGCTGTACACTTAACATTTTTACCCTTAACTGTATATATACCTCAATGAAAAATTGGTAAGCTGTTTTGAGATGGGCGAAGATGAGCCGATGGACACCTTCATGTGGTACTTACTTTGGAAGCTGCCCAGTCAATCCAGCCTTTTGCGCAAGGGTCAACATTAATGAGCACAAGGCCTTCCACAAGCTCTGGATGGTTGAGCTGAAAGATGAGACAAAGACGACAGTATGAAAGCTACACTCCCACAGTTCTTCTAAATAGTTGGAACATGACTGATCAATTCTTTCTTACATGCCTTAACGCCTCACATTTGAAAGTAAAACTACAAAGAAGGAGAACATGTGGAAAAATAGCTCTTGAAATCTGACTTAGCATCTGGAAACCAGTTTCTGGTTTTACTATCAAATTACTTATTTTACTATCAAATTATCTTGCCTTGCAAAGATCTATATGCAGTTGTTCAACTCATGGTGGATCTTTCTCATTGGGAAAGTGCCGTTGGCACAAGCGGCTGATCCACACTCATATATCTTTGTTCTCAACAGGGGCTTCTAAAATTTTTTTTTTTTTTCCCGAAACCACCTGAACAGTTTATATCATCCTCAGAAGACTCTCCTATCACCGAGGAGGTATTGAAAAAAATAATGATAATAATTTCTGGCCGGGCACAGTGGCTCGTGCCTGTAATCCCAGCACTTTGGGAGAGTGAGAGGGGAGGATCATGATGTCAGGAGTTACAGACCAGCCTGACCAACATGGTGAAACCCCATCTCTACTAAAAATACAAAAATTAGCCAGGAGTATTGGCGGGCACCTGTAATCCCAGCTACTTAGGAGGCTGAGGCAGGAGAATCACTTAAACCCAGGAGGCAGAGGTTGCAGAGAGCCAAGATTGTGCCATTGCACTCCAGGCTGGGTGACAGAGCAAGACTCCGGTCTCAAAAAAAAAAAAAAAATTTCTTTAAAACAAGTTTTAGCTCTCTAGCTTATTTAATTAATTAATTAATTAATTTTGAGACAAAGTTTCACTCTTGCTGCCCAGGCTGGTGCAGTGATGCAATCTCAGCTCACGACAACCTTGGCTTCCAGGATTCATGCAATTCTCCTGCCTCAGCCTCCCAAGTAGCTAAGATTACAGGATTACAGGCACACGTCACCATGCCTGGCTAATTTTTGTATTTTTAGTGGAGATGGGGTTTCACTATGTTGGCCAGGCTGGTCCGAACTGCCGACCTCAGGTGATCTGCCCACGTCAAACTCCCAAAGTGCTAGGATTACAAGCGTGGGCCACTGCGTCCAGCCCCTAGCCTACTTTTTTTCTCTTACTACAGTGATTACATTCACTGTAGAAAATTTGATAAGCAGAGAAATTATAAAAAGCAGAAAATAAAATTTCACATTATCTTACCACACATCATTCCATTAATATTTTTTGGTACATTTTCTTCCAGTCCTTTCCTACAGTTATGACAAACTTTACATTTTGTCATATTCTATTCTATTCTAACTTTTTTGTTAACATTATAATGTATGCAAACCATGTATCATTATAAAGCTTTTCGTAAACTTAATGTTAATGGCTGTACAAAATTCCATTATAAGCAGCATCTAGGAATGACTTTTTATTGATGACGTACTGTCCCCATTTGTGATTTTTCAAGTATTATAAGTACAAAGCAAGGCTTTATACAACCTGCATCTAAAGCTGACAGAAGTTACAGAAAAATTGACATAAGTCCCAGAATACTGCCTGGTCATTTAACACAGCATAATAGCTGTGACCCAGGCAGTGCCTCAAGCATGTTGAGGCTAATCCTCTATATACTTACTGCAAATCTGCTGAGGATGTAAGCTCCGGCTCCAACTCCAATTCCAATGACGCTTTTCAGGCTGTGAATGGGACATAATGACAAATGACAGAGTCAACTTCATTTGGAGGCAGCACTGCATAACTGAAAGCATACAACCTGGGTTGAAATCCTGGCTCTGATATTTATTAGATGTGAGAATTTGGGCAAGTGCTTTCTTCCTTTTCCCTAACTTTCTGAGCCTCAGTTCCTTCCCTATCTATAAAACAAGGATCCCAGCTGGGCGCAGTGGTTCATGCCTGTAATCCTCATGCCTGCAATCCCAGCACTTTGGGAGGCTGAGGCAGGTGGATCACGAGGTCGGAAGATCAAGACCATCCTGGCCAACATGGTGAAACCCCGTCTCTACTAAAATACAAAAAATTAGCCAGGCATGGTGGCGTGTGCCTGTAGTCCCAGCTAAACAGGAGGCTGAGGCAGGAGAATCGTTTGAACCCGGGAGGCGGAGGCTGCAGTGAGCCAAGAGCACGCCACTGCACTCCAACCTGGTGACAGAGTGAGACTCCGTCTCAAAAACAACAACAAGAAGGATCCCACCACCTACTTTCAAGCTGGTTTTAATGGTTAAATAAAATATAACTAAGGCTGGGGGCGGTGGTTCACGCCTATGATCCCAGGACTGAGAGGCCAAGGCGGGTGGATCACTGAAGGTCAGGAGTTCAAGACCAGCCTGGCCAACATGATGAAACCCTGTCTCTACTAAAAATACCAAAAAAATTAGCCAGGTATGGTGGCCTGCGCCTATAATCCCAGCTAAATGGGAGGCTGAGGCAGGAAAATCGTTTGAACCTGGGAGGCAGAGGTTGCAGTGAGCCAAGATCGCACCACTGCACTCCAGACTGGGCAACGGAATCAGACTCCATCTCAAAAAAAAAAAAAAAAAAGTAGTGTATATATATATACATATATATACACACATATATATACACACACACAGACATACACACACACACACACACACACACACACATATATAAAACTGAAACCTGGGAGTTATCCTTGGTAGCTTACTGTCAGTATCCAACCCATCAGCAAGTCAGTGGAGTCCACCTCCAGAATATATCCATCTACCTACTACTATCTACTTCAATCATCCCCAACAGCAGCATCCAGTACCATGCTTTCATTATCTCTTGCCTGGACTATTGTTAAGTTTAACTGTTCTCCCTGCTTTCTCTGATTCCTCTCCAAAGCATTCTCTTCATAGTGAGATGAACCCCTTAAAAAAAATTTAAATAGCTTTATTTTTATTTTTTAGATACAGGGTGTCACTGTTACTCAGGCTGGAGTGCAGGGGTGGGATCACAACTCACTGTAGCCTCAAACTCCTGTCGTTAAGTGATCTTCCCACCACTGGGCCCAGCTCAAGGTAGATTTCTAAATCTTCTAGGTCTCAGCGTATGTGCCACCTTCCTAGAGGAATTCCCTCACTAGCCTTACTAATGTAGATCCTGCCCTTATTCTCCATCACAACACCCCCACTGACTTATTTTGTAAAACTTTATTATTTGTTTGCTTACTTGTTACCCCACTAAGCTCTAGAAGGACAGTGACTATTGTTTTCCTAACCATCGTATCCTCTGAAACAGACACTAAAGAATTCGCCATAGAAAGTCAATAAAAACTACACGAAAGACTACAGAATGAACCTACCTTAGGTGGGTAAGAACAGGAGGCAGCATTTCGGCCAGCTCATCCATTGTGGGGTACTGATACCTGAAATCCAGAAGGATATCTCCTGAATTAGAAAGTACTCACAATTCCCAGTTACTAGAACAGCTGGAAAGGTACAGAAGTCTTAGATAAAAGGCTGGGCACAATGGCTCACACCTATAATCCCAGCACTTTGGGATACCGAGGTGGGCAGATCACCTGAGTTGGGAGTTCAAGACCAGCCTGACCAACATGGAGAAACCCCATCTCTACTAAAAATACAAAATTAGCCAGGCATGGTGGTGTGTGCCTGTAATCCCAGCTACTCAGGAGGCTGAGGCAGAAGAATCGCTTGAGCCTGGGAGGTGGAGGTTGCATTGAGCAGAAATCACGCTAATGCACTCCAGCCTGGGCAACAAGAGCGAAATTTCGCCCCCCTCCAAAAAAAAAAAAAAAAAAGAAGTCTTAGATAAAAGCATTTCCTTTTACCAAAGGCTCAAAGGAGGTGATGTGGCACCTGAAAATGATTGTGGCATATTGTGTAACTCTCTACAACTGCCATGCTAAGGAGAAAGTAAAAGAATCCACTGTTTCAGGCCGGGCGCGGTGGCTCAAGCCTGTAATCCTAGCACTTTGGGAGGCCGAGACGGGCGGATCACAAGGTCAGGAGATCGAGACCATCCTGGCTAACACGGTGAAACCCCGTCTCTACTAAAAAGTACAAAAAGCGGCCCGAGGCGGTGGCTCAAGCCTGTAATCCCAGCACTTTGGGAGGCCGAGGCGAGGCCCGAGGATCTAAGGTCAGGAGTCGAGACCACAGTGAAGCCCGTCTCTACTAAAATACAAAAAAATTAGCGAGTAGTGGTGGAAGCCTGTGGTCCCAGCTTCTCAGGAGGCTGAGGCAGGAGAATGCGTGAACCGGGGCCGGGCTTGCAGTGAGCCAGGCTCGGCGCTCCACTGCACTCCAGCCTGGGCCCACAGCCAGCCGAACTCGTCTCAAAAAGAAAAAAAAAAAAAAGTACAAAAACTAGCAGGCGAGGTGGTGGCGCCCTGTAGTCCCAGCTTCTTTCGGGAGGCTGAGGCAGGAGAATAAGCGTAAGCCGGGGCCCGGGCTTGCAGTGAGCAGAGATCCGGCCACTGCCTCCAGCCTGGGGTGACAGAAGCCGAGACTCCGTCTCAAAAAAAAAAAAAAAAAAAAAAAAAAAAAAAAAAAAAAGAATCCACTGTTTCTATATCCTAACGAGCAGCCCTTGGGACCAGAGGGTGCCACATGAAAAATTAGTAACACAGTTCTCTCTTAGGGTATTTCCAAACCTCTAACAATCACTTCAGTTGGAGTCCAGGCTCAGTAAACCTCTGGCAGTTAAGAGTCAACTCAGTAAGTGGGTCTTGGTCTACCGCTATATTTAGACAACTAAATGCAAAAATAAACAAAGGTTTTCTAGTTATGGGCACACAGTTACAAACTCTTAGCATGAATGCTTATTTGTTTCACTTAGGCATAGAATAACATAGTTATTTTTTAAAATTTATTATTAAATTTTTAAGAGACATGGTCTCACTCTGTCACCCAGGCTGGAGTGCAGTGGTGAAATCATAGCTCACTATGACCTTGAACTCCGGGGCTCAAGCTATCCTCCTGCCTCAGTCTCCTGTGTAGCTGGGACTACAGGCGCGTGCCACCATGCCTGGCTAATTTTTCAATTTTTTGTAGAGATGGAGTCGCGCTATGTTGTCAGGGCTGGTCTTGAATTCCCGGCCTCAGGTGATCCTCCTACCTCGGCCTAACAAAGTGCTAGAACTACAGGTGTGAGCCACTGTGTCTGGCATGGTTATTTTACTGTTTTTGAATTTGGTTCATAGTATGACCCATCTGATCCTAAGATGTTCGAGCAAGCCCAGGAACAGACCCAGACCAGAATTCTTAGAAAAGCAGTAAGCATCTGACTGGGAGCCTTGGCTCACGCCTGTAATCCCAACACTTTGGGAGGCCGAGGAGGGCGGATCACGAGGTCAGGAGATCAAGACCATCCTGGCTAACATGGTGAAACCCCATCTCTACTAAAAACACAAAAAATTAGCCGGGAGTGGTGGCAGGTGCCTGTAGTCCCAGCTACCTGGGAGGCTGAGGCAGGAGAATGGTGTGAACCCGGGATGTGGAGCTTGCAATGAGCGGAGATCTCGCCACTGCACTCCAGTCTGGGTGACAGAGTGGGACTCCGTCTCAAAAAAAAAAAAAGAAAATACAAAAACTAGCCGGACGTGTTGAAAATACAAAACTTAGCCGGGCGTGTTGGTGCACACTTGTAGTCCCAGCTAGTAGGGAGGCTGAGATGAGAGGATCACTTGAGCCCAGGAGGTTGAGGCTGCAGTGAGCCACGATCACGCCACTGTACTCCAGCCTGGGAAACAAAGCAATATCCTATCTCAAAAAAAAAAAAAAAAAAAAAAAAGCGATTACAGAATTGAAGATGGAGTTGATCCTAAGATGACCACTTATATATGAGGCAGTATCTGTTCTACATCTGACAGGGAAGTCAGCCTGCCTCTGCCTGAACACTTAAGGGATGGTGTGCTATGGAACCATTTGTGCACAAAATAGAAAAAAGGAACTGGATCCAAATCTTGCTGGATATAAACTGACCACTGGCCAATTTGCATTATAGAGTCAGAACAGCACAGATTCTGGCACCAGACTGTCTGGGTTCAAATCTTAGTTCTGCCACTTATTTGCTATGTAATGTTAGCCATGTTACTTAATTTTTCTGGGCCTCAGTTTCCTCACTTATAAAATGGGAATAATAGTAAACTTATCCCATAAGGTTATGAGGAGTAAATGAGTTAACAAATGTAAAGCATTTAAAGCAGTGTCTGGAACATGGTTTGAGTACTATTTAAGTATTAGCTATTATTTGTCTGCAATTGTCTATTTCCCAGCAGTCACTGGCCAAAGGCAGCTCTGGAGATGAGTGAAAGGAGAGGAGAAGAATTAGCATTCCACAATGTGTACGCTCACTCCTCCTAAGGTCTTCTTGATAAGCACACCGTC
Organism: Papio anubis; assembly: GCF_008728515.1. Taxonomy (NCBI): domain Eukaryota; kingdom Metazoa; phylum Chordata; class Mammalia; order Primates; family Cercopithecidae; genus Papio; species Papio anubis. The sequence continues at coordinate 63,876,149 of NC_044991.1, forward strand.
CAGGGAACAAACAGGTAGGGAGCCTGTAACTCTGCCCTGCAAAGCAGACGTAGGAGGAAGTTGAGAGTGCCAAAGCCAATCAATCGGCCCACACCTCTATCTGCCAGGACAGACTCTCAGAATAAATAGTTACACAGATAGTCAAATTTCCATTATCAGGATGGGGAGATGCTCCCAGGAAAGCTCAGGAGGACCTGAATTTGGGCCTAGGTAGTTGGGAGTTTCGAGGAAGGACACAAAAATGAAAGTTTTGTTTTGTTTTGTTTTGTTTCTGGGGACAGGGTTTTGTTCAGTCACCCAGGCACTGCAGCCTCAATCTTCCGGGCTCAAGTGATCCTCCCACCACAGCCTCCCAAGCAGATGGGAACACAGGTGAACGACACCATGCCTGGCTGGCTAATTTTTAAATTTTTTGTAGAGACAAGGTCTTCCTATGTTATCCAGGCTGGTCTTTTTTTTTCTTTTTTTTTTTTTGAGACGGAGTCTCTTGCTCCATTACCCAGGCTGGAGTGCAGTGGCTCGATCTTGGCTCACTGCAAGCTCTGCCTCCCGGGTTCAAGCCATTCTCCTGCCTCAGCCTCCCGAGTAGCTGGGACTACAGGCGCCCACCACCACACCCAGCTAATTTTTTGTACTTTTAGTAGAGATGGGGTTTCACCATGTTAGCCAGAATGTTCTTGATCTCCTGACCTCATGATCTGCCTGCCTTGGCCTCCCAAAGTGCTGGGATTATAGGCACGAGCCACCGCACCCAGCCCACTATCCAGGCTGGTCTTGAACTCCGGGGCTCAAGCAATCCTCCTGCCTTGGCCTCCCAAAGTGCTGGGATTATAGGTGTGAGTCACCACGTCTGGCTAAAAAATGACAGCTTTCAAATAGATAAGGAAGGGAAAGATAAAGACAGTGAGAAGTAGGTGTTCCAGACACTTATGCCTTGAGATTACAGGAAAGCAGGCACCTGCTATGGAGAGCCATTCCTGGATATGGGAAAACATACAGTTTCCCCCAAAAAACTGTAAATACCAGTCCTCTCAGCCCAAGGAGAGAAAATATGAGGATGGATGGTCAATAAGTATAACCTATAGATTGTAATAAAATCAAAGGGAAGCACAAACCACTTCTCCCATTGGAGCTCAGCCAGTTGCTCTGAGTGCTTATCTCCCAGATGATCTTTTTGTGGCCTTACCCTGTTGGGAAAGAGGGTGCACCTTCCTGCTGGCCTGGGGCATCCACATGACAGACAGCAAAGTGCTGGGTGATCTCGTGCATATCCTCAAAGTTAAAGAATGCATTGAAACAGGATTTATCTATAAGAATAAAAGTACCCATAAGTCACAGGCTCTCCGTATCTCCTCAATTTTCCTCCACTCAGTCAATGCCTATCATCACCTCCTTTCACTGCTTTTTAACCACCAATCCACCAAAGTGAGGTGTCTGAACAATCTGTCTGATTCAAGCTGCCCTAAAGGCTGAATATAAGACATCTCATATTGAGATACATATTGAAAATAATTCTCAATTCTAAATAATGTCTGTAAAGTAGAAATTACTTTGTTAATGTTTGGTGGCTTCCGATTATTGCACAAAATAATCTTACACCCATAATGCTGTCATTTCTCATGGACATTATTCCTCTATCTCACAAAGAGACACTGATTATATCCCAAGAGCACAGGTGGAGTGAATGTCCTGAGCTGCTCACATTCACCTCATGGGAGTTTGCCTCTCGGCAAAATTGCCAGGGTGCAGGGAGGGGCTGCTGCTTCCACTTCTACCCTCTTTGTACACCTGCTTAAATCACTTCTCATGCCAAGGCGGCTACAAAAGCTTTAACACTCAACTGTAGCCTCAAATGCAGGGCATTTATGAAAGCCAGAGCAGCGTGAAAGAAAACACATGTATGCAGACTCTGTGTGTCCATGGTTGGGGCCAGAATCTTACACTACCATCTAGAAAAGTCCACTTAAAGTCACTGGTGACAGACTCTAGCAAGAACTCTTTTACTAATTCATTGAAGAGCTCACAACAAAGTTAAGTTCCAACTCCGAATTTTCTAACCTGAAACAAACAAACAAACAACAACAACAACAAAAAAACAAAGTACAGGCTTGAAAACATGGATTTCAGTTCTACTTTCTTAAGCAATTCATTGTATAATCTTCAATCCTTTAGCAGACATGAAGGTGAGATATGATTCCAGTATCCCCAAAATATATTCCCCTGCACACTTCCCAGGAACTTTATACCATTAACAAATGTGGGAACAAGGAGGGAAGGTTACCACAGAGAGGGGAAAACCTCTGCTCTATTAGAATATTATTGTTGTTTGGTTTTTAAGATACAAAGATCAAGTACGATAAGAAGGGAAGGTGTAAAATCAAATACATACGGTTGAGGCCAATGTCATGATACGTTAGTATAACTGGTCTGTTTCCTTTGGGTAAGCCTCTTATAGTGACGTGGACCACACCATGAGTTGTTTCTATGTCATGTTCCTGTAACAAGATAATATAAGGTCTCAGAAAAAGCAGAATGAACTTCCCAGGTTGCCAAAGTTTTACAATACCTGCTTTACCGCCATTTCCCACTAGCTGGGGCAGGACACATTAATAAACTACATGTTTATGCAGTGGCTCATGCCTGTAATCCCAGCACTTTGGGAGGCTGAGGTGGGTGGATCACTTAAGGTCAGGACTTTGAGATCAGCCTGGACAACATGATGAAACCCTGTCTTTACTAAAAATACAAAAATCAGCTGGCTGTGGTGGCACACACATGTAATCCCAGCTACTTGGGAGGCTGAGGCTGGAGAATCACTTGAACCCGGGAGGCAGAGGGTGCAGTGAGATCGTGCTACTGCACTCTAGCCTGATGATAGAGCGAGACTTCATCTCAAAAAATAAAATAAAATAAAAGGAAATGGAAGATATGAAGAAGTTGCTGGGTAGCAAGTGAGAGGTTTCAGAGCTTCTGAACACATGTTCAGAAAATTTATAATTAATTTCAGTAGATAATTTCACTAGACACCTATGTGTGTATCTGCCTAGGATCTCTTCTTTCCTGGGAGCTGCCCTTCTGTGTCATCCACACGTTACAGGGGTGGGTCTTGGCTACCATGTCTGTGGAACATAACCTTATGCCACAGCTTACTGGAGTCAGGGAGGCATCTGGCCCATGCTGAGTCAGTATCTTTCCCTAGGTATTTGTAATTGGAACTAAAAGATTCTAACTTCAGCTTGGCTCTTCTCTTGAAAAGAGGAATCAACTTGGGAGCTTTTAGTAGGCATTTCCACTATTCTACTTTCTGGTGCTAGTTGTGTGTACTTGTAAGTTCTAAGACATCCCTGGATTGCCTCTGGTGTAAGCTATATTGGGTGAGTTTGTACCCTCTACTCCTAAAAGATCTTAACCAAGCCAATAAGTTAAAGATGTAGCCACAGCAAAGCTCAGGAACTGAATAAAGCAGACAAAGGATGCACCGAGCTGCTGAGAGTAGATGCCGCACTAAGAGTGGTTGGGTGGAAAAAAAAAAAAAGGGACTACAGAAAAGTTAACTGAGATTTATTCTAGTCATGACCAAGTTTTACATTTCTCAAAAATAAAAAAAAAATTACCATCCTAGCCTAGTGAATTTCTGTTGATGAAGCCTGTAACTATCTCAGAAAGTCTTACATTAGGCAAGACAAGATTCACTCTGTCAATGAGAATCCCAAAAAAGGCAAAGCGCTTCCAGTTTAATTTCCTGTCTAATAATGAACCTCATCAGAGCTTTGGTTTCTCTGATGTGGGCCACAGAATATAATCTCAAGCTAATTGGGCATCAATATATCTCAAATTACAGACCGTAGGCTGGAGCTGATAGCCATCCCTATCAAATGAAACCATGCGTGACTCAATATTTCTGTTATTTTCTATTACTACTACCTCTTAGTCAAGTATATTCAAAGCCTTGAAAAATGAACATAAGAAATGAAGACTAGAATAAGGTACTGTGTACTGGCTATGAAATAAAGTACAGGCCAGGCACGGTGGCTCACACCTGTAATCCCAGCACTTTGGGAGGCTGAGGAGGGCAGATCACCTGGGGTCAGGAGTTCAAGACTAGCCTGGCCAAAATGGTAAAACTCTGTCTCTACAAATATACAAAAATTAGCTGGGCATGATGGCAGGTGCCTGTAATCCCAGCTACTTGGGAGGCTGAGGCACAAGAATTGCTTGAACCCAAGAGGTGAAGGTTGCAGTGAGCCAAGATTGTGACACTACTGCACTCCAGCCTGGGCGATAGACTGAGACTCCGTCTCAAAAAATAAATAAATAAACAAAGTATAAGGTTTGGATAGGGGGAAGATAAAGAAATAACTTCCTATTTCTGTATTTCTCTTACAGTAATGTTAGACTTATTAAAGGACTCACTTCCCGACCCTGGTTCATTCATTAAACATCTATTTATTGAATGCCACTCCATGCCAGACCCTAGACTGAGCTGTGGGGATAAAACAGTAAACCTGAGAAACGTGATCCCAGCCTTCACAAAGATTATGTTCTAGATAGGGAGGCACACAATAAACACAGAAACAAACCCACCCATAATAATAGCTTGTGATAGGTGCTATAAAAGAAACAAATAGAGTGCTATGATAAGAAGACATTGGCCGGGCGCGGTGGCTCAAGCCTGTAATCCCAGCACTTTGGGAGGCCGAGGCGGGTGGATCACAAGGTCAGGAGATCGAGACTATCCTGGCTAACATGGTGAAACCCCGTCTCTACTAAAAATACAAAAAACTAGCCGGGCGCGGTAGCGGGCGCCTTTAGTCCCAGCTACTTGGGAGGCTGAGGCGGGAGAATGGCGTGAACCCGGGGGGCGGAGCTTGCAGTGAGCCGAGATCGCGCCACTGCACTCTAGCCTGGGAGACACAGTGAGACTCCGTCTCAAAAAAAAAAAATAAATAAAAAAAATAAGAAGACATTACCTTCACTAAACAGACAGGAAAATGGAAATTAAATTCAATAAAATACTATTTCATACATACCACAATGGCAAAAACTTAAAGTTAGATAATGCCAAGTAGTGGCCAGGATGCAGAGAAATAAATAAGAACCAACATATACTGTTTTTTTGTTGTGTTTTCTTTTGTTTTTGAGACGGAGTCTTACTCTATTGCCCGCCCAGGCTGGAGTGCAGTGGCATGATCTCAGCTCACTTCAACCTCCACTTCCCAGGTTAAAGCAATTCTCCTGCCCATCTCCTGAGTAGCTGGGACTACAGGTACCACCACCATGCCCCACTAATTTTTGTATTTTTAGTAGAGATGGGATTTCACCATGTTGTCCAGGCTGGTCTCGAACTCCTGACCTCAAGTGATCCACCTGCCTCGGCCTCCCAAAGTGTTGGAATTACAGGCGTGAGCCACCGTGCCCCACAAGAATCAACATATATTGTTGGTAAGGCATATAAACTGGAACAACTACTGGGAGAATAATTTGGTAATTTCTAGTAAAGTTAAGAGGTGTCTACCCTACGGCAATTTCACATATAGATATAATCTAAGGCTGGGGCCTTAGTTTCTGGTGCTAGCTGTATGTATTTGTAAGTTCTGAGACATCCCTGGATTGCCTCTGGTTTAAGCTGTATTGGGTGGGTTTGTACCCTATACCCCTAAAGGATCTTAACCAAGGCAATGGTGGTGGCTCACGCCAGTAATCCCAACACTTTGGGAGGTTGAGGTGAGAGGATCATTTGAACTCAGTTCGAGACCAGCCCTGGCAACATAGCGAGACCACGTATCTACACACACACAAAAAAACATTAGCCAGGTGTGGTGGCATGTGCCTATAATCCCAACTATTTGAGAGGCTGAGGCAGGAGAATGGCTTGAGCCCAGGAGGTGGAGGCTGCAATGAGCTATGATCACAATACTGTACTCCAGCCTGGGTGACAGAGCAAGACCCTGTCTCAAACAACAACAACAACGACAACATATAATCTAAATGAACTATCAAACATGGTCACATACACAAAAGGACACGTGCAGAGATGTACGGGTGACCCTCAAACACAAGGGTTAGTAATGCCAACCCTGCCAACCCACTGTGTAGTCAAAAATCCGCATATAACTTTTGATGCCCCCACAACTTAACTACTAATAACCTACTATTGACCAGAAGCCTTATTGATAACACAAACAGCTAACTAACACGTATTTTGTATGTTATATTATATACTGCAGGGGTCCCCAACACCTGGGCCACAGACTGGTATCGGTCTGTGCCCTCTTAGGAACCGGGCCGCATAGAAGGTGAGTGGCAGGTAAGAGCAAAGCTTCATCTGTCTTAAGAGCTGCTGCCCATTGCACTGCCTGAGCTCCACCTCCTGTCAGATCAGCAGTGACCTTAGATTTTCATAGGAGCACGAACCCTATTGTGAACTAAGCATGCAAGGGATCTAGGTTGTGCACTCCTTATGAGAATCTAATGCCTGATGATCTATCACTGTCTCCCATCACCCCACATGGGACCATCTAGTTGCAGGAAAACAAGCTCAGGCCTCGCATTGATTCTACATTATGGTGAGTTGCATAATTATTTCATTATCTATTACAATGTAATAATAGAAAGTGCACAATAAATGCAATGTGTTTGAATCATCCTCAAACCATCTCCTACCCTCCAAGGATGTGGAAAAATTGTCTTCCACAAAACCGATCCCTGGTGCCAGAAAGGTTAAGGACCACTGATATACTGTATTCTTAATAAAGTCAGCTAAAGAAAAGGAAATGTTAAGAAAATCATAAGGCAGAGAAAATACATTTACTATTCATTAAGTGGAAGTGGATCATCACAAAGATCTTCATCCTTGTTATCTTGTTGAGTAGGCTGAGGACGAGGAGGAACAGGAGGGGTTGGTCTTGCCATCTCAAGGGTGGCAAAGAAGGAAGAGGTAGAGGTGGTGAAAGGGGAGGCAGGCACTCTTAACGTAACTTTACAGAAACACATGGTAATTTGTCTGACTTTTTATGTCTCATTTTTCTAAAAATGTTTCTATACGGTACCAATCCTTCTTCCACTGTTTACTTTAGTTAAAGTGTGCGTATCACAGAATAGTTCCTGACATAAAAGAAGTGAAAAGCAGTCTTGAATAACTGGAACCCTTCTGCCAGGCTGTCTAATGTCAATTTGTTTTCTGGCACTGCTACTTCTACATAGTCCTCATTGCCTGGCACTGGTTCAGAAGCATTCATCTCCATCAAGTTGTCTTCTGCTAATTACTCTGGTGTGGTGTCTACTAGCTCTTAAATTTCTCCAAAATCCATACCTTGAAACTCTTCATCCTATGACCCACTTTTTTTTGGTCATATTCATAATCTTTTTAATGATACTTGATTGGCTCTGTTGTAAATCCTGTGAAGTCATATACAACATCTATACACAGTTTTCTTTGGCAGAAATTTATTGTTTTTGGCTTCATGGCTTTCAAGGCTTATTTTATATTTTATTTTATTTTATTTTTATTTTTTTTTTGAGACAGGGTCTCATTCTGTCACCCAAGCTGGAGTACAGTAGCGTGATCTTGGCTCACTGCATTCCCCACCTCTTGGGCTCAAGCGATTCTCCCACCTCAGCCTCTTAAGTAGCTGGGACCATAGATTCATGCCACCATGCTCGGCTAATTTTTGCACTGTTTGTAGAGTTGAGGTTTCGCCATATTGCCCAGGCTGGCCTTTAACTTTTTTTTTTTGAGATGGAGTTTCACTCTTGTTGCCCAGGTTGGAATGCAATGGTGTGATCTTGGCTCACTGCAACCTCTGCATCCCCAGTTCAAGCGATTCTCCTGCCTCAGCCTCCCAAGTAGCTGCGATTACAGGCGTGCATCCCCACGCTTGGCTAATTTTGTATTTTTAATAGAGATGGGGTTTCACCATGTTGGTCAGGCTGGTCTCAAACTCTGACCTCAGGTGATCCACCCACCTTGGCCTCCCAAAGTGCTGGGATTACAGGTTTGAGCCACTGTGCCTGGCTGGCCTTGAACTTCTAAGCTCAAGCAATCTGCCTGCCTTGGCCTCCCAAAGTGCTGGGACTGCAGGTGTGAGCCACCGCATATGGCCTCTGGCTTTTTCTTTTTCTTTTTTTGAGACGGAGTCTTGTTTTGTCGCCAGGCTGGAGTGCAGTGGCACAATCTTGGCTCACTGAAACCTCTGCCTCCCAGGTTCGAGTGATTCTCCTGCCTCAGCCTCCCAAGTAGCTGGGACTACAGGCGCGCACCTGCCTTAAAGTCTGGTACCCATTTCTCATACCCATACCACATCATTGAAGATGCCATTGTTGTTATAGAAAAGGCCAGAGGTGTTTTCTATAACCCAGGAGGTGGAGGTTGCTGTGGGCCAAGACCGCGCCATTGCACTCCAGTCTGGGCAACAAAAGCGAAATTCTGTCTCAAAAAAAAAAAAGACTTAATACTGCATCTTTACATTTGTTTACATTTCTCTCAACCATGAATGGCGCCATGTATGATCTATAAGTGTGTGCATAAGTTTTAACTTTTTGTAACAGATTTGTGTATATTTTGTTAGTAAATGATAAAATAGACTAATGTCTACATATAGTTTATACAATCATGACATACCTAACTTTTTCTTAATGTTTTCAATAGCTTTAGGTTACACAGTTTGCGAGTTTTTTCTTTTTTTTTTTTTTTGAGACAGAGTCTTGCTCTGTCACCCAGGCTGGAGTGCAGTGGCCCGATCTCGACTTACTGCAACTTCCACCTCCCGGGTTCAAGCGATTTTCCTGCCTTGACCTCCTGAGTAGCTGGGACTACAGGCACGTTCCACCACACCTGGCTGATTTTTTGTTTTTTTAGTAGAGATACAGTTTCAACATGTTGGCCAGGCTGGTATCAAACTCCTGACCTCAAGTGATCCAGCTGCCTCGGCCTCCCAAAGTGCTGGGATTACAGACACAAGCCATCCCGCCCCGCTGTGGGTTTTTTCAAATTGCTATAAATCTCCAAAAGCTTTCTGACTGTGTGTGATAGTGCCTATAATCCTGGCACTTTGGGAGGCTGAGACAGGAGGACTGCTCGAGCCCAGGAGTTTGAGACCAGCCTTGGCAACATGGTGAGACCCTGTCTCTACAAAAAATTTTTCACAAATACCCAGGCCTGGTGGTGCACGCCTGTGGTCCCAGTTACTCAGAGGCTGAGGTAGGAAAGTCACTTGAGCTACAGTGAGCCGTGTTCCTGCCACTGCACTCCAGCCTGGGTGACAGAGCAAGACTCTTTCTGAAAAAAAAAAAAAAAATCCAATATATGTATTGAAAAAAAGCTATGTATAAGTGGACCTACACAGTTCAAACCTGTGTTGTTCAAGGGTGTAAACATCACAACCTTCTCTATAATGTCAAAAAAATTGGAAACAGCCCAAATATTCAATAGGGAAATAAATGAATTATGATTTATTCATATGACATACAGATAAAAATGAACTAGAATTATTAGCATTAATATACACAGAAAATCTTGAAAAAAATGTAAAAAAGCAAGATGCAAAAGGATATATATTAAAAATATACCACTTATGACAATTTTTAAAAAAGCAACACTATAGATTCTGTTTATTTATACATATGTGTACGCACATATACATACACATATATATTTAGAGATAGGATCTCATTCTAGTGCCCAGGCTAGAGTGCAGTGATGTGATCATAGCTCACTGCAGCATAGAACTCCTGGGCTCAAGCAATTCTCTCACCTCAGCCTCCCAAGTAGCTAGGACTACAGGTGCACACCCCTACACCTGGCTAACTTTTATTTTTTAGATTTCTTGGAGAGACGGGGTCTCCATATTTGCTCAGGCTGGTCTTGAATTCCTGGCCTCAACTGATTGTCCCAAATCGGCCATCCAAAGCACTATTACAGGCATGAGCCAGCACAGCCAGCCTATAACTAAAGTATAAAAACTTGGAGGAGAAACAAGGTACACTAACTTTAGAACTTTGTTTCCTTCTGGGAGTGGATAAATTATTAACGAGAACTAAAGGAGGTTTCAGTATCTCTCATGTTTTGTTTCTTGAGAGAAATAAAGAATAAAGCAGGGGAAGGAGTAAGAAAAAGGGAGAGAAGGAGAAAGTGTCTGCCATATGAAGTGACACTACAGGCAAATCCAAGTTAAAGAGAGTGTCCAACAACTTGTCACCTTGACAATCTGGTTGCTGGAACCTGTCTTCTGGAACCTGTCTTCTGTCAAACTCAAACCTTCAGTAGGGTCCTGCTTAAAGATTCCAGTTTGGCCACTACTGAGAATCGAGGGAAACACCAGTTTATACTCTGACTCTAAGCATAGCAGGACCTCGCCAAGGCCCGGTAACTGATGGTAACTAGTGGTGGTGGTGGTGGTGGTGGTGGGTGTGTGTGTGTGTGTATACACACAGGAGGTGGACGGGGATGAGACAGTGAACTGCCAGGGAAGGTCAGGAGAAGGATGGTAAAAAGGGAGATATAAAAGGTGGGGTAAAACACAATACTTTAAAAGTAGATGAGGGAGGCTGGGCACGGTGGCTCACACCTGTAAAATCCCAGCACTTTAGGAGGCTGAGGCAGGTGGATCACGAGGTCAGGAATTCAAGACCAGCCTGACCAACATGGTGAAACCCGTCTCTACTAAGAATGCACAAATTAGCCAGGCGTGGAGGCACGCACCTGTAATTCCAGTTACTCAGGAGACTGAGGCAGTAGAATTGCTTGAACCCAGGAGGCAGAGGTTGCAGTGAGCCGAGATCGTGCCACTGTACTCCAGCCTGGGCAACAGAGTGAGATTCCATCTCAAAAAAAAAAAAAAAAAAAAGTAGATGAAGGAATAGGGCAAAGTTACTACTTTGTTGCCATTTCATAATCTGGATGATATTCAAAAGTAAAATTGGCTCCTTACAAAATTTCAACTTTTTAGGGACATCTCAGCCCCTACCATGCCATAATATGCCCTCAAGTCATGTAACAACCAAAGTATCAACGGCCAAGAGTCCTAGGCCCTGTTCATTGCCCTACTTGGAGCAGCCTCAAGTTGTCAATGTCTCAAAGTTCTTCATTTTCAAAGTATGTGAATGTAAATATGCTTAGAAGAATAAAAAACGAAAAGAAAGGAAGCACTCACCTCCATGGTGATGGGCATGCACATTTTTCGAGGCCTTGTGAATGAACAGCTTGAAAAAAACTCCATCTGAAGATGAATGTGCAGAGACCCTGGCTAAGGAGCTGATTCAATTGTCAGGCCACTGCAGGGAGTGACTTGCTGTTGCTACCTTTTTGTCTTAGTCAACTATCATCTGTTTTACTGGCTCTTCATCCAGTTATCTCATCTCCCACCCCAACATTCTAGAGTGTGACTACACAATGAGCCTGTGCTCAAAGAGCACAGCCTAAGGGAGCATCTGGTCATAGATCTCTCCCCTCTCTCCCAGCAGTTTCTTTGCTTTTCCTTTTCTTTCTTCTTCTTCATTTATTTATTTTTTTTTTGAGACAGGGTCTCGTCGTTGTCACTCAGGCTGGAGTCCAGTGGTGTGATCACAGCTCACTGTAACCTCGAATTCCTGGGCTCAAATGATCCTCCTGCCTCAGCCTCCCAGGTAGCTTGGAGCACACATGCTTGCCACTATACCCAACTACTTTTTAAATTTTTTGCAGAGATGAAGTCTCCCTATATTGCCCAAGCTGATCTCAAACTCCTGGGCTCAAGTGATCTTCCTGCCACAGCCTCCCAAAGTGCTGGGAATACAGGCATGAGCCACCATTCTCCGGCTCTCCCAGTACTTTTTGATTATTTATCATCTCCAAGGCTATGCACTTCTTGAACATAATCCCTTTATTCTCCATGTTTATAAAACAATCTGAAATCATAAAGGTCCTTGACATAATTCTCTATTCTGGACTGTCTCTCCCACCTAATGAAAGATGTAGTCTTAAACAGAAGGTCTTTTTAAGGTCAGGCAGGATGGCTCCTGTCTGTAATCCTAGCACTCTGGGAAGCCAAAGTGAGAGTATCACTTGAGGCCAGGAGTTCAAGACCAGTCTGAGCAACATAGCAAGACCCCATCTCTATGAAAAATATATATATTTTCTAATTAGCCAGGCACAATGGCATGTGCCTGTAGTCCTAGCTACTCAGGAGGCTGAAGCAGTTGCTTCAGCCCAGGAGTTCAAGGTTACTGTGAGCTATAATCGCGTCACTGAACCCCAGCCTAGGTGACAAAGTAAGACTCTGTATCTTTTTTTTTTTTTTTTTTTTTTGAGATGGAGTTTCACTCTTTTTGCCCAGGCTGGAGTGCAATGGTGCAATCTTGGCCTACCACAATGTCCGCCTCCTGGGTTCAAGTGATTCTCCTGCCTCAGCCTCCTGAGTAGCTGGGATTACAAGCATGTGCTATCATGCCTGGCTAATTTTGTATTTTTTAGTAGAGGCAGGGTTTCTCCATGTTGGCCAGGCTGGTTTCAAACTCCCAACCTCAGGTGATCCGCCCGCCTCGGCCTCCCAAAGTGCTGGGATTACAGGCGTGAGCCACCGCGTCCAGCCTAGACCCTGTATCTTTAAAAAAAAAAAAAACAAAAAGCCTTTTAAGAATGTAAGAGTTTAAGATGTTACCATTATGTGATAACCAACTTTCACTTTTTTCTTGAGTCCTCCGACTTCAATAAATGTGTTGACACCAGAATGACACGATCTGACTTGTCCCATATTTCTAAACTTAACTAAATCATGATCATTTCATACCTGTTACTATTTCTTCCTCTCCCTGGCCAGTCTGAACTAGTTTTGTTATATTTGCATGACAACATACTCTAGAAAATGTCAACTTTTTTTTTTTTTGAGACAAGAGTCTCACTCTGTGGCTCAGGCTGGAGTGCAGTGGCGCAATCTCGGCTCACTGCAACCTGCACCCCCCGGGTTGATGCCATTCTCCTGCCTTAGTCTCCCGAGTAGGCGGGACTACAGGCACCCACCACCACGCCTGGCTAACTTTTTTGTACTTTTACTAGAGACGGGGTTTCACTGTGTTAGCCAGGATGGTCTCGATCTCCTGACCCCATGATCCGCCTGCCTCGGTCTCCCAAAGTCCTGGGATTCCAGGTGTGAGACACTGCGCCAGCCCCTATATTTTTATTAGTATGAACTGTTATTGTTTCCAATAAGCAGGCTACTGTATGAGACTTGGGTATAGTTTTTGTTATACAAGATTTTTTGTTTGTTTGTTTTTGAGACAGAGTTTCACTCTTGTCACCCAGGCTGCAGTGCAAAGGCTCAATCTCAGCTCACTGCAACCTCTGCCTCCCGGGTTCAAGGCATTCTCCTGTCTCAGCCTCCCAAGTAGCTGGGATTATAGGCACCTGCCACCATGCCCAGCTAAGATGGTGAGACCCCCATTTTGAGACGGAGTTTCGCTCTTGTTGACCAGGCTGGAGTGCAATGGTGTGATCTCGGCTCACTGCAACCTCCGCCTCTCAGGTTCAAGCGATTCTCCTGTCTTAGCTTCTCGAGTAGCTGGGATTACAGGCATGCGCCACCACGCCCGGCTAATTTTGTATTTTCAGGAAAGACGGGGTTTCTCCATGTTGGTCAGGCTAGTCTTGAACTCCCGACCTCAGGTGATCTGCCCACCTCAGCCTCCCAAAGTGCTAGGATGACAGGCGTGAGCCACCACACCTGTCCTAATTTTTGTATTTTCAGTAGAGACAGGGTTTCACCATGTTGGCCAGGCTGGTCTCGAACTCCTGATCTCAGGTGATCTACCCGCAGAAGTATAAGCAATCTTTATTTTTATGCTTTTCTAAGTTTTCTAAATTTGTTTCTGATTATACACAAAATAAGTGTTATTTATCTAAAGCAATATATCATATACACATATAAACTACAGCATCTATGCCAACACTCTCTCTCTCTAATATACATATATGCATACTACATGTGTATATATGTATATCATATATATGTATATTAGAAAGTGTTGCGACAGATGCTATAGTTATCTGTAATATATCTATATAGTTTACATATATGTGTGTGTGTGGGTATATATATAATATACCCACACACATAAATATATACTGAACATAGTGAGACCCTCGTCTCTAAATATATATATGTAATATTCCATCTCTAAATATATATATATTACATATATAGAGAGAAAGACTGGGGTCTCACTATGTTGCCTAGGCTGGTCTCAAACAACTGGGCTCAAGCAATCCACTCGCCTCAGCCTCCCAAAGTGCTGGGACTACAGGCGTATGACATCATGCCCAGCTAATTTTTTATTTTTTAATTCTTTGTAGAGAAGGGGGTCTCCTTATGTTGCTCAGGCTGGTCTCAAACTCCTGGGCTCAAGTGATTCTCCTGCATCAGCCTCCCAAAGCTCTGGGATTACAGGCATGAGCCACAGCACCCAGACTTTCTATTTGTATCAGAACTGAACTAAAAGTTCTATTTCACAAGGCCAGAACATGTTACTATTTTAAAGCTTTACCCAAAGTATCAAGAATTTTTGCCAGACTATTTTTAAGCCTTAATATTACAAAGTGATTCATAATTATATTTCTAAAACTCAATTTCATATCTACAATTATATATATGTATGGAAAAAAATCTCAAATGACATATGCCAAAATATTAACAATATTAACACTGGTGAAATAACAGGTGATTTTTATTTACTTTTTGGTGTTTTCTCATTTATTTTGCAACAAGTATGTAATCTATTATATTCTAATTTTCTTTTCTCTTTTATTCCTTTTTTTCGTTGAGACAGAGTCTCGCTCTGTTGCCCAGGCTGGAGTGCAGTGGCAGGATCTCGGCTCACTGCAGCGGCAGGATCTCGGCTCACTGCAGCATCTGCCTTCCAGGTTCAAGCAATTCTCCTTCCTCAGCCTCCTGAGTAGCTGGGATTACAGATGCCCACCACCATGCCTGGCTAATTTTTGTATTTTTAGTAGAGGCGGGGTTTCACTATGTTGGCCAGGCTGGTCTCGATCTCCTGACCTCATGAATTCCTGACCTCAGCCTCCCAAAGTGCTAGGATTACAGGTGTGAGCCACCGCACCTGGCTATATTCTAATTTTCTTACTTCAGGGGAGGTGCTGAATTTGAAGAAAATTAATACTTCTACACTTTGGGGCAGGAGTTCACGTGTATACATATACTATTTCTGGAGTTCTTCACCTTGAATTTTACTGTTACCCTCTCTCTAATGTTTTCCTTCTAGGTAAATTATGTCAAATATTAACAGTAATCAAGCTCTACTGGTTCAACCTAGGATCCAAACCATAACTGAAGTTAGATCAAATTAAAAACAATCAAACCCAAACTTCATTGTCACTATTTATTAAAAAATAATGTAACTTACTGT
Organism: Papio anubis; assembly: GCF_008728515.1. Taxonomy (NCBI): domain Eukaryota; kingdom Metazoa; phylum Chordata; class Mammalia; order Primates; family Cercopithecidae; genus Papio; species Papio anubis. Next base: position 63,891,542 of record NC_044991.1, read on the forward strand.
TTTAGAGGAAAGGAACCATTGCCTACAGTGAATGACTGTAACAGCACTAGGCTGATTATGTTGTATATACAAAGTACCAAATAGTTATTACAAGAGGTGTTTGCAACTGAGATTCAGAAATCTATAACTATACTATGAGCCTGACCCTTCCAAGGTGAGTCTCATCTGTTCTGCCAAGGAACCTCAGCTTTAAGAACAACTAGTTTCTTACATTTCAGCTCCGGATACGTCCAGGTTGGGAAAGAATGGGCAACAGATTCAGGAAGAATGGGGTTTTTCAATCCCAACCACTCAATGGCAAGTTATAAAACTTAATTCTTAATTTTCTGACTATAAAACAGAAATAAGAAAAACCATCTTGGCCAGGTGTGGTGGCTCATGCCTGTAATCCCAGCACTTTGGGAGGCTGAGGTGGGTGAATCATTTGAGGTCAGGGGTTCGAGACCAGTCTGACCAACATGGTGAAACCCCATCTCTACTAAAAGTTCAAAAGATTTAGCTGAGCGTGGTGGTGGGCGCCTGTAATCCCAGCTACTTGGAGGCTGAGGCAGGAGAATCGCTTGAATCCAGGAGGCGGAGGTTGCAGTGAGCCGATATCATGCCACTGCACTCCAGCCTGGGCGACTGAGCGAGACTCTGTCTCCAAAAAAAAAAAAAAAAAAAAGAAAAGAAAAAGAAAAGAAAAAAAGAAACCATCTTGTAATATTGCTCTAAGTATTGAAGATACTATATGTTTATTAGGTACCCTACAGTAGGCATTCAAATTATTATAACTGTTTTGCTTATAAATAGTCCTTTGTTCTGATGCTAATGCTTAGAGATTCCACTGTACTTAACATAAAATGCATATTTGAAAATAACTATTTGCTGGTGGGTATACAGGTTGGCTGAATACTGGAAGCAAGGATGTTGCCAGCACCTTCCTTTCCTGCTAATACCCTTTGGGTCTACTTCATGTCACTTCTGTTACTGCTATGGCATCTATCCCAAAAGTGGGAGGGTCAGGATGCCCAGTTTATAAGGTTTCCATTTCCCTGTACTTATTTCTTACTCCTATGTTTTCTTTTTTCTTATTTATTTCTTATTTATTTATTCATTTATTGAGACAGAGAGTCCCACTCTGTTACCCAGGCTGAAGTGCGGTGGTGTTATCTCAGCTCACCGCAACTTTTGCCTCCCAGGATCAAGAAATTCTCCCACCTCAGCCTCCTGAGTAGCTGGGATTACAGGCACACACCACCATGTCCAGCTAATTTTTGTATTTTTAGTAGAGATGGGATTTCACCACGCTGGCCAGGCTGGTCTCAGACTCTTGACCTCAAGTGATCTGCCTGCCTCAGCCTCCCAAAGTGCTGGGATTATAGGTGTGAGCCACTGTGCCCGGCCCTTAGTCCCATTTCTTTCAGGACCAGTTAACAGATAAAAGAGGTAGATGAACTGCTGGTTCATTTTACCGATTTCCAAACTGGCAACAGAGGTGATGCAAAAGCAGACCAGGAAGAACAGTTTCATTTAGGAAAACACTAATGAGTCAAGTTGAATTTTGCATTTCCAAACATAAACCCAAGAGAAATCTGCACATGGTATTCATAACAATTTAGGGAAAGATTTCTTTTAGGGAAAGATTTTACTGTCAAGAAATCTCTCCTCCATCTGCCCCTCTCCTATCTTCTCTGCGGTAAGGTAGCAACCGTCCATTTGTCACCTATGACAAATGAGGTTTCCAATATCATGTGAGGAAAAGAACTCTTAATCACAAAGAGACAGCTCTATTCAGTAACCTACAATCATAAAACAGGTACCTGGCAGGCAATTTCTGAACATGACAGCAAATCAGTTGTTGTTTTTTTTGTTTATTTTGTTTTGTTTTGAGATGGAGTCTTACTCTGTCACCCAGGCTGGAGTGCAGTGGCACGATCTTGGCTCACTGCAACTTCCGTCTCCCGAGTTGAAGTGATTCTCCTGCCTCAGCCTCCTGAGTAGATGGGATTATAAGCATGCACCACTACACTTGGCTAATTTTTGTATTTTTAGTAGGGATGAGGTTTCACCATGTTGGCCGGTCTGGTCTCAAACTCCTGACCTCAAGTGATCTGTCTGCCTCAGCCTCTCAAAGTGCTGGAATTACAGGTATGAGCCACCGTGCCAATGGCCAACAATTGCAAATCGTTTTAAGTGAACTTGATCCAATGACCAAACGAACATTAAGGACTCATTATTAGCTGTAAGGAGAGACCCACTTCTACAAGACCACCACTACAGCAAAGGAAACACTGCAGAGATCCTGTACAGAGCCTCCTGGTTGCTTGTACAGTCCTTACCTGACAGTCAAAGTCCTGGAAGTTTCGTGTACCATTCTGTCAACAGAAGACACAAAACACAGTCAGTTTCCCCACATGGTTTCCCCACATGTGCAGCAAATTCAGTTCACAGTGAAAGCAGTGCATGTGCAGCCTTTTGGTTGCCATAAAACTGAAATGGTTCTCATCAGAAGGTTTCAGAGGCAGGGAGGGTTATGAACATGTGTTAATAAAGGCTAAATCTTCAGAGGTGAGATTATGCTTTAGCGGGCTCATGAGAAGATAAAGGGAAGGGGCCTAGTTTTCTAGCAAGCTTATAACTTCTTGCCTTCCTACCTAAGGAGAGCAGTGGGAATTTGGAGGAAGAGGGTAAAACATGGATCATAGTCTGGAAGCATACCTTGAACATGCAAGGGAAGCACCTGGGAGGAAAGGAGTTAAGAGGCCAAAGCTGAGAAGGGTGAAGGAGAACAGGTGCAGAACCAGGAATTAAAGAAAGGATCAGGAAGAGGACAAAGATATGGATGGATCAGAAATGGAAGCCTTGAAATCTAACAGAGAAGAAAGGCAGTGTTACTGAAGGAGGGAAAGAAAGACAAAACAAGGTTCTTAACACACTGGCCTGTCTGTTGCATCCTATGAAATCACCGATAGGGAAAAAGGACAAGTCATGGAATCATTTAAAAAGTAAAACATAGGCCGGGTGCGGTGGCTCAAGCCTGTAATCCCAGCACTTTGGGAGGCTGAGACGGGCGGATCACGAGGTCAGGAGATCGAGACCATCCTGGCTAACACGGTGAAACCCCGTCTCTACTAAAAAATATTTAAAAAAAAAAAAAAAAAGTAAAACATAGTCAAAAAATCTAAGGAGAATTCACCAAGCTTCTAAAAAGGGATAATAATAATGACGATTGAGAAAAAAAAAATCAATGGCAATAATTCAGAAGCATTTTTCCAGCATTCCAGATGCCAGTATTGCAAGTCATAAGAGTATAAAAAAGGGGCCGAGTGCGGTGGCTCACGCCTGTAATCCCAGTATTTTGGGAGGCTGAGGCGGGCAGATCACCTGAGGTCAGGAGTTTGTGGGCAGCCTGACCAACACGGTGAAACCCAGTCTCTACTAAAAATACAAAAATTAGCCAATGTTGTGGTGTGTGCCTGTAATCCCAGCTACTTGGGAGGCCAAGGCAGGAGAATCGCTTGAACCCGGGAGCAGAGGTTGCAGTGCGCCGGGATCCTGCCACTGCACTCCAGCCTGGGCAACAGAGTGAGACTCTCTCCCCCGACCAAAAAAAAAAAAAAAAGTGTAAAAAAGGTGGCCAGGCGCGGTGGCTCAAGCCTGTAATCCCAACACTTTGGGCAGAGATGGTGGGATCGCGAGGTCCAGGAATCCAGACCATCCTGGCTAACAGGTGAAAACCCGTCTCTACTAAAAAATACAAAAAAAAAAAAAAACAGCCAGGTGAGGTGGTGAGGCCTGTAGTCCCAGCTACTCAGGAGGCTGAGGCAGGAGAATGGTGTAAACCCAGGAGAGCGAGGAGCTTGCAGTGAGCTGAGATCCGGCCACTGCCTCCAGCAGGCGACAGAGTGAGACTCGATCTCAAAAAAAAAAAGAGTAACAAGTGGGCCAGAAGTGTGATGGCTCACGCAATCAAAGACCTTTGGGAGGCCAAGGAAGGTGGATCCGCGAGGTCAGGAGTTCAAGACCAGCCTGACCAACATGGTGAAACCCCATCTCTACTAAAAACATAAAAATTAGCCGGGCGTGGTGGTGGGCGCCTATAGTCCCAGCTACTCAGGAGGCTGAGGCAGGAGAATTGCTTGAAACCGGGAGGGGCGGAGGTTGCAGTGAGCCAAGATCGCACCACTGCACTCCAGCCTAGGCAACAGAGTGAGACTCCGTTTCAAAAAAAAGGAAAAAAAAAAAAATGGTAACAAGTGATGTATTTGGGAATAAAAGAAAACTTCTACTTGAATTTTCACAAAGTGTAACCCCTTTCCTGAAAAAAGTCTCCCATTATGTAGAAACTGATTTATCACGACTATTTATTCTGTCTCTACAATGACTTTCAGAAAGTTCCTAACAGCTTCCCAAAAGCTACCCCTCCAGAGATACTATAGCTATCCGATCCCCAAAAATACTAAGTAATCTCATCTCCCTTCAAGATGATCCTTCTAGAAATAGTTCTTTGGGTCCAGGCATGGTGGCTTATGCCTGTAATTCCAGCACTTTGGGAGGCTGAAGCAAGTGGATTACCCAAGTTCAGGAGTTCGAGACCAGCCTGGCCAACATGGTGAAACTTCATCTCTACTAAAAAAATTACAAAAATTAGCCGGGCGCGGAGGTGCCTATAATCTCAGCTACTTGAGAGGCTGAGGCAAGAGAATCACTTGAATCCAGGAGGTAGAGGTTGCGGTGAGCCGATATTGACCCATTGCGTGTCAGCCTGGATGACAGAGTGAGACTCCATCTCAAAAAAAAAAGAAAAAAAAAAGCAATAGTTCTTTGGGATCCCACCAACTACACTGCTGGCTGGACAAAAGAGAGGTTAAAAAGCACAGCCCAGGCTGGGCGGTGGCTCATGCCTATAATCCCAGCACTGCACTTTGGGAGGCCAAGGTGGGCAGATCACCTGAGGTCAGGAGTTTGAGACCAGCCTGACCAACATGGAGAAACCCCATCTCTACTAAAAATACAAAATTAGCCAGGTGTGGTGGCACGTGCCTGTAATCCCAGCTATTCGGGAGGCTGAGGCAGGAGAATTGCTTGAACCAGGGAGGCAGAGGTTGTGGTGAGCTGAGATCACGCCATTGCACTCCAGCATGGGCAACAAGAGTAAAACTCTGTCTCAAAAAAAAAAAAATCACAGCCCAGTGTGGTATAAACACCCAAATAAACAAACTATCCACTCCATAAGAGGGACTATCTAGAGCTGCACTATCCAGTATGGTAACCATTAGCCATATGTACACTTTAAATTTAAATTCAATAAAATAAAATCTCAGTTTCTCAGTTACATTAGCCATATCTCAAGTGTTCATACTCTTGGGCAGTACAGACACAGAACATTTCCATGACTACAGAAACTTCTACTGGATAACAGTGATCTAGAAGCCAAAAGCTTCTGAAGGAATAAGGTTATGAAAGAGTAGCCCTTGACTTTCTAAAAGCGGCAGTAAACTCACAACAGACTACCAGTTATAGAGAGACTATAGATGCCACTGAGAACAGGCAAGAGAATGGTAGAGACAGTAAAGTATTATTCGTAACACGAAACTGAATTCACAAAAAGTCTGCTACAGTCACAGTATGGAAAGACAACTAAGATACTGTGCAGATGGGACTGGGCAGCACATTTCCAAGGAATGTTGCTATTGATTAAAAGGAGCATAGTGTTCCATGGCTCCCACTAGCCCTAAGAAATGTCTGAGGACTTCTTCTGAGAAATCATTGTGCTTAATTTACAGATAGACTATGAGAAGCAAAAGGAAGGGCCCTTTCATGGATTAGGATAGATGGTTTTTGTAGGATATAAATGGTCAGCCAGTGAGTTTCTGGTTCCTGATTCAACTTGTACCTTCCGCCAAATATAGCACAGGGCCTGGTATAAATCAGGTGATTGATAATACAGATTCATAAAACAAATAAGCCAATATTAAAAAATTAAATGTTGAGGAAATTCTGTTAAAATTTTGGGTTTGGCCGGGCACGGTGGCTCAAGCCTGTAATCCCAGCACTTTGGGAGGCCGAGACGGGCAGATCACGAGGTCAGGAGATCGAGACCATCCTGGCTAACACAGTGAAACCCCGTCTCTACTAAAAATACAAAAAATTAGCCGGGCGTGGTGGCGGCGCCTGTAGTCCCAGCTACTCGGGAGGCTGAGGCAGGAGAATGGCGTAAACCCGGGAGGCGGAGCTTGCAGTGAGCCGAGATCGCGCCACTGCACTCCAGCCTGGGCGACAGAGCGAGACTCCGCCTCAAAAAAAATAATAAAATAAAATAAAATAAAATAAAATTTTGGGTTTTAAAAAAAACTTCTGCTGCATTCCAGCTTAAGATATGTATGGTTAGTAAGAGGGAAAAGAAAGTAGGATACAAAATAGTCTTTACAGTTTGACCTTGGCTACACTAAAAATATGTATTTAAAAAGACTAAAAGGCCGGGCACAGTGGCTCATGCCTATAATCCTATCACTTTGGGAGGCTGAGGTAGGCAGATCACTTCAGGTCAGGAGTTCAAGACCAGCATAGGCAATATGGCGAAATCCCATCTCTACAAAAAAAATGCAAAAATAATTAGCCAGGCGTGGTAGTGCATGCTTATAGTCCCATCTACTTGAGGGGCTGAGGTGGGAGGATCACTTGAGCCTGGGAGGTCGAGGTTGCAGTGAGCTGAGATCGCACCACTGCACTCCAGCCTGGGTGCAAAGTGAGATCCTGTCTCATAAATAAATAAACAAACAAAAGACAAAAAATTAACAACAGCAGCTGCTTCTGCAGAGAGAGTTTACGGGTGATTATAATTTTCTTCATATTATGTACAATGAGCATGTACTTCCCTTTCTGAAATTAGAAAACTAGAAAAAAAGGGTCTAGCAAACCCTAGAAAAAATACCAAATTTAGTATTTTGTAACATAAGATTTAAAGGGCCGGGCACGGTGGCTCACGCCTGTAATTCCAACACTTTGGGAGGTCGAGGTGGGCAGATCACAAGGTCAGGAGTTCAAGACCAGATTGGCCAATATGGTGAAACTCCAACTCTACTAAAAATACAAAAATTAGGCCGGGTGCGTTGGCTCATGCCTGTAATCCCAGCACTTTGGGAAGCCAAGGCAGACAGATCATGAGGTCAGAAGTTCAAGTCCCGTCTGGCCAACATGGTGAAACTCTGTTTCTACTAAAAATACAAAAATTAGCTGGGCATGACGGCACGTGCCTGTAATTGCAGCTACTTGGCAGGCTGAGGCAGGAGAATTGCTTGAACCGGGACCCAGGAGGCGGAGGTTGCAGTGAGCTGAGATCGCGCCACTGCACTCCAGCCTGGGCTACAGAGCGAGACTCCGTCTCGAAAAAAAAAAAAATTAGCCAGGCATGGTGGAGCATGCCTGTAGTCCCATCTACTCGGGAGGCTGAGGCAGGAGAATCACTTGAACCTGGGAGGCGGAGGTTGCAGTGAGCCCAGACAGCGCCACTGCACTCCAGCTTGGGCAACATAGCAGACTCCATCTCAAATAAATAAATAAATAAGGACTGGTGCAGTGGCTCATGCCTGTAATCCCAGCACTTTGGGAGGCTGAGGCGGGCGGATCACGAGGTCAGGAGATGAAGACTACCCTGGCTAACACACTGAAACCCCGTCTCTACTAAAAATACAAAAAAATTAGCTGGGTTTGGTGGCGGGCACCTGTAGTCCCAGCTACTTGGGAGGCTGAGGCAGGAGAATGGTGTGAACCCTGGAGGCAGAGCTTGCAGTAAGCAGAGATCATGCCACTGCACTCCAGCCTGGGCGACAGACCGAGACTCCATCTCAAAAAAATAATAATAAATAAATAGATTTAAAGATTGATCTCACCTTTTGAGGAATGATTTATAATGATGTCTAAACAGACCATATTAGGACTTCAATCTAACAGAAGTCCCAGAGGTTCCTTTAGCGATTATTTAGAAAGATTAGAAAAAATCACTCTAGATTGAATTAAAATCTCAGTCATAGAATATAGAGCCACAAATTCTGATTAGCTCTTTGGGAAGCAGCTGTCATTGTATCCATGAATTCTCCTTTCTTACAATGATGTGACCACGACCATGAGGCATTCTGTAAAGCCCTCAGTTCCTGACATGAGCACAAAGGAGCATGCCAAAAGCAGAAAGGCAATGCCCTCAATAACCTCAAGCTATGTCTTATTTGTTGAGTACCTAGCAAAAAACAACTCTGTGTTCTCAATCCCATCTTCAGAGCTATACTCCCAGATAAAAGGTACCAATAACTGAGGGAAGACTATTTAGCACTTGTTTTCCTGGCTTTTTATTTATTTATTTATTTTGAGATGGAGTCTCGCTCCGTCGCCCAGGCAGGAGTGCAGTGGTGCCATCTCGGTTCACTGCAACCTCCACCTCCTGGGTTCATGCCATTCTCCTGCCGCAGCCTCCTGAGTAGCTGGGACTACAGGTGCCCGCCACCACACCCGGCTAATTTTTTTTGTAGTTTTAGTAGAGATGGGGTTTCACCGTGTTAGCCAGGATGGTCTCGATCTCCTGACCTCGTGATCTGCCTGTCTCAGTCTCCCAAAGTGCCGGGATTACAGGCGTGAGCCATCGCACCCAGCCTTTTTTTTTTTTTGAGACAGATCCCAGACCCTCTTGGAGAAAGGCTTCCAGTTTCATGAGTAATCACCCTGGAAAATGGGAATGACTAGGTCTATGTGACAGTAATTGGCTCCAGAGTTTCTGAATGGGGATCGTTAGCCGGTCCTTGATTCAACTGTGGTTAACTGAGGCCATATTATTTATTCTCGGTACTCATTAAAAGTTCAATACTAGTCATTGGGGGCATTCTAAAAGGCTGAATACCTTCTGGGGCCCTTCCCTAGAGACTTCTTTTTCTCTTTTTTTTTTTTTCCTGAGATAGGGTCTTGCTCTGTCAGCCGGCCTGGAATGCAGTCACATGATCACAACTCACTGCAGCATTGATCTCCCAGGCTCAGGCAATCCTCCTGCTTCAGCCACTTGAGTAGCTGGGACTACGGGCATGTGCTGCCCTGCTTGGCTAATTGTTTTTATTTTTGAGACTGAGTCTTGATCTGCTGCCCAGGCTGGAGTGCAGTGTCGCAATCTCCACTCACTGCAACCTCCGCCTGCCGGGTTCCATCGATTCTCCTGCCTCAGCCTCCAGAGTAGCTGGGATTACAGATACGTGCCACCACAACTGGCTAATTTTTGTATTTTTAACAGGGACAGGGTTTCACCATGTTGCCCAGGTGGCCTCCAACTTCTGGCCTCAAGCAATCTGCCTACCTTGGCCTCCCAAAGTGTTGGGATTACAGGCATGAGCCACTGCACCTATCCTGTTTCTTTTTCTTTTTGAGACAGAGTTTTGCTTTGTCACCCAAGCTGAAGTTGCAGTGGCATGATCATAGCTCAGTGTGGCCTTGACCTCTGGGCTCAAGCAATTCTCCTGCCTCAGTTTGTTTGTTTCTGATGTTCACAGTATATGGTTCCATTCTAACAAAACTTCTAGAAATTTCAGGCTATGGGTACTTTCTTTTTTCTGTCCATTTTGAAGATGCCATTAATTCCATATTCTGAGAAATTCTTACACGAAGCAGACTTAAGCAGCAGAAAGGGATTCAAGGAAAAAATTAAAACAACAGAATAATTTGAAGAGGAAAAAAGTCAAGGAAGGCCATTAATTATTAATGAAAGTTGCAGTCAAAGTAGAAGCCAGCTAACAGGAGTGTTTTCTGATGGAGCCTAGTGGCCATATGTAGAAGGTAAATAAAGTAACCCAAAAGGTAAATTACAGCAAGTAAGCCTCACAGTTACATGCTTAGAGAATTAGCAAAAATAAACTAGAATGGGTCAATGATTAAAGTGAATTATGAAAAAAAGAAAGGGGGGTGTGAAAGGGAGAAATGTTTCAAAAACAAATCATTCCTAGGGAGAAGAGACATGTCGTTTCCTAACATGAGATCTGGTCAACAGGCATAGTTTCAAAAGACAGAAGCAACAGACATAATGTAAAGAAAGACGAGATAGATAAGACCTTAGACCAACTATCAATAGGAAGAGATTTTGGGTGAATTTACCTGTTCTGTGAATGTAAAGGAAAGGTCTGTGTCTGATTCACCGCTCTATTCCTGGTCCTGACACTTAATGAGTGTAACAAATATCATTTTGTAGAGGTTTTGAACATCTCAAAATAGAGATACTTGATTTGAGGAAGAAACGAATACCAAAGAGGAAAGGTTATATGTAATTGACATGCTAGGGACTAAAGTGGAGAAAGTGAGTTGTTGCAATAGTAAAAGGTTTCAGAAATAAGCTGATTCAAAAAACAAAACAAAACAAAACAAAACTGTTAAAGAGAATAAAATATGACTGTTTGTATTAAAAAGCCATACACAAAAAAGATAATCCTTCCCAACAAAAAGTGGAAACAAAGATGGGGGATTGTACAAGCAAAGAGTTAGATAAGCTCAGAAAATACTCCGTTTTTCTTTAATAATAAAGATTAATATAATCAATTAGTATAATAAATCAGTGTATTAAAATCATCAGCAGGGCCATGCGCGGTGGCTCACGCCTGTAATCCTAGCACTTTGAGGGGCTGAGGCAGGTGGATCACAAGATCAGGAGTTCGAGACCAGCCTGGTCAAGAGACCAGCCTGGCCAATATGGTGAAACGTCATCTCTACCTAAAAATACAAAAATTAGCAGGGTGTGGTGGCAGGCGCCTATAATCTCAACTACTCGGGAGGCTGAGGCAGAAGAATGCTTGAACCTGGGATGCAGAGGTTGCAGTGAACTGAGATCGCATCATTGCACTCCAGCCTGGGTGACAGAGCGAGACTCCAACTCAAAAAAAAATCATCAGCAAATCATTTTCTTCCTTTTTTTTTTTTTAGACGGAGTTTTGCTCTTCTTGCCCAGGCTGGAGTGCAATAGCACGATCTCGGCTCACAGCAACCTCCACCTCCTGGGTTCAAGCCACTCTCCTGCCTCAGCCTCTGGAGTAGCTGAGGTGGCATGCGCCACCAGGCCCGGCTAATTTTATATTTTTAGTAGAGACAGGGTTTCTCCATGTTGGTCAGGATGGTCTCAAACTCCCGACCTCACGTGATCCGCCCGCCTCGGCCTCCCAAAGTGCTGGGATTACAGGCATGAGCCACCGCGCCTGGCCCAGCAAATCACTTTCAAGTAGAAATCAGTTCAAACTGATAATCCAGGGACAAGAATGAAAATTCTATATATACGTGCATATATACATATATATAAAGTATCTATAGCAATCATTACCTTCAAAATATACTAAGAAACAGACTTCATAAAGAAATTTATAAAGAGGTTGGATACTTAGATAAAACTATCTATAATCAGATAATCCCCTGTAGATTGCTGAAAAAGTAGAATTTCCACTCTAAAAATCCCATGGGCACTCTGCTAAGGTGTGGCTAAGACGTGGATCACCTATTGCCTCCTGTAACTGGTTAAGGGTCATCTGGTCTATAATGGTGGCATGGCAACTTGTTTGGGAACCCATTTCCTGCTGCAGTCCCATCTACAGCAACAGATGACAACAGATGTAACACTCATGTCTTAGTACATTAAGGGACACCCACTCTCTAGTCCACACTAGATGTAGCACTTCATGAATATTCTTTGATGAAAATGTCAATAAATCTATTTTTAATTACAGCTGCTTTTTCTTTTCTCTCTCTCCCCTTCGTTTTTTCTTTCTTTTTTTTTTTTTTTTTTTTTTAAACAACCTTGGAGCTGGGTGCAGTGGCTCATGCCTATAATAGCAGCACTTTGGGAGGCTGAGGCAGGAGGATTGCTTGAGCCCAGGAGTTTGAGACCAGCCTGGGCAACATAATGAGACCTCTTCTCTACAAATAATTTAAAAATTGGCCAGGCATGGTGGCGCACACCTGTGGTCCCACCTACTTAGGAGGCTAAGGTGGGAAAATTGCTTGAACCCAGGTGGTAGAGACTGCAGCAAGCCATGGCCATGCCACTGTACTCTAACCTGGACGACAGAGACCCTGTCTCAAAAAAAAAAAAAAAGAAAAAAAAGGCAGTGGTTCATGCCTGTAATCCTAGCACTTTGGGAGGCCAAGATGGGTGGATGGCTTGAGCCCAGGAGTTTCAACATGGCAAAGGTTGGTCTCTAAAAAAATACAAAACTTAGCCAGGCATGGTGGCAAGAGCTACTCAGGAGGCAGAGGCAGGAGGATCGCTTGAGCCCGGGAGGCTGCAATAAGCCATGATTGTGCCACTGCACTCCAGCCTGGGCAACAGAGCAAGCCCTGAGCACAAATGCTTTGGCTATCTCTGTTGTCCTGGAGGTTACAAAATGTTGTTCCCAGGGTTCTCCCTCCTCTAGTTCTAACACCCTTCTCCCTCCTCTGTTTACATGTTGAGATTAGTAGAAAAGGAAAACTTAAATTGCAGTAAAATTTACCCCACTTTCAGGTGGGTGCGGTGGCTCATGCCTGTAATCCCAGCACTTTCGGAGGCCAAGGCGGGCGGATCACTTGAGGTCAGGAGTTCAAGACCAGCCTGGCCAAAATGGCGAAACCCCATCTCTACTAAAAATACAAAAACTAGCTGGACATGGTGGCAGGTATCTATAATCCCAGCTACTTGGGAGGCTGAGGCAGGAGAATCACTTGAATCCAGGAGGCGGAGGTTGCAGTGAGCCGAGATCATGCCACTCAACCTGGGCAACCGAGCGAGACTCCATCTCAAAAAACAAAACAAAACAAAAAAAGAGGGCCGGGCGCGGTGGCTCAAGCCTGTAATCCCAGCACTTTGGGAGGCCGAGACGGGCGGATCACAAGGTCAGGAGATCGAGACCATCCTGGCGAACCCGGTGAAACCCCGTCTCTACTAAAAAAAATACAAAAAACTAGCCGGGCGAGGTGGCGGGCGCCTGTAGTCCCAGCTACTCGGGAGGCTGAGGCAGGAGAATGGCGTGAACCCGGGAGGCGGAGCTTGCAGTGAGCTGAGATCCGGCCACTGCACTCCAGCCTGGGTGACAGAGCGAGACCCCGTCTCAAAAAAAAAAAAAAAAAAAAAGATTTACCTCACTTTCTACTGTAACAACCAAAACAAAGTACATAACTTATTTCTGTTCTCTCTACTAAACATTTATTCCCCTTTCTGCTATTTCCTCAATTCTTCAGAAGCTAAGTGTGGCCTTCTACTTGTTTTCTCAAGCCTCACCTTTTGCTTTCACAGGGTTCGGTAGTATCTGAACCAATAGTAGGTAGAGGAAGGCAGGGAAAATGAAGCAAAACAGTATACTCTCCTGTTTATTACAAGGTGTTTTGGGTGAGGAGAGTGGAGCAACCAGGTACAAGAGGCAGTAGATGGTGGGAAGAACCCTAGACCCCCAGGTCCAGGTCAAAGTCAAAAGACGTAGCTTCTATCCTGGCTTCACCAACTTAACAGACACTAGCTCTGAACAAGTCACATAACCTCTCAGTGTCATCTGTAAAATGGAGTTAAAATATCTTCAACTACTTACAAGAGACTGGAAGATTAAAATAAGATATTATTTGTGAAAGTGCTCTGAAAATAGTTAAATGCTATTTTAAAAATCATTTCATATGCCCATGGAATTTCTGCCCCGCAAAACAAAGTACTGGTGGTTGCTTCTTTTCATCACTGGAGCCAAAACAAGTATGGCAAAATTATCCACTTCTTGACAATTCTGAGCCATAGACAAAATTACAGGCATACTAAAATAAAATGGGAAAAGTACCAACAAATGACGTGAGACAAGTTAACATAAGCCTTGCTCAAAGCTATATTGAGAATGCCTCCTTACAGTCATCTCAGGACAAATTTCACGGTAAAACGTTGGTTCTAGTCTTCCTTTAGCTTCCTGAAGCCTGGAGGATGCAGCAATGTCTTTAGCAAAAAGTATATTTATAAGGATAATGGACAGAAGGATAAGGTGAAATACTGCACATTTTTAGGCTTCTCCTTAAAAGAGAGGGCAAGCCACAAAGGTGATGCCAAAACATCTATAGGATTAACACAGTGGAAACGGCTCAGGTTTTAAGAGTAGGAAAGACTTTGGTTTCCGTCTGGCTTTGCCACTTCTTTACTAGGCAAACCAGCATTTCATTCGGATTTTTAATCTGTGAAGTAGGAATACTACTATCTATCTCAAAGAGATATTCTGAGAATTAGAGAGAATGTATGTAAAGCACTTGGCACATAAAAGATAAATAAATCACAGCAGGACAGGCAAAAACAACAACAAAACCCTCAAGCCATCTACTTCTATGCAAATCTGGAGGTTTTTCCTCTACACCAGTGGTTCTCAACCGAGGCAATTTTGCCTCCCAGGGACATCTGGCAATGTCTGGAGACATTTTTAGTTGTCCACTGGGGAGTACTATTAGCATCTAGTGGGTAGAGGCCAAAGATGCTGCTAAACATTCTACAATGCACAGAGCAGTGTTCCACAACAAACAATGATCCAATCCAAAACATCAACAGTGAGAAATCCTGCCATACAGCAGGCATTCTTTGATACTCAATAGGAGTAAGCTACTTCACCTTTTCCAGCCTTTGTTCACTCACTAGCAATGTGGGAATAAATTTATCTGTGTTCTCTTCCTCATCAAGCTATTGGGAGGTTCAAATGAAGTAATGGATGAGAGGCATTATTATCATTATACCGTTTACCACATACACAAAACCACCCACCTGCTGGGCAGACAGAAGCATTCACGTACTGGGGAGGGGGAGAGGGAGGCTAATGGGACAGAAGTCTTTGTTTGGAAGTGCCATGATCTAAAGAGGGCCTCTTGCCTATCTACCTGCTTGGCAAGAGCCGAGAGAGTCCTCATGAATAGTGATGGCACAGGAGCACTTACATCTCAGGGAGAGAGAGGAGTAAGGTGGAATGTGGGAGGTGGGTAGGAACAGCATAGGCCTATCAAAGAGGAGCGGATAGATGTTAGGAAGTGAGACACTGCTTCGTGTCTTAGTCTACTCGGGCTGTCATAACAAAATCACATAGACTTGGTGGCTTAAAAGAACAGAAATTTATTTTCTCACGGTTCTGAAGGCTGCAAAGTTCAAGATTAAGGTTCTAGAAGGGTTCAGTTTCTCATGACGAATCTCTTCCTGGTTTGTGACAGCTGCCTTCTTGCTGTGTCCCCATATGGCAGGGGAAGGGAGAGAGAAAGAGAGCCTCTTTCTCTATTTATTTATTTTTTGAGACAGGGTCTTACTCTGTTGCCCGGGCTGGAGTGCAGTGGCACAATCACAGCTCACTGCAGCCTCAACCTCCCAGGCTCAAGTGATCCTCGCAGCTCAGCCGCCCAAGTAGCTGGGACTACAGGCATCTGCTACCATACCTGGATAATTTTTTTAATTTTTTGGTAGACAGGATCTCCCTTTGTTGCCCAGGCTGGTCTTGAACTTCTGGCTTCAGGTGATCCTCCCGCATCAGCCTCCCAAAGTGCTGGAATTATAGGTGTGAGCCCGGTTATAGGTGTGTGCCTGGCTCAGATTTTATTTCCTTCCTCCTCTCCTAGGCACAACATTTTTGGAACAGCCCTCACATATACACATACACAAATAGTACTTAAAGGAGAGAGTTTTCTGGAAATATGAGGGGAAGCAGCAGGAGAAACCAAATGGAGGTTAAAAAAGCATGCAGTGGCCGGGCGCAGAGGCTCACACCTGTAATCCCAGCACTTTTGGAGGCTGAGGCGGGCAGATCAAGAGGTCAAGAGATCGAGACCATCTTGCCCAACACGGTGAAACCCCATCTCTAGTCAAAATACAAAAATTAGCTGGGTGTGGTGGTGCGCACCTGTAGTCCCAGCTACTTGGGAGGCTGAGGCAGGAGAATTGCTTGAACCCAGGAGGCAGAGGTTGCAGTGAGCCAAGATCACGCCATTGCACTCCAGCCTGGTGACAGAGCAAGACTTCGTCTCAAAAAAAAAAAAAAAAAAAAAAAGCCTGCAGCTTGCCAAGGGAGAGAGAAGTCTGGTGAAAGATAAAAGAAGGGGTGGGAGTGGGAATGGAGAGGTCACAGGGATGAAAATGGGGTGGCAGGATTCCAAAGCAAACTAGCAAACACATAAGACGTCAGCAGCTCCAGAGGCTGCAGGTGAAGGGCCTTGCCTTGGGCAGATAAAAATAATAAGCAACAGATTATCTCCCGGTGTCACCTGCACATCCCCTCCCCGTCCCCCCCGTCCATCCATCTTTATCCTCATACTCCATCAACACTCCCTCAGGAAAGGATGGCATGACCTCACTCACACAGAGCTACAAGAGTACTTCAATAGAGACAATGAAAATAAACCAAAACAATAGAGTGGAAAGGAAGGAATTTCAAGCAGCTGGGCACGGTGGCTCATGCCTGTAATCCCAGCACTTTAGGAGGACAAGGCGGGTGGATCACAAGGTCAGTTTTGTAAAAATACAAAAATTAGCCAGGTGCATGCCTGTAATCCCAGCCACTCAGGAGGCTGAGGCAGGAGAATCACTTGAAACCGGGAGGTAGAGCTTGTAGTGAGCGAAGATTGTACCATTGCACTCCAGCCTGGGTGACAGAGTAAGACTCCGTCTCAAAAAAAAAGAAGGAATTTCAGGCACATTTACTGAACACTAAGGAACAAGAGAGAAAACAAAACTTTCTTTTTTCTGAGGCAGAGTCTTGCTTTGTCACCCAGGCTGGAGTGCAGGTGCATGATCTCAGCTCACTGCAACCTCTGCCTTCTGGGTTCAAGTGATTCTCCTGCCTCAGCCTCCCAAGTAGCTGGGACTATAGGCCTGCACTACCACGCCCAGCTAATTTTTGTATTTTTAGTAGAGATGGAATTTCACCATGTTGGCGAGGCTGGTCTCAAACTCCTGACCTCTAGTGATCCGTCAGCCTTGGCCTCCCAAAGTGCTGGGATTACAGGCGTCAGCCACTGCACCCGGCCAAAACCTTTCTTTTGGTAAATCATATCACACCAGTGTCTAGTGGTCATCAACTGTGCTGCTCATCTGCTCCTTGTGTAGTTCTCTGACACTAACATAAAAATGTGGTATATGACTGACATCCAGTCCTCCCTGATAAAAACTGTGATACTGACAGAAAGATCACATCATAGACTTGGCAAACTTTAGGGAGAACACTGTAGCCCACATACATCACCAGTCATGGATGGTAAATTTTCCTTATTGAAACTGAAAGTCAAGACACTTGGATTCTGAGTCAAACTCCACCCTCATACTTTCTTTTTCTTTCTTTTTTTTTTTTTTTGAGACGGAGTCTCACTGAGTCACCCAGACTGGGGTGCAGTGGTGCGATCTTGGCTTACTGCAACCTCCGCCTCCTGGGTTCTAGCAATTCTCCTGCCTCAGCCTCCCAAGTAGCTGGGATTACAGGTGCGTGCCACCACACCTAGCTAATTTTTCCATTTATAGTAGAGACAAGGTTTCACCTTGTTGTCCAGGCTGGTCTCAAACTCCTGACCTCAAGTGATCCACCTGCCTTGGCCTCCCAAAGTGCTGGGATTACCGGTGTGAGCCACTGCGCCCAGACCCACCCTCATACTTTCTGCTTAACATTGCCACATTATTTTTTCCCTTAACATCTCTATCTGTAAAATACAAAAATCTCAAAGATAACTTGATTGAATGTGACTCATGGAAACAAAAGTAGGAAGAAAGAAAAGATGGGGAAACATCAAAAAGATGCTTAAGAAATAGATTTTTTTGGCCTGGCATGGTGGCTCACACCTGTAATCCCAGCACTTTGGGAGGCCGTGGCGGGTGGATCACGAGGTCAGGAGATCAAGACCATCCTGGTCAACATGATGAAACCCTGTCTCTACTAAAAATACAAAAATTAGCTGGGCATGGTGACGTGTGCCTGTAATCCCAGCTACTCAGGAGGCTGAGGCAAGAGAATCGCTTGAACCAGGGAGTCGAAGGTTGCAGTGAGCCGAGATTGCACCACTGCACTCCAGTCTGGGGACAGAGTGAGACACCATCTCAAAAAAAAAAAAAGAAATAGATTGTTTAAAGTATTCCTTTCATTGAAAATCAAGCCACATATGTTTTAAGTTACTATTTAGATGATACGGAAAATGAAATACTATCAGAAGAAGAGGCTTGTCCATATTTTAGTGAAAACAGAGAAGTCTTTACCTTATCATTTAGAAGTGGTTTGATCTCTGTGAGCTGAACATCCTGAAGTTCATCCATGAGGTCAGATGACGAGAGTAGAGGAGTCTCAAGAATAAATTGGTAACTCTGAAACAGAAAAGAAAGAAGTGAAGAAAAAGGCTTAAGCCAGAAGTTGGAAACATAATAGTCACAGTACACCCATTCATTCAAATATGAGACTTACTCTGTGCCATGCCCTGCTCAGGGTGCTAAAGACGCATAGTCACTGCAGACAGACACTAACGTGGTCTGCAGGATTCTTGCCTCCTGGTATTCACACCTTTGCATAATCCCCCCAGTGAGTGTGGGTAGGGCCTGTGGCTTGCTTTTAACCATTAGAATATGGCAAAAGTGATGGAATGTATATGAGTGACTTTACATGATTACATTATATAGTATTTTCACATCTGTCTTGCTGAGGGACACTCTCTCCTGCTAGGTCTGAAGAGGCAAGCTGATGTGCTGTGAGAGGGCCATGTAACAAGGAACTGAGAGCAGCCTCCGGCAGAAAGACAGCAAGAAACTGAAACCTTCAGTTCAACAATCTGCAAGGAACTGAATGCTGCCAACAACAGGAGCCTGGAAGCAGATCCTTCCCCAGCTGAGTGTCAGATAAGAAGCTGCCCGACACCTTGATCGCCATGTTGCAGAGGACCTACACAACCCACACCAGACTCCTGAACCACAGAAATTGTGAGACAATAAATATGTGTTGTTTTAGGCTACTACATTTGTGGTAATATTTTTATGCAGCAACAGATTAATACAATTAATACAATAGTCTTTGCTCTCATGGAGCACACATTTTAATTACTGAAGATGGATAAAGAAACAACATACTCAAAGCTATGCTTGGAACAGACTGAAAGACGGATTAAGCGGGGACAAAAATTGAAGGTTATTACTGCAGGATGAGGCCTTGAATTAGGAATGGCAGTGGGAATGAAGGAGGAGGGAACTAAGGCTAAGCTTACTAATCCTCACTTGGGGAATCACAGCAGTGGATGAAAGGTATGGTAGTCAGCTCCAAGATGGCCTTCAACGAGCCCAGTGATCCCTGACTCCTGATATTCATTCACACATATGTATAATCCCCCACCCAAATAAATCAGGGATGGCTTGTGTAACTAATGGAATATGGAGGAAGCAACAATAGGTGACTTCTGAAGCTACATCATAAAACACATTACAGTTTCTGCTTCAAGACACTATAAACTGCTAGTTCTGGGGGAAGCTAGCCACCGTATCATCAGGACACTCAAACAGCCCTCTAGAGAGGCCCATGTGGAGAGGAAGCAACTTGCCAGTGCCAACCTGCTAGCCATATGCATGATTTACCTTGCAAATGAATCCTCCAGCCCCAGTCAAGAGTTTGGATGGCTACAGTCCCAGGGACATCTCACTGCAACCACATGAGAGACTCTAAGCCAGAACCACCCTAGCAAGCCTGCTCCCAAGTTTCTGACCCACAGAAACCATGAGAGATAATAATTTTGTTTTTAGAGTGATCTATAGCAATAGAGAACTAATACAGAGGGAGAGCAGAATGGGGAGTTCAGAGAGAAGAGGCAAGTTGGAGAGAGATAGGCAGGGTAATGAATTATAGATTCTTCTTCTATCCCACCATGCAAGAAGCCATGGAGATAGGCTGCAAATACTCAATATTGCAGGAAAGTGATTCCCACCTAGACTTCACAGCTTCAGGCATCATCCTTTTCGTCTTGGCCCTAAACCTATCAAGTCAGGAAAAATGTTAATTCAGAGTTGGGGATTTACACTTAATAACCATTTATTGAGTACCCATTGCACTGTGGAAGATACAAAAAGGGTCCCTGCCTCTAAAGAGTAGAGATGACATTGATCTATAAATTGACAAATAAAAAGAAGGGCCATAGGAATTCAAAGGAGAAGCAATTATGTCTGATTGGTGGGAATCAAGAAAGCCTTCCAAAGATATCAGTCTAATATATACGTGTGTGTGTGTGTGTGTGTGTGTGTGTGTGTGTGTGTGTGTATATATATATATATATTTTTTTTTTTTGAGACCTAGTCTTGCTCTGTCGCCCAGGCTGGAGTGCAGTGGCACAGGCACAATCGTGGTTCACTGGAACCTCCACCTCCTGGGCTCAAGCGATTCTCGTGCCTCAGCCTCCTGAGAAGCTGGGATTATGGGCACCTGCTACCATGCCCAGCTAATTTTTGTATTTTTAGTAGAGAGAGGGTTTCACCATATTAGCCAGGCTGGTCTTGAACTCCTGCCCTCAAGTGATCCACCCACCTCAGCCTCCCAAAGTGTTGGGATCACAGGCATGAGCCACTGCGCCCAGCCTAGTGTACTATATTAATCCACTGTTCTGTTTACCTTCTAGAGATAGAATGACATGATTTTGATTTAATTACCTATGGAGAGGGTATGTGTCCCAGGTTACCTTTTAGCTATTATTTGCCAACTCACTGAAATAAATCCTGCTCCCAGCTACGCCTATGTTAGAACAGACTAACAAAAAAGCCCTCTTATCATTTATTCAAGAGACCCAGGGGATGTCTACTGAGAACACTCCTCAGGCTATGAACCCGACATGCTAACTGTGAATATTCTAAAAGTATGAACCACCTAGAGACCACAAGCTTGATGATGTTTGACCTCCCTATAGGACAGTGGTTCTTTTGTCAGATCCCAAGCACCCATATACTTGAATGAGCTACTTAATGCCCAGAAGTTGAATTTTTTTTGTTTATTTTTTATTTTTTATTTTTTTTTTTTTGAGACGGAGTCTCGCTGTGTCGCCCAGGCTGGAGTGCGGTGGCGCAATTCGGCTCACTGCAAGCTCCGCCTCCCGGGTTCACGCCATTCTCCCGCCTCAGCCTCCGAGTAGCTGGGACTACAGGCGCCCGCCACCTCGCCCGGCTAGTTTTTTGTATTTTTTAGTAGAGACGGGGTTTCACCATGTTAGCCAGGATGGTCTCGATCTCCTGACCTCGTGATCCACCCGCCTCGGCCTCCCAAAGTGCTGGGATTACAGGCTTGAGCCACCGCGCCCGGCCTTTTTTTTTGTTTATTTTTATACCAGTCACATTTCAAAAGGGGATGAGGTGGTTTGACTCTTACACAGTGAGTTTCAGCCAGCACCTACATTCTCTCTTTCACAGTCCCCACTTAACTCTCAAAATACTGGCCTAACTGGAATCTACTCCTTGCTTATTTATTAATAACACTATAAACTGTGGCTACTTTTTATTTGAACTTTACTATTTATCAGTTATTTAAAATGGCAACTTACAACCTTTTCCCGGCCGGGCATGGTGGCTCATGCCTGTAATCCCAACACTTTGGGAGGCTGAGGCTCGATCACCTGAGGTCAGGAGTTCGAGACCAGCCTGGTCAATGTGGTGAAACACCATCTCTACTAAAAGTACAAAAATTAGCTGGATGTGGTGGCACAAACCTGTAATTCCAGCTACTCCAGCAGGCTGAGGCATGAGAATCACTTGAACCCAGGAGACAGAGGTTGCAGTGAGCCACGATCTGGCAACTGCACTCCAGCCTAGGCAACAGAACAAGACTCTGTCTCAAAAATTTAAAAACAAAACAAAACAAAACCAGCTTTTTCTCTTTTATAAAAGCAATATGTGCTCACTTTAGAAAATATGGAAATCGGCCGGGCACAGTAGCTCACACCTATAATCCAGCATTTTGGGAGGCCGAGGTAGGTGGATCATTTGAGGTCAGGTGTTCAAGACCAGCCTGGCCAACATGGAGAAACCCCATCTCTACTAAAAATAAAAATATTAGACAAGTGTGGTGGTGCACGCCTGTAATCCCAGCTACACGGGAGGCTGAGGCAGGAGAATCGCTTGATCCTGGGAGGCGGAGGTTGCAGTGAGCCAAGATCACGCAACTGCACTCCAGCCTGGGAGACAGAGTGAGACCCTGTCTCAAAAAACAAAAAAGAAGAAAATACGGAAATCAGCTGGGAACGGTGGCTTACACCTGTAATCCCAGCATACTGGGAGGCCGAGGTGGGAGGATCACCTCAGGTCCAGAGTTCGAGACCAGACTGGACAACATGGTGAAACCCTGTCTCTACTAACAGTACAAAAATTAGCTGGGTGTGGTGGCAGGTGCTGTAATTCCAGCTACTCAGGAGGCTGAGGCAGGAGAATCACTTGAGTCCGGGAGGTAGAGGTTGCAGTGAGCCAAGATCATGCCACTGCATTCCAGCCTGGGTGACAGAACGAGACTCTGTCTCAAAAAAAAAAAAAAAAAAAGAAAAAACAGAAATCACAGAATAATGAACAGATAATTTACTCATAGTCCTTCCATCTAAAGAAAGCCATTTTAGCCTATTTCCACTTGTTCTTTTTTCCCAGTTAAATGGTGATTTCCTGAAATTGTTTTTTCAACTAACCCACTTTATTCCCTACTTTAATTCACTCACTAGAAAGCAATGCACTTCAAGATGGGAATTATTCAAATATGACTCCACATGGGTGGGCCTGTCAAAGGGTCAGAGAAAGGCCTAAGGCGCCCTCAAGTCCAAAGTGACAGGCGTTCACCTAGTGTTCCTTTTTTTTTTTTTTTTTGAGATGGGGTCTTACTCTTTCACCTAGGCTGTAATGCAGTGGCACAATCATGGCTCTCAACCTCCCAGGCTCAAGCAATTCTCCCACCCCAGCCTCTCACGTAGCTGGGACAACGGGCATGTGGCACCATGCCTTGCTAATTAAAAAAAATTTTTTTTTAGAGACAGGGGTTTCACTATGTTGTCCAGACTGGTCTTGAACTCCTAGACTCAAGCAATCCCTCTGCCTTGGCTTCCCAAAGTGCTGGGATTACAGGTGTGAGCCACCACACCCAGCCCTATGTAATTTTTTTAAAGATGAAGAAAAATGCAATTTTTACACCAACAAACGAACGAAGACACAAATTAAATGAGAAGGCTGTCCCTATCAGCTAGGCCCAATGCAGGCTCGGGCAATAATGCTGTGCAGGACAGTAAGCTGCTCCAGGGTGACTCAGGATTTGGCATCACGGCAGTAGACATTCACCTTCCACGTGTTAGGGGATCTAATGCATTCTTCTGGAGACTCCATTTTTGCTCCACTTTCAATGTCTCAAGCCCTTGCCAGTGAGCAGTTGTATAACATATACAAGAAAACTAAGATTCTGGTAGAAAACTCCATCTCCAGATCCCTCAGCTACACAGACAGGTTCCCTCCTGGGGATCTAAGGCCTGCAGTTCCAGCATCTGCACAAATGGTAGGGTTGCCAGATCCCATACTGGTACTAAAAGCTATTAATATTTTCAAAAGGCTAGTAGGGATTTTATAAATTGCAGTAAATAATTTTTGCCTCTTTCCTAGTCATATGAGTAGGAGGGAGGATTGACAAGGAAAAACTAGCCATCTTCAAATTAAGGAAATGAGTCTGATACCAAATGGCTAGAAAGGGAAAGGAGAAAAGGTGGCCATCTACTCTGTCAGGAATTATAATCTCGGCACTTTATGTTTAATCCTCATAACAATCCTCTCTGGTAGATATCTTTCTTTTTTTTTTTTTTTGAGACAAGAGTCTTGCTCTGCTGCCCAGGCTGGAGCGCAGTGGTGCAATCTCAGCTCACTGCAACTTCCGTCTCCCAGGTTCAAGTGATTCTCCTGCCTCAGCCTCCTGAGTAGCTGGGACTATTAGGCACATGCCTCCACGCCCAGCTAATTTTTGTATTTTTCAGTAAAGACAGGGCTTCCCTGTCAGCCAGGCTGGTCTCAAACTCCTGCCCTCAAGTAATCTGCCAGCTTCAGCCTCTCAAAGTGCTGGGATTACAAGTGTGAGCCACCCTGCCTGGCCTAGATATCTTTATTTATTTATTTTTTTCTTTGAGACAGAATTTTACTCATCACATAGGTTAGAGTGCAGTGGCGCAATCTCAGCTCACTGCAACCTCCACCTCTTGGGTTCAAGCGATTCTCCTGTCTCAGCCTCCAAAGTAGCTGGGATTACAGGCGCCCGCCACCAGGACTGGCTAATTTTTATATTTTTAGTAGAGATGGGGTTTCACCATGTTGGCCATGCTGGTCTCGAACTCTTGACCTCAGGTGATCCGCCTGCTTTGGTCTCCCAAAGTGGTGGGATTACAGGTGTGAGCCACCGCACCCAGCCTTTATTTCTTTATAGATGAGAAATTTAGGCTCAGAGAAGTTAAGTAACTATTCTAAAATCCCCACATCTAATAAAGAGCCAGGAGTGGTGGCATGCAACTATAGTCCCACCTACTTGAGAGGCTAATGCAGGAGGACTGCTTGAGCCCAAGAGTTTGAGTCCAGCCTGGGCAACACAGCAAGACCCTGCCTCTAAATAAGTGAATAATAGGGAAAGGATTTTAAAACTTTTGCTTTCCCATTACAGGTTGAGCATCCCAAATTCAAAAATCTGAAATCCAAAATGCTCCAATGGGCTCCTGGAAGAAGTGACAAAGGACAGATGGATGGATAGATGGATGGATGGGTCGATGGATACATGGACACATACATACATAAACAAGCTCCAATGGGTATCTCCCTTGAACATCAAGTCCATGTTCAAAAAGATTGGGGTTTTGGAGCATTTCAGATTTCATATTTTCAGATTTGGGATGCTTAAACAGCAAGTATAATGCAAATATTGCAAAATCAGAAAAAATCCAAAATCTGAAACACTTTTGGTTCAAGGCATTTTTTTTGTTTTTTTTGGGGGGGTTTTTTGAGACACAGTCTCACTCTGTCACCCAGGCTGGAGTGCAGTGGCTTGATCTTGGCTCACTGCAACCTCCGCCTCCTGGGCTCAAGCAATTCTCCTGCCTCCATCTCCCGAGTAGCTGGGACTATAGGCATGTACCACCATGCCCGGCTAATTTTTGTATTTTCAGTAGAGACAAGGTTTCACCATGTTGACCAGGCTGGTCTCAAACTCCTGACCTCAGGTGATCCACTGACCTCAGCCTCCCAAAGTGCTGGGATTATAGGCGTGAGCTACCACACCTAGGCTGTTCAAGGCATTTTGGATAAGGGATACTCAACTCACGTACCATAATGTCTGTGCCAGGCCCCATCTACTGATTGTAGGACCCTGAGCAAGTTTTTTTTTCTCTTTACCCACCCTGTGGCACCTCCTTGAGGTAAGAGAAGCCTAAAGCAATCCTATACATACCAACAATGACTCAGATACCTTAGAAATGAAGCTCTGAGTCATCACACCAGGACAAGAGCCCTCACTATCTCAGTAGTTATAACACTAAGGGCATAGAGGATGTGGAATGAGTAGAGAAAAGACAAATGAAGTTCTAGCTATTACTTGGCAACCAGTTTCAGAGGCAAGGGCTATTTCTTGCTTGTTAGAACAGTGAGCCTCAAAATCTATCACCTGAGAATCTTGTTTAGGATCTCAGATATAATCAGTTTTAAGTGATGAAAATCTAACATGTGCCCTCATCACTGAGGAGAGGTGGAGATAATCTGAGGTGAGGAGATGAACTGAAAGGCTTATTATTAGCAACAATCTTTTTTTCCTTTTGAGACAGAGTTTGGTTCTGTCACCCAGACTAGAGTGCATTGGCATGATCTTGGCTACCTGCAACCTCTGTCTTCCAGGCTCAAGCCACTCTCCCACTTCACCCTTCCAAGCAGCTGGGACCACAGGAACACACGACCACGCCTGGCTAATTTTTGTACGTTTTGTAGTGTCAGGGTTTCACTTTGTTGCTCAGGCTGGTCTCCTGAGCTGAGGCGATCCACCCACCTCAGCCTCCCAAAGTGCTAGGATTACAGGCGTGAGCCACCATGCCCAGCCAATTAGCAACAATCTTCAATAGAGATCAGTGAGGATGGGGTAAAGAAAGACTCCATTGATTTTGTCCTGCCTTATTCCAAAATTTCAGTAAACTAGATGGAACTTTTATTTTTTATTTTTAAATTTGGGGGCCGAGTATGGTGGCTCACATCTGTAATCCCAGCACTTTCGGAGGCCAAGGCGGGCGGATCATCTGAGGTCAGGAGTTTGAGACCAGCCTGGCCAACGTGGTGAAACTGGTGTCTACCAAAAGTACAAAGATTAGCCAGGCATGATGGCGCGTGCCTGTAATCCCAGCTACTCAGGAGGCAGAGGCAGGAGAATCGCTTGAACCTGGGAGGCGGAAGTTGCAGAGAACTGAGATTGTGCCACTGCACTCCAGCTCGGGCGACAGAGCGAGACTCTGTCTCAAAAAAAAAAAAAAAAAAAAAAATTGTTTTTTGTTTTTCTTTTTTTTTGAGATGGAGTCTCACTCTGGTCCCCCAGGCTGGAGTGCAATGGCACGATCTTGGCTCACCGCAACCTCTGCCTCCTGGGTTCAAGCGATTCTCCTGCCTTAGCCTCCTAAGTAGCTGGGATTACAGGCGCCTGCCACCACGCCTGGCTAATTTTTGTATTTGTAGTAGAGATGGGGTTTCACCATGTTGGCCAGGCTGGTCTCGAACTCCTAACCTCAGGCGATCCGCCCGCCTCGGCCTCCCAAAGTGCTGGGATTACAGGCTTGAGCCACCACGCCCGGCCAAAAAATTGGTTTTTTTTGGAGACAGGGTCTTGCTCTGTCACTCAGGCTGGAGTGCAGTGGCACCATCTTACCTCACTGTAACCTTGAACTCCTAGGGTCAAGCAATCCTCCCACCTCAGCCTCCCAAGGAGCTAGGACTACAGACATATACCACTACGCCTGGCTAATTTTTGTTTTTTGGTAGAAACAGGTCTTACTAGGTTGCCCAGGCTGAGATGCGATTGTTTAAAGACTCAACAGGTCTGATCAACTAAAATGTGAATATACTGGAGAAACAAAATAGTTTGCAGAAACCTTGCTGAAAGGTAACAAGGGGCTGTTAGACTCCTGAAATTACAAAATGTCAAAAAAAAAAAAAAAAAGAGAGAGAGAGAGAGTGGGAGCTCTGGGATAAAAAGTTTGTAAAAATAGCACAAGGTTGGCCAGGGCACAGTGGCTCATGCCTATAATCCTAACACTGTGGGAGGCCAAGATGGGAGGATTATTTAAGGCCAGGAGTTCGAGACCAACCTGGCCAATATGGTAAAACTCTGTCACTATTAACCATATAAAAATTAGCCAGGCGTGGTGGTAATTCCAACTACGTGGGAGGCTGAGGCATGAGAATCGCTTAAAACTGGGAGAAGGAGGTTGCAGTGAGCCAAGATCGCACCACTGCACTCCAGTCTGGGCAACAGAGGGAGATGCTGTCTCGACAAAAAAAAAAAAAGTAGAAAATAGAACAAGGTCAGAGAAGAGTTAGATTTTGCCAAAGTTTTCAGTTAGGGAGATAAAAGAATTATGGCACAATGAATGAAAATGAGTGAGCTGAGAAAAAGTAACAGAGAAACTGATTTGTTAAAAAGAAAATCAATTTCAGTCAGGAATCCAAGAGAGACCCAAGGACAACTGGGAGTGAGAATGAGTGAGGTAAGCCTCCAAATGATCACCAAACCAGAGATAAGGAGGTCTGTAGGCCTGGGCTCTTCTGAAGGACAACTCAGTGATGGAAAAGAAAGAACCAGTAAGAGACAAAGAAAAAATATTCAGAGATGCTAAAAGGCAGAAATACAATGTCAAAGAATTCAAAGGAGAAGAGAGATTTACACAAAAGTGGAGGAAAACTGTCAAATGCTGAAGAAAAAAGGAGGAGGATGAAGACTATGAAAGGGCCATTAACTATGGACAATAAAAGTCAGTGGTGTCAAAATCTAGGAAAAATGAAGTTCAGTTCTCCATGCTGAAAAGTCCATGACTATGTAGACCACTTTTTAGAAATATAGAAATTAGGCCAGGTGCAGTGGCTCACATCTGTAATCCCAGCACTCTGGGAGGCCGAGGTGGGTGGATGACGAGGTCAGGAGATTGAGACCATCCTGGCTAACATGGTAAAACCCCGTCTCTACTAAAAATACAAAAAAAATTAGCCGGGTGTGGTGGTGGGTGCCTGTAGTCCCAGCTACTCGGGAGGCTGAGGCAGGAGAATGGCGTGAACCCAGGAGGCGAAGCTTGCAGTGAGCCGAGATCGCACCACTGCGCTCCGGCCTGGGCGACAGAGCGAGACTCCATCTCAAAGAAAAGAAAAGAAAATAGTTGGCACAGTGGATTAAATCTGTAATCCCAGCACTTTGGGAGGACGAAGTGGGAGGATCACTTGAGTCCAGGAATTCAAGACCAGCCTGAGCAACACAGTGAGACCACATCTCTACCAAAAATTAAACAATTAGCAGGGCGTGATGGTACATGCCTGTAGCATCAGCCACTCAGGAGGCTGAGGTGGGAGGATCGCCTGAACCCAGGAGGTTGAGGCTGCAGCGAGCCACAACTGCACTGCTGCAGTCCAGCCTGGACAACAGAGTGAGACCCTGTCTCAAAATAAATAAATAAATAATAGAAATACAGAAACTAACATTTCTGAATTGAAATGCAAGCAAAAATCTCACCAGGAATCCAGGAGAGACACATACTGGGAGGGGCTTTAAAAGATCAACAAGATCAGTGACTTTCAAGTTTTACAGCAAAACTCTGAAATAGAAAACAGAAAACATGTAGAAGCTGTGCTTGAAGTGGTGGTGAGACCACTAGGGCTCTGCAGAACACAGTTTAAAGCCTGATAATACAGAGTGCAATCTTTGTTCACTCAGAAAAAAGACAAGACACGCAGAGACACATGGATTCTTCCAGTAATGGAAAGAGCCTGTAAGCACATCAGATGTGGATTCTAAACCTAGATGGGCACCTACATAGCTCAATGGCGCTAAGCAAAGTATTTTCCCTTTCTGGGCCTCAGTTACCCCAACTGTCAAGGGAAGAGATTGGGCAGGATGACCTTTTTGAGTCCCTGACAGGGTTGGCATTCTGTGATCCTGAAGCTCCCTGTAAAACTAGTACTTCACATTATGAGCCTTACTACATCCTAAGCATTTCCCCAGGTATTAGCCTAGTGAGGGTCAACCCAAGAGTTTGAGACCAGCCCGGGAAACATGGCAAGACCCTGTCTCTATAAAAAATACAAAAATTAGCCGGGTGTGATGACGTGTGCCTGTAGTCCCAGCTAGTCAGGAGGCTGAGGTGGGAAGACTGCTTGAGCCCAAAAGGTGAAGGCTGCCGTGAGCTGAGATTGAACCACTGCACTCCAGCCTGGGTGACAGAACATGACTCTGTCACACACACACACACAAAAATATATATATACACACACACACACATATATATATATAAAAAATAGATTTCTTTGTTAGTTTAATAAACACAACAAGAACAATAAGAAAGTTACTGGCTTTTGAAACTGCAAGTTGTCTTGTTTTATAGCTTTTTCCCATGACCATGTTTGGCCTATGTCAGGCCTTGCCAGGATGTGCTGACACCAGGCCACTAGCTAGTATTCTAGGGGCAGAGTCGATCACTTTTGATTTTGGCAAGATTGCAGACAGATAACCAAAACAGAATGAAGGCAACAAACAAAGGAGGCACACTGGAGAGAATAACCTGGAAGGGGTCAGCTGGAGTTGATGCTGAAGCAGTTATGGTTAGAAAGCCACAGGAAGTGGCCAGGGGACTAGCTGGGAAGGTAGTCAGCAGAGCTCCTAAGCAAACAGATTCACATCCTCTCTCTTTATACCTTTGAACAGTGGATATATGAGTAATCATTACAGCACTTTCCAATTTACAGAGCACCTTCACATTTAACATCTCACTGGAATATCATGATGGTACCATGAGCTAAAACACTGAGGCACTCGCATCATGGCTATTACAGACATGAAGAAACTAAGGCTTAAAGAGGTGACATGGCCAGGCGCAGTGGCTCATGCCTGTAATCCCAGCACTTTGGGAGGCCAAGGTGGGCGGATCACCTTTGCAGTGGGTCGAGATCGTGCCATTGTACTCCAGCCGGGGTGACAGAGCGAGACTCTGTCTAAAAGAAAAAAAAAGAAGAGGTGACATGGATTGACCAAAATACCACAACTAATAAATGGCACAGCTGGAATTGAAACCCAGGTATTCTTATCCCAAATGCTCACTTTATGCCCTAAATCACACTTTCTCCCAGGTCATCACAGATGAAAAGACAGAGAGTGAAAAGAAGAGAAATTCAGAATTGAGAAGACTGCCTCACCACACCCACTCCACACTGAACATGTCTTTATCTCTGCTTAAGCAGTTAGGATTAGGCCACAGGCTCTAGGATTAAGCCCTGATATGTAGTGAATAACAAGAAAGCACAGATGGAGGACTGGAATTAGTCTTCACCCATTAATTCAATTAAGTAGGGGAGATAAGGTCTATAAACAAATTGTTACAGTTCAAGGCAGTATACATACAAGCTTACGAACTGGACAAACTCAAAGGCAATTTCTCAACCTTGGCACAACTGACATTTTAGGCCAGATAATTCTTTGTTGTGGGAGGTCTGTCCTGTGCACTGTAGAATGTGTAGCAGCATCCCTGGCCTACAATACTAGATGACAGTGGCACACTCTCCCAACAGCTGTGACAACCAAAAATGTCTCCAGATAATGCCAATGTCCTCTTTGGGGCAAAATCACTCCCAATTGAGAACCACTGCTCTAAGGGTTACAGAGGTTTACGGCATAATTGAGGCAATGCAGCTTGTGGGTGCTGGGAAGAAGTTTCATGGAGGAGGTAATATCTGAACTGCACCTTGAGAAACAGAGAAAATTTCTGTAGATGAGAATAAGAATAAAAGAAGAAATTCCAGAAAGGGAGGACAACTTAAAGGCAAGGAGATGAGAAGGCACAAGGTCTGCTGGAAATAGGAAATAAGGATAAAAATGACAGCTGGAGGCTGGTCATGGATAGCTATCCATCAACTAATATTTACAAGATATACATACATAATGAAATAGCCAACAATACACCATATCACACGTTTAACAGTATACAAGTCACCCCAGTGGCACATATTGAGCCTCTCCAATCTGAAAATCCAAAATCCAAAATGCTTCAAAATCTAAACCTTTTTGAGCACTGACATGATCCTCAAACTAAATGCTCATTGGAGCACTCGGATTTCAGATTTTCAGATTAGGGATGCTCGACTGGTAAGTATAATTCAAATATTCCAAAATTGGAAAAAATCCAAAACCTGAAACACTTCTGGTCCCAAGCATTTTGGATAAAGGATACTCAATCTATATTTACATGTGTCCCACTTTCTGAAGAATTGAATGTTGCTTGAGTTATCATGTTTACATTGCAGTTAGTGTTTGGAACATACACTCAGAGCTAATGAAGCTCAAAACCTATGCAGAGGCAGGAGAAATAACTAGGGACTAGGATTGTCAGGAGTTTCCCAAGGGAGGGGAGAATGATGGGCCCTGAAGGGATATGTTTTGAAAAGGGGAAGGGAAAAGAGACATTACAGGTGAGGACATCAGGTTTGGGAAAGAATTAAAGACAATACATTCAGGCAGGGCACCTGTAATTCCAGCACTTTGGGAGGCTAAGGCGGGAGGATCACTTGAGGTCAGAAGTTCAAGATCAGCCTGGCCAACATGGTGATACAACATGGTGAAAAATTATCACCAAAATTAATACAAATTTTGTAATAATACAAAAATTAGCTGAGCATGATGGTGCATGCCTTAATCCCAGCTCGGAATGTTGAGGCTTGAACCCAGAGGGTTGAGGTTGCAGTGAGCCAAGATCGCGCCATTGCACTCCAGCCTGGGCAGCAGAGCCAGGCTCTGTCTCAAAAAAAAAAAAAAAAAAAAAGGACAATACATTCAGGAGACACCAAGAACAATGTAGCTGGGAAAGAAGACAAGCTGCAGAAGTAGGCTGGGTCAGAACGCAGAGCACCTGAGCTGGACTTTACCACACAGACAACCCCTGAAGGTTTCTGAGGAGCATAATGACACAGAAGCTTAACTTTTTTTTTTTTAAAACTTGGTCACGTTATGCACATAGTTATCTTAGCTACACTTAAACCTGGGAAGCAGAGAAGATTATCAACGACTCAGCCTCAACCTTAAAGATCCAATTTAATTGGGCTAATGTAGGGCCTGAGTATTGTTTTTAAAGCTTCACAGGTAATTCTTACATGCAGCCAGGGCTAAGAACCACTGGTTTACAGTAATGCCCTCATTCTCCAGTAATGCCCTCATTCTCCAGTGAGAAAAGAGGCCCAGAAAATTGAAGTGATTTCTGAATTCACGCAGCCAGCTAGGTGTGGAGCTGGAACTAGCATGTGGATTCCTAGCTCAGCTCTGAAAGAGATCCCAGAGTACTGGGCTAAATTCCATACTTCAGTCTAGAAGATGCACAATTATCTGAAGACTTGGCTCTTAAGTTTCCTCAGGGTTAAAGCCTGAATTAATCTAATCATAAAACTATTGACTTAAACATCCCCTCAAGTGTCTACGGTAACGGTAACGGATGTTGGTTCTATTGCTGTCTCCTGGGGGCCCTTAGGAAAGCAAAGGATCTCAGGGGACTCCCCCAGGAAGCCAGATAAACAAGCCAAACCACCCAGCTCCATGGAACACTTTTAAAAATACAGTTCACTGAGATTTTTCACTGCATAAAGGAAAGTCTGGGTACCTCTTCGCCAGAAGAAATACTCTCAGAGACACTATCCCCCCGATCTCCATAAGCTAAGGGGTGGGAAGGATCAAAGACAGCTACTTAAGTAGCCCATATGCTCACAGATCCTCACTGTAACAGGAAGTACCCCTGCTCATCCTCAGGCCTAGATAAGAGCCATTCACGCCCCTCATAGTTTCCTGAAAGGAAAAGGGCAGCAATCCCTGCAATAGGCCCACCTTCCTGTTGTGTCACTCCTGGGTTCTGGCAGAAGGTGGTAAATGAGAGGTTTGTAGAGACTGCCAAGCTGGGAATCTGAGTCTGTCCTATATATTAATTCTATCCATCTCAGGGTACTGGTATAAATAACTGCTAGAACAAAGCAAGATCCGTCTAGAAGCCTTCTGGTTAATCCCAGACACCCATCGGCCAGCAGAAGTTTTAACACAGGAGTCATACTAAGGTAACTCTAAAAGCAGAAGCACAACCCCCTGCCTTCCACTCCTGAAGAAGGCCACTCAGGACACAAGGAAAGCTACCACCAGCAAAGCCCTTGGGCGTGCTCTTAGATGGCTCCAGGTTCCTGCCAGCTGTAAGGCGGAATCCCTGAAAACAATTTGTACTTTAAGGCGGCCTGAGTGAGGTAAAGGACAAACAAGAGCCCTAAAATGCAGTATATAATACTCATACTAGCCAAATTTATTGAGCGCTTACATTATGCCAGGTACCGTGATAAGCACTTTATCGACTCATGATTTCATTTTGCTTCCCAACATATTTAGCTAGGTACTGTAATCCACCCCATTTTACAGATGAAATTTGTTGTAATTTGCCAAAGGTCACACAGCTAGCAAGCAGCAGAGCAAGGATATGAACCTGAGCAATCTGTATCCTGACCTCTATAACCAATTTTCCCCACTTGATGCCATCTGATCATTAATCCTTCTAATGCATACTCTCAGGTTAGGTTACTGGAGCTTACCAGGATGTTACTATAAAATAATTCTGAAAATTGGCTGGGCGCAGTGGTTCACGCCTGTAACACCAGCACTTTGAGAGGCTGAGGTGGGCGGAGTTTGAGACCAGCCTGGCCAACATGGCGAAACCCCGTCTCCACTAAAAATACAAAAAATTAGCTGGGCGTGGTGGCGGTCACCTGTAGTCTCAGCTACTCAGGAGGCTGAGGCATGAGAATTGCTTGAACCTAGTGGGTGGAGGTTGCAGTGAGCTGAGACTGTGCCACTGCACTCCAGCCTGGTGACAGAGCAAGACTCTGTCTCAAAAAAAAAAAAAAAAAAAAATTCTGAACGTTGAAAAGCCCCATACAAAATTTAGGTACTGTTATTATCATTACTACTTTAATATGAGACTTGTACCTATCTGGGGGTATTGGAAATGCAATACACCCTGTGGACTAATCATCCAAAGTTATATTTTAGTGAACACCCTGGTTAAAACCATCTGAACAAAATGACTTAAAAGCAACACTTTCTCCCAGCACTTTGGGAGGTTGAGGCAGGAGTTCGAGACCAGCCTGGCCAACATGGCGAAACCCCGTCTCTACTAAAAATACAAAAAGTAGCCAGGCGTGGTGCTGCATGTCTGTAATCCCAGCTACTTGGGAGCCTGAGGCAGGCAAATCACTTGAACCCAGGAGGCGGAGGTTGCAGTGAGCCAAGATCGTGCCATTGCACACCAGCCTGGGCAACAAAAGCGAAACTCTGTCTCAAAAAAAACAAAAAAAATAAAACCAACAACAACAACAAAAAAATATATATATGTATATATATTTGTAGAAGCACCATCATGCAAAACAGTAGAAATCTCAACACATTCACACCTGGTTCTAGTTACCCAGTAGTATTACTTGTGTGCAATTAAACAGATGTGATCAAAAACTCTGTTTTAAGGTGTTTATTGTAGTGGAGTAATGTGTTTGCAGTAATAAGTCATACTTTTCCACTGAAAGGGAGGGCTTCGGAATCCCCGAGACTAGCTAAAGTTAAGTTGTTGGAAATATTCCTTAATTGAAAATTTTACCTTTGTGTTTTGTTGCTCTGTTTCCTGAAAATAACTTGGGGATGCTCCTGGTTTGTCCATCTACTGCTTTGATTCCTTGGATCCCACCCATTTTTTCGCTTTAAGAAAAAACAAATAATTGTTCCAGAAGTCTCCGTATTTTGCAGCTGCCTTTTTGTAAGAAGCACCTTCCCTGACCCCCCCCAATATATAAATATATATATATGGAAGCACTGTAAGGATAAAACTGTCATTTTAAATAACCATATTTGTTTTGAAAGTACACATTTCTGGAAAGATTACCACATGATGATTACAAATTAAAGGAAAAGCAGACATGATTTCTAACCTTTTTTGAGCAGGAGTCTCACTATGCTGCCCAGGCTGGTCTCAAACTTCTGGGCTCCAGTGATCTTCTCACCTCAGCCTGTAAGTAGCTGGGACTACAGAGACTGGCCTGATTTCTGATCTTAAATTATTACTAGAAATGGGAAGGCCAGGCATGGTGGTTCACACCTGTAATCCCAGCACTGTGGGAGGCCGAGGTGGGCAGATCACAAGGTCAAGAGATCAAGACCATCCTGGCCAACGCAGTGAAACCCCGTCTCTACTAAAAGTACAAAGATTAGCTGGGCGTGGTGGTGTGCGCCTGTAGTCCCAGCTATTTGGGAGGCTGAGGCAGAAGAATAGCTTGAGCCTGGGAAGCAGAGGTTGCAGTGAGCCAAGATCATGCCAGTGCACCTCCAGCCTGGCAACTGAGCGATACTTCATCTCAAAAAAAAAAAAAAAAAAGGAAATGGGAAGCAATTTCATGTTATCTTTATGAGCTACATATAATTTTTCTTACTCTGATTTATTGGGTTTATGATTTTCTTAGGCCATCACACTAGCGGTACCCCCAAAATGACAGCTATTGCCCTAAAACTAAAAACAGTAGCATCTTTTGAAAAAACACTGCAGGCCAGGCATGGTGGCTCACACCTGTAATCCCAGCACTTTGGGAGGCCAAGGCGGGTGGATCATGAGGTAAAGAGATTGAGACCACGGTGAAACCCCATCTCTACTAAAAATACAAAAACTTAGCCAGGCGTGGTGGCGGACACCTGTAGTCCCAGCTACTCAGGAGGCTAAGGCAGGAGAATGGCGTGAACTAGGGAGGCGGAGCTTGCAGTGAGCTGAGATTGCACCACTGCACTCCAGCCTTGGTGACAGAGCGAGAATCTATCTAAAAAAAAAACAAAAAAACAAAAAACACTGCAAGACTTACAATAGAAAAACGTAATAAGTAATAAAATTAAGTATAAAGATTGGCTATATCCAGAATTTTACTTGATCAATTGAAAACCCCAGACTGTAGACCATGGGTACTTTTAGGTAATAAGGGGATTATTGTCAAATGCTATAGCTAAAGCCTGGTGGAAACCACCATTGTACTTAGAAAATTAATCTTCATTTACTATATTAAATCTCTAGGGAAGATAAAAAGTGGCACCTTCACACAAAAAGACTCCATATAACACATTGTTTCCAAATCCAGGGAGGACATCAGCTCCCTATCAATAACATTAATTAATGTTTGCCATTGTAATTAGTGTTTATACAGAATTAAATTCAGAAGGCAAAGAAGCTGGATTCCTCCAAAGTGCACCCTATTGGGCCAACAACAATTTTTTTTTTTTTTTTTTTTTAAGACGGAGTCTCACTCTGTCACCCAAGCTGGAGTGTAATGGTGTGATCTTGGCTCACCACAACCTCTGCCTCCCAGGTTCAAGCGATTCTCCTGCCTCAGCCTCCTGAGTAGCTGGGACTACAGACGCGTGCCACCATACCCAGCTAATTTTTGTATTTTTAGTAGAGACATTTTGCCATGTTGGCCAGGCTGGTCTTGAACTCCTGACCTCCTGATCCACTTGCCTCAGCCTCCCAAAGTGCTGGAATTACAGGCATGAGCCACCACACCTGGGCAACAAATTTTTGTTTATGACTGATAAAATGTCAAATTCTGTCAGTTACTATGAGACATATCACAGAACTTTGAGTGGACTACTAGCCCTTTCACTGAAGAGATAAAATCAAAAGACATAATACTACCCACTTTTGTATAACATTTAAAACATCCTTCATATATCAGTTAATTTCACATGAATGAGAGAACAATTAATTGTAGGTAAATATTATACATTAGTTTTATAGAATTAGCACTGTGATTTTTAAAAATTCATTTACCAAAGAAAGCTCTGAAACCTGGTAAACATCCATAATCAAGCTAGCTAAGTTTTTGTGTGCTATTTTCAAGCGCTATTAAAAAAGAAATGTGGGGGGGGGGGGATCTTTTAGAAGAAACAATTTGACATCCAGTTCTGCAGTAAACCCAAAATGTTATCAATCTTTGTACTTGAAAGTACTTTTTGATGCACCCCTTCCTTTCACCATTCCTATCCAGGCTTGCCTGTTTTCTTCCAGAATCTCCCATTTGGCCTTTTTTTCTTTCCTTCTGTCTTCAATTCTTACCTGGATTTGCTCATTCATTCATCATTTACTAAGTGCCTATTATCAGCCAAGCACAGAGCTAGACCCTGGTCCCTGCTCCTAGGAAGCTCACATGATACTAACTAAAGCTGTTATCTGCCCATCTCAATCACCATCACCAGCCTGCAAGCTTTAGCAAAGGCTTTGCATTTCCAGAAGCTAGCAGCATCTGGCACATAGCAGACACTCTAAAAATGTTTGTTGGATGACACCAGATTACTTTAGCAAGGTCTTTTTTTAATCCATAAATATTTTACTATATATCTTCAAAAAAGATTCTTATTTTTCTTTCATTTTTAAAACACAAAAGCTTTATGTGCACAATACAAAAATAATACAGAAAGGTAAAAAAGTAAATTCCCCAAGTCTCTAAATCCCACTCCCAGAAGTGAGGACCATTAGAGCTTGGTATGTATCTTTCCAGAACTCTCCCATGTCAGTATACCCTCACATCTGACACACATGCACTTTTTTGGAACAAGTTATTTGACAGTTTCTGATTCTAGCTTCTCAACCTTCTAATCAAGTGGTTCTCAAAGTGTGATCCTTAGACTAGCAGCATCAGCATCATCTGGGAACTTGTTAGAACTGCAAATTCTCGGGTTCCACTCCAGAGCTAATGAATCAGAAACTCTGAAGGTCAAGCCCAGGAATATGGGTTTTTTTTTGTTTTTTTTTTTTTTGTTTTTTTTTTTTGAGACGGAGTCTTGCTCTGTCGCCCAGGCTGGAGTGCAGTGGCCGGATCTCAGCTCACTGCAAGCTCCGCCTCCCGGGTTCCCGCCATTCTCCTGCCTCAGGCTCCCGAGTAGCCGGGACTACAGGCGCCCGCCACCTCGCCCGGCTAGTTTTTTTTTGTATTTTTTAGTAGAGACGGGGTTTCACCATGTTAGCCAGGATGGTCTCGATCTCCTGACCTCGTGATCCACCTGTCTTGGCCTCCCAAAGTGCTGGGATTACAGGCTTGAGCCACCGCGCCCGGCCGAATATGGGTTTTAATAAGCTCTCCAGGTGATGCTGGTGCACATTAAAGGCTGAGAACCACTGCTCTAAGCCAGTCAAGCCAATTTTTTTACTGTCCGTTAAACATGGTAGGCACTGCTATCTGGTCTGTTTTATCAGCCCCTGATTCAAAATGTTTTGCTGTCCTTTTGATTAATGCTGACCCTATCCACCTGTCAAAGCCCAGAAAGTCAAAACCCGAAGTGCTCTCACCACCACATCTCATACTGATCCTTCTTGCCCCGCTTTCCCCAGCTCCCATGATATAACTAGTCCCTCTACCATACAATTTAACAATTACATATATGCTGACTTCAACATTAGAGAACAGTGCTTTACTCTTCCCCAACAGACCATAACTTCCTTGAAGACATGGATCATGTTTCTGTATGTCTTCTCCTACCCCTGTTCTAAGCACATAAATGGAATCTTAATAGAGTTGCTTTTTTTTTTTTTTTTTTTTGAGACAGAGTCTGGCTCTGTTGTTGGCATGAGCTGGAGTGCAGTGGCGGATCTCAGCTCACTGCAAGCTCAGCCTCCCAGCTTCGCCATTCTCCTGCCTCCCAGCCTCCGGTGGCTGGGACTACAGATCACACCACCTGCAGCCGGCCTAGTTTTTTGTATTTTAGTAGAGGCGGGGTTTCACCGTATTAGCCAGGATGGTCACGTCTGACCTCGTGATCAGCCCGTCTGCGGCCTCCCAAAAGTGCTGGGATTACAGGCTTGGGCAGTGCCGGCCTGGTTAATGTCTTTAGGATGAATTCACTGAGAAAAATACTGATAAACCTTTAGTGGCTAAAAAGTCTGGAATTTCAAGTCGTAGCCCCAGTTCTGTGACCGTGGACAAGTTCAATTCTCAGGATGATGCCCCCCGCCACCTTTCTTTCTTAACAGCGGCTTGAAAATAGCACACAAAAACTTAGTTAGGTTGATTATGGATATTTACCAGGTTTCAGGGCTTTCTTTGGTAAATTAATTTTTTTAAATCACAGTGCTAAGTGAGAAGGTCACTTAATGGGCCGGGCGCGGTGGCTCAAGCCTGTAATCCCTGCACTTTGAGAGGCGAGGCGAAAGGCGGATCGAGGAGTCAGGAGGTCGAGACCATCCTGGCTAACATGGTGACCCGTCTCTACTAAAAATACAAAAACTAGCGGGCCTTGGCAGTGGTGGGGCCTGTAGTCGGCTACTCGGGAGGCTGAGGCAGAAGAGGGCCCGCTTGAACCCGGGGAGGGCTTGCAGTGAGCGAGATCTGTGCCACTGCACTCGGCCTGGAAGCTGACAGAAGACTCTGTCTCAAAAAAAAAAAAAAAAAAAAAAAGGCAGGCTGGCGGTGGCTCAAGCCACAAATCCCAGCACTTTGGGAGGCGAGGCGGGTGAAATCACGAGGTCAGGAGATGAGACTATCCTGGCTAACATGGTGAAACCCGTCTCTACTAGAAAATACAAAACTGTGAGCGTGGTGGCGCCTGTAGTCTCAGTACTTGGGAGGCTGGCGGAGAATGGCGTGAGCCGGGAGAAGTGAGGCTTTGATGAGCGAGATCAGGCCACTCCAGCCTGGGAGCACAGCGAGACTCACGTCTCAAAAAAAAAAAAAAAAAGAAAGGTCCCTTGAGCTCAATGCTCCTTTTCAGCCTGAATAACATACAATTTTATGAAACACCCCATGTAGGAATATCTTATTCCATTATAGTCTAATATTGCTTTGTTTGTAACATTAATATGAGAATGTTTAGACTTGATTTTAGTACAGTTAGATACAATGTTTCCCAATTAGGTAGTAGCTCTCTCAACAAGACCCTGTTTGATTCAACTGCGAATCTTCCACCATATCAGGCGCCACACATCCATGCCTTACTCATAGTTAATATATTTATAGAAAATTATTTGGAAAAACTTTTAGAAGCTTCATTTAAATAGAGAATCTATGCACATATCTGCTGCCTCCCAAAGGACTCTTTTGAATATTTGTTATTATAAATTCCATGTAATGATATACAGTAAAAATTGTGATTACTTTGATACAACCAGGGGCAATCAGCCACAGAAGGTAAAAGAATGTAAAAATGGATCTCTCTTTAAGCAAATTCAAAATATATAAGAATTATGATTTTAAAATAGAAAAAAAAAAATGGATCTCTCAAGCATTTAGGGACAGACTAAAGGAGTATAAGCCTCAGGCTATCCTACTGCAACATGCAAATGAAAACTGACCTGTACATCGAAACAGCATATACCAACTCCACTGTTGAGGATAAACAGGCATTTTTCCCTGCTCAAAAGTAACAATTTAGAATAAAACAAAAGCAGCCGGGCTCGGTGGCTCATGCCTCTAATCCCACCACTTTGGGAGGCGGAGGCAGGTGGATCACCTGAGGTCAGGAATTCCAAGACCAGCTTGGTCAACATGGTGAAAATCCATCTCTATTAAAAATGCAAAAATAGCTAGGCATGGTGGTGACCTGTAATAATTCCAGCACCCAGGAGAGAACTGAGGCAGGAAAGTGCTTGAACCTGGGAGGGAGGAGTTTACAGTGAGGAGGCCAAGATGCGCCGTGCATAAGCCTAGGCAACAAGAGCAAACTCTGTCTCAAAAAAAAAAATAATAATAATAATAATAACAACAAAACAAAAGCAGCTTCGGCGGGTCTGGTGGCTCCGCGCCTGTAATCCCAGCACTATGGGAGGCGAGGTGGGTGAATCAAGGTCAGGAGTCGGCTTACCATCCTGGCTAACACAGGTAGAACCCGTCTCTACTAAAAAAACACAAAAAATTAGCGAGTGGTGGCCGGGCGCCCGTAGTCCCTGTGGCTGCAGCGGGAGGCTGAGGCAGGAGGAATAGAAGTGAACCTGGGGCTGGAATTTGCAGGTAGGCGAGGGTCGGCCCTGCCAGCCTGGGTGACAGGCGAGACTCCGTCTCAACAGAGCACAAACAAACAAGAGAAAAACCAAAAGCAGCTCAGCTACTTGAGTGCACGTTGGTAGCATAAACAGGCTTTTTTTTTTTTTTTTTTTTTTTGAGGGCAGACCTCCTCTGCAGCCCAGGCTGAATGCATGTGATCTCCCTCACGATTCACGCCATTCCTCAACCTCAGGCCTTTAGGACTGCAGAGTGCCCTGCCATGCCCGGCTAATTCCCTACTGTATTTTAGTAGAGGCGAGGTTCACAATGTCAGGATGGTGCCAAGTCCCTCACAGCCCCTCATGTCACTCCTTTCGGCCTCCCAGTGCACTAGGATGAGCGTGAACCACCGCGCCCTTTCCAGAAACAGGCTTTTTGATGCAAGGCTCTTATCTGCAAGTTTTCAAAAACGACAGGGTGGATGGAGGCCTTTGAGTGGTAAATGGTGATGACAAGTTGAATCTAAAGGAAGGGACAAGCAAAGAGAAACTGAAGGGCAGGAAGGAGGAACAGAAGGGCAGAACACCACCCTTTGAGTAATGAAAAGGGGCAGTGGAAATTCACTGAGTCCTTACCAAGGATCTACTGTGAGCCAGGCATCTGGAGCTGCAAAGATGGACCATGCCCTCAAGGGGCTAGAAGTCCGCAGGGTAAGACTGAGGCTAAGACCCTGTTTTGTGAAAGTGTAATTCTAACTGGGAAAATCAAGCAGGGAAGGCTTCACAGAGAAGGTGGTGATTTAGTTGAGCCTTTGAAATGTGGAGGAGGATTTGCTAAGGGAGAAAAACGACAGTTTGAGCTAGTTATTTTGGGGGAAGAAACATTCACATATTTTTATAGCTGTTCATTTGGAACTTTAAATCATGGGAGACTTCTTAAATTCAGCACCACTCTATCAATGTTCTCTTTCTCTTCTTACTTTATCTTAAATACTGAAATATTCAAGCCTAACCTTAGGGCAGAACCAGAAAGCCCCGGAATGAGGTGAGTGCTAGCCAAATCTGCTCTGTCACCTCCAAATCCAGCCTGCCCAGCTACCCCAGTCAGCCCAGTCCTGCTGTCTGGGCAGCCGAGAAAGGACGGCTAATAATATCCCCTGAGGGCCAGGGTAAGGGAGGGGGGCGCGGGGCGGGGGGGGGGGGGGGGGGGGGGGGGGCTGGGGGCCCGGGGGGGGGGGGCACTCTTGTTCTGTCAGTAAGCCACCAAAGGAGAGCTTCCCTGCCTCCTAAACCATGGGGCTCCTACCTGTGATAGGGAGGCCAGCTCTGCAGGAAAAAAAAAAAAAAAAAAAAAAAAGGGCTTCATGACAAGGAAGGGGGCAGCATTTGGATTGGGACATGCAGAGGTGGTTATGCGAGGTTATCTTAATAAAATGCTTAGCAAGATCTCTGGCACACAGCAAGCGTTGGAAGAACGTTAGCTCTTATATTAATAACACTATTACTATTACAATAACACCTCAATTGTACTCCGACAACAAGAAAATCTTCTTTGTGCAGCCTACTTTTATGACGTTCGAGAGTAACTTCAGAGATGACAAGTGATTTCAAAATTTTTTCAAAGGTACGAGATCAAATTCCAACCGCACTGGCCTGAGAGCCCGAGACCCTGAGTTGAGAGCTGACCCTGCCACTTGTCAGCTGCGTGACCTTAGGCATGGCACTTCACCTTTCCGTGCCTCAGTTTCCTCGGGTGTTAAGTGGGGCTAAGAAGCCTCTCCCCGGTATGGCAGTAGTAGGGTCCCGTTAGAGGATGCCCTCTGCTGCTTTGGGGCCGGACGGGTGCAACGGCTGCTCACGGTCCCTCTTCCAAGCATCTGGGCTCTTGGAGCGGGCGAGGTAGATGGATGAACAACCCCAAGGCCCACCGAGCTCTGCTGCCTGCAGAGCCGGAGCGAGAGAAGGGTTCGCGCCTGCGGGGGGCGTCCCTGTGACCTAGGGCGTTGAGCCCGGAGAGAAGCTCTCTTGCTGCCCGCACGCTGTCGCCGGCGGGCTGGGCTCGGGGAGCCGCCGAAGAAAGCCGGGCTGACCTGGGTCCGGCGGGCGGGGCGGGGCAGAGGGCCCCGGGGGTAAGGGGGAGGCAGGCAGCACGGGCCCCCAGGGCCTCGCTGTGCCACGGAGATGATACCGGGAAGGAGCAGGGCAAAGGAACG
Source organism: Papio anubis (assembly GCF_008728515.1). NCBI lineage: Eukaryota > Metazoa > Chordata > Mammalia > Primates > Cercopithecidae > Papio > Papio anubis. The sequence goes on from NC_044991.1 coordinate 63,934,945, forward strand.
ACGCCCCCGCATGCGGCGCCGCGCGCCCCCCGCGGGCCGGGCGGAGGCGCTCACTCACCTGAGGCGCGGGCACCCGCCGTGAGTGCAGCAGCAGCGGCGGCGGCGGCGGCGGCGGCGGCGGCGGCGGCGGCGAGGGGGCGGGGGAGGTGCTCCGGACGCGCAGGCGCGCCGAGGACGCCAGGGCCGCTCATGCGTGCTGTGCCCGTCCACCTCGGGAACTACCGAGAAGATGGTGGCTGAGCCGGGAGAGGCCGGCGGCGCCATCTTTGATGTAGTTTTTCTTGCTGCGGAGTTTCCTCAGGGTAGAATCTCAGATTTTGGAGGCGCTGGGCGGGAGGGCCGTTGACCGCTGCATCTGGAGCGCTTCCCTCCGTTCTCTGAGTCGCATCCTTATGAAATCCCTAAAAGCTCTTGCAGGGTATGGCATTCTCCTTTTAAGGTGCCCTAGAGCCATACCCAAGGTCACAGGGCGCCTAGCACAGTGCTGGGCACGTGGAAAGAACTTAGTAAATTTTTGGTGAATGAACATAGTAATTTAAGAACTAGAGTCCAAGACTCTGGGCTCCGAATTATCAGTCCTCCATTGTATCACCCCTATTACAACTGTCAGCCAAATCATCTACTTTCTTGAATACAACATTAGAGATGGAATTTTTTTTTCCCGGAATGATTGCAGATATTAAACTTAATGACCCAACAATTTAAACAACACCAAAATGTATAGGACACACTCTCTTCCTCTATTATCTATTATTTCTTTCGCATTAAGTACTACTGACTAAAAGTTGTTTTTGTTTTTTGTTTTTGTTTTTTTTTGAGACGGAGTCTCGCTCTGTCACCAGGCTGGAGTGCACTAGCGCGATCTCGGCTCACTGCAACCTCTGCCTCCTGGGTTCAAGCGATTCTCCTGCCTCAGCCTCTCGAGTAGCTGGGACCACAGGCGTGTGCCACCAGGCCTGGCTAATTTTTCTATTATTAGTAGAGACAGATTTTCACCGTGTTGGCCAGGATGGTCTCCATCTCTTGACCTAGTGATCTGCCCGCCTCGGCTTCCCAAAGTGCTGGGATTACAGGTGTAAGCCACTGCGCCCAGCCCCTCCCCACTCTCCCCGCCCCTTTTTTTTTTAAACCAGAGCCAGTGGCAGCATCTCGGTTCACTGCAACTCTGCCTCCCGGATTCAACCGATTCTCCTGCCTCAGCCTCCCAAGTAGCTGGGACTACAGGCGCAGGCCACCATGTCCGGGTAATGTTTGTATTTTTTTTTTTTTTTTATAGTAGAGATGGGGTTTCACCATGTTGTCCAAGCTGGTCTCAAACTGCTGACCTCAAGTGATCTGCCCTCTTCAGCCTCCCAAAGTGCTGGGATTACAGGCTTGAGCCACCGTGCCCGAAGTATATTCTTTTAATTAAGGCAAACTGAACAAATAAATATTACCGAACATCTCAGAGGGCAACAATAATATTGTTATTCATCAAGCACAATTCCTGAACCAAATTTAGTTGGAGGGAAAACTAACATTAATTGATCACAGCCATTTATTATATGGTTTATGTTTGTTAACATTTACTGAATTCAAATTAGTTCTAGTTTACCATCCACTATGTATCCATATGTCCTTGGTTAGATGATTAAGTCTCTCCATGCCTCTCCATGCCCCAGTTCCTCATCTATAGTCACACACCCAGAAATAGAAGTTACAAGGTTGTGGCAAAGACTGAATGATAATGTGCATGTAAAATGCTTAGAGTTCAGTAAGTATTATTTTTCTTTATTCTCTCCTGTTTTGCTGTTGTTGAAGATACAAAACATACTTCTTGAGTTTGAACAAATCCTCATAAGCAAAAAATGCAATACAATGTAATAAATAAAATGAGGGAGGGTATAATCATCTTTAGAGAGATAATCTATCCCCATTTTACAGATGAGGAGATTGAGGATAAAATGAAAATTCACAGCCAGGCGCGGTGGCTCACACTTGCAATTCCAGCAGGCCGAAGTGGGTGGATCACGAGGTCAGGAGCTCGAGACCATCCTGGCTAACAAGGTGAAACCCTATGTCTACTAAAAATACAAAAATTAGCCAGGCATGGTGGCAAGCACCTTTAGTCCCAGCTACTCGGGAGGCTGAGGCAGGAGAATGGCATGAACCCGGGAAGCGGAGCTTGCAGTGAGCTGAGATTGTGCCACTGCACTCCAGCCTGGGCAACAGAGCAAGACTCCGTCTCAAAAAAAAAAAAGAAAAAAGAAAATTCACTCCAACTCTCTCCATTATACTACTTTGTTTATGAAACAATAGGCAATTAAGAGCATTTCTCTGATTCTTGAGATACAGATAAATAGAGATAGATATAGATGAGGGTCTCACCATGTTGCCCAGGCTGGTCTAGAACTCTTTGACTCAAGCAATCCTCAAGCAAGCTTAGGCCTCCCAAAGTTCTGGGATTACAGGCATGAGCCATTGTGTCCTGCCCTCCTCTGATTCTTTTTTTTTTTTTTTTTTGAGACGGAGTCTCGCTCTGTCACCCAGGCTGGAGTGCAGTGGCCGGATCTCAGCTCACTGCAAGCTCCGCCTCCTGGGTTCACGCCATTCTCCGGCCTCAGCCTCCCGAGTAGCTGGGACTACAGGCGCCCGCCACCTCGCCCGGCTAGTTTTTTGTATTTCTTAATAGAGACGGGGTTTCACCGTGTTACCAGGATGGTCTCGATCTCCTGACCTCATGATCCGCCCATCTCGGCCTCCCAAAGTGCTGGGATTACAGGCTTGAGCCACCGCGCCCGGCCTCCTCTGATTCTTAAATGTTGGATTTCCATGAGACCATCCAAACTTTCCCTTCTTGCTCTACTGTGGACTATATCATTCATTCTCAAGTCATCAATAACTAGACATCAACAACTCTCAAATGTTATTTCCAGTACAGATTTCTCCACCCAGTTCTCCACCTGTGTTATTTGACAGACCAGTTGATTTCTCCATTTGGTATCCCGAATAGAACTAGTTTTCCCATCTCTAACTGCTCCATCATCTATCCACTGTTCAAGCTTCACTTTCTGCAGCATACTGATACCACTAAACTTTTATATTATTTAATCCTTATAGCATCCTTGTGATACAGGTTCTATAATTCTCTCAACCTTCGAGATAAGAGATTAAATAAATTTCTCAGTTACAGTTAATAAATGGCAGAAGGGCCGGGCGCAGTGGCTCACGCCTGTGATCCCAGCACTTTGGGAGGCTGAGGTGGGTGGATCACGAGGTCAGGAGTTCCAGACCGGCCTGGCCAACATGGTGAAAACCCTGTCTCTACTAAAATGCAAAATTTAGCTGGACGTGGTGGTGTATGCCTGTAATCCCAGCTACTGGGGAGGCTGAGGCAGGAAAATGGCTTGAACCCAGGAGGTGGAGGTTGCAGTGAGCCAATTGTGCCACTGCACTCCAGCCTGGGTGACAGAACAAGACTCCATCTCATAAATAAATGGCAGAGTTAGGTGCTTTTTTTTTTTTTTTTTTTTTTTGAGACAGAGTCTTGCTCTGTTGCCCAGGTTGGAGTGCAATGGCGCGATCTCAGCTCACTGCAACCTCCGCCTCCCGGGTTCAAGCGATTCTCCCACCTCAGCCTCCCGAGTAGCTGGGATTACAGACGCCCACCACCACGTCCAGCTAATTTTTTTTTTTTTTGTATTTTTAGCAGAGACGGGGTTTCACCATGTTGGCCAGGCTGGTCTGGAACTCCTAACCTCGTGAGCCCGCCTCAGCTTCCCAAAGTGCTGGGATTACAGGCGTGAGCCACCGCGCCCGGCCGAGTTAGGGTTTTTTTTTGAAGCAGAGTCTTGCTCTGTGGCCCAGACTAGAGTGCAGTGGCACAATCTTGGCTCACTACAACCTTCGCCCCCTCCCGGGTTCAAGCGATTCTCCCACCTCAGCCTCCTAAGTAGCTGGGATTACAGGCACCTGCCATCATGCTAGGCTAATTTTTGTATTTTTGAGGAGATGGGGTTTCACCATGTTGCCCAGGCTGGTCTTGAACTCCTGACCTCAGGTGATCCACCTGCCTCAGCCTCCCAAAGTGCTGGGATTACAGGTGTGAGCCACCATACCCGGCTAGAGTAAGGTTTTTAATACCTAGGTTCCATGTCTATGTTCCAGACACTGTGGGCAACAGAAGCAGTCTCACCCCACTCGTCCACTGCAAACACCCAGCACAAGCTGTCATTTCTGTCCTTGACGCCTGCAATAACCTAACTGGTCTCTCACACCCACACCTTGCTTGCTTCTGTCTTTTCCCCACACCGCAACTAGAGTAATCTTTTTTTTTTTTTTTTTTTGAGATGGCGTTTCACTCTTGTGGCCCAGGCTGGTGTGCAGTGGCACGATCTCCGGTCTTCCTGTTTCAAGCGAGTCTCCTGCCTCAGCCTCTTGAGTAGCTGGGACTACAGGCACGCGACACCACGTCCAGCTAATTTTTTGTATTTTTAGTAGAGACGGGGTTTCACCATGTTGGCCAGGATGGTCTTGATCTCTTGACCTCGTGATCCACCCACCTCGGCCTACCAAAGTGCTGGGATTACAGGTGTGAGCCACTGCGCTCGGCCGAGTAATCTTTTAAAAATAAAGTTCTGTCCTCTTGCCCTTTCTTGAAACCTTCTAATAACTTTCAATTATACTTGTTTCAGGCCAGTCTTCTGCTGGTGCCCAGCACTCCTGCTTTATTCTTTTTTTTTTTTTTTTTTTTTTTTTTTTGAGACGGAGTCTCGCTCTGTAGCCCAGGCTGGAGTGCAGTGGTGGGATCTCGGCTCACTGCAAGCTCCGCCTCCCGGGTTCACGCCATTTTCCTGCCTCAGCCTCCCCAGTAGCTGGGACTACAGGCGCCCGCCACCACACCCAGCTAATTTTTCTTTTTATTTTTTAGTAGAGACGGGGTTTCACCGTGTTAGTCAGGATGACCTCGATCTCCTGACCTTGTGATCTGCCCGCCTCAGCCTCCCAAAGTGCTGGGATTACAGGCGTGAGCCACCGCGCCCGGCCTTTTTTTTTTTTTTTTTTTAAGTATCCTAGCATGCTCCACTCTGCTCCTCAAGCCTTTGAAAATTGCATCTCCTTTTGCCTGAAATGTCCCATTTAACTCCTTCATCTTTCTCAAGTCAACTGAAATATCTCTTCTGCAGTGTTTTCTCTTGGTCCTTGTGTCGTCAGGAAACTGAGCATCTTGAGAAAGAACCCATGTGTTTTTGCTCTTTGCTTGCCCCTCCAATCCTAGAACTGTGTGTGGCATATGGCAGGTCCTCAGTAAATATATAAAGGAATAAAGAACAAATGTAGGTCAAAGCAAGGAGATGTCATCTCTTATTAACTGGCACTTGCGCCAAGGTTTAAGACTTAAGATTAAGACTGGGTGTTTAACTGAAATGGGATTTGTCCCTTTAGTGGGATCAGAGAATAAGAAACATTTTATTTTGGCTGAGTACAGTGGCTCACACTTGTAATCTCAGCATTTTGGGAGGCTGAGGTGGGTGGATATCTTGAGTCCAGTTTGAGACCAGCCTGGGCAACATGGAGAAACCCCATTCCAACGACAATACAACAGTTAGGTCAGGGCCAGGCGTGGTGGCTCACGTGCTGTAATCCCAGCACTTTGGGAGGCCGAGGCGGGCAGATCACGAAGTCAGGAGATCGAGACCATCCTGGCTAAAACGGTGAAACCCTGTCTCTACTAAAAATACAAAAAAAATTATCCAGGCATGGTGGCGGGCGCCTGTAGTCCCAGCTACTTGGGAGGCTGAGGCAGGAGACTGGCGTGAACCCGGGAGGCGGAGCTTGCAGTGAGCCGAGATCGCGCCACTGCACTCCAGCCTGGGTGACAGAGCAAGACTCCGTCTAAAAAAAGGTTAGGTCAGGTGCAGTGGCTCATACCTGTAATCCCAGCACTTTGGGAGGCTAAGACGGGTGGCTCACCTAAGGTCAGAAGTTCAAGACCAGCCTGGACAACATGGTGAAACCCCATCTCTACTAAATATGCAAAAATTAGCTGGGTGTGGTGGTGCGTGTGTGTAATCCCATGCACTCAGGAGGCTGAGGCAGGAGAATCACTTAAAGCCAGGAGGCAGATGTTGGAGTGAGCCGAGATGGCACTGCTGCACTCCAGCCTGGGCAACAGAGGGAGACTCCTCTCAGACAAAACAAAAATTAGTCAGATGTGGTGGTGCACACCTGTAGTCCCAGCTGTTTGGAAGGCTGAGGTGGAAGAATTGATTGAGCTCAGGAGGTTGAGGGTCCAGTGAGCCATAAGCGTGCCATGGCACCTACTGCCTGGATTTATTTATTTATTTAGTTAGTTAGTTAGTTAGTTAGCTTTTGAGCCAGGGTCTTGCTGTTGTCCAGGCTGGAGTGCAGTGGCACAATCATAGCTCGCTGCAGCCTTGAACTCCTGAGCTCAAGGGATCTTCCTGCCCCAGCCTCCTGAGTAGCTGGGACTACAGGCATGAGCACTATAGGCACACACCATCAAGCCTGGCTAATTTTTAAAATTTTTGAAGGGATGGGGGTCTCACCATCTTGCCTAGGCTGATCTCGAACTCCTAGTTTCAAGTGATCTCTACTTCAGCTTCTCAAAATGCTGGATTACAGGTGTGAGCCACCATGCCTGGCCAGAATAAGAAACATAAGTAATAAATTAGATGGTGGGTTTTTGTGTGTGTGTGTGGCTTTTTAATTTAATTTATTTAATTAATTTATTGTTTTGAGATGGAGTCTCACTCTGTTGCCGAGGCTGGAGTGCCGTGGCGTGATCTTGGCTCACTGCAAGCTCTGCCTCCTGAGTTGACACCGTTCTCCTGCCTTAGCCTCCCACGTAGCTGGGACTACAGGCACCTGCCACCATGCCTGGATAATTTTTTGTGTTTTTAGTAGAGATGGGGTTTTACCATGTCAGCCAGGATGGTCTTGATCTCCTGACTTCATGATCCACCCGCCTTGGCCTCCCAACGTGCTGGGATTACAGGTGTGGGCCACCGCGCCCGGCCCTTTTTTATTTTTATTTTTATTTATTTTTAATTTTTTAAATTTTGAGATAGGGTCTCACTTTGTTGCCCAGGCTGGAATGCAGTACTACGATCATGTCTTGCTGCAGCCTTGGCCTTCCAGGCTCAATTGATCCTCTCACTTCAGCCTCCCAAGTAGCTGGAAATACAGGTATGCACCACCACTCTCAGCCAATTTTTGTATTTTTTGTAGACTGAGTTTCGGCATGCTGCTCATGGCTGGCCTCAAACTCCTGGGCTCAAGCGACCACTCACCTCAGCCTCCCAAAGTGCCTGGCCTAGTTGGTGTTCTACTGGTAACTAATGCAGAGGTATAGCTCAACACTACTGTTCACTTCAGCATCTTGGCAAAGAATCCTATTTTCTGTTAAACCCTCCTACTCTTTTTTGTTTGTTTGTTTTGTTTTTTGAGACAGAGTCTTGCCTTTTCGCCCAGGATAAAGCACTGCCCATGAGTGCAGTGGCACAAGCTCTGCCTCCTGGGTTCAAGTGATTCTCCTGCCTCAGCCTCCCAAGTAGCTGGGATTACAGGTATGTGCCACCATATCTGGCTATTTTTTTTGTATTTTTTGTAGATATGGGAATTCAGCATGTTGGCCAGGGTGGTCTCGGACTCCTGACCTCAAGTGATCCACCTGCCTCGGCCTCCCAAAGTGCTGGGATTACAGGTGTGAGCCACCATGCCCAGCCCTCCCTTTTTTTTTGAGATAGAGTCTCACTCTGTCGCCCAGGTGGGAGTGCAATGGCATGATCTCAGCTCACTGCAACCTCCACCTCCCAAGTTCAAGCAATTCTGCCTCAGCCTCCCAAGTAGCTGGGATTACAGGTGTGCACCAACACAGCCGGCTAATTTTTTTTTTTGAGACGGAGTCTCGCTCTGTCGCCCAGGCTGGAGTGCAGTGGCACAATCTCGGCTCACTGCAAGCTCCGCCCCCCAGGTTCATGCCATTCTCCTGCCTCAGCCTCCCGAGTAGCTGAGACTACAGGCGCCTGCCACCACGCCCGGCTAATTTTTTTTTTGTATTTTTAGTAGAGATGGGGTTTCACCGTGTTAGCCAGGATGGTCTCGATCTCCTGACCTCATGATCTGCCCATCTCGGCCTCCCAAAGTAATTCTTGTATTTTTAATAGAGACGGTGTTTCACTATGTTGGGCAGTCTGGTCTTGAACTCCTGACCTCGTGATCTGCCCACCTTGGCCTCCCAAAGTGCTGGGGTTACAGGTGTGAACCACTGGGCCCTGCCCTCCCTTTTTTTTGAGATGGAGTCTCGCTCTTTTGCCCAGGCTGGAGTGCAGTGGTGTGATCTTGGCTCACTGCAACCTCCGCCTCCCGGGTTCAATCAATTCTCCTGCCTCAGCCCCCTGAGTAGCTGGAACTACTTACTGGTGCATGCCACCATGCCCAGCTAATTTTTTTTTTTTTTTTTTAGTAGAGACAGAGTTTCACTATGTTGCCCAGGCTGGTCGTGAACTCCTGAGCTCAGGCAATCTGCCCGCCTAGGCCTCCCAAAGTGCTGGGATTATAGGCATGAGCCACCGTGCCCAGTACTCCCTTTTTGTTTATACACTCAAAACACAGACAAAGACAAGGGAAAGCTTTTAATTATGTGCAAGTTTACAATACAGATTATAAACAAATAGAACAATGAATAGTAGTACTTAGTCTTTCTTGTCATGAATCTAGGATTTAGGAGGTCAACTCAATATTAAAAACAGAAGCACACTACAGACAACAGGATATAGAGAATGAGTGGTATTTCCTTCAAATTGAACATCTTGTGAAGTGACATATGTATCCCAATGATGCAAACAATGCTCAAAACTTTTCCTTTTTTTTTTAACAATTTTTAATTTTTTTTTAAGACACTGTCTCACTCTGTTGCTCAGGCTGGAGTGCACTGGCGCAATCAGAGCTCACTGCAGCCTCAACCTCCTGGGCTCAAGCAATCCTCCCACTTCAGCTTTCTGAGTAGCTGGCACTACAGGCGCATGCCACCACACCCAGCTAACTTCTTGTATTTTTTGTAGACAGGGTTTCACCTTATTTCTCAGGCTGGTCTTGAACCTCTGGGCTCTAGCAATCCACCCGCCTCAGTCTCCCAAAGTGCTAGGATTACAGGCGTGAGCCACTATGCCCAGCCTCAAAACTCTTCTACCTAAAATCACCTTCAGAGCCATGCTAGAAAATTAGTATCATTCCTTTACAACCAGAATCCAAGATGGCCACTAAAATGTTTCCTTAGACTTGGTCCTAAATGATTTTTGGATTGTTTCAAAACCTGAAAAACATCTTCATAGGATAAAGATAAAAGAATGGGCCACTGGATCTGAAGAGCCTTTCAAAAAAGAAGTTTGAACTTTCAAGAATTTTGTACATTCCTGGGAAAAACGTCTATACAATATTCATTTGACGTACAAATTGCATCACTTTTTGAAAAAAGTCAAAGTGCTCTATAGTCAGTCCAGCCAGTTATCTTGAAAGGCAACAGAGCAGAAATCACGCAGTCTCCACGTGCTGGGGCACTCTTCCCATTCTTCTCCTCTTGGGCAACTTGTGGCAGGAAAGCTCATAAGGTCACTGACAAGATCCAGATCCACGTGTGGCAGGTGGGTTCTGCAGCTGAAGCTTCAACAGTTTTCGAGCTGGTGAGGGATCTAATTGTTGCAAGCTTCTCTTCCCTGCAGAGAAAAGAGGCCAAAAAAATAAATTTCAATTGAAATAACATAACATTTATTGAAAACTTAATGTAGGCCGGGCGCGGTGGCTCAAGCCTGTAATCCCAGCACTTTGGGAGGCCGAGACGGGCGGATCACGAGGTCAGGAGATCGAGACCATCCTGGCTAACACAGTGAAACCCCGTCTCTACTAAAAATATAAAAAAAATAGACGGGCGTAGTGGCGGCGCCTGTGGTCCCAGCTACTCGGGAGGCTGAGGCAGGAGAATGGCGTAAACCCGGGAGGCGGAGCTTGCAGTGAGCCGAGATCGCGCCACTGCACTCCAGCCTGGGGGCGACAGAGCCAGACTCCGCCTCAAAAAAAAAAAAAAAAAAAGAAAACTTAATGTATGGACATTGTGCCAGACATGGAAGGGCATTACAAAGACAAATAAGAGAGTCTCTGGCCTCAAGGAGATGACAATTTGGTAAGAATTGTCATCTTACCACAGCTGGGCAAGGTGGCTCACGCCTGTAATCCCAGCACTTTGGGAAACCAAGGCGGGAGGACTGTTTGAAGTTTGAGACTAGCCTGGGCAACACAGTAAGACCTTGTCTCTACAAAAAAAAAAAAAAAAAAAAATTAGCCTAGCATGGTCCTAGCATGATCCTCCAGCTACGTGGGAGGCAAGAGAATCAGCTGGGAGCCCAGAAAGTTGAGGCTGTAATGAGTCATGACTGCACTCCTGTATTCCAGCCTGGGCGACAGAGCAAGACCCTATCTTAAAAAAAAAAAAAAAAAAAAAAAAAAAGGGTGGTTCATGTCTGTAATCCCAACACTTTGGAAAGCCAAAGTGGGTGGATCACTTGCGGCCAGAAGTTCAAGATCAGCCTGACCAATGTGGTGAAAACCTATCTCTACTAAAAATACAAAAATTAGCCAGGTATGGTGGCACATGCCTGTAATCCCAGCTACTCAGGAGAATGAGGTGGGAGAGTATCTTGAACTCAGGAGGCGGAGGTTGCAGGGAGCCAAGATCATGGCACTGCACTCTAGCCTGGGCAACAGAGCGAGACTCTGTCTGGAAAAAAAAAGCCAGCTACCACTACAATCACAATACAACATGATCAGTAAGCAGATGGAGGCCGGGCGCAGTGGCTCAAGCCTGTAATCCCAGCACTTTGGGAGGCCGAAGGTGGATCACCTGAAGTCAGGAGTTTGAGACCAGCTTGACCAACATGGAGAAACCCCGTCTCTACTAAAAATACAAAATTAGCCGGGCGTGGTGGAGCATGCCTATAATCCCAGCTACTCGGGAGGCTGAGGTAGGAGAATCACTTGAACCCAGGAAGCAGAGGTTGCAGTGAGCCGAGATCTCGCCATTGCACTCTACCCTGGGCAACAAGAGCGAAACTCCTTCTCAAAACAAATAAACAAACAAACAAAATGATGGTCAGGCGCAGTGGCTCACACTTGTAATCCCAGCACTCTGGGGGGCCAAAGCAGGAGGATCACTTGAGCCCAGGAGCTGAAGACCATCCTGGACAACACAGCCTGGACCACCTCTACAAAAAAATTAAAAATTTAGCTGGGTGTGGTGGTGCACGCTTTTAGTCCCAGCTACTCTGGGAGCCTGAGGTGAAAGGACTGCTTGAGCCTATCAGGTTTAGGCTGCAGTGAGCTGTGCAGTCATTGCACCACTGCACTCCAACCTGGATGAGAGCAAGAGTGAGACTTTGCCTCAAAAAAAAAAAAAAAAAAAAAAAAAAGAAAGAAAATGAAGGTACATATAGCAAATAATTAAGGGCTGAGAGGAGGTCAGGAAAAGCTAGGGAGGAGTAATGTCAGTGTCACTTAGTGAATTCTTGAGAAATGAGGAGGGAAAAAGCAATGGGTGGGTATTTCTTAAGTCTTGGATTTACCAGAACAACAACATATTTCATGGGGATTTAATTTTCAGTCTACTGTGCTTCTGTAGAATTTACATCTAGAAATTTCCTATCAAATAGTATGTATCAATAACATACTATTTATTGTGGGGAGAAAAACAAATCACCTCATATAGGTCTTACCCTCTTGGACCATAGGCTTTGAAGGGCAGTTTGTATCCCAAAAGCTATCAGATGGAAAACAGCCCAAACTCTGGTCCCCTCAAGAGACAAGCTTACCAAGCTGTACTGACACCTTCTGGAAGCACTGGGTACTTTCCTCCATAAAGGCCTGCAGCTGTTTCACTGACCCTTGCAGCTCATCCATCTGCAGGAAAAAAGACAGCCGTGAGCTGTAAAGGTCCATGGCTTCTTGGATGTTCCTCAAACCCGACAAGCAAGCTCTTGTTCAGGAGCTTTGGGCTTGCTGTTCTTTCAGCCTGGAATGCTTATGCCAGATACTCTATTTGTTCCTCCAAAGTCACACCACATTCTTCTCCAGGTTGCTCTATGCTCCAGGAGGCTGACCCGTGTAACCTCTACCAACAGGATGCCTAAGTGGGAAGGAGCTGAACGAGTCATCTTGAGTTCGCTCTCTCAAATCAGCTAACTATGTGACTTTCTCCCATTAGGTGCCACAGTAACTGCTACTCCCTCCTCCCTTTCAGGCCTAGGGGGAGTAAGAGCTCTGCCGCCTGTAAGCCCCAGGTTACTCTACTAACCCTTGTGGTTCTCCAATACCCATATCTATTTAGCTTTTTTGAAAATAAACTCTCATTGAATTGTCCTTTCAAATACCATCTGCTTGCTGTTAATACCTGGATTGACACAATACTATTCCCTCAAATGTCCTCATGGTTCATTTCCTTCAAGTCTGTTAAAATGGCACCTCAAAGGGGCCTTCAATAACCTTGCTATATAAAATAGCAACCCATCGCCGGGCGCGGTGGCTCAAGCCTGTAATCCCAGCACTTTGGGAGGCCGAGGCGGGTGGATCACGAGGTCAGGAGATCGAGACCATCCTGGCTAACATGGTGAAACCCCGTCTCTACTAAAAATACAAAAAACTAGCCGGGCGTGGTGGTGGGCGCCTGTAGTCCCAGCTACTCGGAGGCTGAGGCAGGAGAATGGCATGAACCTGGAAGGCGGAGCTTGCAGTGAGCCGAGATCGCGCCACTGCACTCCAGCCTGGGTGACACAGCGCGAGACTCCGTCTCAAAAAAAAAAAAATAAAAAAAAATAAATAAATAAATAAATAAATAAAATAGCAACCCATCAACCTCCCTATAATGTCCTTCCCTCTTACCTGCTTCATCAGCATTTACCACTATATATTCATTTTTTTATTTTTTTATTTTTTATTTTTTTTGAGATGGAGTCTTGCTCTCACCCAGGCTGGAGTGTAGTGGCGCGATCTCAGCTCACTGCAACCTCTGCCTCCTGGGTTCACGCCATTCTCCTGCCTCAGCCTCCTGAGTAGCTGGGACCACAGGCGCCCGCCACCACGCCCGGCTAATTTTTTGTATTTTTAGTAGAGATGGGGTTTCACCATGTTGGCCAGGCTGGTCTCGAACTCCTGACCTCGTGATCCGCCCACCTCGGCCTCCCAAAGTGCTGGGATTACAGGTGTGAGTCACTGCACCCGGCCTGTTTATTATTTTTTAATTGTCTCTCCATGTTTTCCCAAGGTAGAGCTGAATATACTTATTCAACTTACACTTATACATATTCTCCAGGTCTTTTAATTTCCAAGGATTACAAGGTGGCAAGCTGGATAACTCAACCAAATAAACATGAGCCCACTTACCACCAACTCCATACAATCAAAGACTTTGCTCTGGTTCTGTAATATTTTCTGGTAGTCAGGCTTTGTATTAAGAACTTCATTCTGAGAAGACCCACGATATGTCATAGGTTCCACTTTGACCTCAGTAATTTTGGCCTCAGCTGATCCTCTAAAAACAAAACAAAAGTGCTTTCAAGGGATTTTGTAATTATTTTCTGGAAGAGATACCAAAGATTATCCTATAAAGCTGAATCAGTATTCCTCAACTCTACACTACGTATAGGCTCTCTTAACAGGAAGTTTTTTTTTTGAGACTGAGTCTCACTCTGTTGCCTAGGCTGGAATGAAGTGGCGTGGTCTCGGCTCACTGAAACCTCTGCCTCCCGGGTTCAAGCGATTTTCCTGTCTCAGCCTCCCGAGTAGCTGGGATTTCAGGCGCCTGCCACCATGCCCAGCTAATTTTTTGTATTTTTAGTAGAGATGGGGTTTCACTATGTTGGCCAGGCTGGTCTCGAACTCCTGAACTTGTGATCCACCTGCCTCGGCCTCCCAAAGTGCTAGAATTACAGGCATGAGCCACCGCGCCTGGCCTTAACAAGAAGTTCTGAAACAACTGTCTAGTATTCATGTCTTTATACCTCTGGACTCCAGGAAATGCTAGAAGCTTCCAATCAGTTGAATCCACTTAATAGTAAGGTCCATATACCAGAAAGACTATACTTGGGAGAGAGTGAAGCCAAAGCTTGCTATCCTAAAGTCAGGGCCTATGATTGTTTACCAAAACACGCTGGCCTACCTCAATTATCTAAAATAACTGAACAGGACTGAGAGTTCATGAAAACTGATGAACAACAACTTTAATAACAACAACTACTACAATTTACTGAGTGCTAAGTAGGTGCCAGACACTACTGGGTACTTTACATTTAACCTAATTTGACACTTACAATAACCCAATGAGGAAGGTACTAATATCATCCCCATTTTCAAATGAGGAACCTCAGGCTCATTCAAGACTAAGTGATTTGCCCAAGGTCACAAAACTAAGGAACAGTTAGAGTCTGAACAGACAGTCTGCTTCTAGAACCATTCCTTTTAACCTATAAGCTTTGCCACAAAAGTTTTTATATGAAACTGGCATCTTACACATTCTCTTTCTTCATAAACAGAGTATGTAAGTGGTGAAAAGTAACTGATAACCATCATTACCTGGACTGGGAAAGTTTTTCAAACCATGGTCCTCAGAGACCCTCTCTACTGAGAGGCCACTTCTGCAATTAGGGTTTTGACTAACATTTTGTCGTTGGGATTCTAGCTGAGATTTTATTTTGGAAAAAAAAAAAAAAAAAAAAAAAAAAAACTTAAAACCATGGCTTAAATGTTCATCTAAGTAAAAATCTAGCATTTTCTGGCCAGGTGCCGTGGCTTACACCTGTAATCTCAACACTTTGGGAGGCCAAGATAGGCAGATCACTTGAGGCCAGGAGTTCATGACCAGCCTGGCCAACATGGCAAAACCATGGTGTGGTGGAACATGCCTGCAATCCCAGCTACTCAGGAGGCTGAGGCAGGAGAATTGCTTGAACCTGGGAGGTGGAGGCTGCAGTGAGCTGAGATCGTGCCACTGCACTCCAGCCTGGGCAACAGAGCAAAAAAACAAACAAAAAAAACAACAAAAAACACCCAGCCCAGCCTGGCCAACATGGTGAAATCCTGTCTCTACTAAAAATACAAAAATTAGCCAGGCATCATGGCACACACCTGTAGTCCCAGCTACTCAGGAGGCTGAGGCAGGAGAATTGCTTGAACACGGGAGGTAGAGTGAGTTGAGATAGCACCATGCACTCCAGCCTGGGCAACAGAGCGAGAGTCTGTCTCCAAAACAAAACAAAACAAACAAACAAACAAACAAAACACCTAGCACTTTCCTACTTTTCCTCTACCTTCAAGACCCAAAGATCCTCTTTTTCCTCACATCCTCCTCATCACCCACTTTCATGTCTTTCTGTTTCCAAGAAGGCCCTGGCCAAGGGCATCCCCCAAACATGCAGCTCATAGGCCATGTGCTCACTGAAGCCCCTTGATTACTGTTCTTGGCCCAGCCCCAGGCTGCCAGGTACAAGGTAGAGATGTGCCTGTCTCCCCCAGGATATGAAATGGTAGCCAAGGACACAGAACAGAAGCAATTGTGTTTTGGACCGAAAATAGTGACACCAACCCTTCCTTCCTCTCACTCACCTCCCGTTTATGGTCAGAGAGTGCTAATACACACTACAGAATTTGATTAGCTTACTGGCCTGTGAGAAAGGATTCATCTTTCAATTTGTACTAACAGAACTGAAATAAACCCCAATCAAACTCCATAAGGTTTTTAAAGACAGTTTTTACAGTTCATAGAGCTAACCTGGACAATATCTCTTCAGCCTCCTGCTGGTAGTGCAACAAGAGCTGATCCCAAATCTGACGTTCTAAAGAAAACCTGTAAGAATGAGGAAAAAAAATTCAGTTAATTTTTATAATCTTATTCTGAATCACTCACAGTAACAATAAGTATGTTAGGTGTACAATCTAGATGTAAAATGTGAGTTGAAGGTCATTACAGGATTAGAAAGCCTGACCAATTCAGAGGATATTTAATCATACCAAACCTCAGTTCTTCAAGTCAAATTAATATTTGTGTTCTCTAGATTCCATTCTGTGAAACTGATCATTAGTAGAGTCCATAAAAATCTCAATACGAGCCTTCTAACTTCTAGTATTGGTGCACTAATGCTGACTCTCCAAATACAATGCTTACTATTCATTTTTTCCAAGTTAGTTAATTTCCCCAGATAGGAGAATGAATTTAGATTTTCTAACAAAGGTTAACTTACTTTGTTATGTATTCCTTCATCTCAGCCACAGATGCTTCCAGAGAAAAATCTGATGCTTTTCTGGAAAACAGATAGGATTACGACATAAATCTTTCAAGAAATATTTGCTTTAATATAATCGCTTATAAATTATTTATTTGATACAAAGTTTCGCTCTTGTTGCCCAGGCTGGAGTGCAATGGCACAATCTCGGCTCACTGAAACTTCTGCCTCCCTGGTTCAACAGATTCTCTTACCTCAGCCTCCAGAGTAACTGGGATCACAGGCATGCACCACCACACCCGGCTACTTTTGTATTTTTAGTAGAGATGGGGTTTCTCCATGTTGGTCAGGTTGGTCTCAAACTCCCGACCTCGGGTGATCCGCCTGCCTCAGCCTCCCAAAGTGCTGGGATTATAGGCGTGAGAAACAGCGCCCGGCTATTTATTTATTTTTGAGACGGAGTCTGGCTCTGTCACCCAGGTGGGAGTACAGTGGCTCAATCTCAGCTTGCTGCAACCTCCGCCTCCCGGGTTCAAGTGATTTTCCTGCCTCAGCCTCCAGAGTAGCTGGGATGACAGGCGCCCACCACCACACCCAGCTAATTTTTGTATTTTTGGTAGAGATGGGGCTTCACTATGTTGGCCAGGCTGGTCTCGAACTCCTGACCTCATGATCGACCCACCTCAGCCTCCCAAAGTGCTGGGATTACAGGTGTGAGCCACCGCACCCAGTCTTTTATTTATTTTTAGTAGAGATGCAGTCTCTTCCTGTTGCCCAGGTCTCAAACTCCTGGGCTCAAGTGATCCTCCCACCTCAGTTACAGGTGGGAGCCACCATGCCCAGACTCCCTTACATAATTTTTGTCTTTCAAAAAATACTTAATGTTGGACTCTATTTCACTTTTCCACTAGGTAATAGCTTTCTTTTTTTTTTTTTTTCCTGAGATGAAGTCTCGCTCTGTCACCCAGGCTGGAGTGCAGTGACGCTATCTTGGCTCACTGCAAGCTTCGCCTCCCAGGTTCACGCCATTCTCCTGCCTCAGCCTCAGGCGCCCACCAACATGCCCAGCTAATTTTCTGTATTTTCAGTAGAGACAGGGTTTCACCGTATTAGCCAGGATGGTCTCGATCTCCTGACCTTGTGATCCGCCTGCCTCGGCCTCCCAAACAGATGGGATTACAGGTATGAGCAACCGTGCCCAGCTTGCACTAGGTAATAGCTTTCTAAGCTATAGGTAATAGCTAGGTAATAGCTTTCTAAGTGGTCTCTTTATATTCTGTTTCACTTATCAATTCCAATTCACATCATGGCCAGATTAACCTTTCTTAAAATATTTCTCTAATTTTTTTTCCTTGCTTAAAAACTCCATGTCTCTTGGCTGGGCGTGGTGGCTCACGCCTGTAATCCCAGCACTTTGGGAGGCTCAAACGGGTGGATCACCTGGGGTCAGGAGTTCCAGATCAGCCTGGCTAACATGGTGAAACCTCATTTCTATAAAAATACAAAAAATAAGTCGAGCATGGTGGGGCACACCTGTAATCCCAGCAACTCGGGAGGCTGAGGCAGGAGAATAGATTGAGCCGGGGAGGCGGAAGTTACAGTGAGCCAAGATCGCGCCATTGCACTCCAGCCTGGGCAACAGAGCAAGACTGTCTCAAAAAACAAAAATTAAAAAAAATAAATAAATAAGCCGGGTGCAGTGGCTCATGTCTGTAATCCCAGCACTTTGGGAGGCCGAGGCAGGTGGAATACTTGAGGTCAGGAGCTCGAGACCAGCCTGGCCAATATGGTGAAACCCTGTCTCTACTAAAAAAAAAAATACAAAAATTAGCCAGGTGTGGTGGTGGGCACCTGTAATACCAGCTGCTCGGGAGGCTGAGGCAGGAGAATTGCTTAAACCCGGGAGACAGAGGTTAGTCAGCCACGATTGCGCCATTGCACTCCAGCCTGGGCAACAGAGCAAGACTCTGTCTCAGAAAACAAAAATTATAAAAAAAAAAACAAGTTGGGCATGGTGGCTCACGTCTGTAATCCCAGCACTTTGGGAGGCTGAGGTGGGTGGATTACTTGAGGTCAGGAGTTTGAGACCAGCCTGGTCAGCATGGTGAAACCCCATCTCTACTAAAAATACAAAAAAATTAGCCAGGCATGGTGGTGCATGCCTGTAGTCCCAGCTACCTGAGAGGCTGAGGCAGAAGAATGGTTTGAACTCGGGAGATGGAGGTTACAGTGAGCCAAGATAACACCATTGCACTCCAACCTGGGGGACAGAACAAGGTTCCGAACCAAAAAATAAATAAATAAATAAATAAAAAAGAGAAGATGCTGAATAAATGTTTGTTGGTAAATGAACAACTATCTAATTATAACAAAAGTCCTAATTCTTTTTTTTTTTTTTTTTTTTTTTGAGACGGAGTCTCTCTGTCTCCCAGGCTGGAGTGCAGCGGCCCAATCTCGGCTCACTGCAAGCTCCGCCTCCTGGGTTCATGCCATACTCCTGCCTCAGCCTCCCGAGTAGCTTGGACTACAGGTGCCTGCCACCACGCCTGGCTAATTTTTTTTTTTTTTTTGTATTTTTAGTAGAGACGGGGTTTCACCATGTTAGCCAAGATGGTCTTGATCTTCTGACCTTGTGATCTGCCCACCTCGGCTTCCCAAAGTGTTGGGATTACAGGCGTTAGCCACAGCGCCCGGCCAAAAGTCTTAATTCAATCATAATTTAGGACAGAAGGGGAACTGCTCTTACCCATTTGAATGTTCGAAACATTTTTGTAGAGTTCCATCAGTTTCTAGTCCGTCTGCAAAATGTTTCAATTCTTCAGAAAGAGAAGATGCTAGACAGAACAAATTTACGTGTCATAAAATAAAGAAAATATACATTTTCACAGTGAGATGCTGACAAAGGTATATTAAGGTAGTCTCAGCTCTAGGGTCTGCTGTTACATGTTGGTCCTCAAGCCCACCCAAAAGTGTGGAGTTAAGTATGTAGAAAGACTGTATCTTTTTTTTCTGGTAGGTATAGATAAAATGAAAGACAACTCATTTTTATCTATTTATTTAGACAGACTCTCGCTTTGTCACCTAGGCTGAAGTGCAGTGGTGTGATCTCAGCTCACTGCAACCTCCACCTTCTGGGCTCAAGCAATATAACCCCCGCCTCAGCCTCCCTATTTGCTGGGAATACAGGCAGCACCACCATGCCCAGCTAATTTTTGTATTTTCTGTAGAAATGGGGTTTTACCATGTTGCCTAGGCTGGTCTCCAGCCCCTGGGCTCAAGTGATTCACCTGCCTCAGCCTCCCAAAGTCCTGGGATTATAGGCGTAAGTAAGCACTGTGCCGAGCCTTTATGACATTTATGATGTTTCTATAAATGACCTGTGAAAAAGCAGTTTAAAAGGTGTATCTGAAGCTGGGCACAGTGGCTCACACCTGTAATCCCAGCACTTTTGGAGGCCACGGCAGGCGGACCACTTGAGGTCAGGAGTTCGAGACCAGCCAGGCCAACATGATGAAACCCTGTCTCCACTAAAAATACAAAAATTAGCTGGGTGTGGTGGTGCACGCCTGTAATCCCAGCTACTCGGGAGGCTGAGGCAGGGGAATTGCTTGAACCTGGGAGGCAGAGGTTGCAGTGAGCTGAGATGGTGCCACTGCACACCAGCCTGGGCTAGAATGAGACTCTATCTCAAACAACAACAACAACAACAACAAAAAACAACAAAAAAAACTCAGGCAATAGGCAAGAGAGTAATAAGAAACAAGGAGGCAAATAAAAAATTACGGGCATAGCCAGGCATAGTGCTTGTAGTCCCAGCTACTTAGGAGGCTAAGGCAGGAGGATTGCTTGAGCCCAGCACAGCCTGAGCAACATAGTGAACCCCCATCTCTTTATTAGAAAAAGAAAACCAGGCTGGGCGCCGTGGCTCATGCTTATTATCCCAGCACTTTGGGAGGCCAAGGCGGGCAGATCACGAGGTCAAGAGATCAAGACCATCCTGGCCAACATGGTGAAACCCAGTCTCTACTAAAAACATAAAACTTAGCTGAGAATGGTGGCGCGTGCCTGTAGTCCCAGCTACTCGGGAGACTGAGGCAGGAGAATCGCTTGAACCTGGGAGGTAAAGGTTACAGTGAGCCAAGATTGCACCACTGCACTCCAGTTTGGCAACAGAGCAAGACTCCGCCTTAAAAAAAAAAAAAAAAAAAAGGAAAGGAAAGGAAAGGGAGGAGAAGGGAGGGGAGGGGAGGGAAGGGGAAGGAAGGGAAACCAAAAAGGCCAGGCACAGTGCCTCACTGCTATAATCCCAGAACTTTGGGATGCTGAGGTGGGTGAATTGCCTGAGGTCAGGAGTTCGAGACCAGCCTGGCCAACATGGCAAAACCCTGTCTCTACTAGAAATACTGGGTGACAGAGTGCAACTCCATCTCAAAAAAAAGAAAAAGAAAGCAATAAATATTTCTGCAAGGATACACAAGAAACTGGTGACCATTGTTACATTTGGGGAGAGGAACTGAGACTGGGGGTCAGAGTGGAAGGGAAGATTATTTTCCACTTTCATACCATCTGAGCTTCATAAGCATATATTCTTGCAAGTTAAAAAAAGTGGGGGGCTGGACACAGTGGCTCACGCCTGTAATCCCAGCACGTTGGGAGGCCAAGGTGGGCAGATCACTTGAGGTAAGGAGTTCAAGACCAGCCTGGCCAACATGGTGAAACCTCTTCTCTACTAAAAATACAAAAATTAGCCAGGCATGGTGGCTTCCAGCTACTCGGGGGGCTCAGGCAGGAGAACTGCTTGAACCCAGGAGGCAGAGGCTGCAGTGAGCCAAGATCACCCCACTGCACTCCAGTCTGGGCAACAGAATGAGACTCTGTCTTTAAAAAAAAAAAAAGGGGCCGGGCGTGGTGGCTCAAGCCTGTAATCCCAGCACTTTGGGAGGCCGAGGCAGGTGGATCACGAGGTCAGGAGATCGAGACCATCCTGGCTAACACACTGAAACCCTGTCTCTACCAAAAATACAAAAAATTAGCCGGCAGTGGCAGTGGGCGCCTGTAGTCCCAGCTACTCGGGAGGCTGAGGCAGGAGAATGGCGTGAATCTGGGAGGCAGAGCTTGCAGTGAGCAGAGATCGTGCCACTGTACTCCAGCCTGGGCGACAGAGCAAGACTCCATCTCAAAAAAAAAAAAAAAAAAGGTGGGGGAGCTAGTTTTATAAGGCAGCAGCTTCTGTAAATGGGGATGCTGTGAGCAAAGCTTTGACTGCCCAGGGTCAAAGCTCACTTATCTGTTAGCAACTTACCTTTGGCTCTAAAACTTTCAAGACTGAAGCCCTTAGTGTCCCTTAGGAAAGGTTCAAGTTTCTGAATAGAGAACTAAATAAAGAAAAGCATTTTTAGTACAACCACCAAAAATTTCCAGGCCAGTCCTAAATTTATGTCACTTTATGATGTTTAATAAATATGAAACTAAATACTAAATATGATTTAATTTTTACACATAAGACTTTTCACAGAAACAAATAAATAGATAAGAAAAAAAAAAAAAAAAACCTCTTTGTAATCCCAGCACTTTGGGAGGCTGAGGCAGGCGGATCATAAGGTCAGGAGATGGAGACCATCCTGGCCAACATGGTGAAACCCCGTCTCTACTAAAAATACAAAAAAAATTAGCTGGGCATGGTGGCGCATGCCTGTAGTCCCAGCTACTCGGGAGGGTGAGGCAGGAGAACTTCTTGAACCTGGGAGGCGGAGGTTGCAGTGAGCCAAGATTGTGCCACTGCACTCCAGGCTGGTGATAGAGCGAGACTCCATCTCAAAAAAACAAAAAACAAACAAACAAAAAAATCCTTTGTTGCTTGGACTATAGATTTTGACTTTCCATTAGGAAAAAAAAAAAAGGTTATTTAATTCATACAAATTACCTGCTTATCTAAACTGATGTAAGTACCTGGTAGCCACATAATACACAATACAACTTAAAAAAAGTCTGGGCGCAGTGGCTCACACCTGTAATCCTAGCACTTTGGGAGGCCGAGGTGGGTGGACTGCCTGAGCTCAGGTGTTCAAGACCAGCCTGGGCAACACGGTGAAACCTCATCTTTACTAAAATACAAAAAATTAAGGGCTGGATACGGTGGCTCATGCCTGAAATCCCAGCACTTTAGGAGGCCGAGGCGGGCGGATCAGGAGGTCAGGAGATCGAGACCATTCTGGCCAACACAGTGAAATCCCATCTCTACTAAAAGTACAAAAATTAGCTGGGCATGGTGGCACGTGCCTGTAGTCCCAGCTACTCGGGAGGCTGAGGCAGGAGAATCACTTGAACCTGGGAAGTGGAGGTTGCAGTGAGTCAAGATCATACCACTGCACTCCAGCCTGGGCGACAGAATCAGAATCCATCTTAAAAAAAAAAGATCATCACAATAGCAGTTAACAAACACAAAAACATTTCCCAGCTACAAGAACCTCACCTGGAAACTGGAAAGCAGGAGACAGCCAAGCCGTTTGCTTTCTGCTAAATCGACACTGATAGACCGGCTGAGCTCTAACATAAAACATAGCCACATTTAAGGAGATGGATAGTTAGCAACTAACAAAACTAAAAAGTGTCCTCCCTCTTGATAAATCCAACTTAAGGCAAGAATAGCCTTCTTTAGTTAAAGACAGAATTCTAATTTTTGCAGGATCACTAAGGAATGAAGTTTACCCATTTGTGCACCCAAACTTAAAAAAAAAAAGTTATAGGAATCTTTGTATTGGCTGGGTACGGTGGCTCACGCCTATAGTCCCAACACTCTGGGGCCAAGGCATGGGATCACTTGAGACCACGAGCTGGAGACCAGCCTGGACAACATGGTGAAATCCTGTCTCTACTAACAACAGAAAAATCAGCCAGGAGTGGTGGCATGCGCCTGTAATCCTAGCTACTCCAGAGGCTGAGGCACGAGAATCAAAAGGGCCCAGGAGGCAGAGGCTGCAGTGAGCTGAGAGGTTGCAGTAGCTGGGACTACAAGCATGCACCACCAAACCCAGGCAATTTTTTATATTTTTAGTAGAGACAGGGCTTCCCCATGTTGGCCAGGCTGGTCTTGAACTCCTGGCCTCAGGTGATCTGCCCGCCTTGGCCTTCCAAAGTGCTGGGATTATAGGTGTGAGCCACCGTGCCTGGCCACATTTGAGCATTTTTAAAAGACAGGCACTGCAATGTGCTTTAAACACTTTGTACTGTAAGAGTACTATTATAAAGTTCCATTTTACAAATGGGAAAACTGTAGCTCTGAGGGGAAATGACTTGTTTGAGGCCAGAAACTGGAAATTGGTGGAGCCAGAATTCAAACCCAAGTCTGTCACTAATATCTGTGTTTTTCCCACTATTACCACACTGCCTCTCTATAATGACCTAATAATAGCATTAATAGCTAACATTTTTTGAACACTTGCTATATAAAAAGGATTTTATGAAATGCTATATACATATTTCATTAAACCTTGAGGCAAGTATCCTATGAATTCCATTCAGATGACAGATAATGACACAGGCACAAAGTAAAAGGTAACTTGCCCAAGGTCATACAGTGAGTTATCAGACTGAACTGGGTGAGCATTTTACATAATTATGCAACTGAATCCCTAACCAATCGCAAGATGTAGATACCGTTTTTTAAAATTATGTCCATTTGAAAACAATTATTACATAGCAAAGGAATTTTGCCTTGTGAATTATGAGAGCTACAGGTCTTTTTGCCCTCTAGGTTCAGCTGGTTGTGTTTTTAAAGTTCTTGTCTCTTAATTGTCACTGCTGTTAGTCAAGAAAAACAGGATACTTTCTGCCTATAACCAAGGAAACCTGGCAAGTTGCCAGAAATAACCAGGCAATAACCAGTCTTATTACATTGGTGCTTTTCTGTTTAAGTCTAAATGCTCTGGCATAGAGCTAAAGGTAGGGCTAATCTTGGGATGCACTGATGTTTTCTCAGCACATCTAAGGACTAAAGTACATGGGCCTTGTGGCAGCAATTTTCTGATGTGCTAAGTGGCTATCTTTACCCAGATTTCCTTCTGTGCATCAGACCACTTGGAAATGGGATGATACCTTAAAACTAATCACAATAGCTTAACATTTCAGGGCTTACTATCTGCCAAATACTGTGTTATATAAGATAGGTACTATTTCACCTCTAAGCTGCTGATGAGGACCTTAAGGCAAAGAAGGTTAAGTAATTTACTCAACACCACAGAGCTAGTATAGTCTTCCTGAAATATGCAAGCCTTTCCACGTTATATTCTGTACTTTGATGCTTACTAAGATATAGTTACTATTGTAAATTCACACAAAATGACACAAATCACATTCTGTATAGCATCCCTAAAAACTAAGTTTTTCACTCTAGATACACACACACACACACATACACACACAGACAGAGAGAGAGAGAGAGAGAGAAAGTGAGGCGGGGTGGGGGGTGCAGCAAGGGAGGAGGGAAGAGAGAGGGGGTAGGGAAAAAGAGACAAAGTTTTTTAGAGACAGGGGTCTTACTTTGTCACCCAGCATAGATTGAGTGACACAATCATAGCTCACTGCTGCCTTGAATTCCTGGGCCCAAGTGATCCTCTTGCCTCAGCCTCTCTCCAGTAGCTGGGACTACAGGTACGTGCCACCATACCCTGCTATTTTTTTAAAAACTTTTTGTAGAGATGGGGTCTTGCCATTTTGCCTAGGTTGTCCTCAAACTCCTGGACTCAAGCAATCCTCCTGCCTCCCAAAGTGCTAGGATTACAGGCATGGCCCACTCTAGATATTTGTATGTGCATCTTCCCTGAGATATTTTCAGTTATAAAGGCTAAAATCAGGTATCAACCCAACTATCTTCCGCTCCACTTTAGGGTATGAGATAGAAAACCACAGAAAGAAATCTTTAATGTCTCTCATCCTAGCAGGTGAATATTGAATAATTAGAAATTTATTTGTGGCAGCTAATAACATAAGTAGTAAACCAGGTGCAGTGGCTCACGCCTGTAGTCCCAGCTACTTGGGAGGCGGAACTGGGACGACTGCTTGAGCCCAGAAGTTCAAGTCCAGCCTAGACAGCACAGCAACATCCTGTCTCTTAAACAGAAATAGCAGTAATACTGAACATTTACTAGGTGTTCGACATCAGTATTTATAAAGTAGCAAGTCATGTCTATTCTCCTACACTTTCTGCCATACCTCACTGCCTCTTATCTGAGCTGGAACCTGTCTCTTATCTGAGCTGGAACCTCACTGCCTTGTGTACACAGCACCCCACCTGTGATGCCCTGGTGAATGGGATGCAGCGACTTCCGCCGGTTCGTTTCTTTCATACTTGATCGCCGCCAGGATTGCCTCCTGTCTTGATAACTGGCAGATTGTTCTTGAGGGGACAAATGAAGGGACTTCGACTGAAGTCTTTCCTGGTGGCTGAGATCACAATTTTCCCCTTTTTTAGGGCTAGAGCCAAGGTGAATTCTTTCCTCTGAAACGCCTTGATGCATCTCCAGGGAGGCAGATGTTTTAGTAAACACTTCCACAGGACTGAGACTTGATTCCAATTGATGATCATGAGTCTTAGACATCACTGGTCCTTTTTCTAGCATTTGTTATAAAAAAGTCAAAATACAAAATCAAACCCGCCACAACTCTTTGTGCAAAAAAGTGGAAAAAGTCAATGTATGCCCCTAGATCGTGGAAACATAAATAAAGCATCTCTGCAAATGAGTATGTGATTCCAAATCCACCAGGAGCCAGGAAAGATTTGGGTATAGCTCAGAAGCCTGAACCCAAGGTAAGAGGTACTGAATTTCACTATAGTACTTACCATCTATGATCTCTGATCTAGTCACTGAAGTCATCCTAGGTGGGAAACTCTGAAAATAGGAAAATGAAGTGATCTGTTCTTCACATTTCAGCTGCAGTCTTAGGCCGTGTGCTTTCCTGCCTCTCCGAGCTACCCTTGTCCACCTTCCTGACAGAGAATATCAGCAGGGGCCATCACCTCCTCTTCTGAATTTCTATACACTTTATTGCTAGAAATATTCAAATCTCCCTGAACACACACGCTACCTTACTTCCCAGTTACTTTGTGTTTAACTAGTCCCTAATTCCATTGATGACATTATGGTCTACCGGGTCTTCCAAACTAGAAAAACCACATCATCCATTACTTCTCATTCTTAGTTCTCCAGATCCAAAGTCCTAACTGTTCTATAAACAGTCTCTAAATCTTTTCTCCATTCTCACTGTTACTGGTTTATTTATTATTTTGAGACACGGTCTTGCTCTGTTGCCCAGGCTGGAGTGCAGTGGCGCAATCTTGGCTCACTGAAACCTCCTCTTCCCCAGTTCAGGTGATTCTCCTGCCTCAGCCTCCTGAGTAGCTGGGATTACAGGCGTGCACCACCATGCCTGGCTAATTTGTGCATTTTTAGTAGAGACAGGGTTTCCCCATGTTGGCCAGTCTGGTCTCAAACTCCTGGCCTCAAGTGACCAACCAGCCTAGGCCTCCCAAAGTCCTGGGATTACAGGCGTGAGCCACCACGCCCAGTCTCATTGTTACTAGTTTAGTTCAGGTCTCATAATTTCTGGTCCCTCCCACTATCTAACAGTCTCTCCACTAGTTTGTCTACCTCCAGCTGCCCCTCTCCAGTCTATTCTTTGTTTTTGTTTTTTTTTGAGGTGGAGTCTCACTCTGTCGCCGAGGCTGGAGTGCAGTGGCACAGTCTCGGCTCACTGCAACTTCCACCTCCCAGGTTCAAGCAATTATCCTGCCTCAGTTTCCTGAGTAGCTGGGATTACAGGTGCCCGCCACCACACTCAGCTAATTTTTGTATTTTTAGTAGAGATGGGGTTTCCCCATATTGGCCAGGCTGGTCTCGAACGCTTGACCTCAGGTGATCCGCCCGACTCGGCCTCCCAAAGTGCTGGGATTATAGGCCTGAGCCACCATGCCCGGCCCAGTCTATTCCTTAGACAGCTGCCGGGACTTTTCCAAAGGGTACTCAACACCTTAGGTAAACTAGCCCCAATTTACCCATTCCTGCTCTCTCCTCCCACTCCTATTCCCTGTATTACTTCTGAATCTTTGCACATATCTGTCCTTCTACCTGTTAAACTTATTCATCCTTCCCAACCTAGCTCAAATATGAAGCTTTCACATCACTTCTCTTTGGCAGAGTTGGTGGCTACGCCCCTTGGCCTTCGTAGCATTGGCTATAAAATTTGTTTACATATCTGTCTCCCCAGCTAGGCTGTATTTGTATTCCTAGTGCCTGTCATGAACAACTGACTGGAAGAATGCAGGGATGTGACCTAGGCATCTCTTCATCGTCCCCTCCCTCCCAGCAGAAATCCGTCTGTGGGTGATGCTAAGTAAAAAGAGATGAATACATGCAGAGGGACAAAAAGGAAAAGATAACAAGGAGGGGTCGGTCAAGGATCTGAATCCTCCACAGTCCTTATGATCGTATCACACAGATCCAGACTTGGATAATAACGACTGTATCACACAGATCCAAGCTTAGAAAAGCAACAACTGTCAACTGTTAAATGCTTATTCTGTGCTAGAATCTGTGCTACGTAAGCGCTTTACCTGCGTCGTTATTCCACTTAATCCTTTCCACAACTCCGTAA
This sequence comes from Papio anubis, assembly GCF_008728515.1. Classification (NCBI taxonomy): domain Eukaryota; kingdom Metazoa; phylum Chordata; class Mammalia; order Primates; family Cercopithecidae; genus Papio; species Papio anubis. The sequence continues at coordinate 63,962,856 of NC_044991.1, forward strand.
GCACCATTAACTCCACTTCGCAGACAGGGGAACTGAGGTTCAGAGGGGCAAAAAGCCTGGCCCAAGCTTGTGACACAGCCAGCCTGGGGGTAGAAGGGAAATTCAAACCCAGGCCTGTCACCCCAGGCCTCTGCCTAGTCCTCACCCCTGTTTCTGGAGCCTAGACCCCTGGCTCGGCAGATAAGTCTCTAATGGGGTTGGTAAGGGGGACTGCCCTCGGGTTTCACTTCACCTGGGAGGGGGTCGCAGCGCCCCCGGGGCCTCCCAGTGTCCACGGTCGGGGCCGGGGGTGCGGCGGGTAGAGCTGGGTCGAGGAGTACGACGCCAAAGAGATTAGTGCGGCGGCGGGCGGGGACCCATCAGAGAACAAGCCTGTGACTTCCTGCCCTCAGGGCGACGCCCGTCCAGTCCGGAGCCTCCGTACCTGAAACACAAGGCCACGGGTCCCTCTCCACAGCCCCAGGTCACTCCTGGACGCCTTGCGCCCCTGCAGCAGACCCTCCCTGGTCGGGGTCAAGCGGTCTCCGCCTTCTACGTCACTGTCACCGCCTCCGAAACTCCCGCCAACCAAGAGCGCATGCGCGACCGTCAGCTTCTCGGGCACGCGCGCGCAGAACGCCTGCGTCTGAGGATGCGCATGCGTACACCGCCGTCCTACGCTCCTGCTACCTCCGTTCCTCTTGTCTAACTCCTTTGGGTCCTGTCCGGCTACGTCACCACCTCCCTCCAACACCCCGCCCGGGGAGTCCCTTTCCGGGACCCGCCACACTATCGTGTCCTTTTGCGCCCGACGGCCCCAGAGCCCATCTAAGATGGGGGAAACAGAGGCCCGGAGAGATTCTTGCCAGAGGAATGCAGCGCCTCAAAAGGCATCTGATGGCCTGTCCCCGTTGCTAGGCTCTGGTTCCCACTCCCTTTATCTTCTTAACTCCCAAAATGTGGACCGTGACTCTCCCCAGGGGGGACTGGAGCTGTGAGCTCAGTTTGCCTCAGTCTATCCCACTGCTGCTCTAGGACTTTTTCTCTCTCATTTCCAGGCCACCCCCTCAAACGGCTTGCTTTACTTGCTTGGTGGAGGGGGGGCCTGCCCTCGGGTTTCATTTCACCCGGGAGGAGGTCGCAGTGCCCCCTCGTGGTTGCAGTGTCCACGGTCGGGGCCCGTGGGTGCGGCGGGTCGGGCTGGGCCTAGGGGCACGACGGGGACAGGGCATCAGGTGCCCTTTGAGGCGCTGTATTCCCAGGCGCTCTTCCCTCTGCCTGGGAAGGCTTTCCCTGCTTTTCATGGCGACATCCTCTAATTTTTTTGTATTTTGAGACGGAGTCTCGCTCTGTCGCCCAGGCTGGAGTGCAGTGGCGCGATCTTGGCTCCCTGCAACCTCCACCTCCCGGGTTCGGGTTCAAGCGATTCTCTCGCCTCAGCCTCCCGAGTAGCTGGGATTACAGGCGCCCACCACCATGCCTGGCTAATTTTTGTATTTTTAGTAGAAACGGGGTTTTGCCATGTTGGCCAGGCTGGTCGCAAACTCCTGACCTCACGTGATCCACCCACCTCGGCCTCCCAAAGTGCTGGGATTACAGGCATGAGCCACCGCGCCCGGCCACATCCTCCAATTTTAAGCCTCAGCTAAGGAATGATTGATTTCTCTCCAAGCCTTCTTTCTGGCCTTAGGCTGAAAACCAGCTGTCCTTTCTGTGCTCCCAGGAGCCCAACCTGTGCCTGCTCCACTATCCCATGCTGGCCTAGGAGGCTCCAGAGAGCGGGCTGCTTCCTCAGCACTCAGCATGATGCAACCAAAATGTCCCCTTGGATGTGCACAGTCCTTTCTTTCACAAGGAAACTTCCAAATATTGAATTGTAAGTAGCCCACGAAGTCCAAAAGAGGGGTTGGAGAGAGGCAACTGGAGCTGACTGTGGTCATCCTTCCATAGCAGTTGTGGTCCTTGGAAAAGTTTCCTGGTGGGAGACAAAAATCTGCCTGCCTGAAATTTCCACCCTGTGGTTCCAGCCTGCTGGCTGCAGCAGCCATTCTGAAAGCAGAGATTTGCCCTTGGCTCCCTGAATATCACTTTCTGGGGTTGAGAGGTACCCAGTTCCTTTTATGTTTGCCTGCCTCTTAAACAACTCTCTGTCAATGTCCCAGGAAGAGAACTCAGTGTTCCTTCCCAGCTAGCGCTGGCCATCCTGGGGTACCGTGAGAAAATGATTTCATGGAATCCAGACCCAATACATCTTCTACATCATTTCCCTGCTTTGAGTTGTTGCATGGCTCCCTCCTGTCCACAGCAGGCACACATTTTTTTTTTGTTTTCTCCTATAAGGCACTGTGTCATTAGGCTGGGTGTGGTGGCTGACGCCTCTAATCCCAGCAGTTTGGGAGGCCAAGGCCTGCAGATCACTTGAGATCAGGAGTTAGAGAGCAGCCTGGCCAACATAGCAAAACCCCATCTCTACTAAAAACACAAAAATTAGCTGGGCGTGGTGGTATGCACCGTAATCCCCATTACTTGAGAGGCCGAAGTAGGGGAATCACTTGAACCTGGGAGGCCGGGGTTGCAGTGAGCTGAGATCATGCCACTGTACTCCAGTCTGGGCAACAGAGCAAGACTCCAGCTCAAAAAAAATAAGGAAAAAGAAAAAAGGCACTGTGTGATCTGACCCAGCCTCTTCTTTCAGTTCCCCAGTTCTGCTCTGCTCTCTTTCTACGAGGCTTTCACACATGCTATTCCCTCTCCCTGGAACCACTTCCCCTCAGTCTCCTGCCTACAACACACCACCATGGCCTTCATCTGGTCAACATCTCAATTTTAGGTGTCATTCAGATGTCCTTTCCTCTGTGAAGCCTTTCTTGTTTCCTCTGGGCTGGCTGAGCACCCTGGGCTCCCCCTGCCATTGACATTTGATTTCACATCTTCCAGGCCCACTCATTGTATCCTCAATACCCAGCACATGCCTGGCTGTTATTAGCCCCTCATAAAAGAGATACATGAAAGTATCATGTAGCCAGCTTCTAAGATGGCCCCCAATGATCCCTGCTTCCTGGTGTTCATGCCATTGTGTAGTCCCCTCCCATGCTGAAGAATGCTGGTCTATATAACCAATTAGATACTGCAGACATTATAGTCTGTGACTTTTTTTTTTTTTTTGAGATGGAGTTTTGCTCTTGTTGCCCAGGCTAGAGTACAATGGTGCGATCTTGGTTCATAGCAACCTCTGCCTCCCGGGTTCAAGAGATTATCCTGCCTCAGCCTCCCAAGTAGCTGGGATTATAGGCATGCACCACCACAGCCAGCTAATTTTGTATTTTTAGTAGAGACGGGGTTTCTCCATGTCAGTCAGGCTGGTCTCGAACTCCCGACCTCAGGTGATCCGCCCGCCTCGGCCTCCCAAAGTGCTGGGATTACAGGCGTGAGCCACTGCGCCCGGCCTAGTCTGTGACTTTCAAGGGTTAGCTATAAAAGACATCATGACTTCCTCCCTGCTCTCTCACAGATGACATGCTGTGGGGGAAGCTAGCCGCCATGTTGTGAAGGCACGCAAGCAGTCCTACAGAGGTCCACATGGTGAGGAACTGAGGCCTCCTGCAAACAGCCAGCACTGTCTTGCCAGCCATGAGAAGTAGCTACTTTGCAAATGGATCTTCCATCAGTCCATCAGGCATTCAAATGACTGTAGCCTGACTGACAACTGACTGCAACCTCCTGAGACCTTGAATCAGAACTACCCAGCTCCCAAATTCCTGACCCATAGCATCTGTGGGGTATAAGAAATGTTTCGGAATAATTAATTACATTTCAATAGACAATTGACACACATCTAAAAGTATCTTTTTTTTGCATAAAATTGTTAAAGTCCTTTGTGGTTCAATTCTATTTTTCTTCTTTTTGAAGACTGCATTTGTTTCTCAGTGTTCACATCACACTGTGTGGGAAACGCTGAAGTATCAGCAGGCAGCAGCCAGAACACCTGGCGGCCCCTCCCACGTGACTTCAAAGCAGCCAGCTGACTGTGGCACTCCCTGGGCTCCCCACTTCCCAGGCAGCTGGGAGTGGGGAAAAGTTCGGTTTCAAATCTGCTGGGGCCCCCACCCACCTCATTAGAAAAATCAGAGAGCAGGCCAAGTCCACGGCAACTGTTCATATGACATACTTTATTTCCAATCTACAACCATTAAAAACGCTTTATAAGTTTACACTGTACAGTTATTCTCATGTCTGAAATAAGACACAGGGGCAGGGAGAGCTGGTGGATTGGACTGCAGTTGTCCTAGCACCCGATCCATCCTGGGAAGGAGCCTTTTGAAGACAGAAGTGGAAAGGAGAGAACAGTGGACAAGAGAGGTGGACAGTTGGCCCAAGGATGCCCTTGGTCCCTTCCCTCCCATGGGCCTTGCCCTGGGGGTCCCCCAGGGCCCACGACTGCAGGACCCTCACCAGGAAACCAGGCTGAGTGGGAAGGGGGTTCACAGTATTGGCGGGGGCTGGGGAGGGGCCAGGATGAGGAGGAAGGGCAGCTTCTGGCTCTCTTCCCAGCTGCTGGGGGTTGGAGCTGTTTTTTGGCACTGTCTACAAGGTATCCCTGGGGTTGGGAGGAGGAGGAACTGGGGATTTCGGATTCTTTCCTTGTGGAGTTAAGATTTCTTTCCATTTGAAGAGGGGCTATCTGGCCTATGGTGAGGTTCCCAAGGGATAAACAGTCAGGGTCTTCTGCCTCCTGCCTCCCCAGGACTCCCACACCCTCCCTGGCTGGCACCATCCACACAGCCTTTTGTAAAACCGAGACAAGTGCAGAAGCAGGGAAAGAAACGATGTATGCTTTCTCCAGGCCCTCCAACTTCTCTTCCTCTTCCGAGAGGAGCGACTATAGGGTTGGTTTTTGTTGGCGGTGATTCCCAATCTCAGGAGTCCAGATGAGGCTGGTGTTTTCCACCTGTTCTTGGCCTAGCCAGTCCCAGTCCCTCCCCAGGCTATACTAATGGCTAGCCCAGATCAGCAGTTGGCATATTCTTATGCATGTCAGAATCATCTGGAGGGCTCCTTAAAATCCCAGCTTGTAAGGCCCCACTCCATAAGCTCTAATTCAGTGAGTCTTGGGTGGGGCCAATAATTTGCACTTCTATCAAGTTCCCAGGTGATATCCCTGCTGCTGGAATGCAATACAAGAACCACTGGCTGAGAATGGTGCCCTCAGTCACCTCATTCTCAGCAACCTGGTGCCTCCTGGGCAGCACTAAGGAGCTGGGTCACAGCTGGCAAAGCCCAGCCTTGGGGCATGACATCACCTGGGAAGCTGCTGGAAATGGTCTTGGGGTGAGTCCCCCATGCAGAGAAGTAAACTAAGGCACAGAGATCAGCGGCAGAGCTGAGAGGAGCCAGGATACCAGGGCCCAGGAGAGAATGGATGGGCTGCAAGACCCTACAGCAGGAGGGGTGCTCTAGGGCCCACAGGACCATCCTGGTGCTCATCACAGGATCACAAGACTGGGAGGGTAGGAGAAGTGAAGACACCTGCCCAGACCTGGGCCAGGTTTCCAGATTGCCAGCTGAGGCCCCTCTTCTTGGGAATGGTTTGAGTAGCTTCCAAATAAAGAGTGACAAGGCAGCTGGCCCTGACTGCTTCAGCCCTTCAAAGATGTTTAGAGAAAACTAAAGGTCCCTTCCTCAGGGCATGGTGTCCAGAAAGCTGGTGAAGGGCAAGAAAGGAGGGGAGCAGGGCCATTGGGATAGACAAGCAGCAGAGGAGGCTCCAAGGAGGGTGAGGAAGGAGCGGCAGGGCTGGCGGTGGAGAGAAGCCCTGAGCAGGAGACATGGGCCCAGCATCATGTCCTCACTCCCCTTAGGACCTTGGGTCTGTGGATTTTGCAAACTGCAAATACTGTTGGGTTGGGAGGGGTAAGGGGTAGAGTCGGGGTGAACTGTAGATTCTGCCAGGACAAGCAGCTCTGAGAGTGGTGAGGTCCAGAGGAGAATGGAGAGGATGGTTGGATACTGAATGGACAAAGAGATGGATCGATGACCAGGGACAGGGAGAGAAGAACCTGTCAGCAGCACCTGCTTTACAACCAAGGCCATCTGGGACTGGGCAGGGCAGAGGAGGAAAAAGGAGGGATCCAAGCCCCCCACCCACCACCACACACACGCCCACTGCAAAGTGCTGGGGCTGCTGCTGGCAGGCTGCTTACAGAGAAGACAGCATGGCTCAAGGGTGGGACTCAGGGGTTGCTGGGGAGGGGTGAGCCCAATGAGAAGGCCTGGCAGGGCTGGTGCCTCCTGATGCATTGGAGGAAGAGGCTTTTTTTTTTTTTTTTTTTTTTTGGTGTGAGAAAACACAAAATAAATAAACACAGAACCAGGACACCACCACATTTGAGAGCAAATATCAGAGCTGGGAAACCACAGACGCGACAGGAAGGCTTCCCTGGTAGGAAGCAGGGGGATGGGAAGCGAGTTACTGAGGTTACAGGAAAATCCGCAGGAGGGAGCAGTGCTGGGAAGAACATCCTGGGAGGACTGAGGGCTGAATTCTACAGTGAGCCCCAGACCCAGAAGAAGAAAATCTGGCATGGGCCAGGGCCACTCCATCTGCTGGTAGGAACCAGCCAAGGAGAAAAGGAGGCAGGAGGACAAGAGACTTTGGAGGGAGATGATAAAGAAAGAATGGGTGAGTGGTAGGAAACAGACTGAGCCCAGAGAGAGGAAGGGGCTAAACCAAGATTACAGAAAGTCGAAGCAGTGTCTCATTCACTACTGGGGATGCAAGACCTGTTGGGAGTCAGGAAACCTGGGTTCTGGTCTTGGCTCTGCCTGTGGTTTGCTGTGTGACCTTGGGTGAGCCACTGCCTTCTCTGGACCTGATTCCTTATCTCAAAAAATGAGGGCGCTGGACACAAAAGGACAAATACTGTATGATTCTACTTAAAAGAGATACCTAGAATAGGCTAATCCACAGAGGAAAAAAAAAAAAGTAGAATAGAGGTTACCAGGGGCTGGGGACAGGGGGAATGGGGAGTTATTGTTTAGTGGGTACAGAGTTTCAGTTTGGGGTGATGAAAAAGTTCTGGAGGTGGCGGTTACACGTTGTGAATGTACTTCAAGCCACTTAGAAATCTTTAAAATGGAAAATTTAATGTTATGCATATTTTGCCATAATTTTTTTAAAAAGGAAGGGGTTTAGACCAAATTATGTTATGGCCTCCTTGCTATTCATGAAGACTAGTGAATGGGGTAAGGAGGGTATCGTCCCCCATCCCAGGGCCAGGGCACTGAAAGGCTGGGCTGGGGACACTGAGTGTGGTCAGACCACTCTCCATTTGTGTAGAACCTTACACTTTTCCAAGGGGACTCGCAGGCACAGTGTTGCAGTTGGTCCTCACCACAGTTACATGGGGTGGGACGTTATCCTCACTTTATAGACGGGGAAACTGAGGTATAGACTAGCCACATGATCTTGCCAAGGTCATTCACGTCGGTGGATTTTTTACTTTTTAAATAGTCACCTGGAAAACATCGTTGCATCTTAGGTTCACCCGTTGACTCACCAACTGGCTCAGTGGCCCTAGATGAAAGGATACATGCTATAAATTAGTAGAAGAGTTCATCTCCTGGGGCAAACATGCTTGCTTCCCATAATTGGATGATGAAAATTATAAATCCTGATGTGTTTCTCTTTTTACCATGGCTGCCAGGAAACTCAAGAGTAAAATTTAATTGCATGATTATGGGAATTACACCAGTTAGATTTAGATAATAATTTGTCTTTTTTTTTACTTCCTATTTTTATTTTATTGAACCCCTCTGACTAACATTGTAAATAGCCTCCGATCCTTTTTGAAAATCCTTTTTGAGTAATAAAATCAGTTTGGTTGGGGACTCGATCCCTTAAGTCCCTGCTCAGGGCTTAGTGCTCTTTTTAAGATACGGCATCATGTTTCTTGGTTAAAAGAAAGATAAGGCTGGACGTGGTGGCTCATGCCTGTAATCCCAGTACTTTGGGAGGCCAAGGTGAGTGGATCACCTGAGGTCAGGAGTTCAAGACCAGCCTGGCCAACATGGTGAAACCCTGTCTCTACTAAAAGTACAAAAATTAGTCAGGCATGGTGGCACGCACCTGTAATACCAGTTACTTGGGAGGCTGAGGCAGGAGAATTGCTTGAACCAGGGAGGTGGAGGCTGCAGTGAGCCGAGATGGTGCCACTGTACTCCAGCCTGAGCGACAGAGCAAGACTCTGTCTCAAAAAAAAAAAGAAAAAGGAAGATGGCCTGGCACGGTGGCTGATGCCTGGAACCCCAGCACTTTGGGAGGCTAAGAAGGGCAGATCACTTGAGCCCAGGAGTTTGAAACCAGCCTGGGCAACATAGGGAGACCCCCTGTCTCTAAAATAATAATAATAGTAATAATAAATAATAAATAAATAAATAAAATAAAAACTAAATTTAAAAAAACTTAAAAAAGAAAGATAGCCTAATGATCAGGGCCAAGAACACCAATGGTGTGGCCAATAGTGCCCAGGATCCCCCTGGGAGGGCGGTTTTTGTTTTGTTTTGTTTTTTGAGACAAGACTCGTTCTGTTGCCCAGGCTAGAATGCATTGGCACAATCTCGGCTCACTGTAACCTCTGCTCCCCCCGGGGTTCGAGTGATTCTCCTGCCTCAGTCTCCTGAATAGCTGGGATTACAGGCATGTGCTACCACACTTGGCTAATTTTTGTAGTTTTAGTAGAGACTGGGTTTCACCAGGTTGGCCAGGCTGGTCTCAAACTCCTGAGCTCAAGTGATCACCCGCCTCGGCCTCCGAAAGTGCTGGGATTACAGGTGTGACCGCTGCGCCCACCCCCCAACCCCAGGAGAGTTTGTTAAGCATGCAGATTCAAGGTGGGGTCCAGGAATCTGCATTCTGAACATGCCCTCAGAGAATTCTGCTGAATGGGGACCTCAGATCACCCTCTGGCATACACAGGCTCAGTGATCTGGAATGGACTTGTTTTATGCCTGGGTTGGCCAGCAGCATATTCTGGGTATTCTGGACCCACAAAAAGCGCCCAGTAGGGCAGTGGATTTGCACAGCAAACAGGACAGAGTTGACTCAAGTTCTCATCTAAACTCAGTGTGACTTCTTGTGCTCTGGGATGAGAACTGTGCCTCAGTTTCCTCATCTGCAAAATGGGTGCACTAACCCATGTCCTACCAAGGCTGCCTCCACGAGTTGTCCCTGAGAGGTCTGAAGGAGATGTGGGGTGGGAAACGATTTCTTTTTTGAGACAGGGTCTCACTCTGTCGTCTAGGCTAGAGTGCAGTGGCACGATCTCTGCTCCCACAACCTCTGTCTCCTGGACTCAAGCGATTCTCCCACCTCAGCCTCCCAAGTAACTGGGATTACAGGTGTGCACCACCACACTCAGCTCATTTTTTGTATTTTTAGTAGAGACAGGGTTTCAACACGTTGGCCAGGCTGGCCTTGAACTCCTGACCTCAAGTGATCCGCCTACTTCAGTCTCCCAAAGAGCTGGGATTACAGGAGTGAGCCACCGTGCCCAGCCAGGGGACACGTTTTCTAAATAGTAAAGTGCTTTAGGTGGGATGTGTAGGGGATGATGATGACAATTATTATTACTATTATTAAGGAAGAAGTAGTGGGAGCTTGGGGGGTCTGGTGAGGCTAGAAGCAGGGGACATTCTAGATAGGAGGGGAGAGGGAGAAAGAGCCTGGACGCTGGGTGGGCCACAGGAGAAGAGGCTGGGTGATGAAACCATAAAAGTGCATGTGGGTGGACGTGATGGAACCATGTCAGCACAGGGTGTAAGAGGGTCAGGTCTTTGAGCCTTTGGCCTTGTCACATCGGAAGCCAACTTGTAGAACAGTGGCCCTGGGGATGCCTACAGGTGGGCTCCATCTTGAGTTCATAGAAAGCAAGACCTCTTAAGGTCAGCCTTTGGTGGGAAATAAACTGGGGGAAAGGGCTGGCACAGGGTCAGGGAATTGGATTCTGATGTCTCGTGCATGCAGGTATAAGAGCCACTGATGCACCGAAATGACTTGATTTGCATTCCAATGAAGTCATCATTCCGAAAGGGGCTGATTTGGCTCTGGAAAGAGGTCAGACATATGAAACATGAGGTTTCCCAGTTTAGGGCCAATCATGCCAACTGGTGCCCCATTTCCCCCAACCAACTGGTGCCAACCCCATGGACCCAAGCCAAGTGGTCTATGGGGGATTGGGACCCGAGGGTTCCTTGGGACTTTGGTTGAAGAGAGAGTGGAGATGGGGAAAGGAGAAAGAAGGATAAAGGAGGAGAAGGAAGGGGCTAGCAGTGAAAGGCAGAGAGGCAGGAGGAGGGGGAGGAAGGGTGCGAGAAGGGTAGCATTCCTTCTTGGGACCCCGATTCTCCAGGGAATCCCCACTGCTGGTCAGGCAGTTTTCTGCTTTGGGAATGTTACCAAGACTTAAAAGGCATTTGAAGAAAGAAACAAACTTAGAAATTACATTCCAAAAGAGTAGAGAGTTTTTACAAACCAATCCCCCCACCCCAAAAAAGAAAACACAACCAGTTACCAAGTAAAATGCTAAAAACCGAACCAAACCAATATTTACATGTAACGTTTTCAACCCCATCCAGCCCCACGTCCGGAGGCTTCTGCAGGAACAGTGATGAGTGGCCTTGCACAGTGGCATGCAGGAAGTAGAAACGGGGGCTTTACGGAAAACCAAGGTCTGGCTGAGACAACGAAGATGGCAAGGACAATCTTGGATAGTATGATGGTAAGGCTGAGTGGTCCGTAGGTCTTGGGGCTCATGTCCCACGGGGATTTCTCCCCGAGGCTGGGTACGCAGCCTCCCTGGCTCTCTGTCGCTCTGGGAGGTGGCAGAAGGCCTCTGGTGACATGTGGCCTGATGTGAATCCCCTCACCTGGAGATAACCTTGGCGGGCCCCCCTGACCTCATGGGTGAGAGCAGCAGCATCCCAGAGTGGAACTGGCCCACAGCTCCACTGGCTGCCTGCTCTGCCCACACAAGTCACTGGGGCATGGAGGAAGTGGCTGGCAGGACTGGCATGACCCTGGTGTTCAGCCTGCAGGGAAGGGAGATGCAGGACTTGGGGTAACTGGTCCAGGTGATCCCGAATGGATGGGTCTGGGAACTGGCAGGTGGAGGTGGGAGTGCATGGGCGCCTCCAGAATCCTGGGGGCAAATCAGCAAAGCTACTGGCTTTTGGTCTTCCTGATGGGCAATTCTCCAGACAAGCTGATCCATCCTGGTGTTTCCACTCTGGGTCCCCAGTCAGTTACAGGAAGGCTGCATGTCTATGTGTGTCGGGGGAGCATGTGTGCAACCAAAAGGGGTTCACCGGCACCAAGGGGAGGCCATGGGAGGCACTCCCCCACATGCTGCAATGAGCCACGTTGAAATCCAACCAATAGCTCAGGCAGCTCACGAAGGACGTGAGAAAGGGCAGGCAGCAGAGCTGGGGCAGGGAGAAGAGCCGTGAAAGGCCATAAGGCTAAGGAGAGAGGCTGGTGAAAAGGCTGGCAGGCTGGTGAGAACCGAGGCAGGCTGGGAGACACTCAGGTTTATGTGCAAAGCTGCGATAAACAACATTATCAAAGTTCAGTCCTGTTTTCCTGCGAGTTCTCATTTGGGAAACTTGGAAGGATCTCCACGCTCTTGATAGAGCCTTAGTAATCCACATTCAACTCATGAAGAAAGGTGTCAGAGGGAGGGAGGGAAATGAGACAGACAAGGAGAATGTCTGGGGAGTGGTGATGGCTGTTCAGCCCTCCACCTTGTCAGTGAGTATTTACAGACTGACAGCTGGGGTTGGCCAAGTACCAGGCATTGAGTAATAAGTAGTGTTCTGAGGCCACATGGCCAGCAGTGTTGGGGTACAGGGCTCCAGCTCTGTTGAGGGGCCCTCCAAAACTGACCAGGAGACCAGGTCTCCAAACCTGGCTGCCAAGCTGCCTTGTCCACCCGGGGGACCCCGTGGCTATCCATGCCATTAGAAGCCCCATGTTGTCCCAGTGGCAAGAATGCATGTTTCAACCTCCAATAAATTACCTTAAGGACTTTGGGGTAAATTAAATTATTAAAATAAAGTAAATCACCTTAAATATTTATAGTATGAAAAATTCAAATAAACTATCTAGGCAAGATATGTGTTTCCAGGCCCCAGTCTATTGCTGTGTCCTGGGCTCTGGCCTCTCGGTGTTCTCCTGGGCCTGACCTGGCCAACCAAGAGTCTCTTACTGGGAATATCTTTGCCCCCCTACCAGCTGCAGGATGTAAACACAGTGGAGATGTAGTGCCTCCCCCTTCTTAGGGTGCCAGGGAGAGGCCTCTGAGATCGAGATCAAGGCAGTGTATTCAGGCATTTATCTATGCACCAGGTCTTGAGACTGACTCTACCTATTTCTATCCTCAAAGGGTCTGCTGGGAACACTGGGGTCCCAAGTCACTTTGGCAAGGAAGGCAATTGCAATCACTCCCCAACCCTGAGCCCTGCAGATTTCCACTTTGCCTCCCAGCTCTTGCTGCATCCAGGCTATGGGCAGGGAGATCCAGGGCTCCAGGACTCCAAGCAGATACTTGGCCCTGGCTACTGCCCTATCATGCCCCCTAGTGTCCCAGCAATCTAGAGCAGTGGGCCTGGGAGGAGGAGGTGGTGGAGAGAAGGAGGTGATGGTGATGATGCCCAGCAGTGCTCCACCAGGAACCCAACATGGAGCCCTAGAGCAAAGCCTGTTCTTCTCAGCAGTGTCTCCTCCTGAATGAAGGGGTGGATGGTCAGCAGGAAACATCTCTCTGACTCCTTTTCCCCAAAGGCATGGCCAGACATGTATCCTTCTTGGGCTCTTCCAAGAGGGAGGCATGGGCAGAACCAGGCAAGGCTCTCTCTTAGAACCCAGGGATCGGCTCTTGACGGATCTCTCAGTGGATGCTTGGGAAGCCCAGTTTTGGTCTCTCTCCCACTCACTGCCTTCCCCTGGGAAGTCGGAGCTAACCACCCAGGGGCCAGCAGGAGACCCGGCTTTACCTTGATGTGAAAGCTGCATTCTGGCAGTGGCATCGCTGCTGTCCCTCCAGGGCCAGGCAATGCTGAGGACACAGCCCCTCGCCTCACCTCGTCTCGTCTCCGCTGGTTCCCTTCTGCTATCCAGGGGCTTGGCTGGTTGAGGCGGGGAATTTGGCTGCTCGGTCACTCGCTGGGGGGGAGTGCCCTCTCCTCCCCACCCCAGCTGGACTCTGAAGGGTGCAGCCTGCACTTGGAAGGAGAGTGGCGGATGGCAGAGCGGGACGAACGGGCGAAGCAGGAGGTGAGAGACTGGGTGCTACAGTCACAAACAGCATCCTAGAAGAGGGAGGCAGGAAGTCAAGAGGAGCCAGGAGATATGGGCCACCGTGCGCTGGGTGATGAGCCAGGCAAGGAACTGAGACTCAGCCATAAACCAGTTCCCAAGGGCTGAAGCTCCTCACTGGACCAATTTTTTCTTTCTATTGTTCTTCTCCCATTAGAGCAGTAATGGATATTCATTGGAATATATTCTAGGCTATACAGAGAGGACAGTGGACACTGTCCATGGTCCTGTACACCAAAGAGATTCTCAACATACGTTTACCAAAATGACAACTTATTTTGCAACTGTAAAACATGAACACTTTTCTGTCACTAGGTATGTCTAGATTTCCTTCCTTTTTATCACTTTTTTTCCGTTTGAGACAGGGTCTCACTATGTTGCTCAGGCTGGTCTTGAACTCCTGGGCTCAAACGATCCTCCTGCCTCAGCCTCCCAAACTGCTGGAATTAGCACCTTTGGGTGCTCATGCCTCCCAAAGGCATGAGCCACCATGCCTGTCCGATCTCCTTCTTTTTTAGTGTCTCTATACCATTTCACCAGATAGAAATAACTGATTTATGTACCCAATTCACTTTTTAAATTTTTTTATTTTTTGGACAGAATCTTGCTCTGTTGCCCAGGCTGGAATGCAGTGGCACAATCTTGACTCACTACAACCTCCACCTCCCGGGTTCAAGTGATTCTTGCACCTCAGCCTCCCAAGTAGCTAAGATTACAAGTGTGTGCCACCACGTCTAGCTAATTTTTGTATTTTTAGTAGAGATGGGACTTCAGCATGTTGGTCAGGCTGGTCTCAAACCCCTAACCTCTAGTGATCTGCCCCCTCAGCCTCCCAAAGTGGTGGGATTGCAGGCGTGAGCCACTGTGCCTGGCCCAAATTCACTTTTGATGTACATTTGGGTAGTTTCTAATTTTTTACTATTACCAATAAACAGAAATAATGATCAAAAGTGCTGCTGCTGGGCGTGGTGGCTCACGCCTGTAATCCCAGCACTTTGGGAGGCTGAGGCGGGTAGATCACGAGATCAGGAGATCGAGACCATCCTGGCCAACACGGTGAAACCCCATCTCTACTAAAAATTAGCTGGGCGTGGTGGCGTGAACCTATAGTCCCAGCTACTCAGGAGGCTGAGGCAGGAGAATCGCTTGAACCCAGGAGGGGTGGAGACTGCAGTGAGCTGAGATTGCACCACTGTACTCCAGCCTGGGTGAAACAGAGAGACTCCATCTCAAAAAAAAAACCAAAAAAACAACAAAAAAAAGTGCTGCTGGGCAGCTGGTTATGGTGGCTCACACCTGTAATGCCAGCACTTTGGGAGGCTAAGGCAGGAGGATCAACTGAGGTCAAGAGTTTGAGACCAGGCTGGCAAACATTGTGAAACCCCATCTCAACTCAAAATACAAAAATTAGCTGGGCATGGTGGCACGCACCTATAGTCCCAGCTACTCAAAGACTGAGGCAGGAGAATTGCTTGAACCCAGGAGGTGGAGGTTGCAGTGAGCTGAGATCCACATCACTGCATTCCAGCCTGGGGCACAGAGTGGGACTCCATCTCAAAAAAAAAAAAAAAAAAGTGCTGCTGGGCTAGGCCATGTGGGAGGCTGAGACAGGAGGATCCTTTGAGCCCAGGAGGTCAAGGCAGCAGTGAGCTATGATTGTGCCACTGGACTCTGGCTTGGGCAACAGAGTGACACCCCATCTTTTCAAAAAATAAAAAGGCCGGGGCGTGGTGGCTCACGCCTGTAATCCCAGCATTTTGGGAGGCCAAGGCAGGCAGATCACGAGGTCAGGAGATTGAGACCAGCCTGGCTAACACAGTGAAACCCCGTCTCTACTAAAAATACAAAAAATTAGCCGGACGTGGTGGTGGGCGCCTGTAGTCCCAGCTACTCGGGAGGCTGAGGCAGGAGAATGGCGTGAACCCAGGAGGCAGAGCTTGCAGTGAGCCGAGATCATGCCACTGCACTCCAGCCTGGGCAACAGAGTGAGACTCTATCTCAAAAATAAATAAATAAATACAAAATAAATCACATAAAAGTGCTGCGATAGAGCCAAGCTGCTTGGTTAAAATCCCAGCTTTGCCAATTACTAGCTGTGTGACCTTGGCAGAGTTACTTAACCTCTCTTGAGCTTTGATTTCCTCCCCTCTCTCTCTTTTTATTTTTCTATTTATTTATTTATTTATTTTTGAGATGGAGTTTCGTTCTTGTTGCCCAGGCTGGAGTGCAATGGCACAATCTCAGCTCATCGCAACCTCCGCCTCCCGGGTTTAAGTGATTCTCCTGCCTCAGCCTCCCAAGTAGCTGGGATTACAGGCATGCGCCACCATGCCCGGCTAATTTTGTATTTTTAGTAGAAATGGGGTTTCTCGGTGTTGGTCAGGCTGGTCTCAAACTCCCAACCTCAGGTGATCTGCCTGCCTTGGCCTCCTAAAGCCTTGGGATTACAGGCGTGAGCCCAGCCTCTTTTTATTTTTCTTTATCCATGTCTGTGAATATTTCCACAGGCTACATTCCTAAAAGAACTACTGGGTCAATGGGTAGCACGCACATTTTACATACTGGACAATATTTGGATCAACTTTAAAATCAACATTCAAAATCCAGCCAGCTTTGTGCTGTTGTTTCTTGATGTGGTACTGGTTATATGGAAGTGATGGTTACTTTTATATATCAACATGACTGGGTGCTGAGATATTAGGTAAAACATTGTTCTGGGTGTTTCTGTGAGTGTTTTGAGATGAGATTAACATCGAAATTCTCAGTCAGGCGCAGTGGCTCACCTCTGTAATCCCACCACTTTGGGAGGCTGAGGTGGGCGGATCACTTGAGATCAGGAGTTTAAGACCAGCCTGGCCAACATGGTAAAACCCTATCTCTACTAAAAATAAAAAATTAGCCAGGCATGGTGGTGTGTGCCTGTAATCCCAGCTACTTGGGAGCCTGAGGTACGAGAATCGCTTGAGCCTGGGAGGCAGAGGTTGCAGTGAGCCAAGATCACGCCACTGCATTCCAACCTGGATGACAGAGTGAGGTTCCGTCTCAAAAAAAAGTAAATTCTCCTTAACATGAACCCCATCCAGTCAGTTAAAGGCTTGAACGGAACAAGAGGGCTTACTCTCCCTCAAGTAAGAGAATTCTTCCTGCCCGACAGCCTTCAGACTGAGACACTTGCTTTTTTCCTGCCTTCAGACTTTATTATTTATTTATTTGAGACAGAGTCTCACTCTCTTGCTTAGGCTGGAGTGCAGTGGTGCGATATTGGCTCACTGCCTCCTGGATTCAAGCAATTCTCATGCCTCAATCTCCCAAGTGGCTGGGACTATAAGCACGCACCACCATGCCCAGCTAATTTTTGTATTTTTTTAGTAGAGACAGGGTTTTGCTATGTTGGCAAGGCTGGTATCAAACTCCTGGCCTCAAGCAATCCACCTCTTTCGGCCTTCCAAAGTGCTGGGATTATAGGTGTGAGCCACTGCGAGGCCCTGCCTTCAGACTTGAAGTGAAACATCTGCTCTTTCTAGGTCACTGGGCTGTTGGCCTTTGGAGTGAAACTAAACGACCAGCTTTCTTGGTTCCAGGTCTTTGGACTAAACCATTGGCTCTCTTGGGTCTCCACTTGCTGATTCACCCTGAAATCTTGGGACTTGCCAGACTCCAGAATCACATGAGCCATTTCATTATAATCAATCAATCTCTCTCTTTCTCTCTCTCCTTGCCCTCTACTCTCTCTCTATCCTCTTGGTTCTGTTTCTCTAGAGAACCCAGACTATTGTAGTGGCTGTGTTCAGTTTATGAGAATTCAGTGAGCTATACTCTTACAGTATGCTAAGTATAAATATTAAACTTAATAGTTTTGGGAGTTTTCTTTTGGAGATGGAGTTTTGCCCTGTTGCCCAGGTTGGGGTACAGTGGTGCGATCTTGGCTCACTGCAACTTCTGCCTCCTAGGTTCAAGAGATTCTCGTGCCTCAGCCTCCCAAGTAGCTGGGATTACAGGCGCCTGCCACCATGCTTGGCTATTTTTTTTATTTTTAGTAGAGATGGGGTTTCACCAAGGTGGCCAGGCTGGTCTCAAACTCCTGACCTCAGGTGGTCCACCCGCCTCAGCCTCCCAAAGTGATGGGATCACAGGCGTGAGCTACTGCGCCAGGCCAAACTTAACAGTTTTTCAAAAGTTACAAAAATAGGCCAGGCACAGTGGCTCATGCTTGTAATCCCATCACTTTGGGAGGCTGAGGCGGGTGGATCACCTGAGGTCAGGAGTTTGAGACCAGCCTGGCCAACATGGTGAAACCCCATCTCTACAAAAACCACAAAACTTAGCCGGGCGCGGTGGCTCAGGCTTTCAGTTCCAGCTACTTGGGAGGCTGAAGCAGGATAATCGCTTGAACCCAGGAGGTGGAGGTTGCTCGTACCACTGCACTCTAGCCTGGGTAACAGAATGTGTGAGACTCTGTCTCAAAAAAAAAAAAAAAAAAAAAAAAATTACAAAAAAATAAATAAATATATTTTTTCTTTTTGGAGACAGGGTCTCTTGCTCTGTTGCCCTGGCTGGAGTGCAGCGGCACAATCATGGCTTACTGCAGCCTCAACCTCAGGGCTTTAGGGATCTTCCCTCCTCAGTCTCCCAAGCAGCTGGGACCACAGGCACGCAGCACCACCATGCCTGGCTTTTTTTTTTTTTTTTTTTCAGATGGAGTTTCGCTCTGCTGCCCAGGCTGGAGTATAATGGCATGGCCTTGGCTCACCGCAACCTCCACCTCCCGGGTTCAAGCAATTATCCTGCCTCAGCCTCCCAAGTAGCTGGGATTACAGGCGCTCATCACCACATTCGGATAATTTTTGTATTTTAAGTAGACACGGGGTTTCACCATGTTGGCCAGGCTGGTCTCAAACTCCTGACCTCAAGTCATCCACCGGCCTTGGCCTCCCAAAGTTCTGGGATTACAGGTGTGAGCCACCATGCCTGGCCTTTTTTTAAAAAAAAAAAAAAAAAAAAGATGGGAGTCTTGCTCTGTCACCCAGGCTGGAGTGCCGTGGCGCATTCTCAGCTCATTGCAACCTCCGCCTCCCAGCTTCAAGCAATTCTCCTGCCTCAGCCTCCCGAGTAGCTGGGACTATAGGTATATGCTGCCACGCCCGGCTAATTTTTTGTATTTTTTAGTAGAGCTGGGGTTTCACTTTGCTGCCCAGGCTGGTCTCGAACTCCTGAGCTCAACCAATCCACCTGCCTTGGCCTCCTGAAGTGGTAGGATTACAGGCGTAAGCCACCGTGCCTGGCCGCTTTTTTTTTTTTTTTAATGTAGAGATGAGATCTCACCATGTTGCTCAGACTGGTCTTGAACTCCTAGCTCAAGTGATCTGCCCACCTCAGTCTCCCAAAGTGCTGGGATTAGAGACATGAGCCATTGTGCCTGGCCAAAAAAGGAATAAATATTTAAGAGATGTTTTAAAATGTCAGCCAGCTGACTGAGAGTATACAAAAGTAACGCACTCGCCACACACTGCTGGAGGCTGTAGAAATGGCACACTTTTGAAAAACAATTTGGCAGTATTTAACAAATAACTTTAAAACATTTATATTCTTTTTTTGTGGAGACCGAGTCTCACCTGTCACCCAGGCTGGAGCACAGTGGTGCCATCTCGGCTCACTGCAGCCTCTGCCTCCTGGGTTCAAGCGATTCTCCTGCCTCAGCCTCCTGAGTAGCTGGGACTACAGGCGACCGCCACCACACCCATCTAATTTTTGTAGAGAGAGGGTTTCACCGTATTGGCCAGGCTGATCTCGAACTCCTGACCTTGGAGCTGCCCAACTCCGCCTCCCAAAGTGCTGGGATTACAGGCATGAGCCACTGCGCCTGGCCACATTTATAGTCTTTCATCCTTTAATCTCATTTCTGCAACTTACACCTAAGGAAATAGTCTGAAATGTAAAAAAATGATTTTGTACCAAGATGTTCACCACAGCATTATTATTATTATTATTATTATTATTATTTTTGACATGTAGTCTCGCTCTATTGCCCAGGCTGGAGTGCAGTGGCGCGATCTCAGCTCACTGCAACCTCTGCCTCCCGGGTTCACGCCATTCTCCTGCCTCAGCCTCCCGAGTAGCTGGGACTACAGGCACCCGCCACCTTGCCCGGCTAATTTTTTTTTTTTGTATTTTTAGTAGAGTCGGGGTTTCACCATGTTAGGCAGGATGGTCTCAATCTCCTGACCTCATGATCCGCCTGCCTCAGCCTTCCAAAATGCTGGGATTACAGGCGTGAGCCACTGCCCTCGGCCTACAACGCAGCATTATTTACAACAGGGAAAAACTAGAAACCACTTAAATGTACAATAATAGAAAAGTAGAATGTTTAAGTCCATCACAGCCCATTCCACACATAGCCCTTATGTCTCTGTGCCCCCACTGAGTCCACAGCAGACCACATGGTACCACTCCCAGCCACAGCTGACTGGACCAACGGGTACACTTGCCTCTAGCTACACCAATCAGAGTTTCCTTCTTTCAGAAATGTGGAATTGGGAGAGGGATTTGTGTCAGTGTCTCCTAGGGGCTTGAACTGGAAAATGTTATAAAGCCAGAGCTGGGACAGCCCACCCTGTCCTTGTGCAAATGCAACAGAGAGAGAAAGACAGAAAAAGGGGGAATATGATATCAGAGAGGGTGAAGCTTAAGAGAGAGGAGAGGAAGACAGGAAGAAGCTGCTGAGGTCATTAGGATCCTACTCTTGGGTTTTATAAAATATGCTATCCTTCAAATACATTTCCTTCCCTTTCTGCAAAGTTAACTTATGCACATTCTAACATTCAAATAATGCTCACTAACATTTAAGTAAGGTTTACTAACTAACTTATAAGAAATTGATAGCAGCAGTGGGGTATGCAGCAAAAGGTTCTCAGAGGAAATATGAGCACTTAGGTGTGAATTCTTGATGGGGGTGGGGGTATGTCCGCTAATGTTTAACAATTAGTTTTCCAGGAGTGACAGGAGGAGCCCTGATTCGTAGTGTTTACTAATTTTTATGCTGTAAATCCTCCCACTGCGGCCAATCTCAAGGTCCCAAGGTCATGTTAAACACAGAGATGCGGTTGGGCGCGGTGGCTCACGCCTGTAATCCCTGCACTTTGGGAGGCCAAGGTGGGCGGATCACCTGAGGTCGGGAGTTCAAGACCAGCCTGACCAACATGGAAAAACCCCATCTCTACTAAAAATACAAAATTAGCCAGGCGTGGTGGCACATGCCTGTAATCACAGCTACCTGGGCGACTGAAGCAGGAGAATCACTTGAACCCAGGAGGCAGAGGTTGCGGTGAGCCGAGATCACACCATTGCACTCCAGCCTGGGAAACAAGAGCAAAACTCCATCTCAAAAAACAAAAAACAAAAAACAAGGAACCACAGTGATGCTGACAATTGGCTCCCACAAGCCAAACAAGCTGGCTCCAACACACCACCGGGTTGCGGGAGAGCAGTAACGCCCCCTCCCTGGAGGGGATGCTGGCAGTCTCCGATGGGTGGTGCAAAAGCTGCTAGTTAAGCCATGCTCACTAGTCTCTTGGAATTCAGACCATGTGACCATCAAGTGTGTGTTGTTCCAGGTCTGGGACCTTCCAACTCTATCCTCAGACCAGCATAAGAACTTCCTGGGACACATGGCCATATCCCTGAATTTTTATTTTATTTATATATATATAAAGATATATAAATAGATATAAACATATAGATATATTTATATTATTTATATCTATTTATAAATAAATACGTAAAAGTATATATTTATATTTATATTATACGTATTTATATATTATATGTATTTTATATATTATATATTTATATATTATATATTTATAAAAATATATTTATATTATATATTTATATATTTTTATATCTATATATGTATATCTAAACATCTATATACATATATAGATATAAAAATATATAAAAAAATATATCTATTTTTTGAGACGGAGTCTTACTCTGTCACCCAGGCTGGAGTGCAGTGGCACAATCTCAGCTCACTGCCGCCTCCGCCTACTGTGTTTAAGTAATTCTCCTGCCTCAACCTCCAGAGTAGCTGGGATGACAGATGCACGCCACCACGCCCGGCCAATTTTTGTATTTTTAGTAGAGATGGGGTTTTCACCATGTTGGCCAGACTGGTCTCAAATGCCTGATCTCAGGTGATCCGCCCGCCTCAGCCCATACTTCTGAACTTAAAAACCCAAAGAGCTTGGACCTTATATACTAACTCCACCTACCAAGAAAAAGGACAGATCCCACCCACCTACCTCACTGGGAAGGACCACGGCTCCATCTCCGTCCCGGAGGACACCATCCTTCCCCACCTGGGGGAGCATGGTGAGTCTGGCCTCCTCGCTGCTGACCGACTTGGCTGCCTTCTTGTTCAGGATCCTGGCCACACCCTCCGGCTGATGGTAGCTGGCTGGGGAGAGGGGTTCTGGCTTCTTGGTGCCCTCCTCTCCTGCTGCCGAGGTGGGGCTTGGTGCCCGGCCACACACATTACGGAAGAACTCCTGCACAATGCCATACTTGGGAGGCTCGGGCTTGGCCCGCGTCTCAGACATGCCCAGTTTCCAGACAGACTCCGTGCTCCCTGAGTGCTCCACCACACTGAAGAGGCTGGAGAGTCCATCATTGATGTTTCTCAATACAGGGCTGTCCCGCGTGGTGGTGGAGCGGGCCCAGGCTGAGCCGTTCTGCTTGCCCTGGTGCAGGTTCCACAGGCTGCGGTCCTTGCTGCTATCCAGCTTGGACACAGACCGCCTCTGGAGCTTTGGCGAGCCATACTTGGGGGAGCAGCAGGGCCGCTCGATGCGTGAATGGACCTTGTCCAGGGAGGAGGAGATCTGCTTGCTGCGCACAGACACGAGTGAAGAGCTTCGGGGTGACCAGGCCTTGCCGTGGAGGCTGCTGCGGGGTGGGTCGGTCTGCAGGCCCACGCTGACCGTGCGGATGGTCTGTGTGCCCACACTGGCCAGGCCCACCGTCTGGCTGGACGTGCTCTTCACTTTCCTCTCCAGCGAGCCGGAGCGCATGGCCTGGCGCACGCAGTTGGTGATCTCCTTCATGTCATCACTCATGTTGCCTGACATCTCGAAGTCATGCAGGGCCGCTGGGAAGCTAGGCCCGGCTGCTGAGGGGCTGCTGGCTGAGCCTCCGTCCAGGCGCTGCCGTGAGAAGTTGCAGAGCCACCGACCATAGGAGCTCTCAGCCAGCCCATCAGCCTCGGCCGACTCTTTGGGCTTGGCTGTGGTGAAGAGGAAGCCGGGCTCGATAATGATCTTGCCCTCTTTGTCATGAACCACAGGGACTCCCAGGCGCCGGGCCACCGGGGGGCTATAGTAGACTCGGATGCCCGTCTTGTCGGGAGCTGTGTAGCTGCGCTGCATCTGCCTCCCTGGGGGGTCCTGGCAGGCCAGGGCACCCACGTGGTTGCAGTCCCTCGATGAGAGCCCAGGCTTCTCCTTGGTGTCTTTCTCTGGATCCCCAGGCTCAGAACTCACAAAGCCAAAGGCAGGGTTGTTAGGCAGCTTCTTGCCTCGGGCGTCTCCGCCAGCAAGGTAAGGGGAACAGTCGAGCAAACTTTCAAACTCAGACATGGAGGAAACAGATTTGGTTCTGCAAAGGGCAAGAGGAAACGTGGTTATTAGTGGAAGTAACACTGAGGACACACTCTGGTCTACCACCCTGGTCTGTGTGCTGCGCGAGGGCAGAGACCAGGACTGTCTTGTTCACCTCTGGTAGAAGATGTTGTTGGTGCCCAGCCCCACATTCTGTCTGCATTTTCTTTCTTTCTTTTCTTTCTTTTTTTTTTTTTTTCCCAAACAGGTCTTGAAATGTCACCCAGGCTGGAATGCAGTGGTGATATCACAGCTCACTGCAGCCTTAAACTCCTGGGCCCGAGTGATCCTCCCATTTCAGCCTCCGGAGCAGCTGGGACTACAGGGGCACACCACCATATCTGGCTAATTTTGTGTGTGTGTGTGTTGTTTTTTTTTTTTTTTTTTGAGACAGAGTCTCGTTCTGTCACCCAGGCTGGAGTGCAATGGCATGATCTCTGCTCACTACAACTTCCACCCTCTGGGTTCAAGCGATTCTCCTGTCTCCGACTCTGGAGCAGATGAAATTACAGGCGTGCACTACCACGTCTGGCTAATTTTTATATTTTTAGTAGAGGCGGGGTTTCTCGATGTTGGCCAGGCTGGTCTGGAACTCCTGACGTCAGGTGATCTACCCGCCTCAGCCTCCCAAAGTACTGGGATTACAGACATGAGCCACCGCGCCCAGCCTAATGCCTGGCTAATTTTTTTAAAAATTTTTGTAGAGATGGGGGTCTCCCTATGTTGCCCAGGCTGGTCTCAAACTCCTGGCCTCAAGCAGTCTTCCTGCCTCTGCCTCTCAAAATGCTGGGATTATAGGCATGAGCCACTGCACCTGGCCTCTCTCTGTACTTTCACCTATACACCTAAAACTGCATACTCTGAACTGCATACTCCACCATTCTCTACCTGATGGCTTTTTTTCTGCCTGTGGGATCATACTTGGCTGTCCTCCACATAGAAGAAGCTAGACCCAGCACTTTGGGATGCTGAGGCAGGCAGATCACCTGAGGTCAGGAATTTGAGACCAGCCTGACCAAGATGGTGAAACCCTGTCTCTTACTAAAAATACAAAAATTAGCCGAGCGTGGTGGTGTGCGCCTGTAACCCCAGCTACTCAGGAGGCTGAGGCAGGAGAATCACTTGAACCTGGGAGGCAGAGGTTGCAGCGAACTAAGATCGTGCCATTGTACTCCACCCTGGGAGACAGAGCAAAACTCCATTTCAAAAAAAAAAAAAACAACAACCCAAACCGAAGCTAGAAATAGCACAGAGTTAATGAGTTAATGCCCCTAAACACAGCCCTTGACAAACAATAGGTGGGATATGGTGAACAAGTGCCCCAGCCTCCTTGTTTCTCAGGCGGGATGACTCTAAGCTGCACGTTCTACTCTGGCTCCCTGAGTTCCTCCGACAGCCTGAATTCCAGTTGCCCGTGGGATAACCTGGTTGAAGCTCCTTTTCTTGGCTGCCTTCCCTTCCCTGTCTCACTTCCAAGTGTTTCCTGAAATTCTGTCCCAAATAAACCATTTGCACTTAAATCCTTGTCTCAGAGTTTGCTTATGGGGGAACCCAAACTAAGACGCCATGAAGCTCCTGGCACACATATTGCCTGAATCACTGAACATGCCAGGCACATGGAAATGCATGTGTCAGACCACTCTGATGACCTCCAAGAGGCAGCTCATATCATCCCCACTCGACAGAGATGGGAAGTACTGCTCAAGGTCAAGGTCATAGAGCTAGAACTGGCAGGGTTGGCATTCAAACCTGGCCCTCTGGCTGCAGCCTGTCCTGCCTGCCTTGCTTCTGGGCTGGTCTGATGGCAGCTGGGGGTTCTGTTTCCCTGACTCCTTTCATGGGTTTCCTAACAGTGGAGACGTGGTCCTTACAGTCTTGGGGTGGGGGTCTCCTTGGCCACAGCACAGGGCTGGGCCCAAAGGATGCTGCTCAATAATCCCAGGAATGGAGGTCCATCTCAACTCTCCTCACTCCAGAGACAGGAGGAAAGAATCCCAAGAGGAGCTAAATGGTTTGCTTCCACCTGTGTTCCATTCCCAGACTCAAACAACATGCAGCAGCCTGGAATTCCCACTGCCCCAAGCGTTCCAGCTCCTGCGTGGTTCAGGTTCCAGAGAAACCATATCCTGATGCTCTCCCAACTCAGATGCGGGGAGGGTGGCAGCAGGAAGAGGGCGAAGGGGCGGGGCAGGGCTGCAGCAAAAGCAGGCAGAGTGGGTGCAGGGCCCAGCAGGGAGCGAAGAGGGGTGAGGCTGTGGGGCGGGACAGAGAGGCAGAGCGGGGGACCAGGATGCAAGCACCTCTTTAACCCGTTTCCTCCAAGCTCAACTTCGGAAACAGCTTCCTTGTCGTGGATCTTCTCACTGCGTGTCTGTCAAGGAGGAGAGACAGGAAGGGTCAGTTCCGGCCACGAGAGCACTAAGGGCATGGAACGCGAGACCAGCCCGGACCTCAATGCCTGAATCTCCTCATCTGGAGAGCAGGAACGATGTCATCATTCTAGCATGGTCAGTTTCTGGCTGCATTGCATCTAATTCCTCCACCAAATGTGATCCAGGCTGGGCCAATCAGAGCTCCAAAAGTGACCCACCCAAGGAAAGGGACCACTTAGAATTTAATCCAAATGTGGTGACTGCAACAAAGCATCCAGTGGCCCCTACTCAGCTGGCAGTGGGCTTGTCTTCTCCCTCCTCAACCCTACTCCCTCACTTAGCCCAGTCCCTGGGTGTTCTTTGTCTTTTTTTTTTTTTTTGAGGCAGGAACCATGAGACACAGACTCTAAGGCTGAGGGGCCCAAGGTGCAAGGGTGTGACCTGTGAGACAGGGTTAGCAACTTCTGTCATGTCTCCCACGTGCAGGGACTTTTATGGTATAGCCAGGGGCCAAGATAACATGGCAGCAGCCGCCCCACTCACCTCCTTCCAGCTGTTGTCCTGCTTCTCCAGCTCCGAGTGCTTCAGGACCCAGGGGTCGGCAGCCTTCTGCAGCTGGGCAAGGGCAGAGAGGGTGGGTCGGTAATGGGCAAAGCTATTAAGCAGAACCCCGCTCTAAGCAAAGCCACTCCCCAGACTCTACTCTGCAGCCCACATAACCTACATCATGGACCAGGGGCCACCTTCTCAGTGGGTAGCAGCTCAGAGCGCGCCCCTCCGCCTGGTGGATTTGGAAAATGATAATAAAAGCAACTACTTGCAGACATCCTTCTAGATGTCATTATACCTAATATAGTAACAGCCATTACTATGTGAATTCATTGTACAATTCACAGAACAGCTAGACCAGCTAAGCAGCAGCTACGTCCAATCAGAGTGGCAAATGTAAGATCTAGGCACCCCCACTGCTCCATCCACAGTGGCCATCGTTCACAGATCCCAGCACTCTTTCCCGCTAGGCCTTGAGGGGCCTCTGCTTCCCTCCCTTCTTGGAGGTCCATCACCTCCAGGTGGCTTGTGATGGAACCAATCTCTTATGCAAACATTAGTTAATTTTTTTTTTTTTTTTTTTTTTTTTTGAGACAGAGTCTTACTCTGTTGCCCAGACTGGAGTGCCGTGGTACGATCTCAGCTCACTGCAACCTCTGCCTCCCGGGTTCAAGCGATTCTCCTGCCTCAGCCTCCAGAGTAGCTGGCATTACAGGGATGCACCACCTTGCCTGGCTAATTTTTGTATTTTTAGTAGAGACGGGGTGTCACCATGTTGGCCAGGTTGGTCTTGAACTCCTGGCTCAGGTGATCCACCCGCCTCAACCTCCCAAAGTGCTGGGATTACAGGCATGAACCACTGCGTCCGGCTGCATTAGTTAATTTAATTCTCACAGAAACTGTGTATGGTAGGTGTTCCTGTGGTTATTTCCATTTGGCAGATGAGAGGATCAAGACTGAGAGAAGAGGTCGGGCAGCTGACTGAGTGAATGATCGTAACAACAGTGTAGCACTTCCCATTGCTGGTGACTCCATCTGTACCATCTGGCACTACAACCTTCTCTGGAGGACTGCCTTGGGTAACCAGGACCCAATCACTGCCAATGACGGACAAAGACAGGGGTCCAGAAGACTGGCCCTAAAGGTGGACCCCTTGCCTTAAGGTGGACCAAACTGTGGGGTGATTTACTGTTTATACTCCTGGGCACATCATGGGGTCAGGCCGAGGGCAGATTTCATCTGAAAGCGTATCTTACATGGTTTCTTCCCCTTCCCCATCCTGACTCCATCCATTAACAAATCACTTGCACACAGGGTAACCAACTCATCTTGGTTTGCCCAGGACTTTCTCAGTGTTTGTACTGAAAGTCCCATGTCCCAGAACCCTCAGTTCTAAAAAAAACTAGGAGGCTACGGCTAGGACTATTCTAGTTTTAAAAGTCACAGTCTCGGGAATGCCCTCAGTCCCAGGCAAGCCGGCATGGGTTGGTCACCTTACTTGTACTTGAATCCATGTCTAGAGCTTTGCTTCTTAGAAACCCAACATGAGACAAACAGGGCAACAATGAAAATAACACTAGGCCAGGTGTGGCAGCTCGCAACTGTAATCCCAGCACTTCCAGAGGCTGAGGTGGGAGGATCACTTGAGCCTAGCAGTTTAAGATCAGCCTGGGCAACACAGGGAAACCCCATGTCTAAAAAAAAAAAACCACAAAAGTTGCCGGGCATGGTGGCTCACGCCTGTAATCCCAGCACTTTGAGAGGTCGAGGCAGGTGGATCACCTGAAGTTGGGAGTTCAAGACCAGCCTGACCAACATGGAGAAACCCTGTCTCTACTAAAAATACAAAAAATTAGCCGGGTGTGGTGGCGCATGCCTGTAATCCCAGCTACCCGGGAAGCTGAGGCAGGAGAATCGCTTGAACCCATGAGGCGGAGGTTGCGGTAAGCCAAGATCGTGCCATTGCACTTCAGCCTGGGAAATAAGAGCGAAACTCCATCTCAAAAATAAATAAGTAAATAAATATACAAAAGTTATCCAGGCGTGTTAGAGTGTGCTCCCAGCTACATGAGAGGCTGAGGTGGGAGGATCACTTGTGCCTGGGAGGCAGAGCTTGCAGTGAGCTGAGATGGTGCCACTGCACTCCAGCCTGGGTGACGGAGCAAGACCTTGTCTCAAAATAAGAAAAGAAAGAAACTAAGAAAGGAAGAAGAAGGGAGGGAGGGAGGGAAGGGAAGGGAGGGGGGAAATAACACTAACATCAGTGAACAGCAATGACAGATGAAGACCACAGAATCAAACCAAGCCCCAGACAAGGGTGGGCTTAGGAAGCACTTTGATTCTTGTGGTTATCTCACTTTATTTCCATAGCTGCCCTGAAAAATGAGAATGTCAAGTATGGTCATCCTTATTTTACAGATGAGGCCCAGAGATCAGAGGTGACTTGACTGGGGTTGTACCTGGTGGAGCCAGGTAAGGACTGGGGACTCCTGGTCAGAAGCTCTTTCCCACCAGCCACTCTGCTACTTTCACCAGTCTGGCTTAATCGTCAGTCCAGTGTACAGAATGCTGCTTTGGGGGATTTGGTTTAAAGTGCAGGAGGAAGAGGAATGTCAGAGAGACACAAGAGGCTAGAGGGCCGGCAAGTCCCTGATGTGAAAACAACAGCAGGACATGGAATCTGTGCCCTGATGAGCTGACAAGACATGCCTGTGGGCTGATATGTCCCCCAGGGATGACACGAAGCTTGTTTCATAATTTCAAAATCATTTTAGAAATTTAGAATATTTAGAAATTTAGAAATATTTTGTTGTTAATAAAATAAGAAGGAATTATTCTTTTACAAACAGGAATTTGGCTTGATGGTGCAAACAGATGCAAGCATCTGACCTGCTTTCCACGTGGTACCTGGATTGTTCTGGAACTTGTTAGTCATCCTGCCATCCTGCACTCCCCAAGCACAGGCTCCTAGCAGGTGTGAACCTCACAGGAGCTCTGTCCCTGCAGGAGAGTGGGCATGGCCCAGGACCAGGAACTTTCCAGATTTGGGAGTTCTGCCAGATTCTGGTCCTCTCTCTTACTCACTTTATGACCTTGGGCCAATCACTTTGCCTCTGTATCCTCATCTGAAAAAGGGGTTTCATGAACGTGACCTTGCAGGGCTGTTGAAGTACTGAAGAGAACATTAGGAAGAGGAAATACCTAAGATCAATAAACTCATGCAAAATGCTCACCTTCAGTAAGTCAGAGAAATGCAAAGTAAAGCAATGAGATAGCATTTCACACCCTAATTTGGGCAGACGTTTCAAAGACTGGTAATCACAGCAACTGGCAAAGATGAAGCAAAAAGGGCCTTCTCGTCCTTCTAACTGTGCAGCTGGTGGGAGGGTACAAGGGCAAAGCTTTTCTAGAAGGCAGCCTGGCAGTTACCATCAACTATAAATGCTTATGCCCTTGGATTTAGCAATTTAACCTCTAGGAATCTATCCTACTGAAATATTTATGCGTGTGCAGAAATATATGTGTGGAGATGTTCACTGAGGCACAACTTGAACTTTTTTTTCTTTTTTTAGATACCTTTGTATCTAAAAAAAAGTCTCACTCTGTTGCCCAGGCTGGAGGGCAGTGGCACAATCACGGCTCACTGTCTTGATCTCCCGAGTTCAAGCAATCCTCCCACCTCGGCCTCCCATGTAGCTGAGACTACAGGCGCACACTGCCACATCCAGCTTCAGGTCACAACTTTCAATAGTGAAAAACTGGAAACAATCTAGATTTAATCACTGTAGATAACAAATCATAGTATCTCCACACTGGGAACACCAGGCACCAGGCACACTGAATGAGGAAGGCCTCCGTACTCTTTTGTGAACAGCTCTCCAGGAAAGAGGCAAAGTATAAATAAATGGACATTACAACTTGATTAATGATTTTAAAACAAACGAACAAAACCCTGTAAATATAAATTTAAATAGCAAGAAAGGCCCAGCTACCTGGGACGCTGAGGTGGGAGGATGGCTTGAGACCAGGAGCTCAAGCCCAGCCTGGGCCATACAGTAAGACCCCATTTCTTACTGTAAGCCACTGCACCTGGCCTAAAAAATTTTTTTTAATTAACAAAAAATGACAAGAAATGGAGGGAGTAGGTTGAAATATGCCTTTGTAATATTTGGACCTTATATAAAGATGAAGTCCTGGTTTATGTGATTAAAACTAAAAGTAAGGCCAGGCGCGGTGGCTCACGCCTGTAATCCCAGCACTTTGGAAGGCCGAGGTGGGCGGATCATCTGAGGTCAGGAGTTCGAGACCAGCCTGGCCAACATGGTGAAACCCCATCTCTACTAAAAATAAAAAATTAGCCGGGTGGGGTGGCAAGCGCCTGTAGTCCCAGCTACTCGGGAGGCTGAGGCAGGAGAACTGCTTGAACCCGGGAGGCAGAGGTTGCAGTGAGCCGAGATCGCACCTCTGCATTCCAGTCTGGGTGACAGAGTGAGACTGTCTCAAAGAAAAAATAAATTAATTTAAAAAAATAAAATAAAAGTAAGGCCGGGCATGGTGGCTCACGCCTGTAATCATAGCCCTTTGGGGGGCTGAGGCGGGAGGATCACTTGAGGCCAGGAGTTCGAGACCAGCCTGGCCAACATGATGAAACCCTATCTCTACTAAAAACGTAAAAATTAGCCAGCCGTGGTAGCACACGCCTGTAATGCCAGCTACTGAGGAGGCTGAGGCGCATGAATCACTTGAACCTGGGAGGCGGAGGCTGCAGTGAGCCAAGCATGCACACTGCACTCTAATAAATAAGTAAATAAAAATATAAGTGAAAGGAAGGGAAAAGTCAAAATCAAGAGTGGAGCAGAGCAGCATATGGTAGGTGGCGGCTGGCTGCATGAAGTGAACTATAATGGGGAGTGAGGGTCAATGATTGCTTTTCCTTTCCTCCTTCTTTTGATTGAAGGTCTCCCAATTTTCCCATGGGAACCACTCTTAGTTCCTCCCTCTTGGTTCCTGAGTTTGGGTAGGCTCCAGGGATGGGCACATGACCCATATCTGGCCAATCCACTGTACTTGCTAAGCTGTAAGATATGAGCATGAAACTAACGGTGGCCATATTTGGGAACGGCTTGTTTAAGAGTAAAGCTAACACAGAGGAAAGCAGGCCTGACAGGCAGAGGCAGAAAGGAAGATCTAGTTCCCACTGCATTCTCTAAGTGCCTGGATCCAGCTATACCCGAAGGAGATGCTGTGCCAGACCTCACTGGACGAGCACCTAGATCCAGCTATACCTGAAGGAGTTCCTGCTTCTGAATCATTTCTGTAGCAACTCTCCCTTGCGGGTGGAAGTAGCTTGGCAGGGATGGGCCTCACCTGGCTTAGGCGGTTCTGCAGCTCCTTCACCTGCTGCTCCACCTGCTGCTTCTCACCCTGCAGCCGCTCCACCAGCTGCAGCTTCTCCTGGCTCCAGTTGCGCTCGCTGATCTGCAGCTGCCGCGTCAGCTCCATGACAGCGCTGTAGGACTCAGCCAGGAGGTGCTGCTGCTCCTCACGCTCCCTCTGTAGCGCTGCCTTCCAGTCGGGCCCTGCCCGCTCCCCAGCCCCCTTCCCCGCCTTCAGCTCCATCTGCGGAAAGAAGCAGACTGAGCAGCTGGCAGCAGGAGGCCACTCCTCTCGGCCCTCCTCTCTCCTTCCCTCCCAGGTGCCAGCAGGGGAAAAGGGGAGAGGTCCCTCAGAAGACCCCTCACCAGGGACTAACCCAGCTTAGTCCTCCCCACTCACAACTAACCCCTAACCCCTCCACACAATAAGGGTTTGAAGAGTTCTTTCTATAAGCCAAGCTCTGCTGTGGGCTTTTCAGGTATGATGTCAGTATCCTCATGAAAACTCTGCAAGATTACTAGTGGTCACGCCGGCAAGATGGTTTTCTTGGCCTCAGACCTCAGGGTGGCAGGAAGGGGAATGTGCAACCTTTAGACTCAGTGCCCCCCATTAACCCCCATGGGCTGGTCAGGTTCTTGGTGGGAGGAGCACCTGAAATGCCCAGGTCTTTAGGGGCAGCAGGTATGGTGGACAGTGCAGATGGAGGGAGCTGTGAGAGCTGCAGAGAGGGTTAGGAGGGGAGAGTAGTGGCCCCAGGAAGCAGCCAGGAGACTGTGAGCAGTGGGAAGAAGGTGGAATTGGGGCTGGGCATGGTGGGTCACGCCTGTACTCCCAGAATTTTGGGAGGCCGAGGCGGGCAGATCACTTGAGATCAGAAGTTCAAGACTAGCCTGGCCAACATGGCGAAACCCTATCTCTACTAAAAATACAAAAATTAGCTGGGTGTGGTGGTATGCCATCTATAATCCCAGTTACTTTGGAGGCTGAGGCAGGAGAATCACTTGAACCCGGGTGGTAGAGGTTGCAGTGATCCAAGATTGCACCACTGCACTCCAGCCTGAGTGACACAGTGAGATTCCGTCTCAAAAAAAATAAACAAACAAAAAAGGAGGTGGAATTGGGGTCACAGGGAGCCAGGGGTTAGAGGTTTGGGGGAGCAAGGGCCAGTCTGCCACTTATTAGCCGGGTGACCTTGGGAGATAAATTTAACTCATCTGTGCCAGTTTTGTCACCTGTCCAGCAGAGACCATCGGAGTGCCTGCCTCCCAGAGGCTGCTGCTGCCGGGGAAGACAGTTTGCGGCAGGGGCAGGCTGGATGGAAGAGGCTGGAGCCCGAGCTGTGGGGTCAGAGCATTCTCTCCAAGTGGGAGGAAGCCTACCCTCTCACTCTTCAGGCCAAAGGAGGCGGCAAGTCAGCCTCAGGCGCACAGCAGACCCCAAACCCAAATCCCCAGGGCTCCTGGTTAAAGCTCCTTTGGGCATGCTGGGGAGTTGCGGGGGGCCCCCAATTTGAGTGGAGGGAGCAAAACAGAGCCAGGCAGTGGGGGCTGAAGGACTGCTTATGAGGAAAGGAAGGAGCAAATGAGGACAGCAGGCAGTGGGGGTGCGCGCCAGCCTCACCTGTGAGCCCAGGGTGCAATCCCTCACCTTCCTTCCCTTCCCCCGTGACTCCCATTCCCCACCGTTTCTGATACCCTTGCTGTGTGACTTTAGGCAAGTCTCTTGCCCTCTCTGGGCCACAGGTGAAGCAAAGGGGTTCTTATTCCTCTAGGAGCATGGCCTTGGCATCCTACTCCGATCTGACAGCTAAAGGCTTGGGTGAGAGGGGAGAGGCCTCTGACAGGTGGGGGGCTCACCTGGGTGGTATGGCCCTTGAGCTCTGCCCGCTCTGTCTCCCAGGTAGCCTTGGCCTTAGCAAATTGTTGCTGAAGCTCCGTCAGACCACGGCGTTCATCCCGGAGCAGCCAGCACAGCTCCTTCAGCGTCACCTTCATGTCAGCCAGTGTCTTGATGTACTCATTGGGCTGCAGACAGAAGGCAAAACCTGAGTCAAGAGCCTTGGCGGGTAGGGAGGGGAATCTGGGCTCAGAGAACTCACCTAGGAGTCCAGCTTGGGACTCCACGAGACCTCAGGCAAGTCCCACGGCCTCTCTAGGTCATCTCACCCATAATATGGGAATGACAAGCCCAGCCCTGGCTACCTCCTAGGCTGACATGAGTCCCAAATCTGACACCAAGAAAAAAAACCCTGCAGTTACAATAATAATTATTCAGCCTAACTCTGAGCTGAATCATCTGGCTTCTTCAAGGCTCTGTAGCGTCTGGGCCGTGGGTCTTTCTCCTCACTCAGGATCCTCTCTGACACACGCAGGCCAGTGTGGGGTCAAATTCATGCAGACTCCCTCAGTTTGCCTGACTTGGTCCCTGGGCCCATGCCCTCATTTCCCATCCCTACCCCAGCTTACTGTGTGTGACCCTGGGATCCGGACCCCACTGTTCTCTCTGACTTATGGCTTGATTTGAAGGTTCCTGACCCTAGACCACAAGGCCCCTCTTCAGATGCTTCTAGCCTGATGTCCTTACCCTCACCATGTACCTCCCAAGCCATACTCAATACCAAAACACCTTGCCACACCTTACTCAATACGAAAACACCTTGCCACACCTTAGCACACACAGTTCTCTTGGTCCAAAATAGTCTTTCCCCCATTCTCTATTAGGTAAACTCCTATACATCCTTCAAAACCCATCATCTATGACCTGTGATGCTGTCCCCTATACTGCAAAGATAATTACTTGCTGTCTTGCCTATGACCTCACAGTCCATCATCTGGATTCTGTTACTGCCCTGGGCTGACCAGGCAATAACCTTCTGTAACTCCAGTGTCCAGGAATGGGGTCAGAGAAAGCAGTAGGAATTGATCACTGAGCAGACAAAGGAATGAATGGACACAACAGGACCGCGAAGGGGCTGGAAACACACCGTGTTCTGGGTCCAGCTGTCCCCCGTGCAGGCCTTGTTATCAGAATGCTGAGCGTTTATCTCCTCTTCCTCCATCAGCAGGTACAGCTCCTTCATGCTGTTCACCTGTTTTTTAAAAACCATGCTTAACTGCAGGTGGGAAGTTTTCCCAAATTTTAATTCCAACCTTGGGCACCATGTAGGTCGAGGAGCATGACCGGACAATCAGGCCCTCCTAGTCTCCCACGACATCTGTTCTGCCCCAAAGACCAGGAAGCATCCCTGAGAGTCACTCTGAAATAACCATGTTGACAGGCTGGGTCAAGGCAGGCACTGTGGTTGAAATGAAAAGGCCACGTGCACTCCCACAATGCTACATAAGGGTGACCAAAGGTTTGGGTGGACAGAAGTGATCTTGCTGGGGGCTTGGATTTATTGCTGATGGATTCTGGGCAAGAGTCCAGGGCCAGCCAAGGAGATCAGGGACCTAGTTTAGGATGGAAATAAGGCAAAAGGGAATGAGTCATCTTCTGTGCTCAAGCAATCCTCCTGCCTCAGCCTCCCAAAATGCGGGGATTATAGGTGCGAGCCACTGTGCCTAGCATGATTATGTCTATATCTTATTAATTATGCCTATTTTGGTAAATGTACATATTTCTTATTTAGAGGCATATATGTTATGTAATTTTCTGTGTCTCTTTATTTTTTTTGAGATGGAGTCTCACTGTGTCACCCAGGCTGGAGTGCAATGGCATGATCTTGGCTCACTGCAACCTCTGCCTTGCAGGTTCAAGAGATTCTCCTGCTTCAGGCTCCCAAGCAGCTGGAACTACCAGTGTGCGCCACCGTTCCCAGCTAATTTTTGTATTTTTAGTAGAGATGGGGTTTCACCATGTTGGCCAGGCTGGTCTCTAACTCCTGACCTCAAGTGATCTGCCCACCTTAGCCTCTCGAAGTGCTGAGATTACAGGCGTGAGCCACTGCACCTGGCCAATTTTCTGTTTATACTCTATTTTTTCCTTTCCTAAAGTAAGTTTCTCTCTCTTTTACTCTAGGATATGGAAATGGCTAGAAAGGTTTTCACCAAATGTGGAGGGTTCAAGTCAGACAAACTGACTTAAAATACAGACTGTGTGGCCTGCAGGTCATTCCCTTAAACTGGGCTTCGTCCAGAGGACCGTGAGACTTCCAAACAGGTGAGAGGGCTCCTATGTTTCCAAACGTCACAGAAGAGAGAGCTTCAGACAAGAGGCTCGAGGCTGATGCTCCCAGGGCGGCCCTGTGTCAGGCACTGCAGGGTCAGGGCAGCAGGGTGTGGGCCCATGGAATGGCGGCAGGGACTCTCCCATGAGGCCCTGGGGAGGAGCTAGTGGCCTTCGAGAATGATGAGCTCCACTGAGATAGGGTGATGCAGGGTCTTGCTATACACTCAGGTCTAACTGTCATGCCTGGCTCCTAGGGCATCTGGGAGAGTACCCTAGGAGCGTACATGGCAACTTGAGGCATGCCAATGCTCCCTATTTGATCTGGAAAGGGGCCTACAGACAGTAGCCGGGACGAGGAGGGCCAAGCCTGGGCTAGATTCGAGGTACCTGAACCCAAAAGGACAAGGCCAAAGTGAGCAGTGTCAACTAAGATGAGTGTGACCAAGGTCTGACATCCTTGTAAGTCCCCTTCTCCTCCCTGCTGCTGTGCTGATGACAGGAGACAGGGGCTTTGAGCAGCAGAGGGTCCTGCACAGACTGGGGCACGAATGGGCCAGGTGGGTCCTTTCTAAGCTTCACACATTCCCAAAGCTCTGCCCCCACACATTTCCTGCCACACCCTAATACCACCTGTACTATCACCAGTGTTTTTTTTTTTTTTTTTTTTTTTGAGACGGAGTCTCGCTCTGTCACCCAGGCTGGAGTGCAGTGGCCGGATCTCAGCTCACTGCAAGCTCCGCCTCCCGGGTTCACACCATTCTCCTGTCTCAGCCTCCCGAGTAGCTGGGACTACAGGCGCCCGCCACCTCGCCCGGCTAGTTTTTTGTATTTCTTAATAGAGACAGGGTTTCACCGTGTTAGCCAGGATGGTCTCGATCTCCTGACCTCGTGATCCGCCCGTCTCGGCCTCCCAAAGTGCTGGGATTACAGGCTTGAGCCACCGCGCCCAGCCCTATCACCAGTGTTTTTAAGCCAGCCTACTCCCTCTTGTTAAATAAACATATCTTTCGGCCGGGCATGGTGGCTCATGCCTGTAATCCCAGCACTTTGGGAGACCAAGGGGGATGGATTACTTGAGGTCAGGAGTTCAAGAGACCAGCCTGGCCAACATGGAGAAAACCTGTCTTTACTAAAAATACAAAAATTAGCTGGGTATGGTGCCACGTGCCTGTAATCCCAGCTACTCAGGAGGCTGAGGCAGAATTCCTTGAACCCGGGAGGTGGAGATTGCAGTGAGCCAAGATCGTGGCACTGCACTCCAGCCTGGGTAACAGAGTGAGACTCTGTCTCAAAAAAAAAAAAAATTCTGGGAAGGGGCCCAGGGGAGCCTCCCAGGGCACTGAATAAAAATGTATACCTGTACCTGATGCTACTACAAAACTAGATTCCTACATTCACCTCAATACTGCTGCCTCTGAGGACTTTATGTTAAAGACCTGCCAGCCCCAAGGATCCTTTCTGCTATTGAGGCCGGGACCAAGCGTGTCATCTTCCTCATGGTACCCCCAGCAAGCACCCTACACATGCCCAGTAAAGAGCAATGATGGCCAGGTGCGGTGGCTAACACCCGTAATCCCAGCACTTTGGGAGGCTGAGGCGGGCGGATCACATGGTCAGGAGTTCGAGACCAGCCTGGTCAACATGGTGAAACCCCATCTCTACAAAAATTAGCAGGGCATGGTGGCAGGCGCCTGCAGTCCCAGCTACTCGGGAGGCTGAGGCAAGAGAATTGCTTGAACCCGGGAGACGGACGGAGATTGCAGGGAGCCGAGACTATGCCACTTCACTCAGGCCTGGGCGACAGAGAGACTCCATCTCAAAAAAAAAAAAAAAAAAAGAGCAACGAATGCAGGGAAGGAAGCCTGCATGCTGATGGCAGGTATGCGAGCCTAGGAGCTGTGTCAAATCCAGCTGGGCGTCCCTTCCCTGTCCCTCTCTCCCCAGACCACACTCCCAGTGCCAGGCCCAGGCCCAATCTTACCTCGAGGAAGTCATCCCCCTCGCTGGGCAAAACTTTGCCCTGCCGCCAGCGCTTGAGGAACCACCTGAGCTTCATGAAGAGCAGCAAGAAGTTGTGCTTGAACTGCTGGGACTCCTGCACCAGCATGTTCTTCTCCTGGCTCCAGAATTTCTGCTCCAGCCTCCGCTGGAGGCTCAGACTCTGCAGCTCAAACTCCCGCCTCAGGAGCGCCCTCTGCTGGTCCTCCTTCAGCTGCCGGGGGACAAGAGCTTGAGCAATCCCAGGGCTCTTTCCTCTCCCCCACCCCTTTCCGGGCCCCTGGACTGGGGCAGGGAGGAAAGTCTGGGTGGTGCCTGTGAGTGATCCCTGCGTGGCGCAGTCTATTCAGATGAGCACTGCCCTCTGCTACTGCAGCCACAGTGACACATCACTGAAGGAGCTGGGATTTGACCCTGGCTCTGACTAAAAAACCATGACATCATGTACTGAGCACCTCCTGGGAACCAAATGTCTCACGTGGACTCTCATGTTCAGTGAGGAACCTGCGAGGGTGAGCGATGATAGCAGGGAGGGGTGACGTGTAGAGAGCAAAGGGCGTGCCAGGGTTGAGGATGGCTGATGACTAGGCAACACCCTAGGAAAAAATGCAGAGTCACGGCTAACAGAGGGACCTGGATTAGAGGCCCAGCTCTGCTGCGCTCTGGATGTGCAACCCTGGGCAGAGCACTCTGGCTCTCTGGGCATCAGTTTCCCCATCTGCAAAATGGTGATAAGGGAGGGCACAAGAATTAAAAGACATAATGGGTGGAAAGTGCATTGGACAGGCCCAGCATACAGAAAGGGCTTAACAAATGTTATTCCAGAACTATTATCTTGATTAGAAGCCAGGTCTGATGAGGGCACCATTCATAAATGGGAAACTGAGGTCCTGAGAGAAAACAGGACTGGCCCCAGGTCCCACAGGCAGCCAATGATAGTCCTGTTACACAGCTAATGCACAATGGCATGTGCAATAACATCCCAGCAGGGCAAAGGGGCTGAAGACTCAGGTTTCCCTTAATTCTTTCATTCCTTTTTTTTTTTTTTTGAGATCACTCTGTCGCCCAGGCTAGACTGCAGTGGGACGATCTTGGCTCACTGTAACCTCTGCCTCCTGGGTTCAAGCGATTCTCTTGCCTCAGCCTCCCGAGTAGCTGGGATTACAGGCATGCACAAGCATGCCTGGCTAATTTTTGTATTTTTAGTAGAGGTGGGGTTTCACCATGTTGGCCAGGTTGGTCTCAAACTCCTGGCCTCAAGTGATCTGCCTGCCTCGACCTCCCAAAGTGCTGGGATTACAGGGGTGAGCTACCACGCCCAGCCTCCCCTGACATTCTTGACTTCAGAGGGCCCATAGATCCTCAAGGCCTCTGCTTCCAGCTCAAAGAGGCTGTAGGAATAGCTGCCTGGAAAGCGATGGGCACCACGCACCTGGACCATTTTCTGGTTGAAATTGTCGGCCTCCTCCTTTCGCAGCTGCCGCTCCTGGGAGAGCTGCTCTTGCAAGCCCCGGAGGCTGTCGTGGGCCTCAGCCAGCACCAGCTGCAGCTCCTTGATCTGTGGTGTGGACAGGGGACACAGATAATGAGGAGGGAGAGAGGGGAAGAAGTGGATAGAAATTGTGATCTCAGGATGACAGTGGTAGGGGAACAATGGGAAGTTGGACCCAAGCTGTCCAAATACAAATCAGGCAGAATGACTGTCCCCACCTTAGAGGGTCGTCATGATGATTAAATGAAACAGTACATACCAAATCTGGCTTTTGTTACCATTGGAACTTGATCTTTTCTCTTTGAAATTTATCTTAATAAGGTACTGGGGAAACTAAGTTTGATTCACAAAGATGTTCATTGCTTCATTGTTTATAATTGCAATATTTTAGAAACAACTTAGATACGAAATGATGGGACTTAAAAGACATTTAATGGATCTATACATATGTAACAATCCATTCAGGGGTACCCTTAAAGACAGTGTCCTTATTTTATGTGTGTTATTATGTTATACTTCAACAGAAAGTAGAAAAACAAAACCAAAAAAGCTATAGACCTCCATAGAAAAACATATAAAGGACATGGACACACACTAAATGTAACCAGTGGGAGCTGTGTGAAGACCTTCTGACCTCCGACCTTCACCGTCCCTCTGCTCCCTCCCTCCCTTCCTTCCTTCCTTCCCTTCCCTCCCTCCCTCTCTCTCTCTCTCTCTCTCTCTCTCTCTCTCTCTCAATGGAGTTTTGCCAGACTAGAGCACGATCTTGGCTCACTGCAACCTCTGCCTCCCAGGTTCAAGCAATTCTCCTGCCTCAGCCTCTCAAGTAACTGGGATTACAGACGCCCGCCATCACACCTGGCTAATTTTTATATATTTTTGGTAGAGACAGGATTTTGCCATGTTGCCCAGGCTCATCTTGAACTTCTAGGCTTAAGCAATCTGCCCACCTGGGTCTTCCAAAGTGCTGAAATTACAGGTGTGAGTTACAGTGCCTGGCCCCAGAACTCCTACATAAAACATTCCTAGGTACGGCAAATGTCCCTCTGTGAAAGTAAACATTCATTATATGGTCAATAATATGATGATTTGGCAGTGGAAGGCACAGTGACTTGAGGTATATCTTCTGTATCTGTTTTGCATTAAAATGTTTTGCAGGGCTACATACCGTCTGCTCCCTGGTATCCTCCTTGAACTCAGTGTTCAACAGCACTGGGCAATTGTCACTACTCAGTAAAGAGTAACTGAATGAAACAAATAATTGAATGTGTGCAGGAAATTATTTTTTCTACAGGTAAGCCTATAGAATAGGCCTACTTCCTGGCAGGGCACGGTGGTTCACGCCTGTAATACCAGCACTCTGGGAGGCCGGGACGGGAGGATCACTTGAGCCCCAGAGTTTGAGACCAGCTTCCTGGGCAACATGACAAAACCCTGTCCCTACTAAAAATATGAAAATTAGCTGGGCATGGTGGCACACGCCTATAGTACCACCTAATCAGGAGGGCTGAGGCATAAGATTCATTTGAACTCAGAAAATGGAGGTTACAGTGAGCCAAGATCGTACCACTGCACTCCAGACTGGACGACAGAGCAAGACTCAGTCTAAAAAAAAAAAAAAAAAAAGAATAGGCCTATTTCCTTTTCTCAGAAAATGAGAACTAAGTTATCTCAGTTTTTTCTCTTTTTGCCATGGCTTCCAGGAGGCTCACTTAGAGAGTCTGATCCATCAGCTTCAAGTGAGCTTCTCCTTCCTACATAGTCATGGGCTGGCCTTCCTGGGACCACAGAGTTATCTTCCAAGAGATGCTCAGAAAGGTACTCAGGCTGGAAAATACACAGGACTCTGCAAGGTTCAGGGTTTCAGAGATACTCCACCCAGTCCATAGGAGCCTTTTCCTGCTTCAGGCTCATTATGAAGAGCAAGGAGAAGCTCAGTAGGCTTAGAAGGGGCTCAGAACTACCCAGAATTCCCTGAGGATCAAAGAATCCTAGCAATTCGATAGCCACCATTCACTCCAACCCTCCCATGTTACCAACAGGGAAGCTGTGGCCAGAAGGTAGAAACCTGTCCACGGTCACACAGGAACACTGGCAGAACTGAGACTTGAAGTCAGGTCAAGTCTGAATCCCACAGATGTGTCATTATTATCATAATCATCATCCTCCTCCTCATCCTCACCCAATGTGGGCCAGGCCTTAAGCTATGGCTTTTCATGTATTTAATCCTTTCAACAACCCTGTGAGGCACCTTCATTTTACAGGTGAGAAAACTGAGAATCAGAGAGGTAAGATGACTTATCCAAGATCTCACAGCCAGTAAAGAGTGGATCCACAATTGAAACTCAAACTGCCTGACTATAGAGACTGCTGCCTTCCTGCTACATAAATAAGTAGTTCCATTAAATTACATAAATTGTACTTTGGGAGGCCGAGGCAGGCGGATCACAAGGTCAGTAGATTGAGACCACTGTGAAACTCCGTCTCTACTAAAATTACAAAAAATTAGCCGGGCGCGTTGGCGGGTGCCTGTAGTCCCAGCTACTCAGGAGGCTGAGGCAGGAGAATGGCATGATCCCGGGAAGCGGAGCTTGCAGTGAGCCAAGATCGCGCCACTGCACTCCAGTCAGGGGGACAGAGCGAGTCTCCGCCTCAAAAACAAACAAACAAAAAATTACATAAATTCTTAAATTCCCAGTGGAATTTAATACAGAAAAAAAAATAATTTATGAAGATGAGTTTATAAGTTTCCTTGGAACAGGCCATGAGAATGTCCCAAACTTCCTTATTTCCCCAAACCCATATCCTCACCAGCTAAGTGATATATGCACCACTCTGCTTTTGACAGGCCTCAGTCACTTTCCTCCTACCCAATCCCCTGCTTGCTCAGGCCTAGACCCACCTCAGAGGCATAGGAATCATTGTCTTCAGCTCGGTAAGGCCTGAAGCTCCGGCTGAGGTCGGGCTTAGAGTCCAAGTCACCAGTGCGGAAGGCCTCTCGGATCCTGGGTTCCCATTCCGGCAGGTCCCTGAAGTCAGGTGGCTGCACCCAGAGGCACAGGCAGAACAAACCAAATATCACCATGGGGAGGGGCCCGAGGGGTGCCAGAAACGCCCACCCCAGGCCTCTGCGCTCCCTAAGAGGCTTGAACCACCCATCGGAGGGCTAGGACCCTGGTAGATTCACCTCTGCAACCCAGACCCAGCCCTGGCTGGAGCACTGCTGCCATTCAGTGAATGCTTGCAGAAAGGATGAATGACTAGGTCAGTGGGAAGTGATTTTGTGAATGTGTCTTGTGCACAAACCTTCTGAGTCAGCCCCAACTATCCTATCACATGTGTGACCTCTGTTCATCCCTCTTTCAAGAAGAACCAAGAGGGAGATAACAGAGCAATCTATGGGCACATGCCTATAATTCCATCTACAATTTGAGGCTGCAGCAAGCTGTGATCATACCATTGCCCTCCAGCCTGGGCAACAGAGCAGGACTGTTTCTTAAAAAAAAAAAAAAAAAGGCAGTGTGCTTGCTTAAACAAGTAAGATGAAACTGGATCAACAGGTCTTGAGTTAAAGAAATTATGGCACATATCCACTGTATAGTTGTTAAAAAGAAAGTGCTAAATCTCGGAAGGGCGCGATGGCTCACACCTATAATCCCAGCACTTTGGGAGGCCGAGGCGGGTGGATCACCTGAGGTCAGGAGTTCAAGACCAGCCTGGCCAACATCACGAAACCCCGTCTCTACTAAAAACACAAAAATTAGCCAGGTGTGGTGGGACA
Organism: Papio anubis; assembly: GCF_008728515.1. Taxonomy (NCBI): domain Eukaryota; kingdom Metazoa; phylum Chordata; class Mammalia; order Primates; family Cercopithecidae; genus Papio; species Papio anubis. The sequence continues at coordinate 64,005,592 of NC_044991.1, forward strand.
TGCCTGTAATCCCAGCTACTTGGGAGGCTGAGGCAGGAGAATCACTTGAACCTGAGAGGTGGAGGTAGCAGTGAACTGAGATCGTGCCACTGCACTCCAGCCTGGGTGACAGAGTGAGACTCCGTCTCAAAAAAAAAAAGAAGAAAAGAAAGAAAAAAAGAAAAAAAGAAAGCGCTAAGTCACTCTCTTTCCCTGGAAATGAAAAATTCCCTGCCATTGCTCTGAGGATGAAGATCAAATCTCCCCCATGCTCAGTGCAGTCCAGCTTCACGTTGTCTCTTCACTCAGCGCCCTGGACACACCACGCTCCTTCCGCCTCTGATCTGAGCTGTGCCTTTGTACAGGCTATTTCCTCTGCTGAAAACCCTGTTCCCCCAGCCATTCATCCCTCTGACCTCTGGTCAGATCAGAGGCCCTCCCTCAGCACAGGGTCTAGGTCAAGTTCCTTGTTCATAAAACCATGTACCTTTCCTTCAGATTCCTCTCTCAGTGTCTAATTGCACATTCACTGACATGATATTTTGGGTGACTCTGCCCCACTAGATGATAAGGGCAATGAGAGGGGGAATCATATCTGTTTTTGCTAATCATGACACCTTCAGCAGTGAGCACAAAAAGTGTGTGAACAACAGACAAGCATCATAAATGAACAAACTGATACACTGCGTAAAAAATATAAGGTGTATAGTAACAACAGATATAAAACAATCTGGGTGGAAAAACAAATATATGATATATATGTAGACAATGATTTAGAAGGGCAAGTTGCCAAGGATGAAGTATTTTAGATCCACTCCACTAGACACACAAAAATACTCACCATTTAAAATGTGACTATCAGGCCACACACAGTGGCTCACACCTATAGTCCTAGCACATTGGGAGGCTGAGGCTGGTGGATCACTTGAGCTCAGGAGTTCAAGACCAGCCTGGGCAATATGGCGAGATCCCATCTCTACAAAAAAATTTAAAAATTATGGCCAGGCACAGTGGCTCACGCCTGTAATCCCAGAACTTTGGGAGGCAAAGGTGGGCCGATCACTTGAGGTCAGGAGTTCGAGACCAGCCTGGCCAACATGGTGAAACCCCATCTCTACCAAAAATACAAAAATTAGCCAGGTGTGATAGAGGGCGCCTGTAATCGCGGCTACTTGGGAGGCTAAGGGAGTAGAATCGCTTGAACCTGGGAGTTGAAGGTTACAGTGAGCCGAAATTGCACCACTGCATTCCAGCCTGGCTGACAGAGCAAGACTCCGTCTCAAAAAATAAAAAATAAAAATTAGCTGGGTGTGGTGGTGCTCACTTGTAGTCCCAGGTACTCAGGAGGGTGAGGGGTGAGAATGGCACTGAGACTGCACCACTGCACTTCAGCCTGGCTGGCAGGGAGAGACCCTCTCTCAAGAAAAACAAAACAAAACAAAGGAAAAAAATAAATAATAGGATTTGTGCATGAGACACCTTACCTGAAAGTCTGAGCCAAGGTCTTTTGCCAGAAGAATCTCCTTGGAGAGCCCCTGGGAGCCCAAGGGGGGCAGTGATGAGAAGGACTCCTGCTGCTCCTTGACAGAGTCCCCGAGGACTGCGTCTGCCTTCCGCGTGAAGGCGTTCAGCTCCTGCTGCAGCACGCTCAGGCGCACCAGGATGGCATGGATGAGCTTGGTGTCCCTGGGGCCCTCGCTGTTGTCCGGGGCCTCGTGCAGCCGGAAGTCAGCACACTCATTGTCCAGACACAGTCGGAGGCTAGCTGAGAAGCCATTGGCATCAGCCACCAGGACATCGATGGCCTTACTGACCAGGGCGGCCTGCTCCCTCAGCCCAGGCAGCGCCTCGGCCTCCCTGGCTCTGCAGAGGCGGGCCGCATGGGACTCGTGTGTCTCGCCCAGGGGAGCGGGCACACACTGGGCAGAGTCCCCGGCCTCGGCGTCCGTCTCCAGCATGGGCCGCGTACTCTGGCAGGAGGCGAGGTCACAGCGCTGGAGGTTGGAGAGGAGCACGCGGTTCTCGTACTGCAGCTTCTTGACCTTGCCGCTGAGCTCGCCGATCTGCAGCTTGGCGGCCGCCAGCTCCTCCTGCGAAGGTTCGCTGAGCACGGAGCAACTGTCCTCCGACAGCGCCACGTCCAGCTCGTGCTCCGAGCGGAACTTGGCCAGCTCGTTCAGCAGCAGCTTGTTCTGGTCCTCAAGCTCGGCAGAAGAGCGCCGCAGCAGCTCAGCCTCCTCTTCCACGAACTGCAGGTGTCGCCGCAGCTCTGCCAAGCTCTCCCCGCACTCGCCGCCACCCAGCGCGGAGAAGGCCAGGCGTGCCTCAGGCCCCCCACAGCCACCTCCGTGATCCTTCATGTCGTCCATCTCAGCCCGCAGGCCTCGGTTCTCCACCTCCAGCTCCACGATGCGGCGGCTCAGCAGATTGGCTTCCTCCTCCACCAGCTTCAGGTGCACCTTCAGCTCGGTCTCCCGCGAGTGGGGGGCATCCGCCAGCTCCTCGGCTGACAGCGCACTGTCCAGGTCCCCATAGAGCGAACGGTACTTCAGCAGCTCCTCCTTCATGCTGTCGTTCTCCTTGGCAAGCTTAGTGAGCTTCTTGCACATGAGGGCCGACTCCTCCTTTGCAAAGTGCAGCTGGCACTTCAGGTCTGCACTGTCCTCCTGGGGCCACGGAGACAGACACAACCCAGGAAGGTTTGTGCTGGGAGGCTCAGTACCAGCCATGGCATTTTGGGGAGCACTAACTATATGCTGGGAACACAGGGGTGAATCAGACACAGCCAGACCCTCAAGGAAGTAAGGGTCCGGGGGAGATGCAGAGGGGTAGACGTTGAAATGACAGCAAGGATGGGGCACCACACATAGCCTGGGAGTCCAGGAGCAGGTGACATATTGATGAGCAACTGCTGCTACTACAGCTTCATCAGTAAAATGCGGCAGTAACATTACCTCCCTCCCAGAGCCACAGAGGGGATTAAATGAGCTAAGGATGAAAAGGGCCTGGCATTCTGACAATCCCAGACCACTAGGAGCTAACGGTATGTGGCCTTTGCTGCATATAGTAGTACTTTATCCAATTCTTCCAATGAACCCCAAGACAGGGACAGATAGGGAGTGGAGCCCAGAAACTCAAAATGACTCACCCCAATCACATGGCAGTCAAGTGGCAGAGCCAAGATTCAAGCCTCGGTCTCCAACTCTAGACCTTTGGATTTGACTGTAGTGCTGCTTGCTAAGTTCCTGGCTGGGGTGGGGAGTGAGTATCTAAGCATCTAAGAACCATGGGCTCAGGATGTGGTTTTGGGAAATAAAGTGGGCAGTGAAACTAAGAAAATGAGCAAGGGGGCCGGGCGCAGTGGCTCACAACTGTAATCCCAGCACTTTGGGAGGCCGAGGCAGGTACATTGCTTGAGGCCAGGAGTTCAAGACCAGCCTGGCCAGCATGGTGAAACCCTATCTCTACTAAAAATACAAAAATTAGCCAGGTGTGGTGGTGCACACCTGTAGTCCCAGCTACTTGGGAGGCTGAGGCATGAAAATCGCTTGAACCTGGGAGGTAGAGGTTGCAGTGAGCCAAGATTGTGCCACTGCACTGCAGCCTGGGCAAGAGAGTGAGACTCTGTCTCAAAAAAAAAAAAAAAAAAAGAGAAAGAAAAAAAGAAAAGAAAATGAGCAAGGGGAGGACAGGGCAGAATCTGGGATCCCCAGGCCACTTAAGAGTCAGGCTCAGGTCTTCAGAATAAAACCTTCCTACGGGGGCTGCTGGGAATTACCTGCACCGAAGGCTTCTTATCGGCCTTCCCCAGGGAGCGGGTTCCTCTTTTCTTCAAGGAATGCTGAAGGGAGAATTAAAAAAAAAAAAAAGTCAGGACTGAAAGCTCACAGGGTGATGCACATGCAGACAGCTGTCACAGTGCCCAGGGTCCAGGGAGGGCCCCAGTCCCCAGGCCACCCCACCCTGACGGCATTGACTGTTGAGTAAGAGGAGCCCTCCAGATCACCCAGTGAGCAGCAATGGGAGACAGGCCAGAAGCACTGGAGATGATTCTGAAAACACCTGCTCAGGGCTCCTCCCCTATAGCCCACTCCGATGTGTGGCCCAGCTGGTCTCGGCTAAGACTTGGAAAGCTGTGGTTCTGTTCTTGCTTGTCTTTCATCAAAGGATTTCCTGAGCACCTATCATGCGCCAGGTAGGTAGGTGTACAGAACACAGCAGTGAACCACGGAGGATGTTGTGGTGCTTTGCCCAGATTCCCCTTCGGAACTGAGACACTCATTCTCAGAGCTGAGACCTCAAAGCTGAGTACCCCTCCCAGCGGCAGCCATTGGTTGAGGGGAACCACCTTGTCCAAGGGCAGGTGCCATCCATGGATGGAGCCCACATCCAGGGACGGGTCCATAACCTCTTGCCTCAGCTCTACAGGGAGGGCCATCCTAGTTCCGGAGCTCCCCATGGGATCTACTGGGATCACTGGCGTAATTCAGCTTCCAGCTCTGCCTCACTCCCTGTGGTGTTGTTCCCCAAGAGACTCTTCCATAAAGCTCAGTAGGCAAATCTCCACCTCAGAGAAAATCCTGTCCTCATGAAACTGACATCTAGTGGGAACTTTAATTTAGAATGAATACTAATGGATAAAATGAAAATGAGGGCTGGATGTGGTAGCTCATGCCTGTAATCCAACACTTTGGGAGGCCAAGACAGGAGGATTGCCTGAGGCCAAGAGTTCGAGACCAGCCTGGGCAACATAGCAAGACCCTGTCTCAAAAAACAAATCCAGAAGCTAGCCAGGCATAGTGACTCATGCCTGTAATCCTAGTACTTTGGGAGGCTGAGGTGAGAGGACTGCTTGCGTTGAGGAGTTTGAGACCAGCCTGGGCAACACAGCAGGACTCTGCCTCAAAAAAATAAGATGTTTAAAATCCAGAAGCAATAGAGGAAAATATAGATACATTTGATTACACAAGCAAATTCTGCATGGAAATAAAAACACCCTAAGAAAAGTAAAAATATAAATGACAAACTCTGAAAAAATATCTGTAATGTATAACACCAACAAAGGGTTGATATCCTAAATATGGAAAGAGTTTCACAAACAGAGCATTAAAAAGGTCACCAGACCTGTAGGAAAATAGGCTAGAGATATGAAAAAACAGTTCTCAGGAAAAGAAAGGCAAATGGATCATGGCACATGAAGATATCAAGGCACAAGAAGATATTCAACCCCGCTCCTCTTAGATAAATGCAAATTAAAATTACACTGAGATACCGTTTCTCACCTATCAGATTGGCAAAAATCCAAATATCTGACGACATAGTCTATTGGTGAAGCTATGGAGAAACAAAAAGGTTCATAAATTGCTGGCAAGAATGCCAAATGGCACAAGCCCTACAGAGGGAATTGGAGGAAATGTTACAATAACAATTACTGAAGTTTCTCAATGTTTAAAGAAGTCATTCAATTAGATGCACGATTCCATTGAGCGCTTCCTCCCAAGAGAGGAGGGGTGATTCATGGTGGCGGTGTATGTATAAAACCATGCTTACAGGTTGTTTTGACTTTTCAAGGTGGGCTGGTATATTTCTGAAAATGACCCCAGGTGATTTGGATACATGCTTGCTCCCATCCCCGCCTCTCACACCCCATCCCTGAAAGTGACAGCCACTGATCTAATCCGAGTCCTATTTTTCTGAAACCAAGAGAGAGGGGCAGGGACTTGTCCAAGGTCTCACAGCACACCCACAGCTCACCTGGGACCAGTTCTTGACATAGCTCTTAATCAAATTCCAAAGAGTTGGTAGGAAAAAATGTGCCTTCGCTGATGAGGGCCAGAGTGTAGCTAGCACAGTGGTTCTCAACCTGGTACACATGAGAATTACTTAAAAAAAAAAAAAATACTGGTGGTCTGGGGTAGGTCTAAGACATCAGTATTTTTTAAATGCTTTCAGGTGATTCTGAAACGCAGGTCGGATCCACTGTGCCAGGCAAGGAGAGCTCCAGATGGACCCTTGAGTACAGAGTATCTGAGAACCCAATCAAATCCTAGAGAGACCTTTTGAAATGCAAATGAGGCAGGAAGGCAGAGGCTGATATTTCAGACGCTGGGTGCCAAGAGCCAGGAGCCAGTATTTGAGAAGTGCTGACCTGGAAGCTTTCAAAAGCTGGAAGGGAAGGGGAGGAAACAGGGCTATGGGTCAGAAAAGGAGTCCTTCCACAAGAGCCAGGAGGCAGCAGACAAGTGCAGCCAGTGGGGACCTGGACAGGGCACACAGAAGCAGACCCTGTGCTGAGTGCAAGGTGGGGGCTCTGGGCTCAGACCATCAGGCTATGGAAGGATCTGGGCCGGCCTATTACAAGCTGAGTGGGAAGGGCTGTGGCCTCAGCTGGGAGTTGAACCCTGGGGCCCTTGCGACGCTGAGTTTATGATCCCTGGGTGAACCCCTTTCCTCTCCCTGAAATTCCATTTTCTCATTTATAACATTGGACCATGGATTAGGTGACCAGAGCCATCCCAAGGACTGCAGGCTCCCTGGAGGAAGGAAGTGAAGCGACAGAGAGGAGAACCAGGGGTCTCCACAGGTACCAAGGGGTCAGGCATCACATGTGAATGAATGAGATCACCTAAAAGCCATTCAAAGGACTGAGCGATCATGAGATTCACTGACATGGGAAAGTCTCCCAGACACTCTGTTAAGGGAAAGAAGTAACCAGCAAAACAAAACCTATAACCCAAATATGTCCACTAACTTTAGAATGGATAAAAAAAAATGTGGTCTATCCACACAACAGAATATTTACTCAGCCATAGAAAGAAGAAAGAGGCTGGGTGCGGTGGCTCACACCTGTAATCCTAGCACTTTAGGAGGCTGAGGCGGGCGGATCACCTGATATCAGGAGTTTGAGACTAGCAACATGGAGAAACCCCGTCTCTACGAAAAATACAAAATCAGCCAGGTGTGGTGGTGCATGCCTGTAATCGCAGCTACTTGGGAGGTGGAGGTTGCAGTGAGCCGAGAGCGTGCCACTGCACTCCAGCCTGGGCAACAAGAATGAAACTCCGTTGCAAAAAAAAAAAAAAAAAAAGAGGCCGGGCGCGGTGGCTCAAGCCTGTAATCCCAGCACTTTGGGAGGCCGAGACGGGTGGATCACGAGGTCAGGAGATCAAGACCATCCGGGCTAACACCGTGAAACCCCGTCTCTACTAAAAATACAAAAAATTAGCCGGGCGTGGTGGTGGGCGCCTGTAGTCCCAGCTACTCGGGAGGCTGAGGCAGGAGAATGGCGTAAACCCGGGAGGCGGAGCTTGCAGTGAGCTGAGATCCGGCCACTGTACTCCAGCCTGGGTGACAGAGCGAGACTCCGTCTCAAAAAAAAAAAAAAAAAAAAAAAAAGAAAGAAAGAAATGGCTGGGTGTGGTGGCTCACGCCTGTAATTCCAGCACTTGCGAAGGCCAATGCGGGTGGATCACCTGAGGCCAGGAGTTTGAGATCAGCCTGGCCAACATAGTGAAAATGCGTCTCTACTAAAAATACAAAAAATTAGCTGGGAGTGGTGGCAGGCGCCTGTAATCCCAGTTACTAGGGAAACTGAGGCAGGAGACTTGGTTGAACCCGTGAGGCAGTGGTTGCAGTGAGCTGAGAGCACACCACTGCACTCCAGTCTGGGCAACAGAGCAAGACTCTGTCTCAAAAAAAAAAAAAAAAAAAGTTTCAAAATCTATAGAACTCTGCATTGAATGAGACTAGAGAAAGGCCTGGAAAGATACAAAGCAAACTGCTGATGCTGGGTCCGGCTGAGGAGTCAAACTGAAGGCTTTCTTCTTTAATGTACGGGTTTTATTATTTCTATTATTTTTGAATAGATAACAAAGTCACATGGTTCAACATTCAAAAAGTACATAAAAGAATACAGTGAACCCAGTCACCCAGTTATCCCGCCCAAGGCAACCAACGTAACCAGAGCGCTGCAGCTTGTCCTTAGAGGTATGCTAGGTATGCATCTGTGTGCTTTTCTAATGATATTTTTGCTTCACTGAGTTTGTATTACTTTTTTAGATTAAAAAAATGCATATTCTGGCCAGACGCGGTGGCTCACGCCTATAATCCCAGCACTTTGGGAGGCCGAGGCGGGTGGATCACCTGAAGTTGGGAGTTCAAGACCAGCCTAACCAACATGGAGAAACCCTGTCTCTACTAAAAATACAAAAAAAAAATTAGCCAGGCATGGTGGTGCATGCCTGTAATCCCAGCCACCTGGGAGGCTGAGGCAGGAGAATCGCTTGAACCCAGGAGGCAGAGGTGGCAGTGAGCTGAGATTGCACCATTGCACTCTAGCCTGGGCAACAAGAGCGAAACTCTGTCTCAAAAACAAAAATAAAAACAAAAACAAAACAAACAAAATGCATATTCTTAGCTGGGTGTTGTGGCACGTGCCTGTAGTCCTAGCTACTCGGGAGGCTGAGGTGGAAGGATCACTTGAGTCTGGGAGGCAGAGGTTACACTGAGCTAAGATCACATCCCTGCACTCCAGCCTGGGCAATAGAGCCAGACCTTGTCTCCAAAAAAGAAAAAAAGCATATTCACATTTACATTTAAATACACATATATGTATACATAGAAAAACTTATTGGAAGTATATGCACCTCCCCATCCACACACAAATTCCCTATGGCTTATTTGAATCTTCTAATCTTTTTCTGCTTGCTAAGTATGTACTACTACCTATTGTGGGGAAGGGAAAAGTCATTATAAAAGGTTTTTAAAATATACTTTCCCCAAGAAGTCACTGCACACCTTTCCAGCAGGCAGAGAAAAGGTGTGAATGAGCTGAGTGGCTTGAATCTCACTAGAAAGCAGGGCAGTGGGCAGAGGAGACGAGTTCCACCCTTGGTGGGACCTGACACTTCCCCCACCTTACCTAAGCCATGTGGGTTCCCATACAGCCCTGCCATTCTGGAGGGAACACAAGGCTGGCTCAGAGTGCACAAAGACCTTCCTCCCCTCTGCAGGGCAGTAGCTGGCCAGGCGGCTGGGGGGCTGCCACCCCTCAAGAAAGCCAGGGCCTGTCAGAGCCCCTTTGTGGAGCCCCCAGGGATGAAGTCAGTCTCTGCCCAAGAGGCAGATGTTCTGGCTCTGGGCCTTGAGAGGGTGGGACAGGGCAGGGTGGTGCCTGGACACCAGCAGGAATGCAGTTGCAAGGCCTGGGGACGTGCCCAGCCCTGAGGACAAACTGTGGCCTGGCATGCAACAGGGGCTTCCCCACTCGCCAGCAACTCACAAGGCTGTCTTTGAGCAGCCAGGGTGGTGCCTCCAAGCATCCCTGGTCTACAGGCTTCTAGGAGAAGCCTGAGCTATGTTCTCCCTTGTCTTTCCTTCAGCCCAGGAGAGAGCTCCTGAGCACAGCTCTGGAGGGGCCTCTGCACTCAAACACCTTCCTGCGCCACTTCAGCCAAGAAACAAAGGCCAACCTTCCAAGGAACAAAATGAACCTTCTGCCAAAACAGCGAGGCAGATTTTCACCAAATCTGGAGGAGGAGATATTTGGAAAGGTCTCACTGAAAGCACCGACTGTGCTTCAGGTACAAAATTTACTCTTGATTCTTTTTTTTTTTTTTTGAGACAGGGTCTCACTCTGTCGCCCAGGCTGGAGTACCATGGCATGATCTCGGCTCACTGCAACCTCTGCCTCCCAGGTTCAAGCAATTGTCATGCCTCAGCCTCCTGACCAGCTGAGACTACAGGCGTGCACCACCACATCTGGCTACTTTTTTGTAGTTTTTGTAGGAATTGGATGTTACCATGTTGCCCAGGCTGGTCTCAAACCCCTGAACCCAAGTGATCCACCCGCCTCAACCTCCCAAAGCGTTGGGATTACAGATGTAAGCCACTGTGCCTGGCCTACTCTAGATTCTAGAAGGAAACCAGGGTTGGGGGTGCACCTCAAAGATTTAGGCTCATTCTTCCTCCAGAATGGCTGAAATGGCCACAGAGAGAGGCCATGTGACTCTTGGTTAGGGAGAGATCATTTGGGGAAGAAAACAAAGAGTGGTTTAAACATTGGCCCCAAATCAAATGTCACAAGGACAGATGGAGCCAACTGCACGTGAAGATTGGCAACATAGCTGCTCCTTTCCCGGGCAACTGGCAGCTCTAGACAGAGAGCTCCTTGCCAGAGGCAGCAGAAATGTATTTATTCAACTAAGGCAAATGCTTCTCCAGACCCGCAGCCCTCACGGTGGTTGTGGCAGTAACGAAAATAGTAAGTCCTTAGTCTGTGTTAAGCACTTTACTTGCTTGTCTTGTTTAATTTTCACAAGCACCTCTGAGAAGTAGGGATAATATTCCAATTTTATAAATAAACAAACTGGGCTGGGTAGGATGGCTCATGCCATCTGTAATCCCAGAACTTTGGAAGCTGAGGCGGGCAGATCACTTGAGTCCAGGAGTTTGAGACCAGCCTGGGCAACATAGCGAGAGATGCTATCTCTTTAAAAATTATAAAATTAGCCAGGTGTGGTGGTGTGCGCCTATAGTCCCAGCAACTTGGGATGGTGAGGCAGGAGGATCTCTTGAGCCCGGAAGTTTGAGGCTGCAACAAGCCATGATCATGCCACTACACTCTAGCCTGAGTGACACAGCAAGACTCTTGTCTCCCCCAATAATAATAATAAAATAAATAAACAAACTAAGCACTAGAGCAGTTGTATCACTTCCCCAAAGGTTACAGTCACTTGCGAGTAAGTGCCAAAGCCGGAAAAAAGGTAGAACCAGGCTTTGAACTATCAGCCCCTTCCTAGCCCACCAGGTAGGAAATCTGGATGAGAAGGCTGTGCCAGGGAGGGAAGCAGTCACTGGAGTAGGCAGCCTCTTCCAGGATTCTGAAGACACCTGAGGGTCCTAGGAAAGCAAGCGTGGGGCAAGGAGTGTAGGGGCAACACCAGAAAAGTCAGTGTGAGTTTGGGAGATGTGGAGTCCTGGGTTTGAATCCCATCTTTGTCTTTCCCCAGTTGAGTCTACATCCTGTGGTTCTACTCCCTGGATCTACACAAGAGAACACACACAGAATCTCAGAAACGTGCACATGAGTGTTCCCAGCAGCATTATTCATAGTAGTCAAAACAACCCAGATAAATGGACAAATCTAATGTGGCTATATACCCACACAATGGATGATTACTCAGCCATAAAGAGGAATGAGGTCCTGCTACATTCTTCAACATGGATGGATAAACCTTGAAAACCTGATGCTAAGTAAAAGAAGCCAGTCACCAAAGACTCCATTTGGATGAAGCATCCAGAACAGGCAAATCCAGAGACACAAAGCGGACGAGTGGTTGCTGGGGGCAAGAGGGAAAGGGGGAGTGGGGAGTGACTGTTCACAGGCATAAGGTTACTTTTTGGGGTCATGGAAATGTTCTGGAATTAGATAATGGTGACACTACACAACATCATGAATATAATAAAAATCACTGAATTATACACTGTTTTGTTGTTTTTATTTTTATTATTATTTTTTCAGACAGGGTCTCGCGCTGTCACCCAGACTGGAGTACACTGGCATGATCTCGGCTCACTGAAACCTCCGTTTCCCAAGCTCAAGTAATTCTCCCACCTCAGCCTCTTGAGTAGCTGGAACCATAGGCTTGTGCCATCATGCCAGCTAATTTTTAAAATGTTTGTAGAGATGGGAGTCTTACTATATTGCCCAGGCTGGTCTCAAACTCCTGGGCTCAAGCAATCATCGTGCCTCGGCCTCCCAAAGTGCTATGCCTGGTCTGAATTGCACGCTTTTTTTTTGTTTTTTTTGAGACAGAGTCTCGCTCTGTTGCCCAGGCTGGAGTGCAATGATGGGATGTCGGCTCACTGCAACCTCCAGCTCCCGGGTTCAAGCAATTCTTCTCCTATCTCAACCTCCCAGGTAGCTGGGATTACAGGCGCCCACCACCACACCCATCTAATTTTTGTATTTTTAGTACAGATGGGGTTTCATCATGTTGGTCAGGCTGGTCTCGAACTCCTGACCTCAGGTGATCTGCCCACCTCGGCCTCCCAAAGTGCTGGGATTACAGTTGTGAGCCACTGCGCCCAGCCTGAACTGAGTACTTTTAAATGGTGAATTGTATGATATGGGAATTAAATCATGATTTTAAAATTGCCAACAAACACTGGCACCTATAAAATAAGACAACCACACCATGTCCGTGGGAAGGCGGTGGGAGGGTTAAATGTGCTGGTGTGGTCAAGGCTTGTGTGGTGCCTGGCACAGAGTGAGGGCTCAGACACAGCAGCTATACCATAATAAATCACGTCAACACTCGTATTGGCTTTCTGCCTAAAACACAAGGAGGGGTGTGACACTGGAAGAGGGGTAGCTGGGCAACAGTGCCACCGCAGTCCTCTGCCGGGGCCTGCCACCTCCCTTCTCTCTAGCAGAGAGCTGTCTCCATGGCAACCACATCAGCTCAGGCCAGGGGCTCCTGTTCCCAGCCGGGTGACAGCACCGCCTCGGCAGCCTGTCAGGATGGCAACGGCAGATCGTGATGATGGGACTGAGGCTCTGGCAGAAGAATTGCTCAGGGACCCTCGTCTCCATAGAAACCATGTCAGGAAAGAGAGGGAGGAGGGAGAGGATAAACAGCAAATAATAAACATAGGCTCCCGCCTTCTGCGCACAAGCCTGAGACACCACAGGGCACGTGAGGAGAGCTAGACCAGCCTCACTGACAGCAGCCGCAGAGGGATGTGAACCAGTGTTTCTTGAGCACCTGCTCTGTACTGGGCACCACAAAGAGCTCTTTACAAGTCTGACCACCTCTTTTAAAATTTCACAAATAAATTCCAAATACTTTCTTTTCTTTTTTTGAGATGGAGTCTCGCTCCGTCGCCCACACTGGAGTGCAGGGGCGCAATCTAGGCTCACTGCAAGCTCCGCCTCCCGGGTTCACACCATTCTCCTGCCTCAGCCTCCTGAGTAGCTGGGACTACAGGCGCCCGCCACCATGTCTAACTAATTTTTTCGTATTTTTAGTAGAGACGGGGTTTCACCGTGTTAGCCAGGATAGTCTTGATCTCCTGATCTCATGATCCGCCGGCGTTGGCCTCCCAAAGTGCTGGTCTTTTCTGTTCCGTTCTGTTTTCCTCCCTCTCCCTCTCCCTCTCGATGCAGGGTCTCACTCTATAGCCCAGGCCAGAGTCCAGGGGTGCCACCATAGCTCACTGAAGCCTCAACCTCTTGGGCTCAAGCAATCCTCCCACCTCAACCTCCCTAGTAGCTGGGACTACAGGCATGCACCACCATGCCTGGCTAAATTTTGTATTTTTTATAGAGATGGGGTTTTGCCATGTTGCTCAGGTTGGTCTTGAACTCCTGGTCCCAACCAATCTGCCCACCTCTGCCTCCCAGAAGGCTGGGATTACAGCATGAGCCATCATGCCCAGCTTCATTCCTTTGTAAGGTTGAAGAGCTTTCCATTACACATGTACACTACACTATGTTCATCCATTCATCCGCTGATGAACATTTGGGTTGCTCCTATCTTCTGGCTATTATGAGTTATGCTCCTCTGAACATGGATGTGTAAATATCTCTTTGAGTCTCTGCTTTCAATTCTTTTGGGGATATACCTAGAAGTGAGAATGCTGGATCATACGATTGTTCTGTTTAATTTTTGAGGAACTGCCATACTATCTTATTCTTCTTAATTTCTTCATAGTATTCCATGGTTACATAATCTTATTCATGATCCTAAACAACCTCATAGGCTGCGTACAGTTATCACCCTGTTTATTTATTTATTTATTTATTTGAGACGGAGTTTCGCTTTTGTCACCCAGGCTGGAGTGAGTGCAATGGCGTGATCTCGGCTCACTGCAACCACCACCTCCCGGGTTCAAGAGATTCTCCTACCTCAGCCTCCCAAGTACCTGGGATTACAGGTGCCCACCACCACGCCCAGGTAAATTTTTTTTTTTTGTATTTTTAGTAGACACAGGATTTCGCCATGTTGGCTAGGCTGGTCTCGAACTCCTGACCTCAGGTGATCCACCCGCCTCGGCCTCCTAAAGTGCTGGGATTACAGGCGTGAGCCACTGTGCCTGGACCCCTTTTATCTTTTTTTTTGAGACAGGGTCTCACTCTATCTCCCAGGCTGGAGTGCAGTGGTACAATCTCACCTCACTACAGCCTCCACCTCCTAAGTAGCTGGGACTACAGGCAGGCACCCCCAAGCCTGGCTAATTTTTGCATTCTTTATAGAGACAGGGTTTTGCTATGTTGCCCAGGCTGGTCTTGAACTCTTAGGCTCAAGAGATCTGCCTACCTTGGCCTTCCAAAGTGCTGGGATTATAGGTGTGAACCACCATGCAGGCTTTGCTTGTTTGCTTATCCTGATGTCACAGATAAAGAAACTGAGACTTAGAGAAGGGAAGTGGCTTCAGGGTTCCAGCCACATCTCTGCTAAGTACAGGCTAGGTGAACTCAGGCAAGTTGTTCCTCCCGGAGCCTCAGTTTCATCACTTGTACTGTGACCTTAAGATGCTTTCAGAAATTGTCTCCCCTTTTCACTATCAAGGGTAGCAGCAGCAAGACGGTGTGAAGAGGGTGCTCTGTGTTATGGGCCAGGCCGTGGGAGCGGGCAGCTGAATGAAGGGAGGGGGCTAGCCACCCTTAGCAGCAAACGCCTCCTCTCCCTGCACACTGAGAGGGCATTGGCACATCACACCAACACGCCCAGTGGGAAGGATGGCTGGAGGAATGTTCTGGCCTCGGGCTGTGGTGTCTCAGTCCAGGGACACTGGCAGCCTCGCCCTCGGGGGAGGAAGGCAGGCAGCGCCTGCAGCGAGGAGTGTGCCCTGGAAGAATGCATGATCCTCATACCTCATCAGCAGGCAGACAGCTAAGGCCTGGCTCTGCCTCTAGGGCCAGAGGCCACCCCAGACCATCTGGAACACAGACCCCTGGAATGGGGGGATTCCAGCCTTTAAGGGACACCTAGGTTGATGGTTTCTAGTTGGCATTCTGCAGAACCCCCTCAGCCCTGCATAACCTTGAGGTCATCCCTCCCTCTTTCAAGGGCTGTTTGCTCATCCATAAAATGGGCATGATTGCAACCTTGTTAGCATGAAAATGTTTGAGATAAACTGTCAAGCAGGGCGCATAACACACTGTATACCCAACACACAACAGGAGGAGGAGGTCTGCCGGGGGGAGGAACTGGCATGAACAAAGACAGACAGGATTGTGTCTCAGGGTCACATTGAGGAAGCACCAGTACCCCAGCGACACCGGCCTGAGACCCAGCCCCCGCACTGACTTCACGCCAAATGGCAGACCTGGCAGTCTCTTGCAGCCACTCCACACGTGCGTTATTCCTGTTGGTCCTCACAATGACTCAGGGCACCACTGCCCCATTTTACAGGTAAGGAAACTGAGGCACAGAGGGCTGAGCCCCATGCCTGACATTGTTGCATGTTTTCTCAGTGAATCCTCCCACAGCGGCTGTGGTTCTTTGATGAATGACTCCCTCTCGTTACCCTGTGAGCTCCCTGAGGACAGGAACTGGGTGTATTTTGTTCACCATAGTAACCTTAGTGTCCAGCACACAGTTTACACAGTAGGTGCTCAGGAAATGCATGTTGGAGGAATGAATGAATAAACGACCTTGCCAGGGAGGCATAAGCTGCCCATTTCCCACAAGTGGGGGCTCGCAGAGACACTGGCTTGTGGGGGCTTGCATACGCCCGCCTGCCCTAGGCTGGCCCTGCTGGATGCGCGAAGTCCTCACCTCTCTCGGTCGCTCCAGCTCCGTCTGTAGCACTTGCTTAGCCAGCTCAGTCTCGATGAGCCGCTGACGAAGTTCTTCGTTCTCCTCCTCCAGCCGCGCCCGTTTCTTCTCCACCACCTCGAGTTCCTTATGCAGCCGCATGGAGATGTCCTTAGAGACCTGTGCAGGGGTGGAAGAGAGAAGGGTGTGAGGAGGCTGAGGAGAGCCCCCACTGCAAGTCCCATTGACCACCCGACGTTCACAGCAGGGCAACCCCAGAGACAGGCAGGTTCCTATCGCATCACTGCCACGCTGCAGATGAGCAAACTGAGGCACAAAGAGACCAAGAATCTCATGAAGGAAGCAGCAGAACCAAAACCCAAACCTAGGTACCACAAGCTCCCGGTGTCTGTATCACAGCACAGCCCCAGAAAGCTGGGAAGACCCTATTCTCAGAAATGCCTTTTCATTTACCTGGGGCTTTTTTTTTTTTTTTTTTTTGAGACAGGGTCTCACTATATCTTCCAGATTGGAGTGTAGTGGTGCAATGATGTCTCACTGCAGGCTTGAACTCCAGGGCTCAAGCAATCCTCTCACCTCAGCCTCCGGAATAGCTAGGACTACAGGTATGCATAACCACACCTGGTTAATTTTTGCATTTTTTTGTAGAAACAGGGTCTCAGCTGGGCATGGTGGCTCACACCTGTAATCCCAGCACTTTGGGAGGTCGAGGCAGGTGGATCACCTGAGGTCAGGAGTTCGAGGTCAGACTGGCCAACATGGTGAAACCCCATCTCTACGAAAAATACAAAAAATTAGCCGGGCATGGTGGCAGGTGCCTGTAATCCCAGCACTTTGGGAGGCTGAAGCAGGAGAATTGCTTGAACCAGGGAGGCAGAGGCTACAGTGAGCTGAAATCATGCTACTGCACTCCAGCCTGGGCAACAAGAGTAAAACTCTGTCTCTAAATAAATAAATAAAAAGAGACGGGGTCTCACTATGTGGTCCAGGAGAATCTTGAACTTCTGGCCTCAAGGGATTTCCTGCCTCAGCCTCCTGAGTAGCTGAGATTATAGGCATGAGCCACTGTGCCCGGCTACCTGGGCTCCTCACACTTCCAAAGCCTCTCCCAGCCACCTCTTACCCAGTCCTCACAAAAGCCTGTAGGAGGGCCAGAAGCTTTTCTTAAAGGGAGAAGACTGAGGAGCTGGGTACAGTAGCTCACACCTGTAATCCCAACACTTTGAGGGGCTGGACACGGTAGCTCACACCTGTAATCCCAGACTTTGAAAGGCTTGAGGCAGGAGGATCGCTTGAGCCCAGGAATTCGAGATCTGCCTGGGGAACATAGCAAGACCCCACCTCTATAAAGAAACCAAAAAAGTTAGCTTGGCATGGTGGCACACACCTACAGGCCAGGCTACTCAGGAAGCCAAGATGGAAGATCACTTGGGCCCTGGAGTTCAAGGTTGCAGTGAGCTATGATTGTGCCACTGCATTCTAGCCTGGGCAACAGAGCGAGACCCTATCTCCTAAACACAAAAAAAAACAAAACAGAGAGGGAATTAAGCTGCAGCGGAAACCCAGAGCAAGATGGGCCCCAGACCACTGAATCCCATCTCTGCCAGTGACCAGCCTGTAGTCCTGGGCAAGTCAATTTCCCTCTCTGCATCTCAGTCTCCTCAACTATAAAGTGAACACAGTAATAACAGGATCAAACTTACAAGCCTGACAGGATAATTGAACCAGCTATTGCACAAAAGCCTTGGCCTGGGCCCTGCACAGTGAGTTCTGGGTGACTGGTGCCTGCTGCTCCAAGGAGCTGAAGCCCAGAGAAGGGCATGATGGCTGGAGGTCACAGTGTGACCCTGAGACCTGTATCTAGTTGTCTGGGATGTAGAACAGGCCCGATATGACAAAGGGTGGACAGATGTCCAAGTCATCCCTACAGAAAGACGATAGAGGTGCTGCAATCTCTGATCCTGGTCCAGGACTCTGTAGCAATAGCACCCCATTCCTGGCAGACACCCTCTGTTCTGTTCCCTGCTGGCTGGTTGAGGGAGGCCAGGAAAGGAGGCCTGCAGGGATGAGGATGGAAGGCTCTTCTGAGCTGGGAAATTGCAACCAGACTCCATCACTGTGTAGGCTGGGAACTACTGTTTGGTGAAGACTTACTGCATGCCAAACTCACCCATCTTCACCCCAATCCTACTCCCATTTTACAAGGAAACTGGAGCTCAGAGCAGAAGTGACTCGCTCAGTGTCATGCAAAGCCAGTGTGGGCTGAGCCGGGCTGGAAGCCCCAGGGGTTTGGCTGAGGGGCCGGTATAGCCCAGGGTCTCCCAGAAGTGCCCAGGTTTCGCTAGCAGGAACTCCATGTGGGGCAGAGAGCCCAGCGCCCCGTGCCTGCTGGTCTCGGAAATGACTGTGGTGCCTCCTCCCTGCCGGAAGGGAAGAGGGCCCTCCCTGGCTCTGTCCTCTGCCTGGGCCCAAGCCCAGCTCGGCACAGACCCCTTGGCAGTGTATGAGGCAGGCCAGGAAAAACAACGACCAAAAGGAAACCAGGCACAGCCTCTCCCTCCCTCCACTGCCACTGCCTCTTTCTGCCCCTGAGGATCTCATAGGACAGCCAGGAGCGGGACCATGAGGCTCCTCCCACAGCCTCTCTGGGCACCAGACCTTCCTCATCCATAAGTGGGGAGAACAACCCCTCAGTATCAGAACAAGGGCTTTGCAAATGGGAAAACTAGATTCAAGCCCAGTTCTAGCATTTACTGGCTATGTGACCCAGTACAAGTTATTTAAACATGGTCCCTGGTTTGGGGCTGGTTAGGTCACCCAGTAAGCCCCTGTCCTGATCAACTCTCCATTCACTTACTCACTCCTCACTCACTCATCCTGCTTAAGCACTTGAGGCAGGAGTGGTGGGGTACAGAGATCAAGGCCGCAGACGTACTTGGCCTCATTCACATCTATGTGTCCCAGCAGCGGCACAGCGTCAGGCACACACTAAGTGCCTAATAAATGCTTGTTGGATGAACAAATAAATCCAAGGGTCCAACAAGTGAAAAGGGAGGGAGATGAATGAGTGAATGACTGAATATACATGGGGAGTGGCACCTGCCCTCGCAGGGCTGAAGAGGCTGCCCTCAAATGCCAACTCCACCCACTGTCCGGGAAGGGCTGCACTCCTGGCTGGAGGGCTCCCCTCTCAAAGGAGCTCCCATCTGGGCCAGCTCCTCTCCACCTGCGGGGATGCTGCATCTCCACCATGTCCTCCACCTGGGGAGGCTACCAGTTCCCATCAAGAAGTCACAATCCATGTGGATTTGGATCCTCTGGGGTTCATGAACAACTCTATGAATTTTATCCCCTCCCATCCCCTCCATGATTCCCCAGTTCTCTTCTGCCCCATTCTCCGTGGAATCCCTTCCCTATTTACTCTCTTCCCCTGATGGCTGCTATATCAAAAGAAAGCACAGGCCGGGCACGGTGGCTCATGCCTATAATCCCAACACTTTGGGAGGCTGAGACGGGTGGATCACTTGAGGTCACGAGTTCAGGACCAGCCTGGGCAACATGGTAAAATCCCGTCTTTACTGTCTCTACTTAAATACAAAAATTAGCCAGGCGTGGTGGCACATGCCTGTAATCCCAGCTACTCGGAAAGCTGAGGCAGGAGAATTGCTCAAACCCAGGAGACGGAGGTTGCAGTGAGCTGAGATGGCGCCACTGCACTCCAGCCTGGGCAACAGAGCAAGACTTTGTCTCAGAGAAAAAAAAAAAAACAAAAAAAAAACACAACTCCAGGCAGCCAGACTAGGAGGCAGGAGCGCTGTGGCCTGGCCTCGTCCCTGCTCCTCAGTGAGCCTCAGTGGTCCTGGGCCCCCTCGGCCCTCACAATTGATTTACAGAATCAGCTAGCACATTCCCCGGGGGGGCGGGTCACCACGTGCTTTTTATCCCATTGGGAAGCACTTTGATTATTATCCTCATTCTGAGGCTCAGAAAGGAAAAGTCACTTCCCAAGGTCACACAGCTAGGAAGGCTGTAGAACCAAGGTTTGAAATCGAGTGGATCAACTCTAAAGTCTCACTCTCAGTCTGATCCTGCCATATAGGCCCAATGCGTGAAAACACATTACATTAACATCAACAATAAAAGTTATTAATAATAAACCCCAACAGTGGGCTTACTGTGTCAGGCACTTGAAGGGCCCCACGTGTCTGTCTCATTTGATCCTCCCAGCTACCCTCAAGGTAGGGGGGTTGAGATGCTAAGGGAGGCGCGGCAGCTGTGGCTTCCGGAAACCAGGGCAAATCCCCAAAGCACAAACAAATGCACTCAGCCATGAAGTCACTGTTTACAGCACTAGGGCCTGGCTTCTGCCAAGTACAACTAGCAGCCTCCAGTCCCTGCTCCCCAGGCATCAGGCCCCTCGGCTCATAGGCCTCTGTCATCCTGATCCTCAGGGAGAGGGATGGGAGCTCTCACAAAAGAGCAGCCCCTGGCCGGGCATGGTGGCTGATGCCTGTAATTCCAATACTTTGGGAGGTCAAGTTAGGAGGACTGTTTGAAGCCAGGAGTTCAAGATCAGACTGAGCAAAACAGGGAGACTCCCATCTCTATAAACATTTTTTAAATTAGCAGGGCATGGTGGTGTGTGCCTGTAGTATCAGCCACTTGGGAGGCTGAGGCAGGAGGATCCCTTGAGAGCCCAGGAGGTCAAGGCTGCCATGAGCTGTGATAGGCCACTGCACTGCAGCCTGGGTGACAAAGCGATACTATGTTTCAAGAAAGAAAGAAAGAAACAAAGAAACAAGGCCAGGGGTGTGGTGGCTCATGCGTGTAATTCTGGCCCTTTGGGAGGCCGAGGCCAGCGGATCACTTGAGGTCAGGAGTTCGAGACCAGACTGGCCAACACGGTGAAACCCCGTCTCTACTAAAAAAATACAAAAATTAGCTGGGTATGGTGGCGTGCCTATAATCCCAGCTACTTGGAAGGCTGAGGCAGGAGAATTGCCTGAACCCGGGAGCTGGAAGTTGCAGTGAGTCGAGATCACGCTACTGCACTCCAGCCTGGGTAACAGAGCAAGGCTTTGTCTCAAAAAAAAGAAAAAAAGCAAGAGCATGCCCTGGCCAGGCAGTATTCTGGACTCCGTGTGGCTGAATCCTCCTACAAACCCCAGGAGGGTTGGAATGTCACCCCCACTCTACAGATGAGGAAACTGAGGCTCAAAGAAGGGAGGTAACCTGCACTGGTCACCTAGGAATTAAACCCAAAGCCAGAACATTTTCTCCAACAACATCTGTATCTGAGGAAGGGGGTGTGCTCCTGGTGCGTCCTTGGCTTCCTACAGGAGTCGTCTCCTGGTGTGTCCTTGGCTTCCTACAGGAGTCACTTTAGATAAGAATTTAGATCCCAGATTCCCTGGACCTGAACTCCTCGTATCTAGTCTCAGCTCCTGAGAGGTCCTGGGAATCTGCATTGTTAACAAGCTCTCCTGGTTATTTTTATCCATCCAGGGAGGCTGAGATCCTGGCCTACCCTTGCCCCCAGACTACTAGTCTACTACTACTACCAACCAGTCCTACTAGTCTACTACTACTGCTAGTCCTCCTGATGTAAGTATACACAGTAAGTATAAGTTCTTCTGAGCAATAAGAAAACCACAACCAGACCAGGCGCGGTGGCTCACACCTGTAATCCCAGCACTTTGGGAGGCCGACGTGGGTAGATCACCTGAGGTCAGGAGTTAGAGACCAGCCTGGCCAACATAGGGAAACCTCATCTCTACTAAAAATACAAAAATTAGCTGGACATGGTGGCACATGCCTGTAAACCCAGCTACTTGGGAGGCTAAGGTAGGAGAATTGCTGGAACCCAGGAGGCAGAGGTTGCAGTGAGCCGAGATCACACCACTGCACTCCAGCCTGGGTGACAGTGAGACCCTGTCTCAAAAAAAAAAAAAGAAAGAAAAAGAAAACCATAACCAATATATGTTTATTTCCAGACCTAGTGTTCATTACTCTCTTCACTTGACTTATTTCATCCTCACAAAAACCTCTAGAGGGAGGGACTCATTTTATTTCCATTTTCCACACGAGGAAACAAGCTCAGATATGTGAAGGAACTTACCCAAGGCCACACAGCAAACAAGCGGCACAGCGGCTCTCCACCCCGTGACCTCACCCTCCTCATGCTGGGCAAAGGCCCCACCGAGGTTCTGTAGGTCCTGTCAATGGTGAGGACCAGCACAGAGGGAGAGCCTGGGGGTTGAGGGGGGGCACTGAGGCCTGTGGTTTTATTCATGACCCCCCACCCCCACCCCACCAATACCCCTCTGCTCCATAAAACCACTGGAGCTCAAAAGCCCTGAAGATTCAGCTGGTCAAAAGCCACATTTAACAGAAGGGGAAAATGAGGCACCAAGCTGTAGGGGCCAGTCAGGACATGGGCCAAGGAGCGGGCAGAGCAAGTCGGGGGAGTCCCCCAAGCAAGAGGGAAGGCAACATTCCGATAACTTCCCAAAACCCCCAGAACGACCCCAGCACATGGGGCTCAGGGTGGTGACCAGAGGAGTCCATCCAGCTCAGGTCCCAGGCCGGCAGATGAGCTCAGCGCTCCAGCTGCAGGGTGGGGAGGGGAGGGAGGGAAGGGGCAAGAGGGATGCTGATTGGCTAATTCAAATCCCAACAGAAAGGGCCCCTCCTCTCCGCCCAGACTCCCGAGAGCCACACACTCGCTCCCTACACCAGCTCCCCACACCCTCCTCCCCGCCGCTGCTCTGGCCCCACCCACGGAGGCACCGCAGCCCCGCAGCTCCTTCCAGGTCCCAGCCTCTCCTCCGCCCCTTCCTCATCTTTCTGAAGTCTGACATTTTTTTTGTGTCCCTCCCATGAATCCTCCACTATATAGGCCCAAACGCAGATTCCTCTGAGCTTCTCCAGCTATTCCCTCCCCCTCCCCACCTCCTCCCTCCTGCTTTCCCTCACCACCCCCCACCCCTCCCAACCCAGTGATTGGAATCTGAATATGCCCGGGAGCTGCCCTGTCAAGTAGAAGTACGCTTTGAACTTGGAAACTAACTCATTCTTTTTTTTTCTTTTAGAGAGAGACAAGGTTTCGCTCTGTCTCCCAGTCTGGAGTACAGTGGTGCAATCATAGCTCACTGCAACCCTTAACTCCAGGACTCAAGCAATCCTCTGGCCTTGGCCTCGCGAATAGCCGGGACTATAGGCACTTACCACCACACCCTGCTAATTTTTTTTTTTTTTTTTTTGAGACAGAGTTTTACTCTGTCACCCAGGCTGGATTGCAATAGTGTGATCTCAGCTCACTGCAACTTCGGCCTCCCAGGTTCAAGCGATTCATCTGCCTCAGTCTCCTGAGTAGCGGGGAGTACAGACCTGTACCACCACACCCGGCTCATTTTGTATTTTTAGTAGAGCTGGGGTTTCACCATGTTGGCCAGGCTGGTCTTAAACTCCTGGCTTCAGGTGATCCATCCGCCTTGGCCTGCCAAAGTGCTGGGATTACAGGTGTGAGCCACCACCCCCAGCCTCTGCTAGTTTTTTTTATTTTTTGTAGAGACAGGGTCTTGCTATGTTGCCCAGCCTGATTTCCAACTATTGGCCTCTAGCGATCTTCCCACTTCAGCCTCCCAAAGCGCTGGGATTCTGGGATTACAGGCATGAGCCTCCACCTCTGGCGGAGACATATCCATTGGTTGTCTCATGTGTAGAATAGCACTACAATCCCACTGTGCACCAACAAGACTACAGGAGGCGCCAGCGGCTTCCTGGAGCAGGCACTCCTGTTTACTTCCCCTGGCCCTGCTGGCCTCTGAAATCCTGGCTCTCCCTGGTCCCTTAATGAGGGTTTTTCTTTTATATTCCACTGGAAAGGCTCTAGGGCTTGAGTTTGCCAGTGTCTTCCAACAGAAGGGACTTCTCCCCAGGTAAGTGTGTGACTGACTCCCATCCTGCCGCTCCCCTGGGTCCTCACAGGGGCCATCTTCTGCCACCTTCCTCTCTACCCCTTCCTGGCTCAGGCCCACTTCTCCCTTGGACCTTCGCTCACAAGTCACCCCTGCAGGAAGCCTCCCTAGGACTCCATCCCAGTTCCTCCTGTCACTGGATCACACTGGGCTGAGTTCCGAGGGCAGGGGGCCCCGGAGTTCTCACCACCAGACCAGAGCTTCCGAAGACAGGCAGGGGGACACCCCACCTGCCAATGTCCCACCCACCCTTCCCCTGCTTCCTGAAGCAGACAGCAGTGAGGCCAAGCTGGAAGCTTGGGAGGCTGATGAGCCTGGGCTCTGCCACCAACACGCTGAGCGCTCCTTGACCTTGGGCAGGTATTGCCTTTCTCTGAACCTCAGATTCCTCATCAAGAAAATGGAAATAATAATAATAGCTAACATTTTTGAGTCCTTATGCTGGCATTTTACCCACATTATTTCTTTTTTCTTTTTTTTTTTCGGGAGACAGAGTCTCACTCTGTCACCTAGGCTGGAGTGCAGTGGTGCGATATCAGCTCACTGAAACCTCCGCCTCACAGGTTCAAGTGATTCTCCTGTCTCAGCCCGAGTAGCTGGGATTACAGGCGGGAACCACCACACTCAGCTAATCTGTGTATTTTTAGTAGAGATGGGGTTTCACCATGTTGGCCAGGCTGGTCTCGGACTCCTGATCTCAGGTGATCTGCCCACCTCAGCCTCCCAAACTGCTGGGATTACAGGCATGAGCCACTGTGCCCAGCCCACATTATTTCATTGAATCTTCATAGAACCCTGTGACATAGAGATTGCTGCAAACCCATTTTACGGATGAGGACACTGAAACAGGTGACTTTGCTCAAAATAATAAAGTTCAGATATATTGGAGCCAAGATTTAAACCAGGCTTGACCAACTCTAGGCCTTCACTACTTTCTTTTTTTTTTGTTTTGTTTTGTTTTTTTTGAGACCGAGTCTCACTCTGTCGCCCAGGCTGGAGTGCAGTGACACGATCTTGGCTCAGTGACACGATCTTGGCTCACTGCAAGCTCTGCCTCCCAGGTTCACACCATTCTCCTGCCTCAGCCTCCTGAGTAGCTGGGACTACATGTGCCTGCCACCATGCCCGGCTAATTTTTTGTATTTTTAGTAGAGACGGGGTTTCACTGTGTTAGCCAGGATGGTCTTGAGGCCTTCACTACTTTTCATTAACATAATTAAGGAACCTCTGCCTGGCACCATGGCTCATCCTTGTAATCCCAGCACTTTGGGAGGCCAAGGCAGGAGGATCACTTGAGCCCAGGAGTTTGAGACCAGTCTGGGCAACATAATGAGACCCCATCTCTACAACATATAGAAAAATTAGCCAGGTGCGGTGGTGTGTGCCTGTAGTCCCAGCTACTCAGGAGGCTGAGGTGGGGGGATCCCTTGAGCCCAGGAGGTGGAGGCTACAGTGAGCTATGATCACATCACTGCCTGATGCCTAGGCAACAGAGCAAGACCTTGTCTCTAAAAAAACAAACAAGGAAAAGAAACCTCCATGGAACTGTGCAGGGACAAATTGGAGCCTAACACCAGGTGTGTGGTTGATAATAAATAGTAGCTTCTCAGCCGGGCGCGGTGGCTCATTCCTGTAATCCCAGCACTTTGGGAGGCCAAGGCGGGCGGATCACCTGAGGTCAGGAGTTGGAGACCAGGCTGGCCAACATGGTGAAACCCTGTCTCTACCTAAAAATACAAAAATTAGCTGGGTGTGGTGGCCGGCGCCTGTAATCCTAGCTACTCGGGAGGCTGAGGCAAGAGAATCGCTTGAACCCGGGAGGCGGAAGTTGCAGTGAGCCAAGATCGCACCATTGCATTCCAGCCAGGGCAACAAGAGAAACTCTGTCTCAAAGAAAAAACAAAAACAAAAACAGTAGCTGCTGCTAGTAGGAAGGATTCATGTTATAATATCATTTTGGGGCACCCTTGATAGAAGCCCTGTGGATTCACCAGGAATTCCTACTTAGATGAGGAAACTGAGGCCCAGAGAGGTAGTAGAACTTGGCCACGGACACACGGAAGTGACATGCAAGGCCAACCTGGGCCTCACTTAGACTTGTGGTCTCATCCAGTAACAAGGGCACCCGGGCCCACGCTGACCTTGACATCCTGCTCCAGACCACGGATAAGCTCGCCGTCCACCTGGCCAGTCTGGGCAGCACGGAGACTGCGGCGCTCGGCTTTGCGCAGCCGGTATTGCAGGATGCGGCAGGTCTTGCTGGCCTGGTCCAACTGCTGTCGCAGCTCCTGCAGCTGATACACGTCCTCCTCCATATAGACGTCTCGCATCTCCAACATCTCGGCCCGCAGCTCCTCAATCTCGTCCTGTGGAGGGAAGGAAGGGTCAGGTTACTGGGCCCACAGTCAGCTAGGAGGCCTGAGTGCTGACCACACCCAGTGCTGAACGAAGCACAGTGGGGGACCTGGATGTGGCAGGCTGAATGACAGACCTCCAAAGATGTCCATGTCCACATTCCCAGAATCTGTGAATGTTACCTTACGTGGCAAAAGGGACTTTGCAAATATGAGTAAATTAAGGATCCCAAGACAGGGAAACAGAAGCAGAGGCTGGAGTGAGATGCTTTGATGCTGAAGAAAGGGGCTGTGATGATGGAGGAAGGGGGTGCCTCTAGAATGCAAGGAAAAGGATTTTGCCCTGGAGTCTTCCCCAAAAATGCAATCCTGCCCAAACCTTGACACCTCCAGGATCAGAGGATAATAATCTGGTGTTCTTTTTCTTTGAGACAGAGTCTCACTCTGTTGCCCAGGCTGGAGTGTAATAGCGCGATCTCAGCTCACTGCAACCTCCTCCTCCCTACTTCAAGCGATTCTCCCTGCCTCAGCCTCCCAAGTAGTTAGGATTACAATTGCCCACCACCATACCCAGCTGACTTTTTATATTTTTAGTGGAGATGGGGTTTCGCCATGTTGGCCAGGCTGGTCTTGAACTCCTGACCTCAAGCGATCTGCCTGCCTTGGCCTCCCAAAGTGCTGGGATTCATTACAGGTGTGAGCCACCGCACCCAACCTGGTGGTCTTTTAAGCCACTAAATTTGTAGTGATTTGTTACAGAAGCAACAGGAACACACTGGGGAAGCAGGAGATGCCATTTAAGAAACATGGATGAAGCCGGGCACGGTGGCTCATGCCTGTAATCCCAGCACTTTGGGAGGCCGAGGCAGGCAGATCACAGATTGCGAGGTCAGGAGATCGAGACCATCCCGACTAACACGATGAAACCCCATCTCTACTAAAAATACAAAACAATTGCCGGGCCTGGTGGTGGGCCCCTGTAATCCCAGCTACTCAGGAGGCTAAAGCAGGAGAATGGCATGAATGCAGGAGGCGGAGCTTGCAGTGAGCCGAGATCGCCACTGCACCCCAGCCTGGGTGACAGAGCAAGACTCCATCTCAAAAAAAAAAAAAGAAAAAAATATGGATGAGCATCAGCTATGTAAGTACTAGGCCCTGTGCTAAGTGCAGCGGTAGGGAGGGACAGTGGGTCCAACCCCTTCTATATATTCTGTATGGAGCCCCAAGTTTCACCAGAAAGATACACAGTAAACCAGCAAATAATAATAATAACAAAAAACACCTGGCTGGGCTCAGTGGCTCACACCTGTAATCTCAGCACTTTGGGAGGCCAAGGCGGGTGGATCATTTGAGGTCAGGAGTTTGAGACCAGCCTGGCCAACATGGTGAAACCCTGTCTCTACTAAAAACACCAAAAAAAAAAAAAAAAAAGAGCCAAGCATGGTGGTGTGTGTCTGTAATCCTAGTTACTCGGGAGGTTGAGGCATGAGAATCACTTGAACCCAGGAGGCAGAGGTTGCAGTGAGCCGAGATTGTACCATTGCACTCCAGCCTGGGCGACAGAGTGAGACCCTATCTCCAAGAAAGAAATAAAAATAAAAAAACCTCAGATGCTCTTAAGTGCTATAAAGACAGGCTCAAGCCACCCTCCCACCTTAGTCTCCCAAGTAGTTGGGACCAAAGGCACACAACCCCACATCCCGCTAGAGAGAGAGAGAGAGAGAGAGAGTGTGTGTGTGTGTGTGTGTGTGTGTGTGTGTGTGTAGAGACAGGGTTTTGCCATGTTGCCCAGGCTGGTCATGAATTCCTGAGCTCAAGCAATCTGCCCAGCTCAGCATCCCAAAGTGCTGGGATTACAGGCATGAGCCACCATGCCTGGCCTGGGTTTGCATTTTAAGCAGAGAGGGTAACAGTATGACCTCACTTCCTCAAGGCAGCTTCTGCTACCGCTGTCATCAGCTTCCAGCTGTTCCTCACTTCTCCTTTATAATCATTATTAGCAAATCTGCAATTCTATGTTTAATAGTTTGTCTCCCAGCCAAACCATGAGTGCCTGGAGGCCATCCCATTTGGCCTAGCAGGCAGTAGGCTCCCAACAAATATTAACTGAATGAGTGCATGCATGTTTAGTTAGGTAAAAAACAACAAAAAGACATACCAATGTGCAACAATCATTAGATACTAAGTGTAAAGGGGGAGGGAAGAAGAATTACTCAGAAGAAATGCATAATTATTATGTCTCATACAAATGTGCAAACCCAGTCACAAATGGGAATAATACTTACCCTTAGTGTGACCAAATAATTTAAATAAGATTGTATACTAAGAAGGGAAACTGGCCAGGTGCAGTGGCTCACGCCTCTAATCCCGGCACTTTGGGAGGCCAAGGCAGTCAGATCGCCTGAGGCCAGGAATTCAAGACCAGCCTGGCCAACATGGTGAAACCCTGTCTCTACTAAAAATACAAAAATTAGCCGGGCGTGGTGGTGGGCGCCTGTAGTCCCAGCTACTCGGGAGGCTGAGGCAGGAGAATCGTTGGAACCTGGGAGGCAGAGGTGGCAGTGAGACAAGATCATACCACTGCACTCCAGCCTGGGCAGCAGAGCCAGACTCTGTCTCAAAAAATAAAAAAAGAGAAACAGAGTCACCAGGGATGAATGAACTGCTAAAGGCATCCCTGAGGAGCCAGGGGAAGCACCGAGGATGGCAGTGATGGAAGCAGGGGTTGGGAGGTCCAAGGGGCAAAAAGGCCTCTGTGGGTCCTAGAGAGGGCAGATCTGGAGAGCCGGATTCCTCAGCCCTCCCTACCTGCCTTTCCCCAAAGGAAACGGAAAGGAAGGGACTGGGAAGTGGGGTCTTGTAGTCCTCCCTCCTCATGCTGCCACTGGGAGGAGGGAGCATCCACTCTGCTCCCATCAGAGGGACACCTCTGGCTTCTGTCCGAGCACCCCTCACTATACCCCCGCTGGGGCTGGGAGGAAGGGGGGATCTGACCTTGCGCCTGGGAAAGGAACAAACATGGGGGTCTCTCTCTTCACTCCTGCCTGCCCAGAGGGCAAGGACAGCTCTGCTCTTCCAATGGTCAGCCTGGTAAGATGGCTCCCTGTGAGGAAGGGGGTATGGCTGGGGTTGCCTCCGCCCCCTAAGGCTAGATGGATTCAATTCAGGGTCGGGGTTAGGGAGCCCTACCCTCCAGGCTAGTTCTCAGAAGCTTGGGAGGTTTTCCTGCCCATCGGTTTGACTCCTGGGGCTGCAGAGGAACAGTCACTCGGCCAGGCACCCCCCACCCCCATCCTCATAGACACACAGACTCACCACCCCACCAGCACACCATGTGGACAGAACAGAGTGGAAAGGAGGAAGTGGAACAGTAAATGATCACACCAGTTAAAAAATGAGGAAGTGAAGGATCCACGCGCTGTTTCAGGCAGCTGATGAAGGAAGCATGAAGGAAAGAGAACTCAGGAAGTGCAAGCCAGTCGGCTAAATCCAGACTAGGCCAGCCTCCAGATGGATCTGTGTTCAAATCCTAGCCATGCCGATCACCAGCACCTCACTTATTCTCTCTAGAAAGTTAAAATGACAGGATATGGTGATGGAAAGAATAGGAGGGTCTAAGTGGACCTCAAGCTCAGGCTGAACCAAGGGGAAATGCACACAACCTTATGATGCTGGGCTACCATTAACAGATGCACGACATTCAGATCATGGGAGGTGACGTCTCTCACATAAGATGACACCCACAGCGCTAGAGTCATTTTTGGAATCACTTTTTTAATCTTTTAAATAACTGATTTTCTTATTTATAAAACAGGGCAGGCTGGAGGCGATGGCTCACGCCTGTAATCCCAGCACTTTGGGATGCCAAGACCGGCAGATCACGAGGTCAGAAGTTTGAGACCAGCCTGGCCAACATGGTGAACCCCCATCTCTACTAAAAATACAAAAATTATCTGGTTGTGGTGGTGCACGCCTGTAATCCTAGCTACTCAGGAGGCTGAGGCAGGAGAACTGCTTGAACCCGGGAGGCGGAGGTTGCAGTGAGCTGAGATCATGCAACTGCACTCCAGCCTGAGCAACAGAGCGAGACTCTGTCTTGGAAAAAAAGCAAAGTAAAATAAAATAAAATAAAGCATTGGCAGGGCACAATGGCTCACCCCTGTAACCCCAGCACTCTGAGAAGCTGAGGCAGGAGGATCACTTGAGCCCAGGAGTTCAAGATCAGCCTGGGTAACATAGTGAGACCTCATCTCTACAAAAAATAACAACAACAACAATAGTAATATATTACATCCAAACAGGCCGTGACTTTAAAAATGGCTATCACTGGCCAGGTGCAGTGGCTCACGCCTGTAATCCCAGCACTTTGGGAGGCTGAGGCGAATGGATTACCTGGCCTGGTAGTACACCTGTGGCCCCAGCTATTTGGGAGGCTGGGGTGGGAGGATTGTTTGAGCCCAGGAGGTTGGGGTTACGCTGAACTATGATTGTACCACTGCACTCCAGCCTGGGCAACAGAGCAAGAACCTGTCTCTAAAAAAACAAAAAAAGTAAAACATGATCATAGAGACAGTTGTGAAAATAGAGAAAACAGGCCAGGTGCAGTGGCTCACGCCTGTAATCCCAGCACTTTGGGGAGGCCAAGGCGGGCGGACCATTTGAGGTCAGGAGTTTGAGACCAGCCTGGGCAACTTGGTGAAACCCTGTCTCTACTAAAAATACAAAATTAGCCAGGCGTGGTGGCAGGTGCCTGTAATCCCAGCTATTGAGGCAGGAGAATTGCTTGAACCCAGGAGACGGAGGTTGCAGTGAGCTGAGATCATACCACTGTACTCCACTCTAGGCGACAGAGCGAGATTCTGTCTCAGAAAAAAAAAAAAAAAAGAAAGAAAAGAGAAAGAAAATATAATCCGTGCATAATTCCAATACCTGAATCACAGTGGCTCTCAAAGTACAGTTCCTGGACCAGTAGCATCAGCATCACTGGTAAATTTGTGAGAAATTCTCATGTCCCAACCCAGACTTGCTGAATCAGAAACTCCTAGGGTGAGCCCCCCAAGGGATTCTAATGAAGGGCATTTCCTTCTAGCCTTTTTTCCCCCCCTGCTAAAAGGGCAAGAGTCAGATCTCTGAGGACAAGTCCCCAAGCCAGGGCCTGACACAGAGCAGGATCTCAAAGCATCCTTTGAATAAGTGAATGAATGAATGATAGTTCTCACATGAGCAGCTGTCTCCCCAGGGCCTGCCCTTCACCACAGTCAATTTGTGACAGCGCAAGATGTTGCATTCACGCCAGTTCCATCTCTCCAGGGGGGCCTAGGCCTCTCGGGGGGCTAGTCCCAGCTGCAGGCAGAATGCCCGTCAGCCCCTGCTGGCACGGCCCCACGTGAGAGGGTGAGCTGACAAAGGCAGGCTTGTGGCCCCAGGCTGGGTCTGCAGGGACGTGGGCGGGAGAGGCTGGCGAATGCAGGACTTAGGCAGGGGCGCTGAGCTTTCGAGGCCCCAGGTGGGGCTAGGAGAGAGGCTGCTGGAGCTTGGGGAGGGGACCCAGAGGGCGGGCCCTTGTTCTGCTCCAGAGGTTCACAGTCCTCAGGGAGCCTAAGAATGCTCTGGGGCTCTGCGGTCACGCAGTCTGGGCCCCCATCCCAGGAGAGCTCTCCAGTGACAGATCAACTGAAGGAGCTGGGGGTGGGAGGCCCTGGGAGGTGGGGGTGAGGAGCACAGGCTTCCCAGCTCCTTCACAGACAGCTCAGTGGTTCTGAAGAGCCTCTCCCAGCTCCCAGACCCCCTAACTGTGTGGAAATGGGGAGGGAGAGGCCCAGCTCCACTGGACTCAGTAGGCCTTGTGGCTATAGAACAAGGTTGTAGACATGGTGAAACCTTGTCTCTACTAAAAATACAAAACTTAGCCAGGTGGGGTGGCTCACGCCTGTAATCCCAGCTGTTTGGGAGGCTGAGGCAAGAGAATTGCTTGAACCTGGGAGGCAGAGGTTGCAGTGAGCCGAGATCACGCCATTGCACTCCGGCCTGGGCAACAGAGCGAGACTCTGTCTCAAAAAAAAAAAAAAATCCCCTCAACACCACCCGGGAAACCCCAAGCCTCATCCTCTGCCAGACAACAAAAGGACACAGTGCCTGGCAGTGCCCACCTCAGAGCCCTGGGACCCCTGACCCTCAGCCCCACCACGGCCTGGCCACCTCCTTCAAGTTGACCTCTTCACCTTAAAGGCTACTCTTGAAGCTAACCCAGACTTTTTAGCTGGACTGGAAACGGGGAATAGGAGCATGGAGGAGGATGGGAGACCAGGGCACCCACACTGCTGCCAGGATAGGCAGTGCTTCCCTTTCTAGAGAATGCTTTTTTGCTCTGATTACACAGTTAATAGCTGTTTTTGGAGAAATCTGAAGAAGGTAGACGGCTTTCTATCTCTTCCACCAGTTCTCACCAGCTTCTGCTTCAGGTCCAAGTCCCCTTACTGGGCCCTGAGCCAGCCCCTGGTCTCCTCCCTACTCCTGCCTTACCCCGGCCCTCCAGCATCCAAATAGGCTGTGACTTTAAAAATGGCTACCACTGGCCGGGCACGGCAGCTCATGCCTGTAATCCCAGCAATTTGGGAGGCCGAGGTGGATGGATTACCTAAGTTCAGGAGTTCGAGACTAGCCTGACCAACATGGTGAAACCCCATCTCTACAAAAAAACACAAAAAAATTAGCCAGGTGTGGTGGCGGGTGCCTGTAATCCCAGCTACTCGGGAGACTGAGGCAGGAGAATCGCTTGAACCCCAGAGGCAGAGGTTGCAGTGAGCTGAGATCGCACCACTACACTTGAGCCTGGGCGACAGAGACAGACTGTTTCAACAAACGAAACATGGCTACCACCTATTAGGAGGCTCACTAATTACCAGGCCCCAGCACAGGCAGTACGTGTATTATCGGTTGACAGTTTAATCCTCTTACCAACCCTGTGAGGTAGGTGCTGAAAATGTTCCTATTTTGCAGATGAGAAGACGAGGCTCAGAAGCTTCGCAGAGCTGCTTGAGCAAGGGACCTGCGGTGCTGGATTCCATACCAGCCACGTGGCCCTGGGTCAGTGCGTCATAACTGTGCTCTTCCAGACTGTTCAGCTATTCCCTCTGATAGAACGGCCTTTGCCAGGCTGACTCCCGACTACCTCATCCTTCCAGAACATTTCCTCCCCGCAATCTGATTCAAACCCTACACTCTGAAATCTATGGTCCGTTGTGCTGGTAGTTTTAGGTTGTATTTGTCTGTTTTCATGTCAGTCTTCCCCAAGAGCTAGGGAGAAGGGCTGGGGCTGGTTTGTGTCTAGTCCCCAGCATCACCCAGGGCAGGCCGTGGTACAGAGCAGGTACCGTCACTGTCTATGGGTAGATGTAGGAATTAAAGAATGAGTATGGGGCCAGGCGTGGTGGCTCACGCGTGTAATTGCAACACTTTGGGGGGCCAAAGAGGGAGGATCCCTTGAGCTCAGGAGTTCAAGACCAGCCTGGACAACATAGCGAGACCCCATCTCTACAAAAAAATTTAAAAATTAGCCAGGCATGGTGGTGCGCACCTGTAGCCTCAGATACTCAGGAGCCTGCAACAGGAGGATCACTTGAGTTTGGGAGGTTGAGGCTGCAATAAGTAAGGATTGCGCCACTACACTCCAGCCTGAGTGACACAGAGAGAGTCTGACCCCCCCAAAAAAAAAATTGAATATAGCTTCTGTCCTGCCCAGTCCACAACTCCAGGTCAGCTGCAGAGAGTTAGGAAGACAGAAGTTCAAGACCAGCCTTGGCAACGCAGTGAGTCTCCGTCTCTACAAAAAAATAAAAAATTTTAAAAATGTAGCTGGGCATGTGCCTGTAATCCCCAGGACTCAGGAGGCTGAGGCAGGAGGATCACTTGAGCCCAGGAGTTCCAGGCTGCTGTGAGCCATGACTGCACCACTGCACTCCAGGCTGGGTGACAGAGTGAGACCCCTGTCTCTAAAAATAAAAGAGGGAGAGCCTGGGCAGATCAGAACTAGTCTCAGATCTCTATGCCACCCAAGGAGGGTAGGCAGGGTCTGTCTGCACAGGGAACCTCCTGCTCACCCACCCACTCCCTGCCCACAAAGTGCATCTCTGTCCACCCCCTGCCAAACCACGAGCTCAGCCTGCAGGAAGCAGCCTCTCAGAGGCAAACCTGCTCCCCTCGATGGACTGATTCCCAAGAATCCTGGGAGAATTGTCCAGGAAGAGCCTCTTGGTCCCGGCTGGGCCAGACGGCCAAACATGAGCTCACACTACTGCTAATAATAGCAAGATCTTGCACAGCAGCAGAGGGCTTCACCGTTTACAAAGACATTCCAGCTGAATCATCCCACAGATCCTCACTGAAACCCCCCCAGTGAGGAGAGACAGGAACCATCATCCATGTTCTACAGATGAAGAACTTCAGAGAAGCACTGGGAAGGTGGGTCATGCCCAAGCACATGCAAACGGGCAGGGGGAGGGGGTGAGACCTCCAATCAGCACTCAAACTCCAACCACTGACTTCAAGATCTTTCTTTGGGCCGGGCGCGGTGGCTCAAGCCTGGAGTGCAGTGGCGATCTCAGCTCACTGCCTGGCTCCGCCCCAGTTCCGCATGTCCTGCCTCAGCCTCTCCCTACCTTTAGCTGGGACTACAAGCCGCCACCTAGCCGGCTAATTTTTCTTTGTATTTTAGTGAGAACAGGGCTCACCGTGTTAGCTGGATGGTCTCGATCTCTGACCTCGTGATCGCCCGTCTCGGCCTCCCAAAGTGCTGGGATTACAGGGCTTGAGCCACAGCCGGCCTCAAAGATCTTTCTTTGGGCGGCGAGGCTGGCGGTATCAAGCCAGTAACACCTGAGCCGTGGCGGATCACAGATCAAAGATCAGACCATCTAATAACACGGTAAAGCCCGTCTCTATAAAAATACAAAAACTTAACAGCAGCCCGAGGCAGTGGGCGGCGTAGCCTGTAGTCCCAGCTACTTTTCGGGAGGCTGAGGCAGGAGAATGGCGGGAACCGGAGGCTGAGGAGTTTGTAGTGAGCTGAGATCAAGCCTACACACTCAGCCTGAAGCTGACGACAAACAGACTCCGTCTCAAAAAGATCTTTCTTTGGAACCAGAACTCAGGGAGTCCATGAACGATCTCTCCCTCTTTCTTTTGGTGACCTCTCTAAAGTAAATGTAGCATTTATTCATTCTGGGCCTATAAACAAACCATCATTATATGATAGCCTGACTTTTACAAAAATCACAATTTTTGAGGTGGAGTCTCACTCATCGCCCGGGCTGGAGTGCAGTGGCGGATCTCAGCTGCAAGCTCACGCTATCCTGGAGTTCCGCATGCCATTCTCGGCCTCAGCCTCCCAGTAGCTGGGACTACAGGCACACGCACCGCCACTAACCCAGCCAGTTTTGTATTTTTGTAGAGGCGGGTTTCACTGTGTTAGCCAGGGTGGTCTCGATCTCTCCTGACCTCATTGATCATGTCGGCCTCTAAAGTGCTGAGATTACAGGCTTGAGCCACCGCCCCCGGCCAATATTTTCATATCATATAACAGTTGCTGCAAAAATGTCAAAATATTATTTACATTCATCAGTAGTTTGAAATTATGCTAGTTAGATCTGTCATCAGAATTTATGAGTTAATAAGCACATATATTACTATGTTGTAATTTAAAAATACTTTAATAACTGTATTTCAATAGAGTTGGTTTCCTTTTTTTTTTTTTTTTTGAGTTTCGCTCTCGTTGCCCAGGCTGGGGTCCAGTGGCGCGATCTCAGCTCACCACAATCTCTGCCTCTGGAGTTCAAGCGATTCTCCTACCTCAGCCTCCTAAGTAGCTGGGATTACAGACATGCGCCACCAAGCTCAGCTAATTTTTGTATTTTTAGTAGAGACGGGGTTTTGCCATGTTATCCAGTCTGGTCTTGAACTCCTGACCTCAGGTGATCCACCCGCCTCGGCCTCCCAAAGTGCTGGGATTACAGGCGTGAGCCATCGCACCCAGCCAAAATAAGATATAACTTTAAATGTTTAAAATGAAATATAGGCAGGAGAAGCAGAGCTCCGCTTTCAAATCACACTTTTTACTTATTTATTTTATTTTTTGAGACGGGGTCTCACTGTGTCACCCAGGCTGGAGCACAGTGACTTGATCACAGCTCACTGCAGCCTTGACCTCTTGGGCTAAAGTCATCCTCTTACTTCAGCCTCCTGAGCAGTTGGGACTACAGGTACACACCACCATGCCTGGCTGAATTTTGTATTTTCTGTAAAGAGGGGGTCTTGCTTTATTGCCCAGGCTGGTAAATCACATATATGTTCTAAGAAAGATTATTTTCTATGAGAAACCCACGCAGATATAAAATGATTTCACCTTTGTACACTGAGGACAGTAGGGGGAAGTTTAGATTTGGGGCCCCTGGAACCTTCGCACACGGCTCCAGATGCACGGCTATGATGGAATTGGCCTGCAGCAGCTGGGGAGCTGTGGGGCTGGAGATGAAAGTGACCAAACACCTGGACCCTCTGCAGAAACACAGCAAGTGGCAGCGTGTGGTCTGAACCCAGCAGCAGCTCCCAGCTGGGAGGACGGGGAGAACCAAGGGGACATGAGGTTCCTGAAGGCAGGAGCAGGTTGCCTCTTGCCAGCCACCAAGGAAGAGACTTCCAGAGCGGAAGTCCCTCAGCTACCTCCCACCCAAGAGTCAGCCCCTGGTGTCCCTGGGGAACTCTGATATGACCCCTACAGACCACATTCTAGAAACCCTAGATATGCCAAGGCTGGCTCAGGGGCGGGAAGCTGCAATCTGAGCCCACCTAGCTGCCATGGGACTCTGTACTGCCTGGGCCTCCTACTCCACACCTGTTTCCCACCTCAAAAGCCACCTCCAGCAGAGTGCGGTGGCTCACACCTGTAATCCCGGCACTTTGGGAGGCCAAGACGGGCAGATTACTTGAGGTCAGGACTTCAAGACCAGCCTGGCCAACACGGTGAAACCCTGTCTCTACAAAAATACAAAAAATTAGCCGGGGGTGGTGGTGCACACCTGTAATCCCAGCTGCTCAGGAGGCTGAGGCAGGAGAATCACTTGAACCCAGGAGGTGGAGGTTGCAGTGAGCCGAGATGGCACCATTATACTCCAGCCAGGACAACAGAATGAGACTGTATCTGACAAAAAAAAAAAAGAAAAGAAAAAAGCCACCTCCACCAAGAAGCCTCCCTGACTGCCCCAGGGCAGAGCCCTTTTGTTTGAACAATTACTGAGTACCTATGGTGGGCCAGACCCATCACCTAATTATTGGATTTAATCCTTATGATGGGCACTCTGCTCCCAACTAATTTGTACAGTGAGTGATTTTTTCTAAAACCATGTTTAAAATGTGGTTAAAACTGTTTAAAATTCTCCAGTGATCACCAAAACCTGGGAACCACCCAAATGTCCCTCAGCTGGTGAACGATAAACTGTGGTACGTCCACGCAATAGAATACTACTCAGCGATGAAAAGGAAAGAACTGCTGACACCTGCAACATGGAGGAAGCTCACATGCAGGAAGCTTAGGGAAGGAAGCCAGACTGAGTATGCTACACACTGTATGAGTCTATTTTTGACACTCTGGAAAAGGCAAGGCTATAGAGACAGAAAATAGTCCCAGTGGTAGTCAGGGTCTGAAACCGAAAGAGGAACTGACCTCACAGGGCGAAATTTGGGGTGTGAAGGAACTGTTCTATATCTTGGTTGTGGTGGTGGCTACAGAACTGGATGCATTTGCCAAAATTCATTTTATTGTATATATTTGTACAACTGTATATATTGTATATATATGCCCAGTGCACCTGACCTAAAACCCCAAAAAGCAAAAAGCAAAGCAAAACAAAACCTCCAGTGACTTTTTATCACACACAAAAGAAAACCCAAATCCCATCATAGGGCATACAGGTGCTGTCTGGCCTGAGTCCTGTTCACTTCTCCATCTTCATCTCCCTCGACTCCTCCTCTCACTGGCAACACAGCAGCCACTTGGGTCTTAGGCAACCAGCAACTGCCTCACCTGTCCCACCCCAAAGCCTTTGGCCTTGCAGTTTCCTCTGCCTGGATTTCCCTGCCCCCATCTCTGCACTGCTGGCTTGCCTTCTGCCTCATGCTCCTCTAGTCCCATTACGTCCATCTTAACCCCTTGTTTCTTTCTTGGCATGTATCACAGGTTTATTTGTGATATTCATCGTTTTGTCTGTTTGCCTGCAGAATGTCAGTCTCTACCACTAGGATGTGATGTCAGGAGGACAGAGCCCAGCACAGTGCCTGGGACACACAGAACAGCTCAATAAAGAGGTGCTGAATGAATACACAGGCCCTCAGAGGGGAGGAGAATCCCCCTGTTCTACTCCCCTACAGAAAACCACTTCTAGTCCGCGCTCCTGTGTCTGAATCTAATTCCTTGATTCTGTGAAGCTAATGCCCACGGGTGCTTCGGACCCCAGTGGCAGGGCTCAAATCCCAGCCCAGCAACACCCAGGCCACAGCCCTGCCAGATTCCAAACCTTACCCAAATGTACCACCTCCTCCCCGGGTTCCAGGGGCCCAACAAGCCCTCCGATGGGCAGACCAACCCAAAAGAATGACAGAGCTGAGCTGAGAGGCCCAGAACCCTCACTCTGCGCGGCAGCAACCACGCTATAGAGGAACAGAAGCCTCCGCCTGGCCCGCCTGCTCCCACATTGCCCTGGCCACCATGGTCCCTCCCTCAGGCCGAGGCCTGGGCTGCCTCCCATCTGCCACCCTGGCTCTGGGCCACTCGTCTCCTGCCCGGGCCCAGGCCACTCACCCCAGCCCCGGAAGGGCTGCTTTGCGGAGTGGGCCGGCAGTGGCCACAGGGGCGGCATGCCAGCCCCACCCAAGAGGCCGGGGCAGCCATCTGCCATCCCTTCTGCCAGTCCCCCAGGAGTCTGTCAAGGCTCCAGATGAGATCATCGCACTTGGACCCCAAAAAAGGGTATGCAAAAAACTCCACAGAGCTCCACTTCTCAGCTCAAATGCAAACACTCTGGGCACAGCAGCAGGGGAGGAAACCCAAAGACTCCATCCCTTCATACCCAGGGACACAGAGGCCTTGAGAAGGACAGGGGACAATCCCACAGTCCCTGGAGGGGATAGCACTGAGCGGGCGGGCGGGCTCTGGGCACCTTTCTCCCATCCCAGAGCTCAATCTAGCTTAGCATCCTTGGAAAGAAGCTGGAGTCCAGTTTTTGGGGAGTTGCATCAAAGGTCCTGATGAGGCTGGGCGCGGTGGCTCACACCTGTAATCCCAGCACTTAGGGAGACTGAGGCGGGTGGATCACCTGAGGTCAGAAGTTCAAGACCAGCCTGGCCAACATGGTGAAACCCCATCTCTACTAAAAATGCAAAAATTAGCCGGGCGTGGCAGCACATACCTGTAATCCCAGCTACTTGGGAGGCTGAGGCAGGAGAATCACTTGAACCCAGGAGACAGAGGTTGCAGTGAGCCGAGATCACACCACTGCACTCCAGCCTGGGCGACAGAGTGAGACTTCGTCTCTGGAAAAAAAAAAAAGGTCCCAGGGAAAGAAGGCCAGTACACCCAGCCCAGCATTGCTGTGCCACACAACTTCCCCACTCCAGCCGACACGGACACTGCTTGGCCCTGGAGACCCACCGCATCCTGCTTCTCTGGTTAGCAATAATGAGGGAAGACTGGGGCCTGGACCCGCCTCTCCACTGCCAAGAAATAAGAGGAGATGCTCCCTGGGCACTCCCCCTCCCCGCCAGGCAGTGCACATTCTCTCACTGCAGTCCGAGCAATCCCCGATGGGAGAGGAACCTCAGAGAGGTCAAGTATGTTGCCCAAGGCCACACACAGTTAAGTGGCACAGCCAGGATTCAGGTCCAGTTGGAGCTCCTGTAAGCTGGACCAGACAGTCTTATAATGAACAATGGTGACGATAACAATAGCTAACATTGACAAGTGTTTAATGTGTTCCAGATACCGGACTGAGACAGAAAGGCCATTATCTCTTGCTCAGTGATGAACCTTAGAGGCAGGCGCTATGATTATCTTATCCCCATTTCACAGGTGAGCAAACGGAGGCCCAGGAAGATGAGGTCTATGCAGTCAATCAGGAGTGAGCCTCCCAGATCCGTCTGGTACAGCTCTGCATAGGAGACTACAGATGCTCTATCAGGGAGGGGGATGTGTGTGTGTGTGGTGGTTGTTGTTGGTAAGGAGATGCCCAGAGACCACTGCCCACCAAGGCCACATCTGGCTTGTCATTGTTGTCACTGTCCCATTCAAGGCCTTACCTGGCAGAACAGAGACATATCCACAGGCCCTACGGCCTCTGGGGCATTCATGTCAGGAAGCGCCTGACAGTTTCCTCCCATCCTTTCCATGTGAACAGGAAGGAAGGCAGCATTTGGACCTGGATGTGTTTAAAACATCCCCCAAACACCCTCTGGGTTGCAGCGAAATCTCTAACTCAGAGCAGGGGTCTGAGGTCTTTAGGGATAGAAGGCAAAGCTCCAAAGATAGTGGCCTAAGGCCACACAGCCTGAAGCTCCAGGACACCCCAGCACTTTACACCCCTGCCATTCCCCCTGCCTGGCATCCTGGAGAGAAGCACAAGACCCCAGTCTTGCCTCTTGCCACTTACAGGCTGCATGACTAGCCCCCTAACCTCTCTGGGCCTCAGTTTCTCCCTTTGTAAAAGGAAGGAGCTAAATACCCTGGAAGGTCCCTGCCCTCATGCAGGGCAAGGTGGGGTGGTGGTGGCATGAAACCTGTCATTACCCCATTAATAATCTAATCACCATCACGGTAAATGCTCCAAAGGAAGCTCCAGGGAACTCCAAGGTGTCCGACACAGGAGCCTGGCCTGGGGAGTTGCTGCTGGGGCTGAGTGCTCTAAGGTGGAGGAAGAAACTAAGGGAAAGAGCCAGGAACTGCAAGCACAAAGGCCAGGTGGGAAGAGCACGGGACAGAGGCTGGGGTGTGTCCCGCACCCGTAGAGCTTGGGCTGGGCAGGGGTGGGCGAGGCTGCAGGAGGCAGGACCACACAGGCTGCTCCACCGTGAGGCAGGGTCAAGGAGAGGCTGGAAGAGAGGCTGGTGCAACCGACTCAAGCCCAGAAGATCCAAAGCAGGCCTGGGCCCCAACCAGAGTAAAGATGTTCAGCTGACCCAGCCTAGCTAGGGAACCCCAGACTTTTTTCCATAGAGGCTGAGCTTTTCCTTGTGGCTCAGGCGATGAGAGATGATTCACCTCCATTTGAGAATGAGGGGCCCCCAAAGGTGTCCTTCCATTAGCAAATGTGTATCACCAGTTACTAAGCTGGTGGCACTAGCCTGGGTCATTCAGGGAAGAGTGACACAATGCCGTGGGGGAGGGGAGGGGGGACACAGACAGGGAGATATGTTTGGGGGTACCCAAAATGCAGTGCAGCTCTGTGCATACCACTGAGACTGATGCCCCAAGCCAACACCCACGGAGGGACACCCAGAGCCAAGCACAGCCCCTGCTGTCAAGGACCCAGCTTAACCTGGGGTCACCGGGGTCACACCAGGGCCAGATAGAACAGGCAAGCGCTTGGCTGTTGGGTCCTTCCAAGGAGCCAGACCTCGCTAATGGGACCCGTACATGCACTCTTTCTCTTATGGAACCCTCACGGCAACATGCGCAGCAAGGACATCCACATCCCCATTCTACAGATGAGGAGACTGAGGCTCAGAAAGGGAAAGCTCAGAAAGGAAAAGGCAGAGCTGGGATTCGAGCCCAGTCAGCTTGGCTCCAGATCACAGTGCTCTCTCCCAACCACCCTGGACCTCAGAGAAGGAAGGGCTGGCCTGCTGCTCCCACCCGCTCCGACCCCCTGCTGCGCCCCACTGCCGCAAAGCAGGCAGATGCAGTGCTGACTGAGGCCTCCAGTGATGCCAGGGTCAGCCTGGCATGGAGCACCCCAGCTCCAAGTTCCTTCCGGCACCAAGGGGAGTGAACGTGACCATGGATGAGGTCATGCACGTGGGGACTAGGGGAATGACCTCAGTGAAAAACTTGGCTGCTGGGCAGGCCCTTGCCTTGAACTTAGCTGTGCCCCTCCCCTGGGGGACTCTCTCTGTCCGGAGGCTATGCAGGACATGGGGCCTCCTCTCCTCCTCTGTGCCAGGATGGTGCTAGGTGCACAGAACACCTGAGCTCTCAACCTCCCAAGCGCCCCACTAGAAAGGATCACATCCCATTGTACAGGAGGAACACGGAGGCTTGAGGAGGGACTCATGCAGGGACAGCATGCACAGGGAGAAGGTGACACAGTGAAGTTTGGCTCCAGACTTGACTCCAGAGGTGGAGTTTGCCTCTGAGACCACACAGTCTTGCTCTCCTCCCTCCCCAGGCCTCTCTGGCAGGGCAGGCCTCAGGCCCAGGGTTGCAGACACATAAAAGGAGGTGGCTGCAGGTTTGCTGCCACAAGACCCCTCCCAGCAAGGTGCTCACATGGCTTCGGCCTGGCATTCAGTGCCCATCCCAAGCTGGCCCAACTCCCCTTCCCAGACTCTCCTCAACCCTGCCAGCTCCCACCACTCCCTCCAGCTTTTCTGTTTCAAGCCTGTG
The DNA here is from genome assembly GCF_008728515.1 of Papio anubis. Lineage (NCBI taxonomy): Eukaryota > Metazoa > Chordata > Mammalia > Primates > Cercopithecidae > Papio > Papio anubis. Next base: position 64,048,334 of record NC_044991.1, read on the forward strand.
GTCCACCTCCAGGCCCTGCCTACTGCCTTTCACTTAATTGCACACATATTTATTGAGCTCCTACAACGTGGCAGGCACTGTTCTAAGAGCTGGGCACAGAGACAGCCACTTGAGGCTAACTCCCCAGTTCCAAGGACACCTCCTTCTCCAGGAAGCCTGCCAAGCCCCTTCTCTGAGCTCCCATACCTCCTCTAGCCACCTCTACCCTGGCCTCCATCATTCCCCAGCCAGAACTGGGCACCCTTTACAGATGGGAGTGGCATGGCCCTCCGCAGCCCCCAGCAAGGGAACAGGGGGAGATAGGGCCAGCAGGAAATTCCAAGGAGATTAGAAGGGAGTTGCCCCCGGGCAGTGTTTCTTCTGTGGGCAGCCTGACAATCAGTCCACTTCACTCGGCCCCACTGGCCCTGGGCATCAGGGACCTGGGGGACTTCAGTGCAGCTTCTTCTGACTTCAAGACCTACTAGCCCCCAACCACCCACCACCCAGGATCCCAGGACCCCCAGCTCCAGAAGGTTACAAAGTCAAGCCCCTGGCCACGCTCCTCAGTGTTCCCAGCAGCCTTGTGGAAGGAAGCCTAGTGAGCCACTAAAAACAGTTTAGTTTGTACACATTAGCTCCAGGGAGACACAGACCAGGATTTCCTGTTTCTGTGTGTGGATGAAATGTCACAGCCCGCGCGCGTGTGTGTGTGTGTGTGTGTGTGTGTGTGTGTGTGTGTGTCTAGGTTCCCTGGTTTGAGAGCCTCTGGCTCCTGTTGGCAAATGCTACATGCCTAATGTTTGCATGCCAGACTGTGCCGTGTCCCTGCTGATGTGCATGTGACTGTGTGTGCTATCTGTGTGTAAATGTCTGCGTGGGAGTCCCCTTGGTGGGTGTCTGTAAGCCTCGGGTAAGTGTGCAAGTCTCTGCTGCTCTCTTTGTGGAAGAGGCAGGGGAGGTACCTGGGTGGTGAGCTTGTGCCTGGGCCAGCCTGGCAAGCGTAGATGTGTCGACTTCCGTGGATGCTAGTGTGTGTGTATAATGTCTGCGTGGGTTTGTATCCCCGCCTTCATGTGTACTTCTGATGAGTCTGAGTGTGTCTGCAGGATGTCAGTCTCTGGGGCATATCCGGGTGTGTCTGGGGGTGTAAGATGTATATATGAGGATGTGTTTCTGACCTGGGGGTTGCAACAGGGTCTCAGCCTCCATTGTGTCTGTGTGGTGATGCGTGGGTGTGATGGAACGGGAGTTGTGTAGCTGCTTGGGTGTGTGCACTTCTCTGAGTGAGCATCCTCTCTAATATGTCTGGTAGCGTGATTCCGAAAGCATCCAACACCAGCGAGTCACTGGATGCGTCTGTGAGACATGTGCCAGTGGTTGTGTGTCTCTGAGCTTGAGCTGTGAATACATATATGTGCATTTGTATATACAAGAGAGAGTGTGCCCAGGGACACAGGCTCGGCCCCTGGGAGGCTGAGGCTGGGCCTCAGGATAGGGAGCAGCCAAGAGTTTTGCTGACTGTGGTAACCTCGTCTCCTCCACCCAGTGACAGACTGGAGTCCTCCCCTGTAGCTCCTGGGAGCCGAGAAGAGAAGAGCTACATGCAGAAGCCTACTACGTGGTCACTGAGTCCAGACACCCAGCACAGGGCCTGGTACCCCGGACCCACTGGGGAAATATGTGTTGAATGAATGAATGAATGCCTGGAGAAACAGACAAGGGAACGGCAATGACTGGGAAGGACGCTAACATTCACTGTGCACTCTATCTGCATCCTCACACTGAAAAGGGTCCTCACGGCCCCGGGTGGGCATGCTTGTCCCCGGTGTTACAGAAGAAGGAACAATCTCACACGTGTGCACACACAAACGTCCTCCACTAACCCCCACCTCCCCCAGGCTCCGGGTCCCCAGCATGCCTTAGCCTAGAGCCTGGCCCATGACAGGATTCCTCTCACCAACCTGTGTCCCAGCCTAGACACGCTAGTTAGCAACCAAAAGCTCACTGCTCTGGTCACACTGCAGAAAGAACAGGCCCAGAGTTAGACCAACCTGGTTGGAATCCTGGTTATGTAACTTAAAGCCTCCATTTACTGATCTGTAAAATGGCAAGCAGGGATGGATTAGGTGCTTCCTCCAGGCCCTTCTGAGCTGACACCTAGACTGGCTGCACTTCAAACACTCACATCTAGAATCACCCAGGAGGGAGCCCACACACACGGCAGGGAAGGTGATCACACCTTCCCATCCTCCCTGGGGCAGCTACTGATGTATCAACATTCTAAAACTAAGGAAATCCACCCTCCTGCATTCTCCCAGTTCCTCCAAGAATGCAGACACAGACCTTCTGTCTGCCCATTGGCTATGAATAACAACAATTCCTCAGGTGACTTGGGATTTCACTGCTAGCAAAATGTTTTCTTGTCTATTCCTACTTCCCTGATTCCTGATGACAATCATATGAGATTGTCCAGGCAGGTTCCATCACCTTTACTTATTTTTTTTTTAAGACAGAGTTTCACTCTGTTTCCCAGGCTACAGTGCAGTGGCGCGATCTCAGCTCACTGCAACCTCCGCCTCCCAGGGTCAAGTGATTCTCCTGCCTCAGCCTCCTGAGTAGCTGGGATTACAGGCGCGTGCCACCACGCCTGGGTAATTGTTGTATTTTTAGTAGAGATGGGGTTTCACCATGTTGGCCAGCCTGGTTTTGAGCTCCTGACCTCAGATGATCCGCTCGCCTCGGCCTCCCAAAATGCTGGCATTACAGGCATGAGTCACCGCGCCAGGCCCCATCACCTTTATTATATAGATGAGAAAAAAAGCAGCTCAGAGAAGCCAGGTAACTTGCCCATGGCCACACAGTAAATGGGAGAGTCAGGTTTCAAAGTCAGGTCTTCAGGCTCCAACTCTCAGACTCCTCCATCCACACCCAGTGGGTTCCTACATGTCCTGGTCACATGGTACATGCTTAACGGTTAGTGGTGATGAAAGGCTGGAAGACCTCAGATCACCGGGTCTTTGAAGGTCACAGGTGACGTGTCTGCTCTGCAGCTAAAGCTGCATCTTAGCATCCTGGAACCTCAGTAGTTAATAACCTTCAGACTTCCTTGGCTAGAAGGGACCCAAGGTCAGGCAGCTCAGCTGCAGCCACCACATCAATCTCCCTCTGAACCCTCCTCAAGCAATCATTCCACAAACCCTCTGTCTTTATCCAAGCATGAAAGGTCATCTGGCCTCTTTCTGAATAATTAAAGTGACAGTAAGCTCACTACCTTCTCTGTAGAAGCTCCTTCTATCTTCTCACGGGGAGACAGCTGCCCAATGTATGCTTTCCTCACTTGGGCCCCAGAGCAGGCCACACCAGACTGGAGATCACCCAAGAGTCCTTCCCAGTAGACAGTTCCCAGTGACCCCTACAAGGGGGAGGTAAGCCTGAGCAGGGCCATCCACCAGATGTGGTGGGACCTCCTTCAACTCTGCTCCTGCAGGGGACATTCTGGGGATTTGGAGTCCTTTCCCTTGTACTCAGTTTCCGCATCTTAGAGGCAAAGTAGTCCAGAAAGGCAGAAAACACATCGAGTCTAACAAGCCTGTAATCCCAGCACTTTGGGAGGCCGAGACGGGAGGATCACGAGGTCAGGAGATCGAGACCATCCTGGCTAACACGGTGAAACCCCGTCTCTACTGAAAAATACAAAAAACTAGCCGGGCGAGGTGGCGGGCGCCTGTAGTCCCAGCTACTCGGGAGGCTGAGGCCGGAGAATGGTGTAAACCCGGGAGGCGGAGCTTGCGGTGAGCAGAGATCCGGCCACTGCACTCCAGCCTGGGCGACAGAGACTCCGTCTCAAAAAAAAACAAACAAGTCTAACACATGCTGCCGGGCGCGGTGGCTCACGCCTGTAATCCCAGCACTTTGGGAGGCCGAGGCAGGTAGATCACCTGAGGTCCGGAGTTCAAGATCAGCCTGACCAACATGGAAAAACCCCATCTCTACTAAAAATACAAAATTAGCCAGGCGTGGTGGCACGTGCCTGTAATCCCAGCTACTCCGGAGGCTGAGGCAGGAGAAAGGCTTAAACCCAAGAGGCAGAGGTTGCTGTGAGCCAAGAGTGCGCCATTGCACTCTAGCCTGGGCAACAAGAGTGAAATTCCGTCTCAAAAAAAAAAAAAGAGTCTAACACACGCTTACTCCAAGCCCTGGCAGCCTAGATTCCCGGCTCTGGGACCCAGAGCAAGTCTCTTCCCCACTCTGGCCACAGTTTTCCCATCTGTGGAATAAACAAAACAACACCTCCAGTAATAACCCCTCTGTGGTCCACGTTCAATCTCTGGATTTTGACCCTGCCTCTGTGAGGCTGGCGGCTGGGATAAACAGATATCCAGACAAGTTAAGGGGCTAACCCAAATGTATACACAGTGAGAAGTGGCATGGGCTGGCCTTGCTCTCCTCTCTCACCCACACTCCTTCCCCTCTCTGGCCTCAGCGCTGTTCTTGAACTCAACAAGCTCTTTCCAATTTCCCTCAGCCTGAAATCTTCTTACCTCAGCCCCCACCTTTGTGTGCTCCTGGCAAACTGTCCCCTTCACCCTCATTATGATCTGTGTTGTGATTTCTTGTATGACTATTGTTTAATTCCGGTCTCCCCCAAAGCTCTACGAAAACAGACACCTCACCCTCTCTCGTCCACGGCTGTATCCCAGATCTGTGCTGGCACAAATAAACAGCGGGCGAATGAACCAAGGAGGGGCCGGGAGAAAGAGCCCAGCCTGCCTTAGGCGATGAAGAGGATCTATTCTGCCCTCACAGAACCCACAAGAGAACAGGCTGGGTGCACATGGAAACGTGTCCCATGCCACTGACAAGAGCAGTGATCGGAGGCTTACTACATACCAGGTGCTCTAATGGCGTTTGCAGGCATCAGCTCATTTAACCCTTGAGGTTGGAAAGCGTGTTACTGTCCCATTTTTACAAATGAGAAATCTAAGGTCCAGGGCCGTTAAGTAACTTGCCAAAGATCAGGCAGTCAGGAAGCGACAGACCCCAGACCCAACAGCAGCACGAAGCCTGAGCCACTGAATGAACAGTGGAAATTACGGCTCCATGCTGGCCCAGATGTGGGATGTCCCCAGCTGGGCCCTGGCCCCTGTGAGATCCCGGGCTCAACCCCCAGCCTCCTGGGATTGTTTTCCCCTTTAAACAGTCATGGGTGCCTCAAATGGACTTTGGGTCGGAGCCTGATGACTTCCTGGGACGGAGAGGAGCCCATGGGGATGGGTGCCTAGGAGCCCTGAAGCAAAGCTCTGCAACCCATCCCCCCCTCACCAGAGTGAGTAGCAGGAACTGGGAGGCAGGGGTGAGGAGCTCAGAGTTTCGGTTAAGGCCAATTCAGGCAGCACTCACTGGAAGCAGCTCAGAGCACCAAGAGGGCAGGAGCAAAAGACCCTTGTCCTGGCTGATCGCCTCCCTCTTCCTCCTCACCTTCCACCTGCCCTCTCCTTACCACCAGCTTCTGAAGACTCTAAGAGCCGACTGAACTCCCAGTTGCCAACACCGAACCGGGCCCTTGGGAAGACATCCTCCCATTTAACAGATGAGGAGACTGAGGCCTGGCTTGGGGAAAGGTGTCTCTTGATTCAGATAGACCTTGTCCTTCCACACTACAAGCATTTACAGAACTCAAGCTGGAGAGCAGATCCCAGGGAAAATGGGGAGACAGAGACACAGTTGAGCAAGACACCAACACTCTAATGAGGGAGAAGCCCATTTGGCCAGAATAGCCACAAGGAAAAGTTAAAAGCTAAGTGCTGCAGGGCAGACATAAATCAGCAGCATGCTGTGAGCTCCACGGCCAGGGTCACTCTGGGTGTTGTGCCAGGCCATTCACTGTCAAGAGTCGGCAACATTTCAGCCTCCTCCAAAACCGTGCCCAGCCAGCGGCAGGAGAGCTCAGGAAGCTTCTAGCCTCCCAGGGAGAGGTCAACACGTGCAAGCTGGGCTGTCCCTGAAGTTGCCACAGCACCAGGAAGCGCGCAGATGGAGCCTGGCCGGCACCCAGTAGGTGCTCACATCCACTGAAAAAGCAAAGGCAATGCCTGCTGTCCGGGGGAAGCCCTGGGGTCCCCACATGGCCACAGGGAAGGCCCCTTCCAGGTGGGCAGCTGCCCTCCTCTCACTGGGAACATGGAAAGGCGCTGGCCACGAGGGGCCAGTGGAGCTGCTGTGTGCACAAGGTCTGCCCCAGGGAGGGCAAAACACAGCCCTGGGATTTAGGAAGCTGCCTCTGAACCGGTTCTCCCACGACATCATCCTCCAGGCTGTGGGACCGTTAGGCTGGGCGGAAGTGGACTCCAGCCAAGGGGATGTTCCCAGATGTCATGCTTTCAAACTGGACCCGCCCAGAAAGGCAGGCAGAGACAGGCCTGCGCCTGGGAAAGCCCTGGGTAACGACTCAGGGTGGCATTCAGGCCTCTCCTGGGCAGGGGATGGCCACAGGTTTCCCTGGCGGCGGTGCCCACCAATCTTGTCCCAGGAAGGAGAGCCTGGGCGTGGAGGTTCTGGGCAGCTGAAGGCAGAGATCCATCCCTTCCCTGCCTACCCACCCCCAGCCCAGCAACGCCCCCCAGATCGCTCCAAAGCTGTTTTCTCAAGTCCCCGCTCCCAGGTTAGGGCCCTGTGGCCAGTTCCAAGGTCTTTTTCAGGAGCATGCTTCCCAAATAAAGTTGAGGCGGTGGGGAATGAGGGAGCCCCAGATCCACCTCAGAGTGGTCCCCAGAGGGCTTGGGCCTCTTTCTCCGGATTCTTCAGTGGGAAGGAGGGCCGGCTGGTGCCTCAGGCCCGCGGGACTGTGACAGCCGGTGCCCCCCGCGGTCCCCCTTTCCCCCGGGCGCCCCCACCTTGAGATAGTCGTTCTCCGAGCGCAGCTCCTCCAGCTCCCGCACCAAACTGCCGGGCCCGCAGTCCAGCATCTCCTCGGTGAGGTCGGAGAAGGCGAGCGAGGCGCTGAGCGGCAGGCGGCTGCTGCCCACCGACGACGCAGCCACCGACGGCTCGTCCGGGGAGGCGGGCGGCCGCGGGGGTTGCTGCGCCGAAGGCGCCGGCTGGGCCGGCTGCCCTGTGCGGACCCCCGCCGGGCCCCCGGCCGCGGACTCGGCGTCGCTGCTCAGCGCCAGCTCCAGGCCCAGCAGGCGCGCTTCCTCCGACGCGCAGTCCGACACCTCCGAGCTGCTATCCGTGAGGCTGGGAGGTGGCGGTGGCGGTCGCGGCCCCGCACCCGGCCGCGGACGGCCCTTGGCACGGACCCCGGTGCGGACCCCAGCCACCCGCGCCCCCGCGCCCCGTGCCCCGGGCGCCACCGCGCGCCCCTTCTTGTCCGGCCGTGCGGAGGACGCGGCGCTGCAGGCGACGGCTGCGCCCGGGCCTGGGCCGCGGCGGCCCTTAGCCAGCGACCAGCCGGCCACGTCTTTGGGCCGGGCCGGCGACGGCGCGCGGTGGCTCTTTTTCCTCTCCGGGGCGGGCGCGGGTGCGGGCGCGGGCTGGGGACCGCAGCCCCGGACCGGGGGCTCGGTTGCCGGCGCCTCCATCGCGGCCTCCCTCGGCCTCAGCGAGCTGCGCGCATGGCCCAGGCCCGCCCGGCCTCGACGTCCCTGGGGAGGGACCCGGCGCGGCTCCGGCCGCTCGGGCTGCGGCTGCTCTGGGCCCACCTCGGCCCCGACACCGCGTCTCCGCCCCAAGCCCCGCCGCGCGGTCTCTCCGCTGCTTTGGGCTCGGAGAGTGCGGCCCGACCGCCTCCAGGCGCCCCGGCTCCGGCTGCGGCTCCGCCCGGCGCCCGCCCCCTCGGCCTCGCCGCGCCCCCGGAGCGCGCCCGGGCCCCCGCCGCCCGCACGCCGATCGCTCCCTCGGGCTCCGAGTCCGGCTGCGGCCCGGGCCCCGGCTCCGCCCGGCGCGGCCCGCCCCCCGCGCAGCCCCGCCAGCTCCCCGCCCCGCCGCCTCGGCTCGGGGGCGCGCGGTTCCGCGAACAAAAGGCGGACGCGGCGAGAGCGGCAGGGAGGGACGCAAGCAGGGAGCGAGGGAGGGATCTGCGAGGCAACAGCGACCCCCTCGAGGGTCAGGCGGGCGCGGGCAGCCGCTGCCCGGGCTCCCTCCTCCTCCGCTCCGCCGCCTCCTTCCCTGCCCGCCCGGGGAACGCACCCGGCGGAGGCGCCCCTGCGCCCGGCGTCCGGGCAGGGCCCGCGAGAGCGGCGGGAGCCGGGACTCCCGGGCCGAGGCCGCGCGGACCTCAGTTCGCAGGAGCCCGCATCCATGCACACCCAGCGCGCCTCGCCCCTCGCCCGGTGCAGAGCGTGCGCGAACTCCGCCCTCTCAGCCAGCACCGCCGGAGCAGCGATCCCATCGCACAGATGCGTAAACTGAAGCCCGGGGTGCACGCGCCAAGCTCACGGTCTAGACGGTGCCGATGGGACCCAAAGCTCACACCTCCCGGGTGCGCTCGGGCTCCCCCTGCCTCAGCTTGCCTCCCCTGGGGTAGGGACCGTGGAGCCCTGCGTACATGTCTGGCTCGCGCACCTTGACCGGCGAAGATTACTCCCCATGCGCCCCCGACCCGGGTTTCAGGCTATGTAAGGCTAAAATGGAAGCGACCTGTGGCCGGGCGCGGTGGCTCATGCCTGTAATCCCAGCACTTTGGGAGGCCGAGGCGGGCGGATCACGAGGTCAGTAGTTCGAGACCAGCCTGACCAACATGGTGAAACCCCGTCTCTACTAAAAATACAAAATTAGCCGGGCGTGGTGGGGATGCCTGTAATCCCAGGTACTCGGGAGGCTGAGGCAGGAGAATCGCTTGAACCTGCGAGGCAGAGGTTGCATGAGCCGAGATCGCGCCATTGCACTCCAGGCTGTATGATAGAGCTAGACTCCATCTCAAATAAATAAATAAATAAATAAATACAAAAATAAAATGGAGGCGACCCATTACGAGATGTCAGCCTAGCGGATGCTTTGGAAGGCGGTTTTGGCCCCGGTGGGGGCTGGCATGGGCTGGGACGGTTGCCCTGACCCCACACGTCCCCACCATCGCAGGAGGACTTGAGCTCTGGTGGGTGTGTTTTCTTTCCTCCCGGGCGTCTGGGCGTCTCCTTGGCTCCTGGCTGTGTTGATTTTCCCGTGTCTCTCACACCTTCCCCAGCCCCCACGCCACCTGGCTGCTGTGCCCCATCCCTGAGCCACCGCAGGGCAGAGCTGGATTGAGTCCTTTGCCCCACAGATGGACCCTCGGCCTCAGGACGCCCCACACCCCTTGCCACCAGGAGGGCAGGACTGTTTTTGCCCCTCTGCAGCCTCTTCCTCCTCCTGTTCTCTTCTCCCCCTCCCATTTATCCCCTGCTCTATTTTCCTCCTTCTTCTCCCACCTTTCCCCTTCCTTCCCCCCTCCTTTTCCAAGTCTTCCTTTTCCTCCTCTTTCCCCTCTTCTTCCTCCTGCCCATTTTCTCCTTCTTCCTCCCCCAATCCCCTTCCTTCACCTCTGCACCTGCCTGTGACACAGCAGGCACCAGGTCCACTTCTTTGTCTCTGTCCCACCTCCCCCACACGCAGTGAATACACTCCTGGGGCATCCCCTCTCTCCAGAGACGTGACTCCATCTGGATCCAGGCGTGTGACTGCTCCTCCACCCCAACGCTAAGTGCCCTCCACGCAGCCAAGTGAGGAGCGGGCACTCAGCAGGCTCTTGGCAAATACTTCCGCAGGGGCATCCCCACCCTTCCTGGCAAGACACCAACTCCCCTCACCCCCCACTGACTGTCCACAAACCCTGTTTGCACAGGCGCCAGGTACACTGAGGGACGCAGTGGTGGGCATGTCAGTGCCTGACCTCGTGGAGCACACAGTGTGTGTGGGGGACCACAAAAGACTCAACACAAACAGGGTGGCATGGCACGGCATGGGGGGCAGGAGTGTTGGAGAAGGATGTGGGAGCCGCAGGCTAGTGACCCAGGGCAGGCCTTCCCACATTCCCGGCCTCAGAGTCCCCAGCTGCTCTGGTCTAATGCAACAGATGACGGGATCCGTCCAGCTCAGATGCCCCTGGCTCTAGTAGGCTGCATCTAGTCTGGCACAGAAAGGTGCTGTGAAGCTCTTGGAAAGCGTGTCCTCTCTCTATGCTTCAGTTTCTTCCACTATGCAGAACATGGACTTGGAGGTGTTGGGTGGTGTGAATGCAGGGACATAGCAGACCAGGCTGGCTCAGCCACTCCTGACACATCCTTGGTCACATCAGTGGTCCTGAGATTAAAGTGGCCTGCATCTCTCTACTAGGGCGGGGATCTGAGTCCTGGCTCTACCATGTATCCTCTCTGGGCCCAACACTCATGGCTGGCCAGGAAGGGGCCTGTGACTGCCACCTGCTGTGATGTTCTTTGGATTTGGGGAGTCAAGAATCTATATTGCAGACCCAGGGAAGCCTTGAGAACAACAGGGCCCTGGTGGGGAGGGTTTAGGTGGGGCTGATGTAGGGACTCTGGACTCAGGGTCAGTTCAGACCAGGGATACCACAAAGGAGATGAGACTTATTGAGAGTCCAGAACTGGCTACATTGTAGACAGGGTGACCGTCCTTGCTGCCAGCACATCCTGCAGCTGTGTGACATGTGGCCTCTCTCTTCGTGCCGGGCTCTATGCTCCACATTTCAGTAAAGGATCTCCAAAAGGTGAAGATACTTCTTGTAGCTGATTAATATTTTCCAAAGGGTGTATCTCATCCCGGTTGCTTTTCTTACAATGTGTCACTGATGCTCCTCTGATTGAGCAGCACAGTCTGTGTGCCCCCACCTTGAATCTCAGCAGATCTTGTGACTGCCTCAACCAAAAGAGTATGGCAGAAGTGTTCATCTGTGACTTCCAACGTTAGGTCATAAAAAGCAACATGATTCCACCCAGCTTGTTTCTCTCTCTCTTTCTCTCTCTCCCTCTCTCTCTGGCCACTCACCCACCATGATGGGAGGAAGCCCAGGCCTCATGTGGAGACCGCACGAAGGTGATCTAGCCAACAACTCCAGCTCTGGTCCCCACTAACCACCAGACATGTGAGAGAGTGAGCCTGTAGATGATTCAGCCCCCAGGCTTGGAGCCACCCCAGTGGACAAGTAGAACAGAAATGAACTGTTTCACCAACCCCGCCCAAACTGCAAAATAAATATTGTTGTTTCAGCCACTAAGTTTTGGGGTCATTTGTTACGTAGCACTGGGTAGCAGGAATGCATGACCAATACTTATACAGCTCGGAAGTAGAAGGGCCGGGATTGACTTGAACCCAGGACTGCCTGATTCCAGAGCCTGTTGTGGTACCCAATTGGGCTGCGAAGTGCCCAGTGCAGGCACATAGTGTGTGCTGCAGAAAGCTCTACTCAAAAAAGACTGAAGCATTACATTGTAAGAATTATACAACATAAGAAGTGAAGATGCTGATTACCCAAGTGGAAAAAAGGTTTCATTTCTCCCATTCAAGCTGCTAAATTGACCAACGTGATGAAAACTGAATGGAGACTCACTCCTGGAAAGCTTCCAAGAGGAGGTGTGTTTTTTTCTTTTAGACAAAAGTTGTTTTGTTTTCTTTGTTTTCTTTTTTTTTTTTTTTCACTATACAAATGAAAGAAACAAGCAACTCTGGCTATGGGAGAATTAGAGGAACTGGTCAGGAAACCTCTTTAAACAGGGGAGTCAGGAAGGCCTCTTGGAGGAGGCAGCCTTTTTTTTTTGAGATGGAGTCTAGTTCTGTTGCCAGGCTGGAGGGCAGTGGCGCAATCTCAGCTCACTGCAACCTCTGCCTCCTGGGTTCAAGCGATTCTCCTGCCTCAGCCTCCCTAGTAGCTGGGATTACAGGCATGAGCCGCCACACCCAGCTAATTTTTGTATTTTTAGTAGAGATGGGGTTTCACCATGTTGGTCAGGATGGTCTGGATATCCTGACCTCGTGATCAGCCCACCTCGGCCTCCCAAAGTGCTGGGATTACAGGTGTGAGCCACTGCACCCAGCTGAGGAGGCAGCCTTTAAACTGAATTATTCTTTTTTTTTTTTTTTTTTTTTTTTTGAGACAGAGTCTCGCTCTGTCGCCCACGCTAGAGTACAGTGGTGCAATCTTGGCTCACTGTAAACTCTGCCTCCCAGGTTCACGCCATTCTCCTGCCTCAGCCTCCCAAGTAGCTGGGATTACAGGTGCCCGCCACCAAGCCCAGCCAATTTAGAGACGGGATTTCACCGTGTTAGCCAGGATGGTCTTGATCTCCTGACGTTGTGATCCGCCTGCCTCTGCCTCCCAAAGTGCTGGGATTACAGGCCTGAGCCACCGTGCCTGTCCTAAACTGAGTTATTCAAGGAGTCACTGAATAGTTAGGGCCTTGCTTTTTTTTTTTTTTTTTTTTTTTGACGGGGGGTTTCTCCGGCGAGAGTGCCGTGGTGTGATCTTGGCTCACTGCAACCTCCACCTCCCGGGTTCAAGCTATTCTCCTGTCTCAGCCTCCCGAGTAGCTGGGATTACAGGCACCCACCACCACACCTGGATAATTTTTTTGTATTTTTCGTAGAGACAGAGTTTGACTATGATGGCCAGGCTGGTCTCGAACTCCTAACCTCAAGATCTGCCCGCCTTGGCCTCCCAAAGTCCTGGGATTACAGGTGTGAACCACAGCGCCCAGCTGCTGCTTTGTTTGTTTGTTTGAGACAGAGTCTCACTCTGTTGCCCAGGCTGGAGTGCAGTTGCACGATCTCAGCTCACTGCAACCTCCGCCTCCCAAGCTCAAGTGATTCTCCTGCCTTAGCCTCCCGAGTAGCTGGGATTACAGGCGCCCACCACCATGCCTAGCTAATTTTTTTTTTTTTAGATGCAGTCTCGCTTTGCCACCCAGGCTGGAGTGCAGTGGCACCATCTCAGTTCACTGCAACCTCCGCCTCCCAGGTTCAAGTAATTCTCCTGCCTCAGCCTCCCAAGTAACTGGGACTACAGGTGCCTGCCATCATGCCTGGCTAACTTTTGTATTTTTAGTAGAGACAGGGTTTCACCGTGTTGGGCAGGCTCAAACTCCTGACCTCAAGTGATCCACCCACCTCGACCTCCCAAAGTGCTGGGATTACAGTTATGAGCCACAGTGCCTGGCCCACTTCTGTTTTCTCAATGAAGAATGAATGCAGTTGCCAGCCATTCAAGAGTAAGGGAAAGAAGAGATCTCAGAGAGTGAAAATCAAAACTTCCAGCACATGTCAGAGAGTGTCTGGTCATCTTATACTGACCTGAGGTTTAAAGGGGAGCCAGTCAGCCCAGTGAAGACTGGGTGTATTCCCTTTTAATCATTTTCTCTTTGCTAATTTCAAGTTTGATTTGCATAGCTGAAATCTTACTGCCTATGCAATTTTGTGTACTGCTTTTTCACTTAATAGGGTAGCAGAAGCATATCCCCACACATTTATAACACATTTATAATCTCTTTGCAAACATCACTTTCATACTGAGAAATAATCCACTGGGCCGCGCGCGGTGGCTCACACCTGTAATCCCAGCACTTTGGGAGGCTGAGGCGGGCGGATCACGAGGTCAGGAGATCAAGACCATCCTGGCTAATACGATGAAACCCCATCTCTACTAAAAATACAAAAAAATTAGCCGGGCGTGGTGGTGCGTATACCTGTAATCCCAGCTACTCAGGAGGCTGAGGCAGGAGAATGGCTTGAACCCGGGAGGTGGAGGTTGTGGTGAGCCAAGATCATGCCATTGCACTCTAGCCTGGGCAACAAGAGGAAAACTCTGTCAAAACACACACACACACACACACACACAGAAATAATCCATTGAATTGATGATGTTCCATGAATCACCTCACCTTTCCCCCTTTTACTGGACACTTAAATTGTTTCCTGGATGACTATTGCAGTTCTGCAACAGGCAGCATGAGGTCTGGCCAAGAAGGCAAATTGCTGGTCACAGTGGCAGCGCATATAGTCCCAGCTACTGGAGACGCTGAGGCAAGACAATGGCTTGAGCCCTGGAGTTCTGGGCTAGAGTGCACTATGTTGATTTAGTGTCTGCACTAAGTTCAGCATTAGCATGGTGACCTCCCCGGAACAGGGACCACTAGGTTGCCCAAGGAGGAGTAAACTGACCCAGGTGAGAAATAGCAGATCAAAACTCCCATGCTGGACTAGGTGCGGTGGCTCATGCCTGTAATCCCAGTACTTTGGGAGGCCAAGGCAGGTGCATTGCTTGAGGTCAGGAGTTTGAGACCAGCCTGGCCAACATGGTGAAACCCTGTCTCTACTAAAAAATGCAAATTAGCTGGGCATGGTGGCACATACCTGTAGTCCCAGCTATTTGGGAGGCTGAGGCAGGAGAATTGCTTGAACCCAGGAGGGAGTGGTTGCTATGAGCCAAGATCATGCCATTCCACTGGATGACAGAAGGAGACTCCGTCAAAAAAAGAAAGAAAGAAAGAAAGAAAGAAAGAAAGAAAGAAAGAAAGAAAGAAAGAAAGAAAGAAAAAATTTAAAATAGGCTGAGTGCAGTGGCTCACACCTGTAATGTCAACAGTGGAGGCTGAGGTGGGAGGCTCACTTGAGACCAGGAGTTCAAGACCAGCCTTGGCAACATAGTGAGACCCTGTCTCGACAAAAATAAATAAACAAAAGAAATTAGCAGGGCATGATGGCGCATGCCTGTAGTCCTAGCTACTCAGGAGGCTGAGGGAGGAGGATTGTGTGAGCCCAGGAGACTGGCTGCACTGAGCTGTGATCATGTTATTACACTCCAGGCTGAGTAACAGAGCAAGAACCCGTCTCAAAAATAAAGTAAGATAGATAAATAAATAAATAAATAAATATATAAATATATAAACATATAAAAAGAAGGTAAACTTCAAGGCCTCAGCGTCCAGACATCTGTCAGGCCCTCTGGTATCTGGAATTCCATCATAGAAGTTTTTGTTGCTGTTGTTGTTGTTGTTGTTTTGAGACAGAGTCTTGCTCTGTCGCCCAGGCTGGAGTGCAGTGGTGTGATCTCAGCTCACTGCAACCTTTGCCTCCTGGGTTCAAGCGAGTATCCTGCCTCAGCCTCCCAAGTACATGGGACTACAGGCGTGTGCCCCCACAACCAGCTATGGGTTTTTTTTTTATTTTTAGTAGAGATGGGATTTTGCCACGTTGGCCAGGATGGTCTTGAACTCCTGACCTCAAGCAATCCACCTGCCTCGGCCTCCCAAAAATATTAGGATTACAGGTGTGAGCCAATGCGCCCAGCCTTTTCTTTTTTTTTCTTTTTTTTTTTTTTTTTTTTGAGTCAAAGAGTCTCACTCTGTCTCTCAGGATGGAGTGCAGTGGCGTAATGTCGGCTCACTGCAACCCCCGCCTCCTGGGTTCAGGCGATTCTCCTGCCTCAACCTCCCAAGGAGCTGGGACTACAGGCATGCGCCACCACACTCAGCTAAATTTTTTTTGTATTTTTAGTAGAAATGGGGTTTCGCCATGTTGGCCAGGCTGGTCTTGAACTCCTGACCTCAGGTGATCTGCCCCTGTTGGCCTCCCAATGTGCTGGGATTACAGGCATGAGCCACCGTGCCCAGCCTCCATCATGGAAGCTTTCTAGCATCTGGTTATGTGGCAGTTGATGTTGTTGCCAGATCACACGCTGAGTTTTCCTGACCATGAGGACAAATAATGGGACAGCAAGGCAAACCCCACTGGCTTCTCAAAGCGCTCAGCGGTTCAGGTGTTGAGCTTGGAGGAGGGGTGGCTAGAAGTGCTAGGCATGCGATCCCCAAGCCGTTTATAGCTTAAACACACATTGCAACAGCCATGTTTGAGGTGGCAACAGGGCCCTTTGCTTACTTGTTTTCCCCATAATACATGTCCTTTTGGCATCCCACACTTACCGGAGGGAACATTGCCCCAGGACACCCGGCCATGAGCAGGGCATCTGGGGACCCAGGTCCTCTCCACCAAGTCCAGCAGAACAGGGTCTCTTCCAGCTGTGGGAAGATGGCACAAGCCATCTGTGAAATGGTGGGCTCACCCACCTAACAGGCCTGTGACCTGGGCGCATTCCCCAGGGATTCCCACCCCAGGGGCAGGCTACTGAAGCCCCTTTGAGCTTTGAAGTTCTGTGAGTCAACAGCAGAGCAGTCATGGAGAGCTTACTGTGAGCTGGGGACGGAGAAGTAGTCCCCTCTTCAATGGAGCGTCTACTGCATGCTCAACATGGCTTCCTGTGTGTAACCTTACCTAATGTCACCACGGTCCAGTGAGAAACGTCCTCATCTCATCTGAGAGGGAACCAGCAGGGGCCGAGCCTACCAGGCCTGGAGCACAGGGTGACTGACGGAGAACCCCACAACCTCACCCTTTCCTGTAGTGTTTGTAGACCACAGATTTTATTTTCTTTTATTTTTGAGACAGGGTCTCACCTTGTTGCTCAGGCTGGAGTGCAGTGATGTGATTTCAGCTCACTGCAGCCTCGACTTTCCCAGGCTCAGGTGATCCTCCCATCTCAGCCTCCCAAGTAGATGGGACTACAGGCATGTGCCACCACACCCGGCTAATTTTTAAAAATTTTTTTTTGTAGAGATGGAGTTGCGTTGTGCCATGTTGTCCAGGCTGTTCTCAAATTCTTGGGCTCAAGCGATCCTCCCACCTGAGACTCCCCAAATCCTAGGATTACAGGTATGAGCCACCATGTCCAGTCATATCGCAGATTTTAACCTCAAGGGAATGGTCTTCAGTGGTGGGCATCAAGCTCCAGGACCTAGCGTCTGGCAGCTGTGGTGAGAGGCTTCAGGAGAGCCAAGATGCCTGGTATCCCCACCCCTTCGGGCTGTTGGGGGCAGGGCTGGGGGCCAGGGGGATGGCAAGGTCTTGTTTGTGTGTGCTTGTGGGATTTAAGTTTCTGATGTGTCGTAATCACTGCCAGGCCTTCCCAGTTGGAACCAGAGTGGGCACAGGGCCAAGGCTTGCTGCCCTCTGGGCAGATATAAGAGCTAGGGAGGAGAGCCTGGAGCCAGAGCCGGGGCAGAGGGCCAGCCACCTACCCGGGGACCAGGGATCGGAGCTAAACCGGCTGCACACAGACCACCAGGTGGGCAGGGTCAGTGCCATGTGTGGCTCCCTCTCTGGGGATCAGGGAGATACGCTAAAGCCTGGGTGAGTACATCCTTCCACGGCTCCCCTATTTCCCTTCTCCCTCTGAGTTCCTCACCCTGCAACTGACCAAGTGACTGCCTGTCCCAGAGGCACCCAGGTGGAGGCTGAGGGGCCACTTGTCAGGGATTCGAACCTTAGACTCTCAAAGAGTCAGTGTAGGGAGATTGTAATAAGTATTGCCACTCACCCAGCACCCACAAACAACATAAGGTACTGTTATCTCACCAAACCGAGGTCAGTAGGTTGGATGCCTGGCTTAGCACCCTAGCTCTCTAGGATTTAACTTCATTTACTCTTACAAGCAGCCCTGATGTAAGTGTATATATTAATATTTACAGGTGAGGTGACTGAAGCACAGAGATGTAAAGTAATTTTCCCAAGGCCACACAGCAAAGTAAGTGACAAAACCAGGATTTGAACTCCCTGACTCCAGAGCTTGTCCTCTTAACTGACGTACTACAATGTCAAGTGACTGATGAGTTCCTTCTCTTTTCTGAATGGCAGTTTCCTTATCTCTAGTCCGAGGGTTTTAAGGTTTGATGACCAGAAAGATACTACCTTGAGCTTCCCTAAAAGTACTCAGACATGGGTCAACTTTAAGCACCTGGGTAACTTTGTTGGAAACACTTATCAAGAACTATGTGTATGGCCTTTGATCCAGCATTCAACTTTTGAAATTTATCATAAAGGGTGCAATCAGTTTTATGAACAACGTTCATTGCAGTTTTGCTAATAATTAGAGAAAATTAGAAGTAAACAAAATGTCCAACAGCAGGGGGAACAAATGCTGAATGTCCCGTGATTAAATACTGCGCAGCCGCTCAAGGAATCACGCACTCCAAGAGCATGGGGCGCCTAGGAGAATTCTTGATTGTTGTTAGTAGAAAAAGTACTTTATAAAACTGTGTGGTTGGACGGGCGCAGTGGCTCATGCCTGCAATCCCAGCACTTTGGGAGGCTGAGGAGGGCAGATCACCTGAGGTCAGGAGTTCGAGACCAGCCTGACCAACATGGAGAAACCTCGTCTCTACTAAAAATACAAAAATTAGCTGGGTGTGTTGGTGCACGCCTCTAATCCCAGCTATTTGGGAGGCTGAGAGAGGAGAATCTCTTGAACCCGGGAGGCAGAGGTTGCAGTGAGCTGAGATCATGTCACTGCACTCCAGCCTGAGCGACAGAGCAAGATTCTGTCTCAAAAACAAAAACAAAACAAAAACAAAAAAAACTGTGTGGTCAATATGGTATGAACACATGGTGTGATCCCTTTGCAAATGTGTATACATGTGTCTATGTGAAATAAATATAAAAGACTGGAACATACACCCTTGGGGGTTAAGAGTTTATTTGTGACAGATAGAATTGTGAACATTTTTATATTCTTATTCTTTTCTGGTTTCTCAAATCTTCTACAATATCTAAATATCACTTTTTAATTAGAAAAAAAAAAAAGCTTTGGCCGGGCAAGGTGGCTCATGCCTGTAATCCCAGCACTTTGGGAGGGTGAGGCAGGCGGATCACCTGATGTCAGGAGTTCGAGACCAGCCTGACCAATATGGAGAAACCCCATCTCTATTAAAAATATAAAATTAGCTGGGTGGAGGCTGAGGCAAAAGAATTGCTTGAACCCGGGAGGTGGAGGTTGCGGTGAGCCCAGATGGCGCCACTGCACTCCAGCCTGGGCAACAAGAGTGAAACTCCATCTCAAAAATAAATAAATAAATAAATAAATAAATAAATAATTTACAAAATCTTTTAAAATAATCTATTCTTTTCTTTTTTTTTTTTACTGAACATTAACAAAAGTTTATTTATGTTTCAATTTAGAATTGCATCTGTTCCCCCCACCCCCATCTGAAACTAAATATGGAAAAAGAAACAAAGACTTAGTAAAGAAACTTCCTGTTAAATGACAAGCAAAGCAATGATGAAAGCCTAAAATACATCTATGTTTGTTTAGGATGCAAAGTAAAAATAGCTTTTTTTTTTTTTTTTTTTTTTTTGAGACAGGGCCTCACTCTGTCGCCCAGGCTGGAGTGCAGTGGCGCAATCTCGGCTCCCTGCAGCCTCCTCCCCTCAGGCTCAGGTGATCCTCCCACCTCAGTCTTCCGAGGAGCTGGGATTAAGGCACATGACACCACGGCCAGTTAATTTTTGTTTTGTTTTTTTTGTAGAGACAGGGTTTCACCATGTTGCCCAGGCTGGTCTCAAATTCCTGGACTCAAGTTATCCACCTCCCTCAGCCTACCGGCATGAGTCACCACACACAGCCAGATTATTCTTTTGGTCTAGGCATGCCCTCTTCTAGCTTCCGTTCTAATGCACTCATCGGCGTGGAGAGGGAAGTGAATGGCAGCCTGTCAGTCCCGCAAAGGCTTCTGAGATTATCTGGTTCAACATGTTACGTGTGGTAAAACTGAGGCTCAGGAGTTCAAATGGGCTTATGCAAGGTCATACGGGGAACTAGAGGCCCCAGACCTCCAGCCTGGGCCTTAGTCATCTGGCCAATGGCCCACAGTCCCCAGGCCAGGCTGCCAGAAGGGCAAGGAGGTGAAAAGGAATTGCAACTAGAATTTATGGTGTATATACATGTTAGATGCTAACTGCAATGAGGCCTTGAATGCCGAGTTGCTCACAGACCCACCCAGCAGCAGCTCGGCCTGGGAGTGACAGGTGAGAGGGAGCAAAGGGCAGCTGGGGTGGGCATGGAGCTGGCTGGGTGTGTCCCAGGCCTCTCCCTCTCATCTCTAGGCCTCACCTATCAGCGCTTCCTTCCTGGGCAGGGCTGAGGATTCACTCACTGCCCACGGCCGGCCCGGCAGGGACAGGAGAATGAGAGGCCTCCGCTGGCGTTACACTCGGCTGGTAAGGGTTCCAGCTCCGGCTGTGGTGCAGGTTAGGAGGTGGAAGGAGGCGAGGTCTCTGGCAGGCTGGGGCCTGGGCTAGGGTTGGATGCGGGTGGTGACTTGTTCCCCTCTCCAGTCCCTCCCTGGCAGGCGTGTGGTTTGGAGCAAGGACTGACTCAGGAACGTGGGGTCTTAACCCCCCTGCTCCAAGGTCCTCAAGGAGGACAGACCGATGTCTCTGTCCCTTCCTCCCTGGAGTGGGTGCTGGATGGAGCTCTGTTCAGAGCCACACACAGCTAGCCCCTGCCTCAGGCCTGAGCCTGGAGAACAGAGCGGGGCAGGAGAGGGGGTCCTGTCCATCTCTCAGCCCCTGAGAAGTCTCTTCTTCCTGGGAAAAGCCTGCAAGGTCATTGTGTGGAGGCACGTGCACACATACATATACACACTCACACACATACACATGCAAACACACACAAACACACTCAAATGCACTCACACAGACACACACATGCACTCAAATACACACATACACACTCAAATGCACTCACACTCAAACACACATACAGACATACACACATTCAAACACACACACTAAACACGCACACACTCACAAACACTCTGGTACAGAGTGGAAGCTCAATTGAATGAATGAGTGAGTGAATAATGATGCCCCTGATGGATGTACATATTTACACCATCCCAACTCACACAAACACATTGATATATAAATACACACATTTACACTCAGTACCTCCTCACACTGATGTGCCTACACAACTCTATTCCAAGCCAACACACAATTCACATAGACAAACACATTTTACACGAACTTACACATATGATCTCACATATGACTGTGTGCATCATTTCACGGGCTTCATAGGGAAACCTTTGGGCTTCATTTTCTTCCTTTGGAAAATGCTGATAAATAAGCCGGGGGTGGTGGCTCACGCCTGTAATCCCAGCACTTTGGGAGGCCGAGCCAGGCGGATTGCCTGAGGTCAGGAGTTCGAGACCAGCCTGGCCAACATGAGGAAACAGGCATGCTGGTGGGCATCTGTAGTCCCGGCTACTTGGGAGGCTGAGACAAGAAAATTGTTTGAACCTGGGAGCTGGAGGTCACAGTGAGCCAAGATTGCACCACTGAACTCCAGCCTGGGTGACAGAGCAAGATCCTGTCTCAAAAAAAAAAAAAAAAAAAAAAAAAGATGAAGAAGAAGAAATACACAGAGATCACAGACAGCGTCTGAATACACTGAACACTGAATACACTGAACACACTGAACACAGGCCTGGGTGAGGATGGGCTTTTTGTTGTTTTCATTATTTAATGTACAAACACACACAACTGAAGCTCCCAGGGCTGGGCCACCATCTGCCTTCTCCTCTGCTCCCAAGCTTAGAACTTGATCCCTGACACCCACCCAGGATCCAGGGCAAACAGGCCGACAAACTGCAGGGCCCATGGCCCCATCTGAGCCTTGTGGGGTGCTGGCGGGGGTCGGGGGACTGTGCTGCAGCCCTGAGCCGGCAGGGACCAGGGAGGAAGCAGGCTGGCAGCAGGGGCAGCATCCTGTCTGTCGTGGAAACCCCCAAATACTCTGGGCTGGGCTGGGGGTTACAGGCACATGGGCAGGGAGTGATGAGGGGGCCCGAGGAGGCTCCTGGGCTCAGGAGATGGTAGAAGTTGGGACCTCCTGTCCCTTGACCCACTAGGCCTCTTTGTGTTTTCACAGCCCACCCAGGTGGAGGACACCCTGTCTGGGGAGGAGGGTAACGAGGAGGAAGAGGAGGAGGAGGCAGCTCCAGACCCAGCTGCTGCTCCTGAGGATCCCATGGTGCCCCAGCTGACAGAAGCCAGCCAAGTTTTGAGTGCCTCAGATATTAGGCAGGTCTGGACACTGCCCATGGCACAAGAATTTCAGCCCTAAACCTGAGTCTCACCCTCCTGCCCTATACCAGCCACACCCAGGGGCACCTAGAGTCATCCTTGCTCTGTTCTCATCATGCATTACTTCTGGCATATTGCTTCTTCTCTCGGGCTTTGCTTCCTTTCTTGTAAAATCATCCAGTGTTGCTAGCACCTCCCTCTACACTGGGCCAGGAGGTTAAGGAGGTAAAGAAAGAGGCTAGGACAGGCGCGGTGGCTCATGCCTGTAATCCCAGCACTTTGGAAGGCCAAGGCAGGGGGATTGCTTGAGGCCAGGAGTTGGAGACCAGCCTGGCCAACATGGCAAAATCCTGTCTCTACTAAAAATACAAAAATTAGCCTGGCGTGGTGGTGCGCACCTGTAGTTTCAGCTACTCGGGAGGCTGAGGCACGAGATTTGCTTGGACCCAGGAGGCGAAGGTTGCAGTGAGCTGAGATTGTGTCGCTCTACTCCAGCCTGGGTGACAGAGTGAGACTCTGTCTCAAAGGAAAAAAAGGAAAGAGACTAATTCCTACATAGAACCAGCCCTTGGGAACTGAGGCCAAAGTCGGAGAGGGGGGAGCGGATGAGACGATGGATCAGGAGGAGGGGTTCAGCATCTTTCCTATTCTCTGGCCTCTGGGGGCCGGGGTGACTGAGCAGAAACAGTCCTGAGAGTCCTGACCTGGGTTCAAATCCTGGCTCTGCCATTCACTACCCATGTGAGCTTTGGGCTAGTTGTTCCACCTCCCTGAGCCTCAGTTTCCTCATCTGTAACACGGGAATAACAACCCTTATCTCCGAGGGCTATTGCTAATGGCATGAAAGTCCCTAGAATCAGCAAACTGCTCTATCGTCTATAAAGCACTGGGCTGGATGCACGGTGGCTGTCCAAGCCCATCCCCAGGATATGGCAGGAGGGAGCAAGAACTCCTCCATTCACCTCCAGCCCTGTCCCCAGCTCAGCTTTCACTTCCCACCAAGAGTCACCGGCCATCCCTGGAGTCTGGTCTTCTGCACGTCGAGGGACGGTTTCAGCCTGCAGAGCCTGTACCGGCGGATGGAGGGCTGCAGCGGGCCAGTGCTGCTGGTGCTCAGGGACCAGGACGGGCAGGTGAGCTGGGCAGGGGTGCCACCCGAGGCTCTGGGGGCACCCCACCAGGTACCCGTGGGCCCTGACCCAGGGCAGCTCAGGGACAAGCAGACAGAGTGAAAGACTAAGTCACCTATAATGGACACTGATGATGGCAATGGGACCTGCCCACTCAGAGCCATTCCCCCATTTATGCATTCAACACATCTACATGGGGCGCCTTCTGTGTGCCAGGTGAGAGGTGGGATAGAGCAGAATCAACCCAGAAGCAGCCCCAGCTCTCTTGGAGCTAATGGTCTAATAGGGGAAGGGTCAGACAATTAAGCAAATAATCATTTGACTGTAAAACTGCATCTTCATCCTCAGAAGTAGAAGAAAGTGTGGGGGTTGCCGGGCATGGTGGCTCACACCTGTAATCCCAGCACTTTGGGAGGCTGAAGCAGGAGAATTGCTTCAGTCCAGGAGTTCAAGACCAGCCTGGACAACATAGCCAGACCCTGTCTCTAAAAAAAAACCAAAACCAAAAACAAACAACAACAACAAAATTAGCCAGGTGTGGTGGTGTTTGCCTATAGTCCCAGCAACTGCAGCTGGGGGCATTGTAGGGGGGTTGAGGCTGCAGTGAGCCATGATCACACCACTGCACTCCAGCCTGGGTGACAGAGTGAGACCCTGTCTGAAGAAAAAAAAAAAAAAATATATATATATATATATATATATACACACACACACACACACACTGGCATTAAACTGATGTCAGAACGAAATATACCAAAACATTAAGAGTGATTATCTTGGGGAAGAATGAGGGGGATTGGGAGATGGCTTTACTTTTTTTATTTTGCTTCTCTATAACTGCTACTTTTTTCCACGATTACTTGCATAGAATGAATATATATACACATATATATACACACACACACATATATATATATAATTTTTTTTTTAAGATGGAGTCTCGCTCTGTCACCCAGACTGGAGTGTAGTGGCGTGATCTCGACTCACTGCAACCTCCACCTCCTGGGTTCAAGTGATTCTCCTAACTCAGCCTCCCAAGTAGCTGGGATTACAAGCGCCCACCACCACACCTGGCTAATTTTTGTATGTTTAGTAGAGACAGGATTTCGC
This sequence comes from Papio anubis, assembly GCF_008728515.1. Classification (NCBI taxonomy): domain Eukaryota; kingdom Metazoa; phylum Chordata; class Mammalia; order Primates; family Cercopithecidae; genus Papio; species Papio anubis. The sequence continues at coordinate 64,072,456 of NC_044991.1, forward strand.
TATGTTGGCCAGGCTGGTCTCGAACTCCTGACCTCAGGTGATCAGCCCACCCTAGTCTCCCCAAAGTGTTGGGATTACAGGCGTGAGCCATTGCACTCGGCCTAGAGTAAGGATATTTAAGAAAAAGGAGGGCCCTGACCGCCCAGAGGAGGAAGCCAGCAGGACCTCTTCCTTGGGGAGCATTAAGGGAAAGGATGCATGAGGATTCCTGCTCTTGGGTGTGGAGCCCCCATGCCCCAGCTCTGCCCCAGCTTCCCAGGTGCCCTCTAGGATGAGCCTGTATTACTAAACCCGAAGAATGAGGGTCGTCAGGGGACCCCCAGCTCCCCTCCAGCTGCAGACTGCAACTTCCGCTTTCCAGATATTCGGAGCCTTCTCCTCCTCGGCTATCCAACTCAGCAAAGGCTTCTATGGTACTGGCGAGACGTTCCTCTTCTCCTTCTCACCACAGCTGAAGGTGATGTTCCCAACCTTCCGTGGGGGGAGTGGGGCGTGTGGCGAGACAAAGCTCCTGGGGTTCCAGTGGCCCCCAGCTCCATCCTCCACGGTGGGCTGCCTGGTGTGCCACTATCTTTCCACAGGGGTAATGAGCAGGGCAGTGGTGGGCAGAGCATCCCCCTTGACCTGTCTGTCCTGCATTTAAAACATACTTGGTGGGTTTGGCTGGGCGCAGTGGCTCACGCCTGTAATCCCAGCACTTTGGGAGGCTGAGGCGGGTGGATCACTTGGTCAGGAGATTGAGACCATTCTGGCTAACATGGTGAAATCCTGTCTCTACTAAAAATACAAAAAATTAGCCGGGCGTGGTGGCAGGCGCCTATAGTCCCAGCTACTCGGGAGGCTGAGGCAGGAGAATGGCATGAACCCGGGAGGCGGAGCTTGCAGTGAGCCAAGATAGAGCCACTGCACTCCAGCCTGGGCCACAGAGCAAGACTCCGTCTCAAAAACAAAACAAAACAAAACAAAACAAAACAAAACAAAACAAAACATACTTGGTGGGTCTCTGGCAACCGCTGACTGGCTGAGAGGAGGGAGGACCATTCTTTCCAGGCACAGGCTGGGAAGACAAGATAGACCTGAGGGCGTGGTGGCAGGACGACCAAGGACACAGCCAGTGGCTTCTCAGGAAGCATGGGGGCCAGGCACCGTGGCTCATGCCTGTAATCCTACTTTGGGAGGCCAACGAAGGTGGACTGCTTGAGTCCAGGATTTCAAGACCTGCCTGGGCAACACAGCGAGACCCCATCTCTACAAAAAATACAAAAATTAGCCAGACACGGTAGAGCACACCTGTAGTCCCAGCTACTTGAGAGGCTGATGCAGGAGGATCGCTTAAGCCTGGTAGGTTGAGGCTGTAGTGAGCTGTGATCGCACCACTGCATTCCAGCCTGGGCAACAGAGCAAGACCCTGTCTCTAAAAAAAAAAAAAAAAAAGAAATACAGGGTGAGGTCATTGCTGGAGGAAGGTGAAGGATCGGGTATCGCAGTCATCACAGGTGTGGGAAGGGAGGGAAGCCTGCTGGAGAACACCGGAGCAGCAGAAGTGCCGCTGGGCCGTGCGAGTGGCGGCTTGGGTTGTGAGGTTAGGGCGCCGCCACTTCTGTGCCTGCTTCTTCAGCAGCATCGGCTGCTTGGCGCAGGCCTGCAGAGAGGGGACACCAGAGAGTGGACTGCAGAGAGCGGGCAGCCAGGGTTAGGCGTTTTGCCCAACTGGTTTAACAGCGGCAGAGAGGGAAAGGAAGTTGAAGGGAGTGACAATACAACATGGACCACAGAACCTAGACTGGAGAAGGAGGGGAGGGAAGCAGGGGGCACTGCAGGACACCAAGGCAAAGGTGGGCTCGGCCTGAGAGGTCTCCCTGACGTCAAAGGCTTGGAGCAGTGACAGCAGTTGGACAATGTGTTGGAAGACAGGATACAGCGCACAGAGAGAGGGACATTTGAAATAGGCTGTGGAAGAGCCACCTGCCATCCTTGCTGAGGACAAATTCTCAGATGTGACCATGGAAGACAGCAGCAGAAACCCATTCTAGGGCAGGGCCTGGACAGGTCCGCGTGGATAGTGAAGTTTACCAGAGAGCTGTGAAGGGTTGGGGGTGGTGAGTCAGAGCTCAAGTTTCTAATTAATGACGAGTGGGAGAGTGAAAGGCACAAGATGACTGGTATAGTCGGGTGACTCGACCTGCCCAGGAGCTGGGTGAGAATAATAGTCCCAAACGCCTTCCATCCAAAGATTTCCTGCCTCTGGGTTATTTATCCACTAAAGCTACTGAGCAGTACCTGCTTGGCATAGAGCAGACTATTTTTACTACTAGTAAAAATGGCCAGGCCAAGCGCTGTGACTCATGCCTATAATCCCAGCACTCTTAGGGAGGCAGAGGCAGGAGGATCGCTTGAGCCCAGGAGTTCAAGACCAGCCTGGGCAACAGAGCAAGATGCTATTTTCCACAAAAAGGGAAAAACAAAAACAAAACAAAAAATGACCAGGTGCGGTGGCTGGCTCACACCTGTAATCCCAGCATTTTGCGGGACTGAGGTGGGAGGATTGCTTGAGCTCAGGAGTTCAAGACCAGCCTGGGCAACAGAGTGAGATGCTGTCTCTTAAAAAAAATTTTTTTTTAATTGTTCAATGGATGAAGTCGTTCCAGGTATTTTGCTATTAGAGATCTCTCCAATGCACAGACTAAGATTCCTTCAGACACATCCAATCACACAGTCATCTGGTCTCATGACAGGGAGTTCACAAGGAGCTATGGACTGCTTTGCTAAAGGCAAAATATACCATATCTATTGCATTGCTGCCATCAGCTGGAGGGGCTCCATCAAGCTTCCCAGGATCCAGGAAAGGGTGAGGGAGGCATGGTGAGCCAGTGCTGGTTCTACTCATCACCACTTGCCTTCCTGAAGTCTTAGTTCTAAAGGTCTAGAATTTTCCTTCCATTGCACTGACAGCTCCTAGTAGAATCTTTTGCTGGTTCCTCCTCATCTCCCCAGTCTTTCAACATCAGAGCTCAGGTGTTGGTTCTTGTATCTTCTCTAGCAGCCCTCATTTATTCTGTGGTCTCATCCATTCCCACAGCTCTTCAGGCTGCCTGCATGCTAATGGCCTCTTCCCTGACTCCAAACTCACATATATCCAACAACTGCCCATCATCTCTCTCTGCATCTCAAACATGGCATTTCTTTTCTCTTTTTTTTCTGAGACAGAGTCTCACTCTGTCACCCAGGCTGGAGTACAGTGGCGCCATCTCAGCTCACCGCAGCCTCCACCTCCTGGATTCAACTGATCCTCCTGCCTCAGCCTCCCAAGTAGCTGGGACTACAGGCACATGCCACCATGCCTGGCTAATTTTTGTATTTTTTGTAGAGATGGGGTTTCACCATGTTGCCCAGGTTGGTTTTGAATTCCTGAGCTCAAGTGATCTGCCTGCTTCCACCTTCCAGTGCTGGTGGCTACAGTAGAGAGCGCTGCATCTGCCCATGCATTTCAGCTTTCTATCATGTCCCAACAGACCTTCCTGTTTTCTCTGTGTGCCTCCTCCTCCTCTACAAGGCTCCCCCATCAAATGAATGGCATCTCCCTCTCCTGCTGCTGAGATAGAAAGTCTTTTTTTTTTTTTTTTGAGAGGGGAGTTCAGCCTGCTTGCTGAGGCAGGTGTGGCCGGATTCTCAGTTTCACTGTAGCCTGGCCCCTGGAGCTGAGTGCTATTTTCTGCTCAGCCTCCATAGCTGGACAAGCCCACTACTCGCCAAGTTGTTTTGTATTTTTTTAGTAGAGAAGGGGTTTCACCGTTAGCCAGGATTTTGTCTTGATCTCCTGACCTGCGATCTGCCCGCCTCGCCTCCCAGTGCTGGGATCACAGGCTGAGCACTCAAGGCCTGCCAAGATAAGTAGAAAGTCTTAGGGAGTCCTCCTTAACTGTCTTTCATAATTCCCTACATCTGAACTGTCAGCGAATCCTGACAGCTCTGCCTTCTCTCTATATTCAGGATCCACCACTGCCATGTCCTTTGCTGGCATCTTGGTTCAAGCCACCATCATTACTTGTGTGTCCCTGCTATTGCCTCCTAAAAGGTCTCTCACTGCCTCCACTTCAGTCAGCACAGTAGCTGGAGCGATCCTTTCAAAAGGGAAGCCAGGGTAGGGCGTGGTGGCTCATGCCTGTAATCCCAGCACTTTGGGAGGCCGAGGTGGGTGGATCACTTGAGGTCAGGAGTTTGAGACCCATCTGGCCAACATGGTGAAACCCCAGCTCTACTAAAAACACAAAAATTAGCCAGGCATGGTAGTATGCGCCTGTAATCCCAGCTACTCGGTAGGCTGAGGCATGAGAATCTCTTGAACCTGGAGGAGGTGGAGGTTGCAGTGAGTTGAGATCGTGCCACTGCACTCCAGCCAGGGTGACAGAGTGAGACTCTGTCTTAACACAAATTAAAAAAAAAAGGTGGGGGGAAGCTAGAACTCACAGCATGTCACTCCTTGGCTTCCTCTTTCACTTGGGGAAGAGCCAAAGTGTGTCCAATGATCTACATCCCTACGCCTTCTGGCCTCTCTCTGAATGGCATTTCTTGCTACTTTTCCTTTCTCTCACTCTGCTCCAACCACACTGGCCTCTGAGCTGGTCCACAAACATGGAACTTCACGTCTTTAATATAAATAAAGAGAAATAAAACAGGGTCTAGGAGGAAGGGCCACTTCAGATAGGGTGGTCCAGGAAATTTCTCTGAGATGACATTTGGGCTGAAGGATGAGAGGTGGGCCCTCTGAGGATCTGGGGGAAGAGCATTCTGGGCAGAGGGATTCTAGGGCAGGAATGGGAATGGGCTTTGGGTGTTCCAGGGATGGAAGGACTGGTGTAGCTAATGTGTAGTCAATAAGGGGGAGAAGGGGCCAGAGAGAAAATCAGGGGTTAGAGCTGGCTGCACTTTTAAGTTTTGATAGTTTTTTTTGTTGTTGTTTTTTAGAGTTGGGGTCTTGCTCTGTTACCCACGCCAGAGGGCAGTGGTGCAATCATAGCTCACCGTAGCCTCCACTCCTGGGCTGAAGTGATCCTTCCACCTTAGCCTCCCTAATAGCTGGGACTATAGGTGCACACCACCATGACCAGCTAGGTTTAAAAAAATTTTTTTAGGGCCAGGCACAGTGACTCACGCCTGTAATCCCAGCTCTTTGGGAGGCTGAGGCAGGCAGATCATGAGGTCAGTAGGTTGAGACCAGCCTGGGCAACATGGTGAAACCCGTCTCTACTAAAAGCTGGGCGTGGTGGCGCGTGCCTGTAGTCCCAGCTACTCGGGAGGCTGAGGCAGGGGAATCGTTTGAACTCTGGAGGCGGAGGTTGCAGTGAGCCGAGATTGCGCCACTACACTCCAGCCTGGTGACAGAGCGAGACTCCGTGTCAAAAGAGAGAAAGAGAAAAAAAAATTTTTAGAGATAAGGGAGGGTCTTACTTTGTTGCCCTGGTTGGTCTAGAACTCCTGACCTCGAGGAAACTCCTAGCCTCAAGCGATCCTTCTGCCTCAGCCTACTGAGTAGCTGGGATTACAGGTGCACACCATCACACCTGGCTAGTTAAAAAATTGCTGGGATTACAGGCATGAGCCACTGCACCAGGCCCAGGCTGCACTTCTGGCCATTGTTAAGTTGAATTTTATCCCCACTGCAATGGGAAGCCATTGGAGGACTTAGGCAGAGGAAACATCTGATTTGGACGTCGAACAGATCAGGCAGATTGCAGTGTGGGTATGGCTGTAGGTACAGACAGGGGAGGCAGAGGGACCAGCTGGGAGGCTGTGATCCAGGCAGAGGACGGGATAGAAATGGCGGCAGGCAGGCTATGTCTAGAGCTGCGAGGCTTGTGGATGAGCTGGATGTGAGGCAGCGCTGAAGTGCAGGCGGGCTGGTGTTGTCCGGGTGAGAGGCGACGATGAGTTACTTAATGGCAGTATCAGTCCCCACTCCTGGCCTGGATTGCTCCCCTCCTTCCTGCAGCTTTGGAAGCAGGAAGCCTCAGAGGTTGTTGTCCTATTCTAGAACAAAGTGGCTTCTAGGCTGTAGGAATTCAAACTAAAGGGCATGTGGCGGTGACTCCAAGGAGACTGAGAAGAGAAACTCCAAGATCCCTGAACCCAGAGTCCCACCTGCGGCTCGGCTGCGGCCTGGATGCTGTTCCCGCCACAACATTGCCACCCAGTGGTTCGGGGTCAAACTGCAAGGGCGGGACTCGCTCCCGTAGTAACCTGAGCCTTTCCCTATCACCCAGGTCTTTAAGTGGACTGGAAGCAACTCTTTCTTTGTGAAGGGAGACTTGGATTCACTGATGATGGGCAGTGGCAGGTGAGTGTCTCAGTCCTCCTGAGTCTTGGGGTGGTCTGTGTTCTGGTCCCTTTCCCTCTGCTGAACTGCTGGGCGAGGCTGCCCTTGATGCAATGGGGAGGGTGGTGGGAACTCTCAGGCTGTTCCCTTCATTGCTCAGCCTCCCAGCCAACCCCCTCACCCTCACACTAAGCCAGTCTTAAGCAGAAAGGATGTATGAGTGCCCCCACCGAAGTGTTACAGCTGGTGACAGTTTAGTCTGAATGTATGCAACTTTTGGAATTCCACATGGTTGGATGAGGCTAGCGTCAAGAGATGAGTGTGCCTCGTTTTTCCATCAGCCCAGGAATTGCAGGGGACATAACTCATTGCAGGAGCCTCCCTCGGTGAGGACAGGGGGTAGAGAGAGGTAGGAAAAAAAAGTTGATCTCATCCTGGTGTGACCTTCACATTCAGGGGGCATGCATCTTATCCTGAGGGCAGGGATGACAGCATTGCTTGATTAGTACCAGGCAAATTCTTTGCTCTCCCAACTGCCTGAAAAGCCTCCACTGAGGGGCAGCTTGGCAGAGAACACATCAGCCATTGCTGATCTGCAGGAATTCACTTCCTAGCTCTGGCTGAGGTTTTCTATCAAATAAGGGGATTAGAATGGATGCTCTGAAGTATTTGGGCTCTCAGAGTTTGCACCCCGAGATGTACTAGCTTTGGTTAAAGAATTGCCATTTTTAATTTTTATTTTTTTATTTTTTTTGAGACAGAGTCTCGCTCTGTCGCCCAGGCTGGAGTGCAGTGGCGTGATCTCAGCTCACTGTAACTTCCCCCTCCCAGGTTCAAGTGATTCTCCTGCCTCAGCCTCTGGAGTAGCTGGGACTACAGGTGCCCACCACCATGCTTGACTAATTTTTGTATTAAGAACTGCCATCTTGGGCCAGGATCATGCCTGTAATCCCAGCACTTTGGGAGGCCAAGGTGGGCAGATCATGAGGTCGGGAGATCAAGGCCATCCTGGCTAACACGGTGAAACCCTGTCTCTACTAAAAATACAAAAAATTAGCCGGGCGTGGTGGCTGGCGCCTGTAGTCCCAGCTACTTGGGAGGCTGAGGCAGGAGAATGGCATGAACCCAGGAGGCGGAGCTTGCAGTGAGCCGAGATTGCACCGCTGCACTTCAGCCTGGGCAACAGAGCGAGACTCCTACTGAAAGAAAAAAAATTGCCATCTTGGCCGGGTGCGGTGGCTCATGCCTGTAATTCCAGCACTTTGGCATGAGACGGGCAGATCACTTGAGGTCAGGAGTTCGAGAGCAGTCTGGCCAATGTGGTGAAACCCCGTCTCTACTAAAAAATACAAAAATTAGCTGAGCATGGTGGCAGGCATCTGTAGTCCCAGCTACTCGGGAGGCTGAGGTGGGAGAATTGCTTCAACCTGGAAGGCGGAGGTTGCAGTGAGCTGAGATCACACATTGCACTCCTGGGCGACAGAGCGAGACTCCGTCTCAAAAAAAAAAAAAAAAAAAAAAAAGAATTGCCACCTTAAAAATGCTCCAAATGTTCTAAAACTGGGCTGTGGTGACAGTTGCGCCACTGTATATACTTATTAAAATACTGAACTGTTCAAAAAATACTCTTAGTCAGGTGTGGTGGCTCACGCCTGTAATCCCAGCACTTTGGGAGGCCAAGGCAGGCAGATCGCTTGAGGTCAGGAGTTCAAGACCAGCCTGGCCAACACAGCAAAACCCCATCTCTACTAAACGTACAAAAATTAACCAGGTATAGTGGTGGGTGGCCTGTAATCCCAGTTACTCGGGAGGCCGAGGTAGGAGAATTGCTTGAACCCGGGAGGTAGAGGTTGTGGTGAGCCAAGGTTGTGCCACTGCACTCCAGCCTGGGTAACAAAGCAAGACTCTGTCTCAATAAATAAATAAACAAACAAATAAACAAATACTCTCAACCCCATGGGGAACAATGTGCTGAGTCCCTAGTAATTCAGTATAAATTGCTTTAAGGGGAGGTAAGACAGGTGAAACTGGGCTGCCGTCCTGGCATGGCCAAGAGTTGATTGGCATGGCCAATCTGTGGCAGAGCCTGAGGGTTTCAGCACACAGGAGTAAGCTGCACCAAGACTGTCCTCTTCTCTAGTGGCCGGTTTGGGCTGTGGTTGGATGGAGACTTGTTTCACGGGGGAAGCTCCCCTTGCGCAACCTTTAACAACGAGGTGCTGGCCCGGCGGGAGCAGTTCTGCGTCCAGGAGCTGGAGGCCTGGCTTCTCAGCTGATGGCCCTGCGGCAACAGGTACTCAGCCCTGCTCACGATGCCACCCAGGCCTTCCTGACACACGGCAGCCTGTGCTGTTCGAAACACAGATGCTGAAGGGCCCTAGAGTTGGCTGAGGCTGCTGGCCAGCCTCCTTGTGGCCTGGGGACCCAAGATACAGGTGGGGGCAGGCACTGCTGTTTTGCAGAGGTGACTCTGAAGGATTAAAAGATGCTTACACCTTACCCAAGCAGCACGGAGACCCTCAGCTAACAGGGCCTTAGAAAACTAAGAAAAATCCGCATCCCTTCCCATGCTAGTGCCTGCCTCCTGGCAAAGGGAAGGTTTTTCACTATGCTGTTCCCCGCCAGCTACTGAACGAGGAAAACCAACCTCATGAACATTATCATTTTAGAGGTTCTACAACGAATTCATGTTTATAGTAGAAAAACCAGAAGACATTAAAAAAAATGAAAATTGCCTAAAATTCAACCCCCCCCAACTCTAACATTTTCATGTATATCCTTCCAGACAATGTTCCATGAATATGTGTGTGTGTGTGTATTCTTACAGAAACGGGATTCTACTCTGTATGTGTGGGAATGATTTTAACTTACAGAATATTGTCAAACCTTAGAAACCCGGGCTTGAGCACTGGAACTAATAAAGACTCTAGCAGCATCATTCCTCCTCTGGCCTGCTGCAGAACGTTGAGGCCCTTTTGTCTGCCACCAGTGCCAGGTTCTTGTGAATCTGCTATTTAATTTCATGAGGAAGGTATGAAAGGAGCAAATGAGTAATATGCATATTCAGACAAGGAGGTCGAAAGCTTTGTGGAACACAACTTTCAAGATGGAGATACATTCACGAAGCTTTATTGCAGCTGTTTCCCTTACCCAGTTGAAGTGGCCAGTCATTTTAATTTGCAGTTCTATTTACATTCCCAGGGTAACCACGTTCAGTAACTCTCTAGAGGCTAAGCTGTTAAAATTTCCATTTTTATTCAAATAGCGAAGATGTTTCTTTCCTTCTTTTTTTTTTTTTTTTGTTTGAGACAGAGTTTCGTTCTTGACTCCCAGGTTGGAGTGCAGTAGCGATCTTGGCTCACCGCACACTCCACCTCCCCGGTTCAAGTGATTCTCCTGCCTCGGCCTCCCGAGTAGCTGGGATTACAAGCACACACCACCACAATTTCGCCTGGCTAATTTCTGTATTTTTAGCAGAGACTAGGTTTCGCCATGTTGGCCAGGCTGGTCTCGAACTCTTTACCTCAAGTGATCCGCCCACCTCGGCCTCCCAACGTGCTGGGATTACAGGTGTGAGCCACTTCGCCTGGCCAAGATGTTTCTTAAGGAAAATGTAACCTTGTAAATAGCGCAGAGTTATCATAATGAAAACAGTTGCAAAGAACATAAAGTACAGCTGCCTTACATGTAACAAAAGATGCAAACAAAATCCATTCAAGTTGTTTCACAGACAGCACAGTGACACAGTATTAGGACTACAGAATCTCAGAGTAAATCACAATGATTTAAAGGTAAGATACACAGAAATAAAATGATTTTAACACAATATGACATTCCTGAGGCACCTTGGCTAAAATGGGAATGACTTAGTGCCATGGCTGACCTCACTTGTGCGTTGCTGAGCCCATATGTGAACAGATCGCCCCAATACCATGGTAGGCATGAGAGGAGAAGGGTTTTAACTATTCTCTTATGAATTGTAACCAACCCCTATTATCTACTGATGGATGGAGTGGAGGGGGGCGGTGGGGGGATGGGGTGATCATACAGGATGGCAGACATTCCAAGTACTCTTCACCCCAGTGTGGACGGAACAGAATCTGGCTACACGGTGGCCAGTGACAGACTACTGGGAAATCTACTGGCCTGTGGTCTGAGTTCCCCTACACGCTCAGGCTGCCCCTCACTCCCAGTGTGCCAGGAAGGCTTAGTCCGGGGAGCACCAGAGCGGAAGACATTCGGGGCTCATGGCTCCTATCCCCACTAGCCTGCATCTTCAGCACCCTCTGGCCACCACCAGCTTTGGCTCTAACTGCAGACTTTTTTTTTTTTTTTTGAGACGGAGTCTCGCTCTGTCACCCAGGCTGGAGTGCAGTGGCTCTATCTCGGCTCACTGCAAGCTCCGCCTCCCGGGTTCATGCCATTCTCCTGCCTCAGGAGACTACCACGCCTGGCTAATTTTTTGTAGTTTTAGTAGAGATGGGGTTTCACCATGTTAGCCAGAATGGTCTTTATCTCCTGACCTTGTGATCCGCCCGCGCCGGCCTCCCAAAGTGCTGGGATTATAGACATGAGCCACCGCGCCTGGCCCTGCAGACTTTGTTCTTGGTGAATTGCTATAGAACTGGGAATAAGGTGTGCCCTGGGCACAGGGACACTGCCCCACCAAGGTGGTGCCCCCTCCACTGCTGGGAAAACGAAGTTACCTAGGGGAGCCTGGAACCCACTGGGCAGTCACTAATTTCCCCACAGGCAGTGCAGTGTTTGCACTTTTTTTTTTTTTTCTTTTTTTTTGGAGATGGAGTCTCACTCTGTCACCCAGGCTGGAGTGCAATGGCGTGATCTTGGCTCACTGCAACCTCCGCTTCCCAGTTTCAAGCGATTCTCCTGCCTCAGCCTCCCAAGTAGCTGGGACTACAGGCGCACGCCGCCACGCCCGGCTAGTGTTTGCTCTTAAATACACAAAATGCACCGAACCAGCAAAAACAAAGTCCCAGGTCTGAGGAGCTCTGAGGACGGTGCCTGTGACAGCCTCTAGCCAGCTCTCCAGGATACTCAGAGAGCAGCTGGTCAGGGGAGGCTCTCTCCAGGCGGGGCAGTGGGAAGGCCCTCTGGACCGGGGGAGTGAGTATTCAGGAGACAAAGGCACTGCCCAGGTCTGGAACCGCCACGGAGCCAGGGCACAGCCTAGTTTGGGGCATTCCTCTGTCACTGGGGGTAGGGATGTCCCAACAAGAGGAGGCTTTAGGCTCCACTCATGAGGAGGCCTGAGCTCTCAGATCTTCCCCAAAACCTAATCAGGCCTCTCACCAGTGTGTTGGAGGCCACTCCTGGCCATCATTTCCAACTGTTTACCTCAACTTGGCACCTTGTAGGGGGCTAAAAGGGTGAGGGGAGGTGTTTTTCGCCTATGCTTGAAGAGGACTGTCCTCAAACTTGAAGTGATAGGGAACTCTTCACCGGGGTAGGATTTGATGTTTTGTTTTTAGCCATGTTTGTCTATGACAAGGTCAACTTCTAATTCCAATTTGTACCCTTGTCTCATTTCTACATTAAAAACAAAAAACAATCATCCGTCATAAAAGTTCAGAGTAAGCTGGGTGTGGTGGCACGTGCCTATAGTCCCAGCTACTTGGGAAGCTAAGGCAGGAGGGTCACTTGAGCCCAGGAAAGTGCAAGTCCAGCCTGGGCAACAGAGCAAAACCTTGTCTTTTAAAAAAGAAAAAAAAGAGAGTTCAGAGTAGATAAAAGAGTTGTTATTCTAAGAAAATAGACTACCGAAAGAGAAAGACTTTAATAATATTAAAAATAGGCAAGGTAATACTTTTCATAGTATAGTAAGATTTGCCTAATACCATCTTATTTCTTTGATTAAAAATTACTTAGCTTTAGCATGCGTGTACATTCAAACTACAAAATTAAAGCATGAGTTATCGTAATTTTGCAGAATTCTATGAGCGAAGCCCCTAAATGAATTGTGCAGGGGAGGGAGTTTGTAAATAGCCGACTACAGACATTCACCTTGGGTCATCTTTAAAAAGCTGGAGTCTGCTTTTGGAGGCTTCTCGGAGGCGAGTTGGACTTTGGACTGAAGTCCTATAGTTCCATTCCTTTTTCTGAGGTGTTATGAGTGGGGCTATAACATCGCCATCCTATTAGAAGGAGAGAGAAAAACAGAGAACAGAGAAAAGCCAGTTTCCATCATCTTATTTGTGAGTGAAAGTCTCAGGTGCGCACATCCTCATCTTGCATATAGATTGCTTCTAGATGTCCTCACTCCAGGGAAACTCCAAATTACCTATGCCCTGTGGTTGGGACCAATTAGAAACACTACAGTCTTATGCAGGAAGAGCCTTCATGAAAACAGACACTGGCCTCTGCAGAGATGACGGGAAGCAGCATACCACTGTCCACCTCTATGGCCTCCTTCACACACCTTCATGGAGCACAAACCCTGTCCTGTTTGCCCAGGAGAAAGACAGGATGCACTGAACCCTTAGGTTCTCTCTCGCCTGGTCCCCTCTGTAATAAATGGCCCAGGTCTACAAGATGGCAAAGAAGGGGAGAAAAGACAGTATGTACCTGCAGAATTAAAATTTTTCTCTGTATCAAAGCTCTAACGTTGGCCCCATCAGCATAGGCTCCAGCCAAAGGACCTCCTCCACCCAAAATAAGGGAGAGATCCAAAGGGAGGTGATACAATGACCTGAAACCACAGAGGTAAGAAGAAGCAAGGCCTCCTAATACTCGACTCTATGCTAACTGTTCTGAACTTGTGTGTAGATCCTCTTTGGTTACGAGAGGATGCAGGATCTTGGAGAGCTTCTGTTGTATCAGGAATACAATGCTGGTAGGAGGATTCGTGCTCCTCATCTGCCTGTTTGCTCTCAGATCCATTCTTCACTCCTCCTCTCCCTACTCTGTTTCACTGGAGCCACTCCGGTAAATTACATCTCTCAGCTCCCATGCCTGCTGATTTCCAGTTAGGTTTGGTCTCTCTGGTGGGAGACGAGGTGAGAAGAGGGCAGAGAAATCAGGTTATTTCTCTCCCTACCTCCTCTGGCATGAGCGGCAGTGGCAGTGACTCTTTTGTGGTTCTAGCTTCTGCAGGTGGCCCCAGCTCCGGGACTCCCACCTGCTCCCTTGGTCTCTCCTATCCTAGAGGTGGTAGCAGCTTCCTGCTTTTGAATCACCATCCTCTGTACTCATTTAGCTCTGCCAGAACTTTTGTATCTCATCCCCCATGTTAAATTTCTTCTGTTGAACCACACTGGATCTGACTTGATAGAACCATTAAAAACAGTATTTTAAAAATTTATCATTATTATGTTTTTGAGATGGAATCTTGCTCTGTCACCCATGCTGGAGTGCAGTGGCACGATTTCAGCTCACTGCAACCTCCACCTCCAGGGTTCAAGCGATTCTCCCGCCTCAGCCTCCCAAGTAGCTGGGATTACAGGTGTGCACCACCATGGCTAATTTTTGTATTTTTAGTAAATATGGGGTTTCACTATGTTGGCCAGGATGGTCTCGAACTCCTGATCTCAGTAAAGGCAATCATTTAGGCCAGGCGTGGTGGCTCACGCCTGTAATCCTAGCACTTTGGGAGGCCAAGGCAGGTGGATCATTTGAGGTTGGGAGTTCAAGACCAGCCTGGGCAACACGGTGAGACCCTGTCTCTACTAAAAATACAAAAATCAGCTGGGCATGGTGGTGCATGCCTGTAGTCCCAGCTACTCAGGAGGCTGAGGCAGGAGAATCACTTCAACCCAGGAGGCGGAGCTTGCAGTGAGTTGAGACCATACCACTGCACTCCAGCCTGGGCAACAAAGTGAGACTCCGTCTCAAAAAAAAAGTCATTCTATTGCTGTGATACTTGTTCTTAAAGGTCTATTTCAAAATCGACAGTTTTTATTTGTCTTTAAACTCATCTCTATTTCTTTTTTTTACTGAGATGGAGTCTTGCTCTGTCGCCCAGACTGGAGTGCTGTGGCGCAATCTCGGCTCACTGCAAGCTCTGGTTCCCGGGTTCACGCCATTCTCCTGCCTCAGCCTCCCAAGAAGCTGGGACTACAGGCGCCCGCCACCACACCTGGCTAATTTGTATTTTTTAGTAGACACAGGGTTTCACCATGTTAGCCAGGATGGCCTCGATCTCCTGACCTCATGATCCACCCACCGCGGCCTCCCAAAGTGCTGGGATTACAGGCGTGAGCCCCCGCACCCAGCCTCATCTCTATTCCCTCCCTCCCTCCCTTCCTCCCTCTCTTCCTTCCTTCCTTCCTTCCCTCCCTCCCTCCCTTCTTTTCTTTTCTTTTCTTTTCTTTTCTTTTCTTTTCTTTTCTTTTCTTTTCTTTCTTTTCTTTCTTTCTTTGAGACAGCATCTTGCTCTGTCAACCAGGCTGGAGTGTAGTGGTGTGATCATAGCTCACTGCAGCCTCAGACTCCTAGGCTCAAACAATCCTCCCACCTCAGCCTCCCAAAGTGCTAGGATTATAGATGTGAGCCACCATGCCTAGCATATAGCCAACTTTTTTATTTCCACTCATTCTAATTTCAATTCTAGTGAATTTTATAAATGTAAACAAATATGTCACTTTCTTGCTTAAAACCCTTCAGTGCTGATGCTCCCTACTGCTCTTGGCTGACAGGACTGTGCATAAAGCCCCAGACACCTCCACACTCTATGCTCCTTCCTGAAATACACCATATTCTTTCTCATCTTCCGAATTCATCCTGTGGTGTCTATGCCTCAACCCCTCCCCTACTGCCACCTCCTGCTGCCAGCCCTTAACCCAGACGACTCCTCACTCAACCTTCAGGTCTCAGTTTATAAGCCCTTCTTTAAATCAGCTTTTCCTGACCAACTAAGACCAGCTAAATCCTCCTTGTTTTTCCTCCTCTAAGACTGTGTACTCACCCTACACCCAAAGTACTTACCATGCTCCTATAATTATTAATTTATGGAGTAAAATTAATAATTATTATTATCCCCAACTAGATTGTTATCCCCAACCTGAATGGGATCCATGGGTTATTAGGAACTCTCTATCTTACGTACTATTCCAGGCACCTAACAAGGGCATGGCAAAATACTCACTCAGTGAGTAAATGTACCAAATTTATAGTAGTTACCATGACACAGCCAAACTTTAATAGCCTCTCTTGACTCTCTGTTTCCAGCCTCTCCAAGTTCCAGTCTACCTGCAACTAGAGTTCTCAGTGATTTAGTTTCAGTGATTTAATTGCACAGTACCTAGGAGAGACATACAGCTGACCCTCTGCATCCATGGGCAGATTCAACCAACTGTAGATAGAAAATGTGAGGGGGGAGAAATGGATGCCTGTGTCTATACTAAGCATGTACAGAGTTTCTTCTTGTCATGATTCCCTAAACAATACAGTATTAACAACTATTTACATAGGATTTACATTGTAGTAGGTTTTATAAGTAATCTAGAGATATTTAAAGTATAAAAGAGGATATGCATAGGTCATATGCAATCACTACACCATTTTATATAAGGGACTTGAGCCTCCATGGATTTTTCTATCTGTGGGGTCTGTGGGGGTCCTGGAGCCAGTTCCCCACAGATGCCAAGGGACAATTCTACTCTTATTCCCTCGGGTTTCACTCTAGTTGGAGCAGACACACATTCAGGCAGATCCTACAGAGCATGGCAACTCTTGAATATGCTCAGTGATCCCCTCCCCACTGTACGGAGAAAAGAATCTCCCAGCCAATTATCCAAGGTTCTCCATAATCCAGTCTACTCTTCCCATTTAACCTCTCCACACTTAACAGTAAGAATTTTCTGGCTGGGCATGGCGGTTTCCACCTGTAATCCCAGCACTTTGGGGGACCGAGGTGGGTGGATCACAAGGTCAGGAGATCGAGACCATCCTGGCTAACATAATGAAACCCTGTCTCTACTAAAATTAAAAAATTTAGCCAGGCATTGTGGCACGTGCCTACTTGGGAGGCTGAGGCAGGGGAATCGCTTGAACCCGGGAGGCAGAGGTTGCAGTAAGTGCAGTTGTCACTGCAGCCTGGGTGACAAAGCAAGACTCCATCCCAAAAAAGTGAATGAATGAATGAATTAAAAAAAAATAATTTTCTACCCTGGACAGGCAGGTCTCCTCATGGTCCCCTAAATACTCTCAGCTCATTCCAGCTTCATGCCTTTGTTTATGCTCCTCCCATTGCCAAATATACCCTTCATTCTCCCTGCTGCTCATCCAAAAAACCCTGCCTTCTAGATCAGATCCCGCCCCTTCACCAGGCTTCTCCCAGAGATCTCCCAACTCTCTGAATCCTCAGAGATCTTGCCTGGGTCATGCCGTGTGGCACTTGATAAAGCACCGACATCCTGAGCTATGCTTTCATGTCTCACCCTATACTTTGTTCCCTTTAGCACCTGACACACAGGGAGGTGTGAGGGAGAGTTCCAGACTAGGCAGTAAAGCACTGTTTCCCTGCTTGCCAATTATATTCATTCATTCAGTCAATAAATGCCAACTGGCCACATTGTCTGCGCAGACACCTACTATGTGTAGGTCAGTAAGAGACAATTTTAACAACATTCTCTACAGGGTTGGCAACTGTGGCTTGGTTCCTCTTCCCTCTACTCTCATTCTTGATCATTTAAATAGTTAACTAATATACAGAAGTAACCAGGTTTAGAAACATGAAGTCTATTATCAATTGTATGTTAAACAAGTTAACTACTCAGCTTTGGTAACCTCTGAAAGATGGAGACACTGAACAACTTTCCAGGGCCACTGGTGAACAACATTAGAAAGCATTATTTACATGTTCACATTTTTATCTTTTATTATTAGGACAATAATGCTAAACAGTATCCATTCCCAACTCCTGTAGGAAGAAATCACTGGCTGATGTTGGTGCATTCAGATATTTCAGCTTGTTAGGTGGAGATCTTTTTCTTTTGAGACGGAGTCTCAGCCTGGCTTCCAGGCTGGAGGCAGTGGCCGGATCTCAGCCGGCCGTGGCTCACTGGTTCCTGCCACTCCTGCCTCAGCCCCGGCAGCTGGGACTACAGGCCACACTCAGCCTTAGTTTTTTGTATTTTAGTAGAGACGTATTTCACCGTGTTAGCCAGGGGATATCTCCCCATCTCCCGACCTGATCCGCCTCGGCTCCCGCCTCCCAGCATTACAGGCTTATTGTCACCGCCAAGACCTTTTTTGAGACGGAGTCTCGCCTCTGCAGCCCAGGCACGGTGGCTGATCTCTGCTCACTGTGCCCGGCCTGGTTCACGCCTGCCTCAGCCTCCCGAGTAGCTGACTCATAGGCCACATCAGCCTCGCTATTTTTAGGCTTTAGTAGAGACTGTTTCACCCTGTTAGCTTGGTGGGATGGTCTCGACCTCCCTGGATCTCGGATCCGCTTCATCTCGCCTCCCAGTGTTGGGATTATTATATTTTAGCCAATCGCTACCGCCTAAGACCTTCTTTTCAAAACCATAACCAAGTGACTACAACTTAAATGGGAACTTTTCAGCAGATAGAATTATTTTTGGTTTTTACTTAAAAATAAAAAATTGTGCAAAGTTTGTGAGTAACAGGCCACCTACCTGAGGCTTGGTGAAATTTCTGTCTGCGCACCACTGAACAAAATGTTGTTTTGCGGCATACAAACTCTTTCTGTCCATCTTCTTACAATATACTCGAATCAGCTGCTCTGCAAATTTCTCTGGCAGAAGTCGTGAAACCTTTTTAAAATGAAGAGATTTCACTATCACCTTGAATTCACACATTGGAGATACCAGCTGGTCCCTAGGCTCCTAACTATTTCTTTTTTTTCGAGACAAGGTCTCCCTGTCATCCAGGCTGGAGTGCAGTGGCACAATCACAGCTCACCGAGGCCTTGACCTCCCAGGCTGAAGCGATCCTCCCACCTCAGCCTCCTAAGTAGCTGGAACTACAGGCATTAGCTACCATGCCTAAGTTTTTTATTTTTTTTATTTATTTTTTTATTTTTATTTATTTTTTTTTTTTCAAACTAGTAACATCTTTATTTTGTCAAGATATTTAACAATATTAAAAAGTTCAGATTTCTTCATGGTCATGTCTTTTCCCAGCTTTTCAAAGATTCACTCAGTAGTAGAAACAGCCAAATGCTGCTACAACGCAGAACAAACTGTCATTCATGAAAACATCATGAGTATAGTTGTCAGTGTCAGCATCCCAGAAACAGCGAGAAGCCATGAACACTCCTTCACCTCTTTGTTCTCCAATCACTACTTGCACCACCATTTTGTATCGGTCAAATCCCATTTCTTTTAATTTATCTTTAATGTTTTCTGATAAATGTTTTGTGAGCTGAGGCATTTCTTCTGGAGAATATTGAGCATTTGCCAGTTCCTCCTTGAGCACAGCATGGATACAGTCTTTCACCACAGAGGGCCTGAACCCGCCTCTGCTGGAAAACAGGCCGCAGAATATAGGTGTTCTCCGGCTCCGAGTTCTTCTCAGCCTCGGGCACCCCGTCGCCCACCAAGAAGGACACCCCGGTGGACGTGGCCATGGCCGGGACTTCTCGGTCCGGGCGTGGCTCGCGACGAAGGCCAGTTTTTTATTTTTTATAGAGATGGGGTCTCGCTTTGTTGGCCAGGCTGATCTTAAGCTCTCGGTCTCAAGTGATCCTCCCACTTCAGCCTCCCAAAGCACTGGGATTACAGGTATGAGCTACTGTGCCAGGCCCACTTTAATTGCAAAGATACGCCTTAAAACCTAATTTGCATATAAAATGCTAATTTACCATAAAGATTTGCTACATGCCATTACAGTATATTTGTTTTGCCTAAGTAGTTACCTGGTTTTTCGTAATCCTGATTGGTCTGTTGGGGTCAGTCTTACAATAGAAGCTAACATGATCAATTGGATTATTTTCTTGCATTCCATAATCCATGTTGATAACCTAAATAAACGCAATACATAAGTAATCATATAGCAACCAGGAGAACTGAATTCAGGGCTGTAGGAGCATAACAAGAAATGGAACAGAGACTGGGCACGGTGGCTCAGGCCTGTAATCCCAGCATTTTGGGAGGGCAAGGCAGGTAAATCATGAGGTCAGGAGTTCAAGACCAGCCTGGCCAACATACTGAAACCCCCGTCTCTACTAAAAATACAAAAATTAACTGGGCATGGTGGTATGCGCCTGTAACCCCAGTTACTCGGGAGACTGAGGCAGGAGAATTGCTTGAACCTGGGAGGTGGAGGTTGCAGTGAGCTGAGATCGCACCACTGCACTCCAGCCTGGCAACAGAGTGAGACTGTGTCCCCCCCCCCCCCCCCCAAAAAAAAGAAAAGAAAAAGAAATAGACCAGAGTCTTCTGGGGATTCGGAAGTAAGAATGTTGATAAGGTGACTCATGATGGAATAAAAATAACTGGTTCATGACCACTCTTAGGGATTTGGTATTGAAATCTGGGGAAGAATGGGAAATGTACTTGTGTGTTCAATCTAAGTATGGTGTAAACTCAATCCCTGCTATGTGACAGATACAGGTAGACACTAGAGGTACAACAAGGACACTTTAAAATAAAATCCCAGACCGAACGCAGTAGCTCACTTGAGACCAGGAGTTCGAGACTACCCTGGTCAACATGGTGAAACACTGTCTCTACCAAAAATACAAAACAAAACAAAACAAAACAAAATTAGCCAGATATGGTGTTATGTACCTGTGGTCCAAGCTACTTGGGAGGCTGAGGCACAAGAATTGCTTGAACCTGGCAGGCGGAGGTTGCAGTGAGTTGAGATTGCGCCACTGCACTCCAGCCTAGGCAACAAAGCGAGATTCTGCCTCCAAAAATAAATCAGTAAAGAAAATTCTAGCCCCCACAAACCAGGCAGCCCTAGATTAAAGTTCAACAAATAATTATAAAAGTATGCAACCACAGTTGAAAAGCAAAAAGTGCTTTGAAATATTCTAACAGGGTACCTGATGTGGCCTAGGGTGCCCGGACAATGACTGAAAACATTTTCCTGGGAAAGTGACTTTACTAAGTGAGCAAGAAACAAACAGGCTTAGGTGGGAAGAAAAAGAATTGCAGGCAGAAGAAAAAGAATTGCAGGCAGAAGAAACAGCTCAGAGGCAGAGAGTACTGAAACTATCTCCTGGATTTAGCAACTCTGAAGTCACTGGAGATCCTGGAGAGAGTATAGTGATGGCAACAGAGAAAAAGATTCCAGAGAAAATGAGAAACGGAAATGTAAGAGGCGTGATGGCTCATGCCTGTAATCCCAGCACTTTGGGAGGTCGACGCGAGCGGATCACAAGGTCAGGAGATCAAGACCAGCCTGGCCAATATCGTGAAACCCCATCTCAACTAAAAATACAAAAATTAGCTGGATGTGGTGGCAGGCACCTGTAGTCCTGGCTACTCAGGAGGCTGAGGCAGGAGAATTGCTTGAACCCAGGAGGTGGAGGTTGTAGTGAGCCAAGATCGGGCCACTGCACTCCAGCCTGGGCGACACAGTGAGACTCTGCCTCAAAAAAAAAAAAAAAAAAAAAAGTAAGAGAAGGCAACTCTTAGAAGTTTGGCTGTTCAGAGGAGGCAAGACGTTAAAGAAAACAAAATTACAGCTAGATAGGAGGAGTAAGTTCTAGGGTTCTATAGTTCTGTAGGATGACTACGACTATAGTTAACAGTAATTTCCTTTGTTTTGACATAGAGCCTTGCTCTGTTGCTCTGACTGGACTGCAGTGGCACAATCTCGGCACACTGCAACCTCCGCCTCCTGGGTTCAAGTGATTCTCCTGCCTCAGCCTCCTAAGTAGCTGGGATTACAGGCATGCACCACCACACCCAGCTAAGTTTTGTATTTTTAGTAGAGATGGGGTTTCACCATGTTGACCAGGCTGGTCTCAAACTCCTGGCCTCAAGTGATTCACCCGCCTCGGCCTCCCAAAGTGCTGTGATTACAGGCATGAGCCACCATGGCCGGCCTAGTTAACAGTAATCTATTACACAGTTTTTTTGTTATCTTTGATATGGAGTCTCTCTGTCGCCAGGTTGGAATGCAGTGGCTCGATCTCGGCTCACTGCAACCTCCGCCTCCCAGGTTCAAGCAATTTTCCTGCCTCAGCCTCCCAAGTAGCTGGGACAACAGGCGCATGCCATCACACCTGGCTAATTTATTTTATTTTATTTTAGTAGAGACAGGGTTCCACCATGTTGGCCAGGATGGTCTCGATCTCCTGACCTCATGATCCACCTGCCTCGGCCTCCCAAAGTGCTGGGATTACAGGCATGAGCCACCGTGCCCGGCTTATTACATAGTTTTAAATAGCTTGAAGGAAAATATTAAATGTCCCCAACACAGAGAAATGATAAATGTTTTAGATGATGCATATGCTAACTGCCCTGATCTGATCATCAGACATTTATATACACTATGTACCCCATAAAAATGGGACAGTTATCATTTGTCAGTTTAAAAAATACATAAAATAAAAACATAAAGGAAAAAAAAGACAGCAAGAAAGAAGTACCTGGAGAGGAATTTGGTACCTTAGAAAGGTAAGGGAAGATGAGTCTGACCCTGAAAAAGAGGAGAGGGGTGAAGAGCAGTGTGGTGTTCATGATTTTCTTGAGACAGGCTCTTGCTATGTCGCCTAGGCTAGAGTGCAGTGGTGCGATATCAGCTCACTGCAACCTCCACCTCCTGGGCTCAAGCGATCTTCCCACCTTGGCCTCCTGAGTAGCTGGGACTATAGGCGTGCACCACCACACCTGGATAATTTTTGTGGTTTTGGTACAGATGGGGTTTTGCTGCAGCAAGCCATGATCATGCCACTGCACTTCAGCCTGGGACACAGACAGAGACCCTGTCTCAAAATAAACAAAAGTTTAAACTAACATTGGTTGGGTGCAGTGGCTCATGCCTGTAATCCCAGCACTTTAGGAGGCTAAGGCAGCAAGATTGCTTGAGGCCAGGAGTTTGAGACCAGCCTGGGCAACAGAGTGAGACCCTATCTATACAAAAAATTTAAAAATTAGCTGGGCATGGTGGCATGTGTCTGTTGTCCTAGCTACTCAGGAGGCTGAGGTGGGAGGATCGCTCGAGCCCAGGAGTTTGAGGTTATAATGAGCTGTGACTACATCACTGCACTCCAGCCTGGGCAACAGAGCAAGACCCTGTCTCTAAAAAATAAACAAATAACACTAAATACAATAAAAAATGAAGTTATTCAGTTACAGCAACCACATTTCAGGTACTCAACACCCGCATGCAGCTAGTGGCTATGAAAAGGGACAGCACTGACCAAGAATATCTCTGTCACTGCAGAAAGTTCTATGGGACAACGCTTCTCTAGAACACAAGTAGAATTACCCTAAGCCCTTGACAAGAACAAAGCTGTTTCCCCAGTATACAAATGGGAATACTGAATACAGTTGCAGATGGAGGCAGGCTTGTTTCTTTGGTGAGAAAGGTGTAAGGAGTTGCTACCTAATGGCCTATAGTTTATCTTGGAAATAAGAGTCAAAGGTTGGGTTATTCATGAGGGTGAATATAGCTGGAGGTGAGAAGCATGGTTGGAGTTCTGAGAGGAGGGAGGACAGTTTGAAATGATGATGATTATTATTAGTAGTATTACTTTTTGAGATGGGGGTCTTGCTCTATTGCCCAGGCTGGAGTGCAGTGGCAGGATCTTGGCAGGATCACTGCAACCTCCGCCTCCCAGGTTCAAGTGATTCTCCTGCCTCAGCCTCCTTGAGTAGCTGAGATTATAGGCACCCACCACCATCCCTGGCTAATTTTTGTATTTTTAGTAGAGATGGGGTTTTGCCATGTTGGCCAGGCTGGTCTCGAACTCCTGACCTCAGGTGATCTGCCCGCCTCAGCCTCCCAAAGTGCTGGGATTGCAGGCGTGAGCCACCGTGCCTGGCCTGAAATGATTATTAGAGACTGGGAGAATCACACTAAGCCTGCCAGAAGGCCCAGCTTAGTTTCGTGACTGGGAATTTATAGATATGCCTGTACGGTGATGGTATCCAGGAGCATTTATGTGTCCAGGTATAGGTGTGGAGATGTTTAGATTGGATTCATCTAGGTTGTATGGTCTTCTGCTAGGTAGATGCAAAGAAGGAAAAGAGAGTTGAGGGTAACTGCAGAAAAATGAGTGAATTACTGTATCACAATATCCAAGATGGAGTCTCACTCTGTCGCCCAGGCTGGAGTGCAGTGGTGTGATCTCAGCTCACTGCAACCTCTGCCTCCTGGGTTCAAGCGATTCTCCTGCCTCAGCTTCTCAAGTAACTGGGATTACAGGCATGGGCCACCACGCCTGGCTAATTTTTTGTATTTTTAGTAGAGATGGGGTTTCGCCGTGTTGGCCAGGCTGGTCTCGAACTCCTGACTTCAAGTGATTCACCCTCCTTGGCCTCCCAAGGTGCTGGGATTATAGGCGTGAGCCATTGCACCCGGCCTACATGTGGAGAGAAATGAAGATAGAAGGCCACTGACAAGCTCGAAGAAAGTGAGGACACAATAAACTGGAGGGCCCGATGAGCTAGGAAAACGTGGATGAGGAGGAAAGGGGTTTGTGGACAGAGAAAAGTATGTTTAAACTAGTGATTTTACAGGGAGGGCAGTTTTGAATGATGATAAGGTCCAGGGTGTAATCTGCTGAGACTATTGGCCTGAGGTGCAGTGCTGTCTAGCTCTGTCACCCAGGCTGGAGTGCAGTGGCGCGGTATCGGCTCACTGCAACCTCCGCCTCCCAGGTTCAAGTGATTCTCCTGCCTCAGCCTCCTGAGTAGCTGGGACTACAGACACATACCACCACACCCAGCTAATTTTTGTATTTTTAGTAGCAATGGGGGTTTCACCATGTTGGCCAGGATGGTCTCAATCTCCTGACTTTGTGATCAACCTGCCTCAGCTTCCCGAAGTGCTAGGATTACAGTCATGAGCCACTGTGCCCAGCTCTTTTTTTTTTTCTTTTTCTTTTTCTTTTTCTTTTGGAGACAGAGTCTTACTCTGCTGCTCAGGCTGGAGTGCAGTGGCGTGATCTCGGCTTGCTGCAATCTCTGCCTCCCAGGTTCAAGCAATCCTCCTGCCTCAGCCTCCCGAGTAGCTGGGACAATAGGCACGAGCCACCAAACCCGGCTAATTTTTTTGTATTTTCACTAGAAATGGGGTTTTGCCTTGTTGGCCAGGCTGGTTTCGAACTCCTGACTCAGGTGATCCACCCACCTTGGCCTCCCAAAGTGCTGGGATTATAGGCGTGAGCCACAGTGCCTGGCCCTACAACTTTTTCCTCTGTGTTTGTATGCAGGCAACAACAACAAAAAATTAAAATGTGTTACTTGTGTAATTAAAAAATTTTAATATAGACAATGTAATCACATGACCACAATTATATTAAAAATAATGGCAAAATATCATAAATAAAATTTTTTTGTGGTTAATAATATTGGTTCTCTTTGTAAGGGCACAGATGACTTCCTTTTATCTTTCTGCATTTTTCTAAGTAATTATAATGAACACGTACTACTTTTATAATGGTGAGTGCTTTATCTTTAAAAAATTATTCACTCAGTTTATTACTGGACTAATTACTTACATCCACTATAAAATCTTCAGCCTCCAGTTTTACTTCCAGCAATTCTCTGGGTTTAGCAGCGGCAACCTCTTTTGGAAGAGATTCATAGTCCTCCTAGAAAACACAAGACTCCCCACGTTGGAATCCATTTTTCCTCATTAAGCCTTTATGCCACAAACAGGTTCTCTTTAAGAAAATGGCACCTAACTAAGAAAAATGATTGGAGATATCCTTAACAAATATAGCTCCTACCAATGTCACCCGTTAAACAAATAGAGCAATTTTTATAAAAAATTGTAAAAAGTGGCCAGGCATAGTGGCTCACACCTATAATGCAAGCACTTTGGGAGGCTGAGGTGGGCAGATCATGAGGTCAGGAGTTCAAGACCAGCCTGACCAACATGGTGGAACCCCCGTCTCTACTAAAAATACAAAAATTAGCTGGGCGTGGTGGCGGGTGCCTATAATCCCAGCTACTCGGGAGGCTGAGGCAGGAGAATTGCTTGAACCCAGGAGGTGGAGGGTACAGTGAGCTGAGATCACGCCACTGCACTCTAGCCTGGGTGACAAAGTGAGACTGTCAAAAAAAAAAAAAAAAAAATTCACATTTTGAAAAAAAAAAAAAAAAAGTGGCATTAACCTATTAGTACAACAAGAGGAAGTACAACCCAAGAAATTATTGAGGTAGGATGTGGTTATAAGTATGACTTGTGTTATAGCTTTCTGGCAAAGAGAAAACTCTTCAACAAGTAGGAGGTGAAAATAGATATTTGAGTTAAAGAAGACAGGTGTGTGCCATCTGGGAGATGATATCCTGTGAAGGAACCAAGTCATTACAACAGGTCACCACAGCCTCAATGAAGCCCATGCAGGCACTTTCTTTGGAGGTCCCTTTCCCTTATATTCATTTTCCCATGCTTGAATCTAGCCAAAATTAGAGACCCACTCTCACTTCCTGGATGAGAGCAAAGATTTGGAGTTAAGTTAGACCTGGCTTTTGAATCCTGGCTAAATATGCTTTCATGAGCAAGTTATTTAATCTCAGTGAAGCCTCAGTTTCTCTATCTGTAAAACAGGCCTAAGACCCCTGCACTGCTGTAAAGATTAAATGAGAGTAAATGTAAAGCACTTAGTACAGAGTCATAGTATCATGATAGGTTAGTGGTTTCCTCTTGGAGGACAGAGGTAACTTTTCACTAATGGAAAGATGCCTGATAACTCACCTTTTTAATCTTTTCTTGTTCCGTTGGCTGGGTCTCACCCACATACTTGAATAGATTACGGTATTCAATTTGTTTTAAAATCTCTCGTGCGTCTTTCAATTTGGGATCAGTAGAGTATAAAATCTCCAGAAAAATGTTATCTGCCAATTTGATGACATTTCAGTTACATTAAAATAAAAACACAGAGTTAAAGAATTACATAGTGCTATTCTACTGAAATGATCTTAACAGGCAGGTACATTATTATTTTGGCAATATGAGAAAAATTTTTAAAATATTTAAGTGAAAAAACCTTTTAAAACTGTTCCAGTTGACCAGTCACAGTGGCTCATGCCTGCAATCCCAGCACTTTGAGAGGCCGAGGTGGGCAGATCACTTGAGGTCAGGAGTTCGAGACCAGCCTGTCCAACATGGTGAAACCCCGTCTCTACTAACAATACAAAAAAAATTAGCTGGGTGTGGTGGCGGGCACCTGTAATCCTAGCTACTCAGGAGGCTGAGGCAGGAGAATTGCTTGAGCCTGGAAAGTGGAGGTTGCAGTGAGCCAAGATTGCGCCATTGTACTCAAGCGTGGGCAACAAGAGTGAGACTCTCTCAAAAATAAAAGTTCCTGTCAATGACTTGGATTTAATTCCAGGTAATCCGGAGAGTGGGGAAGGATAGAGAGAAATAAGACTGCATTGGAGTTGATGACTGCTGAGCTGGGTGATGGGTACATAAAGGTGTATGGATTTATTGTTGACATGTTTTATTTTGTCTTTAAAAGAGAATGGCGGCTAGGCACTGTGGCTCACATCTGTGATCCCAGCAATTTGGGAGGCCAAGGCAGGTGGATCACCTGAGGTCAGGAGCTCGAGACCAGCCTGGCCAACATGGCAAAACCCTGCCTCTACCAAAAATGCAAAAATTAGCTGGGCATGGCGGCGCATGCCTGTGGTCCCAACTACTCAGGAGGCAGAGGCAGGAGAATTGCTTGAACCCTGGGGGTGGAGGTTGCAGTGAGCCGAGATGGCACCACTGCACTCCCACCTGGGTGACAGAGTGACACTATCTCAAAAAAAAAAAAAAAAAAAAAGAGAGAACAGTCCTGAAATATTTACAAGCAAAATTATGTCTAGGATCTGCTTCAAAATAGTCCAGTGTTTGACATGAGTGGGTAGATGAGGAGATGAGGCAAAACTGCCATGTGTTGATAACGGTTGAAGCTAAGTGACAGGTACATGGCTTTGTTAATTTCTATAATAATAAAACAATGATTTTTTAAGTGTCCCATTTGATGATGAGAGTAGAAGAAATGTTTTTCCTTTCTTTCATTTTCTCCCAATTTTTATTTTGAAAAATTTCAAAATAAAATATCCTTCACTTAAATTCAACAATTGTTAATGTTTTTCTGCATGCACTTTCTCCATATATATATCCCTGTGCAATTTTTTTTTTTTTTTTTTTGAGACAGAGTCTTGCTTTGTCACCTAGGCTGGCATGCAGTGGTGTGATCTTGGCTCACTGCAACCTCTGCCTCCCAGGTTCAAGTGATTCTCTTGCCTCAGCCTCCTGAGTAGCTGGGACTACAGGTGTGTGCCACCATGCCCAGCTAATTTCTGTATTTTCAGTAGAGATTGGGTTTTGCCACGTTGGTCATACTGGTCTCAAACTCCTGGCCTCAAGTGATCCACCCGCCTCAGCCTCCCAAAGTGCTGGGATTCCAGGTGTGAGCCACTTCACCTGACCTTTTTCTTTGTTTTTTTTTCTTCTTTTTAAGGTCAGGTTCTGTGGCCTAGGCTGAAGTGCAGTGGTGTGATCATAGTTCACTGCAGCATCAAAGTCCTGTGCTCAAGGCATCCTCCTGCCTTAGCCCTTGAGTAGCTGGGACTACAGATGTGTACCACCATGCCTGGCTAGATTTTTTTTTTTTTTTTTTTTGAGACAGGGTCTCGCTGTGTCATCAGGCTGGAGTGAAGTGGCATATGATTATGGCTCACTGCATCCTTGACCTCCTGGGCTCAGGCAATCCTCCTGCCTCAGCCTCCTGAGTAACTGGGACTACAGGCACATGCCACCATGCCCAGCTAAATCAAAAGCTAGTTTAAATGTAAATATAATTTGAAAAAATTAATCTTCCTGCCTCAGTCTCCTGAACAGCTGGGACTAAAGACACATGCCACTACACCTGGATAAAGATGATTTTTTTTTTTTTTTTTGAGACAGAATCTCACCCTGTTGCCCAGGCTGGAGTGCAATGGTGCGATCTCGGCTCACTGCAACCTCTGCCCCCTGGGTTCAAATGATTCTCCTGTCTCAGCCTCCGGAGTAGCTGGGATTACAGGCACCAGGCTGGTCTCGAACTCCTGACCTCATATTCGCCCGCTTCGGCCTCCCAAAGTGCCGGGATTACAGGCGTGAGCCACCGTGCCCGGCTGACTTTTTAAAATGTGGCATCACTTGCATTATTATGAATGAAAATTAAAAGTATCCTCAACTTGTTCAATTTTTTTTTTCTTTTTACTTTTATGTTATTTATTTATTTATTTATTTATTTCATGTTTGAGATGGAATCTCGCTCTGTCATCCAGGCTGGAATGCAGTGGTGCGACCTTGGCTTACTGTAACCTCTGCCTCCTGGGTTCAAGTGATTCTCGTGCCTCAGTCTCTGAGTAGCTGCGACTATAGGCACCCGCCACCACGCCAAGCTAATACTTTGTATTTTTAGTAGAGACAGGGTTTCACCATGTTGGAAAGGCTGGTCTTGAACTCCTGACCTCAAGTGATCCGCCTGCTTCAGCCTCCCAAAGTGTTGGGATTATAGGCATGAGTCACCCTGCCTAGCCTTACATATATATTTTTAAAGAACAATGTATATAGTTCTTGTAAGTTAATTTTTTATTTTTTTCTCTATTATTATTATTATTATTTGATACAGGGTCTTGCTCTGTTACCCAGGCTGGACTGCAGTGATGCAGTCTTGGCTCACTGCAACCCCCACCTCCTGGGCTCCAATGATTCTCCAACCTCAGCATCCTGAGTAGCTGGGACTACAGGCATGTACCATCATGGCTAATTTTTAAATTTTTTATAGAAACAAGGTTTCAGCATGTTGCCCAGGCTGATCTCAAACTCCTGGGCTCAAGCGATCCATCTGCCTTGGTCTCCTAGAGTGCTGGGATTATAGGCATGAGCCACCTTGTCTGGCCTATTATGTATCTTTTGATTGAATTTACTGAAAGGTAATGTGAAGTCTGTCAAGTTGAATAATAAAAACTTGGGCTTGTATTTTACGTGCCTTTTCCCCCCATTTCATTTTTCTAGTAATTCATTTTTATCATACTTTACAGAAATAACAATCTGCATGGGGTTGGTAATTTAAAAAACTGGTTCTTCAAAGACAGTTTAGGTTTCATTTTGTCAGTGTGCAGCAAATAGAATCCAGCTGCCATAGAAGTAGCACTCTAGGCAGGAAGCTATGGTAGAGTGATTTGGCTGTGTCTTAGGTCACTTAGCTTCTGTTGTTTTTCTCCATTTTCAGAGCCTCCAACCTTTCCACGGATTCTGTAAGCTATGTGATTGCTTTCCAATTTTATTTTTATTTTTTGTTTATTTATTTATTTATTTTTGAGACAGAGTCTTGCTCTGTTGCCCAGGCTGGAGTGCAGTGGTGCGATCTCAGCTCACTACAACCTCTGCCTCCTGGGTTCAAGCGATTCTCCTGCCTCAGCCTCCTGAGTAGCTGAGATTACAGGTATGCGCCACCATGCCTGGCTAATCTTTGTATTTGTAGTAGAGACAGGGTTTTACAATTTTGGACAGGATGGTCTCGAACTCCTGACCTCAGGTAATCTGCCCTCCTTGGCCTCCCAAAGTGCTGGGATTACAGGCATGAGCCACCACGCCTGGCCCAATTTTATTTTTAGTCAAACAGTTTCATAATTTGTAACTAAGAACTCTGACTGGTGTATACTTTTCATTTCACTTCTTTTGCTTTATCTCAGTCAATACTTTCCCACATTAAAGAACTAGCTGTGGCTGGGTGCAGTGGCTCACACCTGTAATCCCAGCACTTTGGGAGGCCGAGGCAGGTGGATCATCTGAGGTCAGGAGTTCCAGACCAGCCTGGCTGACATGGTGAAACCCCGTCTCTACTAAACATACAAAAAAAAAAAATTAGCTGGGTGTGGTGGTAGGCACCTGTAATCCCAGCTACTCGGGAGGCTGAGGAAGGAGAATCGCTTGTACCCGGGAGGTGGAGGCTGCAGTGAGCCGACATCATGCCATTGCATTCCCGACTGGGCTACAAGAGCAAAACTCTGTCCCACACTAAAAAAAAAAAAAAAGAACCTTTCCACACTAAGCTGCAGATTTTGTTTTTGCAGAAGTGTGGATAGATGTTCCTGGCATCTTGTGTTTTTGTAATGAAAATAATGTTAAATGGTCAAGTCGGTTTTTTGGTGTTCAATAGTAGTCCAGGTATGAGTTAAACAATGACAAGTCTGGGCAACATAGTGGGACCCTGTCTCTACAAAAATTGAAAAAATTACCCAGGTGTGGTAGCACATGCCTATAGTCCCAGCTACTTGGCTGAGGCTGAGGCTGAGGCAAGAGGATCACTTGAGCCCGGGAGGTTGAGGCTGCAATAAGCTATGATGGCACCACTGCACTCCAGCCTGGATGACAGAATAAAATCCTGTCTCAAAATAAAAAAAAAAAAAAAAATTAAATTAAAAAGTTAAATAATGGGCCAGGCTTGGTGGCTCACACCTGTAATCCCAGCACTCTGAGAGATCGAGGCAGATGAATCACATGAGGTCAGGAGTTCGAGACCAGCCTGGCCAATATGGTGAAACCCCGTCTCTACTGAAAATACAAAAATTAGCTGGGCATGGTGGGGCATGCCTGTAATCCCAGCTACCCAGGAAACTGAGGCAGAAGAATTGCTGAAACCCAAGAGGTGGAGGTTGCAGTGAGCCAAGATTGCACCAGTGCACTCCAGCCTAGGTGACAGAGCGAGACTCCATCTGCAGGAAAAAAAAAAAAAAAAAAGTTAAATAATGTATATTGAGTACTTATGTGTCAACTCTATACTAGGTGCTATGCCTCATTTAAATATCACAACAAAACTATATACTAGGTATCATTACCCTCATTTTACAGATGAAAGATTCAGATAGGTCAAATCCCTTTATCAAGGTCACTTTATCGGTACAAGACAGAAATAAAACTCAAATTCAAAAGGAGATAATTACTTGGGAAGCTAAAATCCTTCCACCGGCTGTGTACAGTGGGTCACACCTGTAATCCTGGCACTTTGGGAGGTCAAGGCAGGAAGATCGCTTGAGCCCAGGAGTTTGAGAGATGCCTGGGCAATATAGTGAGACCCTTTCTTTCTTTTTTTCCAATTAAATAGTTATTTTGAAAAATGAAAAATAAAAGAAAGAAAAATAACTCACTGGCAATCCAAGGACATCTTATAGTTTATCTGAGATGGACCATCTATGTTACCTGTTACTTCTTACCTGTCAGTTTAGTATAGGCTTCCATGTCATCAATTGCTGTAGAAATGCGATACTTTTTTCCTCCAGCACCTGTAATCTCTATATAGTTGTCTGCTTTAAGGAAAGCATCTGTAATCCTAAAAATCATTTTGCAAAAATTTATGCTTATGAGAAATTTTGAATATTTGCCTTATGTCTTACTTAAGGAAATCTTTCTACTTTAGGGAAATAAAATAACGAGGCACAATGTTCTAAAGACAACTGTGTCTCCACCATACCAAATTTGTGCTTGGTGACCTGTGAGCTACCGTGCTTACTGTGTTCCAGGCACTGTGGCAGGGCTTTACATTCACCATCTTATTTAATCTTCCCAACAATAAGGTAGGTGTATTCAGCCCTCATTTTATAGATGCAGAAATGAAGTAAATTTTGATTTAACCAAGTTAGGAAGAAACAGGGCCAGGCTTTGAACCTAGATCTCTCTGAATTACAAAACAACAACAACAACAAAAACTCTTACCAAAGTATTAACATACAAATAGGAGAATGTACTCCAAGTAATCTGCTCATGACAAAGGATAGGTAAAAATAGGAATGAAGCTAAACTTCCTCAACACAACTGTGAAAACGAACATGAAAAGTTAATTAATTTAAGGCTATTTTAGAGACATGGAAGAAGTAACTTGACTCACACCCAGTGTTTGATAACTCCTCATGGAATCTTTGAGTCACGGGGAGACCTGGCTGTACAGTTTTCTGCTATGGTTCTGACTGGGTTAGGAAGAGGTAAAATTGCTATTGGTTTTACCACTTGGTACTAATTTTGATAAATATTTGACAGGATACAAATAGACATTAATCTTAATCCTTAAAGTTAATTTTTGTCATTAATCTCAGAATTCAAATATTCACGTCCTACCTCCCATTCTGCTGATGACTAATATCTGGTACGTAAGTGACTAGCTGTGCCGAGGTCCTGGGTGATCTCAGCACTGCCGCTTCACGTCTGGCCTAAGTCCCTTTATCCACTTCTCTCTCCTTTTCCTCCAACTAAATTAACTCTATGCTAGATTTTTTTCTTTAAGGAAACCACTTTAAATTTAATCACTTAATATTTACTTGAACTTATCTAGAAATGTCTAGTTGAGCCTAGTATGATACTCTACTACTTTCCAAGTATCAAGGAAAATTTTATAGGGAAATGACAATCAAGTTTCTTACATTGTATCAATAATGTTGCCAACTTTGTGTTGATAAGCTCTACGGTGTAAAGAGTTGCGAGTGTGGAACATGTCATACAGGTTTCCAACTTCCTGCAGGAAAACATGAAGTAAATATTAATAGGATCAGATTATGTTAACCTTATTAGAGACAAGTATACAGGACAAGGAAAAGGGATTGTGGCAGACAAGAGGGCTTTGAACAGGGACTTCTTCATTAACACCTTTGACCCCACTACAAAATGAGGAGGCAGATTAGTAAAGCCATTTATTGGCTTGCAACTTTCATTCTTTTTTATTTTTATTTTTTATTTTTTTAAAGACAAAGTCTTGCTATGTTACTCAGGCTGGTCTTAAGTGATCTTCCCACCTCAACCTTGCTGGGATAACATGCATCAGCCACTGTGCCCAGCTAACTTTCATTCTTTGTTTTTTTGTTTTTTTGTTTTTTTTAAGACGGAGTCTTGCTCTGTTGGCCAGGCTGTAGTACAAGTCTTTCATTGCAAGAACTTTCATTCTTTTTCTTTTCTTTTCTTTTCTTTTTTTTTGAGATGGAGTCTCGCTCTGTTGCCCAGGCTGGAGTGCAGTGGCTTGATCTCGGCTCACTGCAAGCTCTGCTTCCTGGGTTCACGCCGTTCTCCCGCCTCAGCCTCCTGAGTAGCTGGGACTACAGGCACCTGCCACCACGCCCGGTTAATTTTTTTGTATGTTTTTTAGTAGAGACGGGGTTTCACCGTGTTAGCCAGGATGGTCTCAATCTCCTGACCTTGTGATCCACCCGTCTCGGCCTCCCAAAGTGCTGGGATTACAGGCTTGAGCCACCGCGCCGGGCCAGAACTTTCATTCTTAATAAACTAGGCCAGGCACGATGGCTCATACCTGTAACCCTAGCACTTTGGGAGGCCGAGGTGGGCAGATCACCTGAGGTCAGGAGTTCAAGATCAGCTTGGCCAACATGGTGAAACCCTGTCTCTACAAAAATACAAAAATTAGCCAGGCATGATGACAGGTGCCTGTAATCCCAGGTAATAGGGAGGCTGAGGTGGGAGAATCGCTTGAACCCAGGAGGCAGAGGTTGCAGTGAGCTGAGACCACGCCATTGTACTCCAGCCTGGGCCACAGAGCAAGACTCCATCTCAAAAAAAAAATAAAACGTGGCTGGGCGCGGTGACTCACGCCTGTAATTATATATATATATAAAATATATATATATATTCAGGCATATATATATGCATATATATGTATATAAATATATATTTTAATCCTCCCAATAACTGTAGGAAATAGGTATCACTATTCTTATGTTCTTCATTCTTGACTTTTTCTTTTTTTTTTTTTTTTAGACAGCCTCGCTCTGTCACCCAGGTTGGAATGCAATGGCACACAATCTTGGCTCACTGCAACCTCCACTTCCCAGGTTGAAGTGATTCTCGTACCTCAGCCTCCTGAGTAGCTGGGATTACAGGTGTATGCTACCACACCTGGCTAATTTTTGTATTTGCAGTAGAGACAGGGTTTCACCATGTTGGCCACGCTGGTCTCAAACTTATAAGCTTAAGCGATCTGCCCACCTCGGCCTCACGAAGTAGTGGGATTATGGGATTACAGGTATGAGTCACCACACCTAGCCGTACTTGACTTTCTATAGTATAGTACTATACTACTTTTTGATTACATGACTGCCATCTAACAGGGACCTAGTGATTTCACTTGTTTAACTACAGTTGACCTTTAACAACACATGTTTGAACTGTAAGAGTTCATTTATACAGATTTTCTTGCCCCGCTGCCACCCCTGAGACAGTAAGACCAACCCCTCCTCTTTCTGAGTCTATTTAATGTGAAGACGATGAGGATGAAGACCTTTATGATCATCCACTTCCACTTAATGAATAGTAAATATACTTTCTCTGCCTTATGTTTTTTTTTTTTTTTTTTTTGAGAGGAGTCTTGCTCTGTCACACAGGCTGGAGTGCAGTGGCGCAATCTCGGCTCACCACAACCTCTGCCTCCCAGGTTCAAGTAATTTTTCTGCCTCAGCCTCCCAAGTAGCTGGGATTACAGGTGCTCACCACTGCACCCAGCTAATTTTTGTATTTTGAGTAGAGACAGGGTTTCACCATGTTGCCCAGGTTGGGCAGGCTGGTCTTGAACTCTTAATCTCAGGTGATTCACCCACCTTGGCCTCCTAAAGTGCTGGGATTACAGGCGTGAGCCACTGCGCCTGGCCTTGCCTTATGATTTTCTTAATAACATTTTCTTTTCTTTAGCTTACTTTATTGTAAGAATACAGTAGACGGGGCATGGTGGCTCCAACATGTAATACCAGCACTTTGGGAGGCTAAGGAGGGCAAATCGCTTCAGGTCAGGAGTTCGAGACCAGTCTGGGGAACATAGCAAAACCCTCTCTCTACAAAAAAAATAGAAAAATTAGCCCGGTATAGTGGCATGTGCCTGTGGTTGCAGCTACTTGGGAAGCTGAAGTGGGAGATTTGCTTGAGCTGGAAAGGTGGAGGTTGCCGTGATTGGAGATTGCACCACTATACTCCAATCTGGGTGACAGAGTAAGATCCTGTATCAAAATAATAATAATAATAATAATATAGTATATGATGCATGTAACATTCAAAATAGGCTGGGTACAGTGGCTCATACCTATAATCATAGCACTTTAGGAGGCTGAGGTGGGTGGGTTGCTTGATCCCAGGAGTTTGAGACCAGCCTGGGCAACACAGTGAAATCCCACCTCTATAAAATAAATTCCAAAATTAGCCAAGCATAGGCCTGTAGTCCCAGCTACTCAAGAGGCAGAGGAGGAAGGATCAGTTGAGCCCAGGAAGTCAAGGCTACGTGCACTATGATAGTGTCACTGTACTCCAGCCTGAGTGATAGAGCAAGACCCTGTCAGGAAACAAAACAAAAACCAAAAAAACATACAAAATGTGTGTAACTGACCATTAAAGTTATCAATAAGGCTTCTGGTCAAGAGGAGGCTATTAGTAGTTAAGTTTTTGGGAAGTCAGAAGTTGTATGCAGGCCGCAGGCCAGGCACAGTGGCTCACACCTATAATCCCAGCACTTTGGGAGGCCAAAGTGGGTGGATCACTTGAGGTCAGGAGTTCGAGACCAGCCTGGCCAACATGGTGAAACCCCGTTGTCTAATAAAAATACAAAATTTAGCTGGGCGTGGTGGCATGTACCTGTAAACCTAGCTAGTCATGAGGCTGAGGCAGAAGAATCACTTGAACCCAGGAGGCAGAGCTTGCAGTGAGCCAAGATCGTGCCACTGCACCCCAGCCTAGGCAACAGAAGGAGACTCTGACACCAAAAAAAAAAAAAAAAAAAAAGAAAAGTTATATATAGATTTTCAACTAGGAGAGGGGGTAGCACCCCTAAACACGATTTTGTTCAGGTGTTAACTGTATAAAATTTTTCAACACTAATATAGTGATTAAAAATGAGACTCTGGGCCGGGCACGGTGGCTCATGCCTATAATCACAGCACTTTGGGAGGCTGAGGCAGCCGGATCACAAGGTCAGGAGATTGAGATCATCCTGGCTAACATGGTGAAACCCCATCTCTACTAAAAATACAAAAAAAAAAAAACTAGCCGGGCGAGGTGGCGGGCGCCTGTAGTCCCAGCTACCAGGGAGGCTGAGGCAGGAGAATGGCGTGAACCCGGGAGGCGGAGCTTGCAGTGAGCCGAGAAGGCGCCACTGCACTTTGGGTGGTGGAGTGAGACTCCATCTCAAAAAAAAAAAAAAAGAGAGACTCTGGAAACAAATTTTTTGGGTTGAGATTCCAACTCTACTACTTGTTTTTTTTTTTTTTTTTTTTTTTGAGAGGGAGTCTCGCTCTGTCACCCAGGCTGGAGTGCAGTGGCCGGATCTCAGCTCACTGCAAGCTCCGCCTCCCGGGTTCACGCCATTCTCCTGCCTCAGCCTCCCGAGTAGCTGGGACTACAGGCGCCTGCGACCTCGCCCCGCTAAGTTTTTGTATTTTTAGTAGAGACGAGGTTTCACTGTGTTAGCCAGGATGGTCTCGATCTCCTGACCTCGTGATCCGCCGATCTCGGCCTCCCAAAGTGCTGGGATTACAGGCTTGAGCCACCGCGCCCGGCCTCTACTACTTGTTAATTATATGCCTTCTCTGTGCCTTAATTTGCTCGCCTGTTGAATGGAATAATAGTATCTATCTCACAGGGTTATATGGAATAAGTTGATCCGTCCAAAGCACTTAAAATAATGCCTCATACAAGCCAGGCATGATAATGTGCACTCCCAGCCACTTGGGAGGCTGAGGAGGGAGGATCACTTGAGCTCAGGAGTTCAAGACTAGCCTGGGGAACACAGTGAGATCCTATTTCAAAAAAAATGCAACCAACCAAACAGAAAAACCCCAAAACCAGTGTCTGACTCAAAACTTAATAAATGTCCATTTTAATTTTATTATTATTTAATAATGCAGTAGGAGGGAAGAGACTAAAGATATTTACAAATCCTAGGAATTAAGTAAAGAGATTGTCGATTTACCAATTATTCCAAATTGTCAAATGTTTATTTCCAAATTTCAGACCAGGAACAACACTCTTCTTATTATCTCCTCTGGCAGAGCTTACCTTATCTCTAGCACAAATACGCAACTCATTGTCTACTTCACAGACACGGGCAAACTTAATGAAGCGCTTGTAATCAAAATTATTTTGGATTCCAAGATGATGGCAGTCCCTAGAAGGATTCCAAAGCAGAGATATGAAATTTTTCAACAAGGAAGCTGTACCTTAAATAGTAATACTAAATTTATATAAATATTTTAGTCAACTTTTCAGAAGTGTTCAGTGCATACCTGGCAAAATAATCCCATTTGTCCACATCAATGCCATTTCTTTTATTAGACACTATCTCATAAAGGAAGCTTTTCCTTTCAGGACGCCCTTTATATGGCCACTGGAAGGCAAGAAAACCCACTGGAAGTTTTAGGACAGGCACCAAATCTATTTATAATCAAAGCAAAGCAATTTTATTAATCTGTAAATTATAAACAGATACCTGACTGGGAATATAAGATAAACTAGAAGGTTCTATTCCTTCTTCCACTTCATTTCAAAACTAGTAGAAAGGGAAAAGAAATGCTAAGGTATATGATACCTTATTGTTACCACATTTTCTTTTCTTGTGCCACTGAAAAGATCTTAACTGTATTACATTTCCCAAAACCAACAACAACTGTGTTTTCTTGGTTTATAAACCAAGTTTTTGAAAAATATAAAGTCTAGGCCAGGCGCAGTGGCTCATGCCTGTAATCCCATCACTTTGGGAGGCCGAGGAGGGCAGATAACAAGGTCAGGAGTTCAAGACCAGCCTGGCCAAGATGCTGAAACCTCGTCTCTACTAAAAATACAAAAATTAGCCAGGCTAGGTAGCAAATGCCTGTAATCCCAGCTACTCGGGAGGCTGAGGTAGGAGAATCACCTGAACTCAGGAGGTGGAGGTTGCAGTGAGCTGAGGTTACACTACTGCCCTCTAGCCTGGGTAACACAGCAAGACTCCGTCTCAAAAATAAAAAAATAAATAAATAATATAAAATCTAATAATAAACTAATGATGCTTGAATTCATGCATTAAAATAGTACTATCTTTCAAAGTAGCTACACGCCTAGTCTAAATAATATGCATTGTTGAATGTATTCTTTGAGCTCAATTGTTTTGGAAATAGGATATTTGCTACAAAACCCATCTCTTTATCTTGTAAGTACACTTGTATATATTTGAGGAAACAACCCTAAAAGTCTCAGGGGGAAATTATTTTCCAACTTTATTTTTAATTTAAAAAATACAGGCCGGGCGTGGTGGCTCAAGCCTGTAATCCCAGCACTTTGGGAGGCCGAGACGGGCGGATCACGAGGTCAGGAGATTGAGACCATCCTGGCTAACACAGTGAAACCCCGTCTCTATTAAGAAATACAAAAAACTAGCCGGGCGAGGTGGCGGGCGCCTGTAGTCCCAGCTACTCGGGAGGCTGAGGCAGGAGAATGGCGTGAACCCGGGAGGCGGAGCTTGCAGTGAGCTGAGATCCAGCCACTGCACTCCAGCCTGGGCGACAGAGTGAGACTCCGTCTCAAAAAAAAAAAAAAAACAAAATATCAAAAAGGAAACAAAACAGATTTTCCATTGAACCAGTTCAACTTTTTTGTAGATCTTCATATATTTAAATATTTCAAATGTGATTTTTTTTTTTTTTTTATTTGGAGACAGGGTATAGCTCTGTTGCCCAGGCTGGAGTGCAGTTGCACAATCACAGATCACTGCAGGCTGCCTCAGCCTCCCAAGCATCTGAGACAACAGGCATGAGACAGGGTTTCAGTATGTTACCCAGGCTGA
This sequence comes from Papio anubis, assembly GCF_008728515.1. NCBI lineage: Eukaryota > Metazoa > Chordata > Mammalia > Primates > Cercopithecidae > Papio > Papio anubis. The sequence continues at coordinate 64,111,659 of NC_044991.1, forward strand.
TCTCAAACTCCAGGACTCAAGTGATCCTCTCATCATGGCCTCCCAAAGTGCTGGGATTACAGGCATGAGCCACTGAGCCTGGCCAAATATGTTCATTTTAATGGCTAGATGAAACATACACATTAACATTCCAAACAAAATTACTTTAGGCTTCTACATAAAATACTGCAGGCCAGGTATGGTGGCTCACGCCTGTAATCCCAGCACTTTGGGAGGTCAAAGTGGGAGAATCACTTGAGCCCAGGAATTCAAAACCAGCTTAGGCAACACACTGAGACCACATCTCTAAAAAAAATTTTTTTAAATGAATAAAATACTGCATATATATTCACTAAAAAATAATTTATGGCCGGGCACAGTGGCTCACGCCTGTAATCCCAGCACTTTGGGAAGCCGAGGTGGGTGGATCACCTGAGGTCAGGAGTTTGAGACCAGCCTGGGCAACATGGTGAAACCTCATCTCTACTAAAAATCCAAAGATTAGCCAGGCGTGGTGGCACACACCTGTAATCCCAGCTACATGGGAGGCTGAGGCAGGAGAATTGCTTGGGCCTGGGAGACGGAGGTTGCACTGAACTGAGATGGTGCCACTGCACTCCAGCCTCGCAAGACTCTGTCTAAAAAAAAAGAAAGAAAGAGGCCGGGCGCGGTGGCTCAAGCCTGTAATCCCAGCACTTTGGGAGGCCGAGACGGGCGAATCACTAGGTCAGGAGATCGAGACCATCCTGGCTAACACGGTGAAACCCTGTCTCTACTAAAAAATACAAAAAAATAGCCGGGCGAGGTGGCGGGTGCCTGTAGTCCCAGCTACTCGGGAGGCTGAGGCAGGAGAATGGCGTAAACCTGGGAGGCGGAGCTTGCAGTGAGCTGAGATCTGGCCACTGCACTCCAGCCTGGGCGACAGAGCCAGACTCTGTCTCAAAAAAAAAAGAAAGAAAGAAAGAAAGAAAAGAAAAGAATTTATGCCAAGCACAGTGGCTCACACCTGTAATCCCAGCACTTTCAGAGGCAGAGCTGGGCAGATCACTTGTGCTCAGGATTTCAAGACTAGCCTGGGCAATGTGACAAAACCCTATCTCTACAAAAAATACAAAAATTAACTGGGCACGGTAGTGCACATTTGTGGTCCCAGCTACTCAGGAGGCTGAGGTGGGAGGATCGCTTGAGCCTGGGAGGTGGAAGTTGCAGTGAGCTGAGATTGCACCACTGCACTCCAGTCTGTGTGACAGAGTAAGACCCTGTCTCAAAAAAAAAAAAAAAAAAAAAAGAATTTCTGTATATATAGTTTTGGGAAGTAAGTTCTAAATAATTCAGTTGAGAGGTAGAAAAAAATATAAGCCTTTTATTTTTTGCATTAAACAGTAGAAACATAGAACTCATATTTTTTACTATTTTAGAGGCTAAATTTACCATTTAGCCTCTAAAATAGCCAAATGTATAACTCAGAAGGGATCATGAAAAGGCTAGATGAAAAGCACCAGTCAGTTAAAATTAAGTTGTACATAAACTTACCAAAACACCTTTGACAGGTGATTCAAGTGGTCCTACAATTTGTTCCTTGATAAAGCAAATATCTTCTTCAGGGATGAGACCATAGTGTTCCATGACAGGCTTGATTCCATTAGAATTAATAAGGTGCTCAAACATCATAACTGAGCCTTGTTCATGCTAGGAAAAGTAAGCACAATATGATGTGTTAAAGATTCTAGCCCACTGGAAGTCCTGATTAACAAAATTATCCTCAATTCCAAGTAATTCTGAGATAAGGGTCTATTGCATATTAATTCTCTAGTTTCTAGCCACAATCTTAGGAACATTTTTAAAAACCTGTCAGATTTTTCATGATTTTACTAGTCTACAAAACTTTTACAAAACTTATTATTTCATAAACATATTTAACGCATTTTATGATATAATCACTTACAGTACCTAAGTGAATATTACAAGATCATGTAGATAGAATTACATTTAATAAATATCATCATAAAATTGAATTTTATTTTTTCATCAGCCTTTGAACATGTGCAGTTATAAGCTCTGTTAGGCACTACCATCTAGTGGTGAAAAGGGGTAACTGCAAACTTGCCAGTAAAAACAAAGCTCTCCCTTGAAATCTCAAATTGGCCTGTTTGCTCATCTCTGCTCACTGATTCACAATCAATGTAATGGATCAAATGAACTCCTGAAGACATCTGCCCTTTCCTAGTTCCTACCATAAACTAACTCAAGATGAAAAACAAAACCTGAATTGTCCTGTAACTTTTTTTTTTTTTTTTAAAGAGACAGGGAATCGCTCTGTTGCCCTGGCTAGAGTCCAGTGGTATGATCATGGGGGTCACTGTAGCCTTGAACTCCTGGGCTCAAGTGATCCTCCCATTTCAGCCTCCTGAGTAGGTGAAACCACAGGTGCGCACCACCCTACCCAGCTAATTTTTAAATTTTTTTGTAGAGGCAGGGTCTTGATTTGTTGACCAGGTTGGTCTTGAACTCCTAGGCCCAAGTAATCCTCCTGTCTCAGCCTCCCAAAGTGGTGGGATTACAAGCACCTTGCCCTGTAACTATTCTTCCCCCCTGCCCAGAAACAATTCTTGCTCCAGAAATTATTCTTTTTTTTTTTTTTGAGATGGAGTCTCACTCTGTCACCCAAGCTGGAGTGCAGTGCCGCCATCTTGGCTCACTGCAAGCTCCACCTCCCAGGTTCACGCCATTCTCCTGCCTCAGCCTCCTGAGTAGCTAGGACTACAGGCACGTGCCACCACGCCCGGATAATTTTTTTGTATTTTTAGTAGAGACGGGGTTTCACTATGTTAGCCAGTATGGCCTTGATCTCCTGACTTCGTGATCCGCCCGCCTCGGCCTCCCAAAGTGCTGGGATTACAGACGTGAGCCACCGTGCCCAGCTGAAACTATTCTTAAAAACAGAATCAGGGCTGGGTGCTGTGGCTCACACCTGTAATCCCAGCATTTTGGGAGGCTGAGGTGGGTGGATCACTTGAGGTCAGGAGTCCAAGTTTGGCCAACATGGCAAAACCCTGTGTCTACTAAAAAATACAAAATTAGCCAGGCACGTAGTGCGCACCTATAATCCCAGCTACTTGGGGGACTGAGGCAGATGAATCACTTGAACCCCGAGGGTGGAGGTTGCAGTGAGCCGAGATCGCCCTGCCTGGGTGGGAGACAGAGTGAGACTCTGTCTCAAAAACAAACAACAACAACAACAAAAACCCCACAAAAACAGAATCAGGCTGGGTGCAGTGGCTCACATTTATAATTCCAGCATTTTTTTGAGAGGCAAAGGTGGAAGGATTGCTTGAGCCCAGGAGGTCGAGACCAGCCTGGGCAACAAAGCAAGACCCTGTTTCTACAAAAAGATAAAAAAATTGGCTGGGTATAGTGGCATGCACCTGTGGTCCCAGCTACTTGGGAGACTAATGCGGGAGGATTGCTTGAGCCCAGGTGGTTGAGGCTGCAGTTAGCTGTGTTCATGCCTGCACTCCAACCTAGGCAACAGAGAAAGACCTTGTCTCCAAAAAACAACAACAACAACAAACAAATTGGCCGGGAGCAGTAGCTCACGCATGTAATCCCAGCACTTTGGGAGGCAGAGGTGGGCGGATCACGAGGTCAGGAGATCGAGATCATCCTGCCCAACATGGTGACACCCTATCTCTACTAAAAATACAAAAATTAGCTGGGCGTGGTGGCACGCGCCTATAGTCCCAGCTACTCAGGAGGCTGAGGCAGGAGAAATGCTTGAACCCGGGAGGTGGAGGTTGTGGTGAGCTGAGATTGTGCCACTGCACTACAGGCTGGGCGACAGAGCGAGACTCCGTCTCAAAAAAACAAAACAAAGCAAAACAAAACAAAGACCAAATTGAATCAAGATATATGTAATTACAAAGAGGAAAAATAGTAACTTCATAGTGGAGAAATTTGACAGACAATGCCTTAATCAAGTAATCAGAATTAATATCACTGGTATTGGCTCAACTAGGTTTTATGTGCCTCCTGAGATACACTATCAAGGACGTATCACTTTTTTTTTGGAGACAGAGTCTAGCTCTGTCGCCCAGGCTGGAGTGCAGTGGCGTGATCTCGGCTTACTGCAATCTCCGCCTCCTGGGCTCAAGCAATTCTCCTTCCTCAGCCTCCCAAGTAGGCATGTGCCACCACACCCAGCTAATTTTTTGTGGGGTTTTTTTTTTTTTTTTTCGCTCTCGTTTCCCAGGCTGGAGTAAAATGGTGTGATCTTGGCTCACGGCAACCTCCACCTCCTGGGTTCAGGTGATTCTCCTGCCTCAGCCTCCTCAGTAGCTGGGATTACAGGTGACCATCACCATGCCCAGATAATTTTTATATTTTTAGTAGAGACAGGGTTTCGCCATGTTGGGCAGGCTGGTCTCGAACTCCTGACCTCAGGTGACCAACGCACCTCGGCCACCTAAAGTGCTGGAATTACAGACGTGAGCCACCGCATCCGACCTGGACACATCACTTTTGTGGCATTCTACCAAAAATGCATGGCTTGAATCTATGAGGAAACATCACACTGAAACTCAAATTGATGAATATTCCACAAAATAGCTCACTTGCTCTTTAAAAAAAATGACAAAGTCACTAACGATAAAGACTGAAGAATTGTTCTAGATCAAAAGAAATTAGAAAAATGGCAACCAAATGCAATACGTATTTCTGGACCAGGGAAAAAAAGTTTTTTTCCTCTTTTTCTATATGAACAATTGGTAAAATTTGAAAGTCTGAATTAGATAAGAGTACTGTATCAACATTAATTTACTGATTTTGACAATTATACTATGGTTATATAAGAAAATGTTGTTTTTAGGAAATACCCACTGAAGTATTTAGAAATAAAATATTTCAACAATTTACATTCTTTGAGAGACAGGGCTCTTGCTCTATCACCCAGGCTGGAGCTCAGTGGCGTATTCATAGCTCAGTGTATCCTTGAACTCCTGGATTCAAGCAATCCTCCCATCTCAGCCTTCTCAGTAGCTAGGACTACAGGTGTGCACCACCATGACCAGCTGATGTTTTCATAATTTTGTAGAAACAGGGTTTCACTATGTTGCCCAGGCTGGTCTTGAACTCCTGGCCTCAAAGCTATCCTCCTGCCTCAGCCTCCCAAACTGTTGGGATTACAGGTGTGAGCCACTGTGTTCAGTCTAAAAACGAACTTTCTATCTTTGAGACAGGTTCTCACTCTATTACCTACTTTGGAGTGCAGTAGCACTATCACAGCTCATTGCAGCCTTGACCTCCCAGGCTCAAGCAATCCTGCCACCCCACCATGCCTGGCTAATTTTTAAATTTTTTTGTAGAGACGGGGTTTCACCATGTTGTCCAGGCTGGTCTTGAACTCCTGGGCTCAAGCGATCTGCCCACCTTAGCCTCCCAAAATGTTGGTATTACAACCATAAGCCACTGTGCCTGGTCAAAACTTACTTTCTAATGATTCAGAAAAAAAATTTATATATGAAGAGAGAGTATTTTAAAAAATAAAAATGAGGTGGATCACTTGAACCTGGGAGGTGGAGGTTGCAGTGAGCTTAGATGACATCACTGAGCTCCTGCCCGCGTGACAAGGCAAGACCCTGTCTCAAAAACAATAAAATAAAAATAAATAAATAAATAAATAAATAAAATAAGTAAGGGATTTTCAAAAGAGTAGTTTTAAATATATCAATGCCAACTGTGAATATAATGGCAAACAGAAAAAAATAAGTTTCATAAAGCTAGCACAGACCATAATAACAATAATAACTAAAATTATAAGGAACTTAGGAGTAAGTATAACAAAGATGTATGACTTTCGTGGCCAGCCTAGGCAACATAGTAAGACTCCATCTCTACAAATAAAAACCCAGGTGTGATGGTGCAGGCCTGTGGTCTCAGCTACTTGGGAGGCTGAGGTGCAAGGATTGCATGAGTCTGGAGGTCAAGACCAGCCTGGGCAACATAGTAAGACTGTTCTCCACAGAAAAGAAAAAATAAAAACATAAATCTTATTATAAAGTATGTCAACCTAAAAGGAAGGAGCTGAGGAATATTTAATATAGAGAGTTTATTTGGGCCAAGGTTGAGGACACATTTACAAATTGCCTTGGGGAATGCTTGGGGAGAACAAAAGAGAGGCTCAAGTTATTAAAGAAAAAAGGACTGGCCAGGTGTGGTGGCTTAGGCCTGTAATCTCAGCACTTTAGGAGGCCAAGGTGGGCAGATAGCTTGAGCTCGGCAGTTGAGACCAGCTTGGGCAACAGAGTGAGACCCGCCTCTACACAAAATACAAAAAATTAGCTGGGCATGGTAGTGTGTGCTTGTAGTCCCAGCTACTTGGGAGGATGAAGTGGGAGAATTGCTTGAGCCTTGGAAGTTGAGGTTGCAGTAAGCTGTGTTTGCACCACTGCACCCCACTCTGGGTGACAAAGCAAGATCCTGTCGAGGGGAGGTGAGAGGAGGGAAGGGGAGGGGAAGGGGAGGGGGAGGGGAAGGGGAGGGGGAGGGGAGGGGAAGGGGGAAAGAAAAGGAAGGGAAAGAAGGGAAGGAAGGGAAGGAAAGGAAGGTAGGAAGGGAAAAAGAAAGAGAGAGAGAGAAAGAGTGAGAAAGAGAGAAAGTGAGGAAGAGAGAGAGAGAAAGACAGAAAGAAAGGAGAGAAAGAAAAGAAAAAGAAAAGAGCACAAATCAGGAGGAGGAGGAGATCAAAAAGAGGAAGTGATCACGAAAGCTGTTAGGAGTGTTCACTGGCTTACAGAAGTAATGTTAGTTAGTGATTGGCTACATCTTATGAAGTACAGGGTGTATGGCATTATATGGTTACCTGGCATTCCACACAGCAGCTGACTTCAAGAGGTAATAGTTATTTAGCTCCAGGGGGTGTGACATGATTGCTGTTCTATTTCAAGGCCTCTCTGGGCCTGATCATGTAAAGGGGCTCATATTTTTCAGATACAAATTTCTTTTCTTCTTTTTTTTTTCCTCCCCAAGTAACAAGTGTGGAAACAGAACAGAATGCAGAATGATTCATTATATATGGGAAGTTAATAAATGTTGGGGTTGGTATTACGGTCAGTGGGGATAGGATGAACTATTTTTTTTTTTTTTTTTGAGACGGAGTCTCGCGCTGTGTCACCCAGGCTGGAGTGCAGTGGCGCGATCTCGGCTCACTGCAAGCTCCGCCTCCCAGGTTCAGGCCATTCTCCTGCCTCAGCCTCCGAGTAGCTGGGACTACAGGCGCCCGCCACCACGCCCGGCTAGTTTTTTGTATTTTTAGTAGAGACGGGGTTTCACCATGTTAGCCAGGATGGTCTCGATCTCCTGACCTCGTGATCCGCCCGCCTCGGCCTCCCAAAGTGCTGGGATTACAGGCTTGAGCCACCGCGCCCGGCCAGGATGAACTATTTAAAAATTAGATTTCTTGGTCAGGCACAGTGGCTCACGTCTGTAATCCCAGCACTTTAGGAGACCTAGGCAGGTGGATCATGAAATCAGGAGTTCGAGACCAGCCTAACCAACATGGTGAAACCCCATCTCTACTAAAAATACAAAAGTTAGCCGGGTGTGGTAGCACACGCCTGTGTTACCAGGTACTCAGGAGGCTGAGGCAGGAGAATTGCTTGAACCCGGGAGGCGGAGGTTGTAGTGAGCAAAGATTGCACCACTGTACTCCAGCCTGGGTGATAGAGTAAGACTCCATCTCAAAAAAAAGAAAAAAAGATTTCTCCCATTTACTTACACAAAAATAAATTGTACATGAGCTAAGGATTTAAACATGAAAGGCAAAATACTTAAAGGAAAATACTTGGTAATGATTGAGTAGATCCTATTAGATCAACTGCAGGATAAAACAACTATAAGCTCTGGACAACTCCCTGAAGGTCCTGGAGAGAGACCAAAACCAAGCAGATGTTAGACCTCAATACTTAGAAGGGAGACGTACTAGGTGACATTCCGGTTTTATGGTCTTGAACCTCAGGGCAGGCCCCAAGACAGAAAAAGTGGTAAGAAACTACCCATTTTACTGGCTTGAAGAACCAGAGTACTTCATCAAAATTGAAAATGTCTGTTTTTCAAAAGGCACCATGAAAAAATGAATTGGCCAAGCCAGACACTGGGGAAAAATATTCACAATACATATACCTAACCATACATATATAAAGAATTCCACAACTCAATAATCAAAGAGCAAGCAATCAAACTTTTTAAATGAGTAAAATGCTAAGAGTTCTTTGCAGAAGAAGATATGTCAATAACAAAGTACAAAGTACAGGAAATAGTATTCAACATACATTAGAAAATCGAACCATGAAATACCATTTGACACTCATTGTAAGGGCTAATCTGAAAGGCCAAATGTTGGTGAGGCTATAAAACAATTGGAACTCCAATACGTTGCGGATGGGAGTGTAAAATGGTACAGCCACATTGGAAAACCCTGGTAGTTTCTTACAGAATTAAATACACATCTACCATATGACCCAGCAATTCTAACTCCTCGGTATTTACCTAAGCGAAGTGAAAATGTGTTTCTTTATTTTATCTATTTTTATGTTTATAAAATAAAATAATACATTTCTGCTGAACATATTTCTTGTTTTAAAAACGTAATTAACTTTCCACACTACAACACAGAAAATGTATTTCTACCAAAATCTTGTACGATAATGTGCACAACAACCTTATTTATAACAGTCAAAACCTGAAAACAATCCAAATGCCAACAAAACAAGAAAGGGTAAACAAATTGTGACTTATTCGCACAATGTCACATCACATAGGTGATAAAAAAAAGGATCAACTACTGAGGCACATAACATGAACAAATCTCAAAACCATTATGTGGAGTAAATAAAGCAAGGCATAAAATAGAACCTCCTATATGATTCAGCTTAATCAAGTCTAAGAACAACAAAATTCATTTATGTTTGTGAAAATCAGAAGGTGATGGTGGGGTGAGGGGGAGTGGGAATTGACTGGGAAAAAGAACATGGGAATTTTTCAGGAAGATGAAAATGTTCTGTATCCTGACTGGGTAATAGTCATATGGATGCATACACCTGTCAAAACTCACTGAACTTAAGATCTGGACAACTTATTGTGTGTGAACTATACCTCAAAAAAAGAGAGAGAAAGAGATAAAAAAGTGGTTGACATGTAAGAAGTTTTCAATATATATTAATATCATTTTCTATTCCCGTTCCAGAAATACAGTGTAGTAAAAACCAACCTAATTTTACTTCTCAAAAATTGATCCCAAAATATGAGACAGCCACCTGCAAATGCCTAATTTTAAAATGATTCACTTGATATATATGACTTGGCTGGTAACAGTTAGTTCATGGTCATACCAAATGTGTCAGAATTGGAGTTGGCCTTTTAACATACAGTAGTACAATGGAGCAGAAGGAGCATTAAACTGGCAACCGGTTTTGTATTCTGATTCCAATAGTTAACAGCTTTGTGATTTTTGACGCATCAATACACATCCAAGAGTTTCCAGTTCCTTTATTTGTAAAAAGGGAGATAATGATAACTTCCTTACAGACTACTGTGAGGACCAAACAAAAACATATATACATATGTGAATGAAAGCACCCTGGACACTGTAATGGGGAAGTATTTTATAACACAGTAGTGGAACCAAACAGATAAATTAACTGAATAACCTGCTTAAATAATCTTTCTTTTTATTGACTATTGAATGTGTGAATACATACCGTCCATTTCACCTCCGGGCGAGCAAGTGGAATAAATCGTCCATCAAACATGTGAGAAAATGGCCCATGACCTTAAAAACAAAATTAGCCTTAGAACAAGAGAAACATCTGTAAAATAACATAAACTTTTTTCTTTTTTTTTTTGAGACGGAGTTTTGCTCGTTGCCCAGGCTGGAGTGTAGTGGTACGATCTTGGCTCAACACAACCTCCACTCCCCAGGTTCAAGCAATTCTCGTGCCTCAGGCTCCCGAGTAGCTGAGATTACAGGCGCGTGCCACCACACCCAGCTAATTTTGCAGTTTTAGTAGAGATGGGGTTTCTCCATGTTGGTCAGGCTGGTCTCGAACTCCTGACCTCAGGTGATCCGCCCATCTCAGCCTTCCAAAGTGCTGGGATTATAGGCGTGAGCCACCACACTTGGCCAAACTGAATTCTTTAATCTTTTTAGTTTAACTTGAATAGCAACAGAAATTAATAATCTAAAAATACAATCACAAAAAGGGACAAACCCTTCCTTCCTATTTCTAAAACAGGAGAACAGGAAGCAGAAACATGGAAAAGTAAGCTCTCCATCAAGCGGTCTCCAGTCACCAGGGCTTACATAAATCTGATAAAAGGGCAGTTTTTGTTGTTTTATGAAGAGACAGAATCTTGCTATGTTGTTCAGGCTGGAGTGCAGTGGCTATTCACAAGCATGATCATTATGCACTGTAGCCTTGGACTCCTGACCTCAAGTCATCCTCCTACCTCAGCCACCTGAATAGCTGGGACTACAGGCATGCACCACCACGCAGGGCTTGATAAATGGACAATTCCATGTAACTGAAAAGAATGTTAATGCCAAAAACTTTTTGAAATCTTCAGATTGAAAATATCTGGATTAAAATAGCAGTTTCAGGAAAATCACTGGGGCCAGGTGTGGTGGCTCATGCCTGTAATCTCAGCACTTTGGGAGGCTGAGGCAGGTGGATCACTTCAAGTCAGGAGTTCGAGACCAGCCTGGCCAACATGGTAAAAACCCTGTCTCTACTAAAAATACAAAAAATTGGCCGGGCTTGGTGGCAGGCGCCTGTAGTCCCAGCTACTGAGGAAGCTGAGGCAGGAGAATGGCGTGAACCCAAGAGGCGGAGCTTGCAGTGAGCCGAGATCACACCACTGAACCCCAGCCTGGGCGACAGAGCAAGACTCCATATCAAAATTTTTAAAAAAGGGGCTTGGCACAGTGGCTCATGCCTGTAATCCCAGCACTTTGGGAGGCCAAAGCAGGTGGATCATGAGGTCAGGAGTTCGAGACAAGCCTGGCCAAGATGGTGAAACCCCGTCTCTACTAAAAATACAAAAATTAGCCGAGTGTGGTGGCAGGCACCTGTAATCCTACCTACTCAGGAGGCTGAGGTAGGAGAATCGCTTAAACCAGGGAGGCGGAGGTTGCAGTGAGCTGAGATTGTGCCACTGTACTCCAACCTGGGCAACAGAGTGAGATTCTGTCTTGGGGAAAAAAAAAAGAAAGAAAATCCACTGGGGTGCAGAAGAAAAAATTAGAATTTATCTTATTACTCCCAAGCTTAAAAAAATCTATCTTTGGCCGGGTGTGGTGGCTCATGCCTGTAATCCCAGCACTTTGGGAGGCTGAGGCACATGGATCACCTGAGGTCTAGAGTTTGAGACCAGCCTGACCAATATGGTGAAACCCTGTCTCTACTAAAATTATAATAATTAGCTGGGCATAGTGGCGTGTGCCTGTAGTCCCAACTACTCAGGAGGCTGAGGCAGGAGAATTGCTTGAACCCAGGAGGCGAGGTTGTGGTAAGCTAAGATCGCACAATTGCACTCCAGCCTGGGCAACAGAGTGAGACTGCATCTGAAAAAAAAAAAAAAAGAAAAGAAGTGAGCCACTTAACTGGAGAGGGAAGTCTACCTAGACTAGCCCTGGCCCTTCTCTGCAAGTCATAGGCTACACATAAAGGCTGGCTAATGCAGTGCTCAGGCTCCTGGGGACTGGTAAAGGTTTCCCAATGATTCTCTCTCAAAATACCAAGAATCTATCAAATTTATCATTTAGGGGCTGGTATTGGTTCTTTGGAAGTTTCCAGGGGGACATAAAAAGAGAGCCTACTCGCTTTAAGTATCTAGCTATCTAAACAGGGGCACCTCCCTTCCCCTGCCCTGAGGGTACACACAAACTCTCAGGGTCCCTGAATAAGTAGGAATAAACTATAAGGATAGAGGTAAAAACCCCCATGATTTAAAAGGGACAGTCCCGGCCCAACGTGGTGACTCATGCCTGTATTCCCAACACTTTGGGAGGCCGAAGGAGGTGAATTACTTGAGATCAGGAGTTCGAGACCAGTTTCAACAACATGATGAAACTACATCTCTACTAAAAATACAAAAAAATGAGCCAGGCGCTACTTGGGAAGCTGAGGCAGGAGAGTCACTTGAATCCAGGAGGTGAGATTGCAGTGAGCCGAGATTGTGCCAACTGCACTCCAGTCTGTGTGACAGAGCAAGACTCAAATAAATAAATAAATAAATAAATAAATAAATAAATAAATAAATGGGACAGTCCCCTTTCTCTCTGTCACAGGAAAAGGATGATACTCTTTTGCTTGGATTAAAGTGGCCCAAGTTAATCCACTTGGGCAGATTAGAGATTATAAATATGAAAAAAAAATGGATTTGACCAAATAACTGTAGGAAAAATGGTGATTTTATTTAAAAAGGAGGATAAAAGAAAAGTAAAATTCACACACCATCCTAAAAACAGTAGTAAGAAAAACTCATTATCAAAACGCCCTTTCATATAACCTGTAATAAAGATGATGGCCGGGCACGGTGGCTCCTGCCTGTAATCCCAGCGCTTTGGGATTTGGGAGGCTGAGGCTGGTGGATCACCTGAGTTCAGGAGTTCGAGACCAGCCTGGCCAACATGGTGAAACTCTGTCTCTGCTAAAAATACAAAAATTAGCTGGATATGATGGTGCATGCCTGTAATCCCAGCTACTCGGGAGGCTGAAGCACGAGAATTGCTTGAAACCAGGAAGCAGAGGTTACAGTGAACCGATAATGAGCCGTTACACTCCAGCCTGGGCAACAGAGCAAGACTCCATCTCAAAACAAAACAAAACAAACAAACAAAAAAACACTTTTAGCAAAGATGTCTAACATGAGAAATTCACTGAAAGATGCCAAGAATATAAAATAGCAATGTTTTCTACTTATGAATCATTCTAGGAAGAAGCAACAGTACATTTATACTAATGTCAACTGAAGAATTAAAATACAACTTCCATATTCTCTTGGTTGATCTGATTTTTTAATGTCAAAGAGAGGTAACATATGTTATGATTTTACATAACAACTTTGTCTCTTTGTACGGCTTACCGAGATCATGACAAAGTCCAGCAATCTGAACACAGAGAATATCTCGTTCACTTATCTGCAGCTCTGGTTGTTTTTCACCCAGGGCGCGAACTAGACATCCTGCTAGATACCCCACCCTGCAGAGCAAAAACACAAAAAGTCACTCTTCCGTTTGCAAGAGGAGTGATGGTTCTGGTCCTCAAGAACTTCCTCAAATATTCTAACGTATCTTCAGGGCAACTTTACTCAACAGTCTATTTCAGAACGAGGCAGGTACACACACAAACGGAATCCCAAAAGCAGGACCTCTGGCTCAGTATCACCAATCATTAGAGGAATGCAAATCAAAACCACAGTGAGATACCACTTCACACCCCTTAGGATAGCTACTGTTAAAAAAAGAAAACCAGAAAATAACAAGTGTTGGACATGATGTGGAGAAATTGGAACCCTGTGCACTGTTAGTGGGGATGTATTATGGTGTAGTTGCCATGGAACTCAGTATGGGTGCTCCACAAAAATTAAAAATGGAATTACCACAGTGATTTAGCAATTTCACTTCTGGGTATACACCCACAATAACAAAGCAGGGTCTTGGAAAGATTGGCTGGGCTCGGTGGCTCACGCCTGTAATACCAGCACTTTGGGAGGCTGAGGCGGGCAGATCACTTGAGGTCAGGGGTTTGAGACCAGCCTGGCCAACATGTTGAAGCCCTATCACTACTAAAAAATACAAAAATTAGCTGAGCGTCATGGCAGGTACCTGTAATTTCAGCTACTTGGGAGGGTGAGGCAGGAGAATTGTTTGAACCCAGGAGGCACAGGTTGCAGTGAGCCGAGATCGCACCATTGCACTCCAGCCTGGGCAACAGAGCAAGACTCCGTACCGCACCCCCCCCCCAAAAAAAGAAAGAAAATATATTTGTACCAACATGTTCATAGCAGCACTACTCAAAATAGCCAAGAGGTAAAAGCAACAGGTATCCATCAACAAATGAATAAACAAAATGTGGTGTATACATATGATAAATATTATTCAACCTTAAAAAGGAAAGAAATAAAAAATTAATTAATTAAAAAACTAATAAAAAAGAAGGAAATACTGACACATGCTACAACATGGATGAACTTTGAGGAAATTATGCTAAGTGAAATATGCCAGTGACAAAAAGACAAATATTGTATGATTTCATTAAGATGAGGTACCTAGAGTAGTCAAATACATAAACAGAAAGAAGAGGGTCAGGCGTGGTGGCTCATGCCTGTAATCTCAACACTTTGGGAGGCTGAGGCAGGCGGATCACCTGAGGTCGGGAGTTCGAGACCGGCCTGGCCAACATGATGAAACTCTATCTCCACTAAAAATACAAAATTAGCCGGGAGTGGTGGTGTGTGCCACCATGCCTAGCCTAAGATAACTATTTCATGAGACAGAGGAAATACCTAAAAACTGCAAGTTCCCCACCCCATTCCCTTCTTACCCTAGACTATGCTCAAATCGATTGTGTGAAGCTCCTGGAAAAACATAGTAACCACCTCCCAGCTGTTTGATGTATCGAAGACGTTGAAATTGAGGTGTGTCAATGATTCGGACGAGGAGAGGGTGGAGCTCAATGTGGCCATGGATAGGATCATTAATAACCTGGAAAATTATGTTTAATTAATATGAGTAATAACATGTAAGTCCACCTGAAATTTGTGTGCAGCCATTCCTAATTATAGTGCAAAGTCAAAGCTATTTGATTTTTCAAGTAAAAATACTAAGGAAAATGACAAGATGTTAACATCATTACCTTATTTAGGTATCACTATCAGACACATCAAAGTATATTGGATCTGAGTATATTTTACTTCTTCTTAATGGATGCGAATAACAGAAAAATAAGGATTTTGATTTTTTAATTATGTATATGACAATTAGTCTTTAATAATTTTGTCTTGTATTCAAGTTAAATATACATATTCATTTCGATTTAAACACATTCATTCACATCATGTAAGCCATATCACTATAGGTATTATGTCTAAATTTTTTTTTTTTTTTGACACGGAGTCTCACTGTGTCACCCAGGCTGGAGTGCAGTGGCACAATCTCGGCTCACTGCAACCTCTGCCTCCCAAGTTCAAGTTATTCTCCTGCCTCAGCCTCCCGAGTAGCTGGGACTACTGGGGTGTGCCACCACACTCAGCTAATTTTTGTATTTTGAGTAGAGACAGGGTTTCTCTGTGTTGGCCAGGCTGACCTCAAACTCCTGACCTAAAGTGATCCGCCCACCTTGGCCTCCCAAAGTGTTGGGATTACAGGCGTGAGCCACAGCACCCAGCCTAAATTTTTTTTTTTTTTTTTTTTTGAGACGGAGTCTCGCTCTGTCGCCGAGACTGGAGTGCAGTGGCTGGATCTCGGCTCACTGCAAGCTCCGCCTCCCGGGTTTACACCATTCTCCTGCCTCAGCCTCCGGAGTAGCTGGGACTACAGACGCTCGCCACCTCGTCCGGCTATTTTTTTGTATTTTTTTACTAGAGACGGGGTTTCACCGGGTTAGCCAGGATGGTCTTGATCTCCTGACCTCGTGATCCGCCCGTCTCGGCCTCCCAAAGTGCTGGGATTACAGGCTTGTAATCCGGCCCAATTTTTTTTTTCTAAATGTGTCTATACAGTACTCATCATTAAAACAGAAAGGAAAGAAGGGAGGTGAGGGAAAGAAAGAAAGATGGAAATTCTTCTACCATATAGATAAGAAATCATGCAGGTCGGAGTGCAGGGGCTCACATCTGTAATTCCAGCACTTTGGGAGGCCAAGAGTTTGAGACTAGTCTGGGCAACATAGTGAGACCTCATCTCTTAAAAAAAAAACAAAAGGGCCGGGCGCGGTGGCTCAAGCCTGTAATCCCAGCACTTTGGGAGGCCGAGGCGGGCGGATCACGAGGTCAGGAGATCAAGACCATCCTGGTTAACACGGTGAAACCCCGTCTCTACTAAAAATACAAAGAAATTAGCCAGGCGTGGTGGCGGGAGCCTGTGGTTCCAGCTACTCGGGAGGCTGAGGCAGGAGAATGGAGTGAACCTGGGAGGCAGAGCTCGCAGTGAGCCGAGATTGTGCCACTGCACTCCAGAATGGACGACAGAGCGAGACTCCATCTCAAAAAAAAAAAAAAAAAAAAAAATGCAGTGGCACACATCTGTAGTCCCAGGTACTCTAGAGGCTGAGGTAGGAAGATCCCTTGAGTCCCAGGGCATCAAGGCTGCAGTAACCTACTATTGTGCCACAACACTTCAGCCTGGGCGACAGAGAGAAACTGTGTCTCAAAAAAAGAAGATAAAAAGAAAGAAAATAATTTTGTACAGCTGAACGATGTATTTGTGTGTGTGTGTTGTTTTTGTTAGAGACAGGGTCTCGTTTTCTCACCAGGCTGCAGTGCGTTGGCTATTCACAGGCACAACCATAGCTTACTGTAGCCTCAAACTCCGAGGCCCAAGGGATCCTCCCGCCTCAGCCTCCCAAATAGCTGGGACTGCAGGCATGTACCACCATGCCTAGCTAATTTATTTTTATTCTTTGTGGAGACAAGGTCTTGCTATATTGCCCAGGCTGGTCTCCAACTCCTGGCCTCAAGCAATCATTGCACCTTTGGCCTCCTAAAGGGTTTACAAAAAAAATAATAATAATTTTTACCATAGTTTGACTGCCTTTTCTAAGTTTAGATATACAAATATGGCCAGGCATGGTGGCTCATGTCTGTAATCCCAGCACTTTGGGAGGCCGAGGTGAATGGATCACAATGTTAGGAGATAGAGACCACAGCACCCAGCTATTTCTTTATTTTTGAGACAGAGTCTCACTCTGTCACCTAGGCTGGAGTTCAGTGGTGCAGTCTTGGCTCACTGCAACCTCCGCCTCCTGGGTTCAAGCGATTCTCCTGCCTCAGCCTCCTAAGTAGCTGGGACTACCGGCGTGCACCACCATGCCCAGCTAATTTTTTTTTTGTATTTTTAGTTGAGACGGGGTTTCACCATATTGGCCAAACTGGTCTCGAACTCCTGACCTCATGATCCGCCCGCCTCAGCCTCCCAAAGTGCTGGAATTATAGGCACGAGTCACAGCGCGTGGCTAAAATCTACTTTTAAACCATTTAAGGACCTAAAAGCCTTCACTGTAAATTTTTCAGGTTGTAATAACTGTCTTGTTTTTGTTTTTGTTTTTTTCGAGACAGAGTCTAGCTCTATCACATAGGCTGGAGTACAGTGGTACAATCATGGCTCACTGCAACCTCTGCCTCCCAAGTTCAAGCGATCCTCCCACCTCAGCTTCCCAAGTAGCTGGAACTATACCATGCCTGCCTAATTTTTCTTTTTTTGGTAGAGATAGGGTTTCTGGCAGGGCATGGTGGCTCACGCCTGTAATGCCAGCACTTTGGATTACCTGAGGTCAGGAGTTCGCGACCAGCCTGACCAACATGACAAAATCCCATCTCTACTAAAAATACAAAAATTAGCCAGGAGTGATGGTGGGCGCCTGTTATCCCAGCTACTCAGGAGGCTGAGGCAGGAAAATCACTTGAACCTGGGAGGCGAAGGTTGCAGTGAGCTGAGATTGTGCCACTGCACTCCAGCTTGGGCAACAGAGCAAGACTCTGTCTCAAAAAAAAAAAAAGATTCATTGATACATTTAAAAAATTAGTCCTCATTATGTCAAACACTGCACTCCCTCTTCACCATTACACAATCTAAGCTTCAGAGGCCAACTGAACTAAATTTAGCATAAAGAACACTGTGACAAGAACAAACCATGGTGACCTTGGGTTCGGCAATGGCTTCTTAAATATGACACTAGAAGTACAAGACACAAATGAACAAAAAAATATAAATTGGATTACATAAAAACTTAAAACTTTTATGATCCAAAGACCACCACCAAAAAAGTAAAAAGACAACCCACAGACTAGGAAAAATTATTTGTGTATCATATCTCCCATAAGGATTTACATCCAGAACATGTAAAAAACACTTACAACTCAAATAAAATTGTGTATGATTGAACAACACTGTGAACTTTCTAAAAAGCACTGTCTTGCACACTAAAAATGAGTGAATCATACAACTTGTGAATTATATCTCAATAAAGCTATTTATGTTTTAAGTATCAAGTTAGGTAGGTATCAGATTAGGGAAGAAATCCTCGAGGGCTGCAACTGAGTAGCAAACTAGGTGAATTCTTTGCTGAACTGCACTGCTGATGAAGTTAAATTCATTTAAGGTATTGATTTCATTACTAGGCAGTGATTCGGTAGTTTGAAAATCTGTTTCCAACAACTATCATTTATAATTTATAAATGAGGTTAAACAATGTTGGTGGTTTTTTTTTTTTGAGACAGGGTCTCACTCTGTTGCCCAGGCTGGAGTACAGTGGTGTGATCACGGCTCACTGAAGCCTCGACCTCCGTGGGTTCAGGTGATTTTCCTAAATCAGCCTCCCAAGTAGCTGGGAATACAGGTGTGCACCACCACACCCAGCTAATTTTTCTATTGTTTGTAGATGGAGTTTCACCATGTTGCCCAGGCTGGTCTTGAACTTAGGGGCTCAAGTGATCCACCCACCTTAGCCTCCCAAAGTGCTGGGATTACTGTGTGAGCCACCATGCCTGGTCAACAAAAAGAAAAAAACTATTTTTCTTTTTAAAGAAAAATAGAAAAAAGAATAAAAGTGGGCAATTGAAACCACTGACTGCCTTAAATATTACTTCAAAAATATATTATTGGCCGGGCACAGTGGCTCATGCCTGTAATCCCAACACTTTGGAAGGCCAAGGCAGGCAGATCATGAGGTCAGGAGTTTGAGGTCAGCCTGGCCAACATGTAACTTGCAAAAGCAAAATTAACGTATGTATTTGAGTTATTTCAGATCCTGCTCTATAAGATCGTGCCACTGCACTCCAGCCTGGGCAACAGAGCAGACTCCGTATCAAAAAAAAAAAAAAAATACAAAAATTAGCCAGGTGTGGTGGCGTGCACCCATAGTTCAAGCTACTGGGGTGGCTGAGATGGAAGGATCACTTGAGCCAGGGAGACGGAGGTTGGAGTGAGCTGAGATTGCGCCACTGTACTCCAGCCTGGATGACAGAGCAAGACCCAATTTCATTAAAAAATAAAAATAAAAATAAAAAATAAAAAAGAATGTACAAAGGAGGTCTTCAATAATTTCTAATATTTTGCTCTAAAAATAACAGACTTGAAGCAAATTAGGCAAAATATGAAGATTGGACAAGTTGGGTAGTGGTCTACTTATGCTTTTCTGTATGCTTAACATATTTTAGTTCTTCTTCTGATTTAAATACTCTGTGCTCATTTTAGAAAGTGCAGAAAGTTTAGAAAAGATCCACTACTCGCCAGGCGCGGTGGCTCACGCCTGTAATCCCAGAACTTTGGGAGGCCAAGGCGGGTGGATCAGGAGGTCAGGAGATCGAGACCATCCTGGCTAACACAGTGAAACCCCATCTCTACTAAAAATACAAAAAATTAGCTGGGCATGGTGGCGGGAGCTTGTAGTCCCAGCTACTCGGGAGGCTGAAGCAGGAGAATGGCGTGAACCCGGGAGGCGGAGCTTGCAGTGAGCCGAGATTGCGCCACTGCACTCCAGAATGGGCAACAGAGTGAGACTCCATCTCAAAAAAAAAAAGAAAAGAAAAGATCTACTACTCGCAGTTCCATCACTGATAAGCAGATTTCCTCCTATTCTCTTCAAAATGAATTTTACATAATTGAGTTATATCACTTTACATTCAAAAAACATAACAAACTCAGATCCTCTTACCTTCATTGTATCAACGTGGATTTGACCCAATCGCTGGATATAACTAAGCAGCTTCTTCCTCTCCCCCAAGGAACTAAAATTACAACAGGATAAGCAAGTCTATCATTATTTGCTTAATAATAATCCCTGCAGTATATAGTAGACATAATCAACTTTAGATAACCTACAGTAACATTGAAGTTAGATTGGAAGGAATAATCAATAATTCAAACATACTCCTCCTAGAAACTGTCTCCTTCCTTTGCTGCTAAGATAGGGAACTCTCCTGCTGAATCAATGCAGGCCTCCCCCAGGCTTCTGTCCTTGACCCTCTTCTCTCTTGATAAACTTACGACTTGAAAAAGTCCACATCTTGGCCGGGCGCGGTGGCTCAAGCCTGTAATGCCAGCACTTTGGGAGGCCGAGACGGGCGGATCACGAGGTCAGGAGATCGAGACCATCCTGGCTAACACGGTGAAACCCCGTCTCTACTAAAAAAACAAACAAAACAAAACAAAACAAAACTAGCCGGGCAAAGTGGCGGGCGCCTGTAGTCCCAGCTACTCAGGAGGCTGAGGCAGGAGAATGTCGTAAACCCGGGAGGCGGAGCTTGCAGTGAGCTGAGATCCGGCCACTGTACTCGAGCCTGGGCGGCAGAGCAAGACTCTGTCTCAAAAAAAAAAAAAAAAAAAGAAAAAGAAAAAGTCCATATCTGCTTCATGTCTACTCAATGCTCATGCTGTACTTCATTTTAACCAGACTGAAGTCAACATCTACCCTCATAATCCTGGATTGATTTATGAGTACCAGGTATGACTCAAGCATGAATGAAATACATATGAAGGCCTTAACTTTATTTATATTCATTTTCCATTGTCAGTAATCCCTCATTAATGCTCCAGTTTCAAGAAAATACATAATGGGAATTAAATTTGAACAGCTCAAAGTCCTGTGATTCATCATCCTGCTTCATCTACAATTACTAGTTGGACTCAGCATATCCTCCTCCCTGCTGGCTGGGTGTCAACAGAGAGTGCAGGCGAAGGGTTTACTGATCTACTAGCTAAGCAGATTGAAAAAAAGTATCTTTCTATAAGTCATACACAGACTGGGAGTCAGAGGCTCTACACTGGCCTCTATTGGTGTACCCTGAGACCCACGGTAATAAGAACACTTAAGAATGATTTCTTGGGATACACAGAAGCATCATTACAACTGATAAATTAAAAAGCAGCATATTTTGTGTTTTCCCATTCCCCTATCCTCCTCATCAGTTTGACATAACAAGCACAGTGCAAAGCTAGGCTTTCAGAAGTACTTATAGGTGGACTCAGGTTAAGGGGAGTCACATAGTTGAGCATAACCAGAGTCACAGCATGAAGTATCAAACCTAAACTAACCCCATGGCCACCTACTGTTTTCCTAAACTGACACTCAGTATTCATCACTTAAAACCCAAAAATCAGCCAGGCACAGCACAGTGGCTTACACCTGTAATCCCAGCACTTTGGGACACCAAGGTGGGCGGATCACCTGAGGTCGGGAGTTCGAGACAAGCCTGACCAACATGGAGAAATCCCATCTCTACTGAAAATACAAAATTAGCCAGGCGTGGTGGTGGCGCGTGCCTATAATCCCAGCTACTCGGGAGGCTGAGGCAGGAGAATTGCTTGAACCCAGGAGGCAGAGGTTGCGGTAAGCCGAGATCGCGCCATTGCACCCCAGCCTGGGCAACAAGAGCAAAACTCTGTCTCAAAAACAAAACAAAACAAAACCAAAATCACTAATTAGAGTATATAGAAATAACCACCCAAAACCAGGGGGTTGTTTTGTTTTGTTTAGCAAAGGACATGGCGTTAAATAAACATTTAAAGAAGTCTTGGGCCAGGATATTTAGACTACAAAATAATTTTATTCCTGTGTTCCAACATTTCTGAAATTTAATGCTTCTTACAACTGACATGTATATTTAATGTGACAATGTTTCTTACCTCTCTTTTTTTTTTGAAATGGAGTCTTACTCTGTCACCCAGGCTGGAGTGCAGTGACACAATTTTGGCTCACTGCAAGCTCCACCTCCCGGGTTCACGCCATTCTCCCACCTCAGCCTCCGAGTAGGTGGGACTACAGCCGCCTGTCACCACGCCCAGCTAATTTTTTTTTGTTTTTGTATTTTTAGTAGAGACAGGGTTTCACTGTGTTAGCCAGGATGGTCTCGATCTCCTGACCTTGTGATCTGCCCGCCTTGGCCTCCCAAAGTGCTGGGATTACAGGCCTGAGCCACCACGCCTGGCCTGTTTCTTACTTCTTAAAAAAACCTTTATAAATCAATGGTTGTTCATAAAATTGACAGGTTACTAGGAGTGCTTGTCTAAGCTGGATTCTCCCTAGAAAGCAGGGTCCAGGATAAGAGTTTGCAAGTAATTAATCTTGGGGTGTGAACTCTGGGCACAGGGATTGGGGGGTCTAGGGAGGGTAAAGTAGGAAATTAGATAAAAATAGTACAAAGGTCCATTAACCAGTCAATTGCATTGGTATTAACTGTGAGCAACTGGATGGAGCGGTGGGTAGGGCTAATCCCACTGGCAACCTGTAAGGCAGCACTGTCCAGTAGAACTTTCTGCGATGATGGAAATGTTCTATATCTGCTCTGTCCAACACAGTAGCCGCTAGCCATGGTGACTACTGAGTACTTGAAATATGACTAGTGTAACTGAGGAATTTTTTATTTAATTTACTTCTAATTAATTTAAACATGAAGCTAGTTGTTACGATACAGAACAATACAGCTCTAAGGAGTCCTACAGAATTTGAGTTATGAGGTAGGGCACAGAGACGTGCAATATAGTGTTCCTTCTAGAATTTTGTCTGTTTTGTTCACTCATGTGCCCCAAGTTCATGGAAGAATGTCTAGTACATAGCTTTCCAAAAATATTCACTGAATGAATCAATAGCACTTGGGTCCACAAAGACACACATGGCTCCCTTGAAAAGAAAGACTGTATTGGAACAAATTCCATTCAGGCCCAATAGTAAGCAACTATTATACACAAGAAATAAGTAATAAGGGGGGCTTTGAGAGGACTGAGAGAGCTGAAATGTGGTTACGAAAGAGGCATGCCAGGCACAGTGACTCACGCCCTTAATCCCAGCACTTTGGGAGGCTGAGGTGGGCGGATCACAAGGTCAGGAGTTCAAGACCACCCTGGCCAACATAGTGAAACCCTGTCTCTACTAAAAATACGAAAATTAGCCGGGCATGGTGGTGCACACCTGTAGTCCCAGCTACTTGCGAGGCTGAGGTGGTAGAATCACTTGAACCTGGGAGGTGGAGGGTGCAGTGAGCCAAGATCACGCCACTGCACTCCAGCCTGAGTGACAGAGCAAGACTCCATCTCAAAATAAAACAAAACAAAACAAAAAAAACAAACTTTGGGAGGCCGAGGCGGGCAGATCACAAGGTCGGGAGATTGAGACCATCCTGGCTAACACGGTGAAACCCCATCTCTACTAAACATACAAAAAATTAGCTGAG
Organism: Papio anubis; assembly: GCF_008728515.1. Taxonomy (NCBI): domain Eukaryota; kingdom Metazoa; phylum Chordata; class Mammalia; order Primates; family Cercopithecidae; genus Papio; species Papio anubis. The sequence continues at coordinate 64,135,077 of NC_044991.1, forward strand.
TGTGGTGGCACACGCCAGTAGTCCCAGTTACTTAGGAGGCTGAGTCAGGAGAATCGCTTGAACCCAGGAGGCGGAGGTTGCAATGAGCCGAGATTGCACTACTGAACTCGAACTCCAGCCTGGGCAACAGAAAGAGACTTCGTCTCAAAAAAAAAAAAAAAAAAAAAAGCGAGCCAAGTTGAGGTCCCTGGAGATTCTGATCCAAAGGATATTTACTGGAAGTCAGTTAAGTGTTCTGCAGTGATCTTGCTTCACGATCTACTTCTGTTATCAATTACTAAGCAACAGTGCAGGAAGTAATTCAGTATAATCCTTTGTTTTTATTCTTTGGTTACTGTTACCACAAACAACATGTAACTAAGTAAAATTTCAGAAGAGAAGGCCAATTCTCTAATAGAAACAAAATTTTCATTTTAAGAAGTATTTAAGGCTGGCGCAGTGGCTCACATCTGTAATCCCAGAACTTTTGGGAGGCAGAGGTGGATGGATCACCCGAGGTCAGGAGTTCGAGACCAGCCTGACCAACATAGAGAAACACCGTCTCTACTAAAAATACAAAATTAACTGGGCGTGGTGGCACATGCCTGTAATCCCAGCTACTTGGGAGGCTGAGGCAAGAGAATCGCTTGAACCTGGGAGGTGGAGGTTACGGTGAGCCGATATTGTACCATTGCACTCCAGCCTGGGCAACAAGAGCGAAACTCCGTCTCAAAAAAAAAAAAAAAAAAGAAGTATTTAAACACCAGATCCTCAACTGAGATCTTTAAAGGAGCCCCACTCTAATCTAGACACTAGAACCTACAGCCATACACAGAGATGGATCCATGGAACTATGTATGTATGTATGTATGTATGTATGTATCTATCTCTCTACCTACCTACCTACCTACCTATCTACCTACCTGTCTGAGATAGGGTCTTATTCTGCTGCTCAGGCTGGAGTCCAGGAGCTTATCATAGATCACTACAACCTTGAACTCCTGGGCTCAAGGGATCTTCCTGCTTCAGCCTCCTGAGTAGGTGGGACTACAGGTGCATGCACAGTGCCCGGCTAATTTTTTAATTTTCTGTAGAGATGGGGTCTTGCTTTATCACTATCTATAAAATTTACTAAGGGTTAATCATATGCTTCATCACTTTATGTACATCATCTCGTTATTGCTATCCATTTTACAGGTACAGAAATTGAAGGGTTAAATGACTTCTCCCAAATTATACAACTAAAAAGTGCCTGTTTCGCATAGAGTCTTTTAATCTAATACGAGGGCATATTTCAATCTTTAGGAAAACCTAGAAATATGCTCAAGATAGGGATGTAGCCTTGATTTTCTTACTAACATTTTTTCCCTGTTGGTTCTTATGTATTTCCCAGTGTGTATAATTCAATTATTCTGAACTTAAGAGTAAAAAGTTGGTCATTACAAACTTGATGAAGGTTTGTCTGCAAAATTATTTGAAATAGGAATAAGGCCGGACAAGGTGGCTTACACCTGTAATCCCAGCACTTTGGGAGGCCAAGGCGGGCAGATCACCTGAGGTCAGGAGTTTGAGACCAGCCTGGCCAACATGGTGAAACCCCGTCTTTACTAAAAATACAAAACTTAGCCAGGCATGGTGGTGTGTGCCTGTAATCCCAGCTACTCAGGAAGCTGAGGCAAGAGAATGGTTTGAATCCGGGGGGTTCAGTGAGCTGAGATCACACCATTGCACTCCAATCTGGGTGACAGAGTGAGACTCTGTCTCAAAAAATAAATAAATAAATAAAATTAAAAATAAACTAAAATAGGAATAAACAGTAATAGCAAACATAGGATTTGCACAGCGAAAACAAACAGCAGGTGGCCAGGTGCGGTGGCTCACACCTGTAATCCCAGCACTTTGGGAGGCAGAGGAGGGTGGATCACTTGAGGCCAGGAGTTCAAGACAAGTCTGGCCAACATGGTGAAACCCCATCTCTACTAAAAGTACAAAAATTAGTGGGGCAGCCTAGCATGGTAATCCCAGCACTTTGGGAGGCCGAGGCAGGCGGATCACGAGGTCAGGAGATAGAGACCATTCTGGCTAACATGGTGAAACCCTGTCTCTACTAAAAACACAAAAAATTAGCCAGGCGTGGTGGTGGGCGCCTGTAGTCCCAGCTACTCGGGAGGCTGAGGCAGGAGAATGGCGTGAACCCGGGGGGCAGAGCTTGCAGTGAGCCAAGATCACGCCACTGCACTCCAGCCTGGGCGACAGAGCAAGACTCCATCTCAAAAAACAAAAACAAAAACAAAAACAAACAACAACAACAAAAAATTAGTGGGGCATGGTGGTGGGCACCTGTAATCCTAGCTACTCAGGAGGCTGAGGCAGGAGAATAACTTGAAGCCAAGAGGCGGAGGTTGTAGTGAGCCGAGATACTCCAGCCTGGGTGAACAAGAGACTGTCTCAAAAAAACAAACGAACAAACAAAACCAGCAGGCAAGGGATTCTGCTGTTTTAAAGCACTTCATAGATTTAAAATGAGGACAGTTTATATCAGAGATTTTGGGCGTTGTCCCTGAAAGATGGATAAAGTGTGTTTGGTTATAATGTGAATTTATTTCTTCATTCTTACCTTACTCCAAGATTTTCAAAATGAGACTCATCAAGACAGGGCAGTAATGCGCCTGTGATTTTGTTTTCTATGGAAGAAAAAAGACAAATTCAATGTATACAACATATGCTTTTCATTTTCTTTCAATTTGGATCCACCAACATTTACCCAGATCCACATAATAGAGTACCCACTACAGGCAATGGACTGTGCCAAGTACCACTTTTTTGATCTGCTACTTGTAAAGACTTAATTTTAATTAAATAACTAAACCAAGAAGCATTTTTTGATAAATCACGTGAAAATTTCAAAATTATTTGTGTAAATTAGTTCCAAGAAAAACCAGTTGCAAAAAGGAAAGTGAAACCTGACTACCTGTTGGGGTTTTGTCAGGTCAGCAGTTTCCTTTTAAACAGGAAAGGTTTGAGTTGGGGAGGGAAGGAAATGTAAGTCTATTGTTCTTAGAATTAACAAGTTAAAACCACGGATTCAAGAGTGCTTAAAGTGTTGATTTTTCTCAAACCTCCTGGGAAAGCACTCAATACTCCATGATTTGAGAGAGTCCTATCCCCTCTCTCTCTCTCTCTATGTGTGTATGTGTGTGTATAGTTGGGTTTTTTCCTTTCTCTTTCTATACAATTAATTCTAATCTTTCCTGACCTCAAATTCCAGAACTCTGGGCTATTTTCTTTTATTTTATTTTCATTGAGACAGGGTTTTGCTTTGTTGCCCAGGTTGGAGTGCAGTGGTGCAATCACAGCTCACTGCAGCCTTGACCTCCTGGGCTCAAGCGATCCTCCTGCCTCAGCCTCCTGAGTAGCTGGGACCACAGGTGTGTACCACTGCACCTAGCTAATTTTTTATTTATTATATTTTTTGTAAAGTTGAGGTCTCCTGATGTTGCCCAGGCTGGTCTTGAACTCCTGGGCTCAAGTGATCTTCCCACATTGGCCTCCCAAAGTGCTGAGATTATAAGTGTGAGCTACTGGGCCAGGCCTCCAGTGGTTTTTGATGAGAACGCTTGTTAAGGTATAGATCATATGAGTTCTGGAGTCCAAAGACCTAACCTTAAAAAATCTAGCTCTTGGGCGAGGTGGCGGGCGCCTGTAGTCCCAGCTACTTGGGAGGCTGAGGCAGGAGAATGGCGTGAACCCGGGAGGCGGAGCTTGCAGTGAGCTGAGATCCGGCCACTGCACTCCAGCCCGGGCGACAGAGCGAGACTCCGTCTCAAAAAAAAAAAAAAAAAAATCTAGCTCTTTTTTGTAGTGGTGTGATCTTTGAAAAGTTACTTTACATCTTTGGACCTCGCATACGTCATTGGTAAAATGTGTTGAGTATAGCAACTTATTTCAGACTTCTTGTGAGGCTGTATTCCATAATGAGAAAAGGGACACTGTACCTTGTGCTTGGCTTGTCAAAAAAAAAAAAAAAAAAAAATTGGACTTAGATAAAGAGAGACTTTTTTTTTTTTGAGATGGAGTCTCACTCTGTTGTCCAGGCTGGAGTGCAGTGGTGCGATCTTGGCTCACTGCAACCTCCCCCTCCTGGGTTCAAGTGATTCTCCTGCCTCAGCTTCCCAAGTAGCTGGGACTACAGGCACATACCACCATGCCCGGCTAAATTATGTATTTTTAGTAGAGACGGGGTTTCACCATGTTGGCCAGGCTGGGCTTGAATTCCTGATCTCAGGTGATCTGCCTGCCTCGGCCTCCCAAAGTGCTAGGATTACAGGTGTGAGCCACCACTCCCAGCCAAGGGAAACTATTAGAAAGAAAGACGGGGCCGGGCGCGGTGGCTCACGCCTGTAATCCCAGCACTTTGGGAGGCCGAGGCGGGCGGATCACAAGGTCAGGAGATCGAGACCACGGTGAAACCCCGTCTCTACTAAAAATACAAAAAATTAGCTGGGCGCGGTGGCGGGCGCCTGTAGTCCCAGCTACTTAGGAGGCTGAGGCAAGAGAATGGCATGATCCCGGGAGGCGGAGCTTGCAGTGAGCCAAGATCGCCCCACTGCAGTCCCGCCAGGGGGACAGAGCGAGACTCCGTCTCAAAAAAAAAAAAAAAAAAAAAAAAGACGAAATATTTCTGGTCGGGCGCAGTGGCTCACACCTGTAATCCCAGCACTTTGGGAGACCAAGGCAGGTGGATCATCCAGTCAAGAGATTAAGACCATCCTGGCCAACATGGTGAAACCCCATTTCCACTAAAAATACAAAAATTAGCCGGGCATGGTGGTGGGCACATGTAGTCCCAATTATTCAGGAGATTGAGGCAGAAGAATTGCTTGAACCCAGGAGGCAGAGATTGCAGTGAGCCGAGATCACGCCACTGCATTCCAGCCCGGCTATAGAGCGAGACTGTCTAAAAAAAAAAAAAAAAGGCCGAGTGCGGTGGCTCAAGCCTGTAATCCCAGCACTTTGGGAGGCAGAGGTGGATGGATCACTTGAGGTCAGGAGTTCAAGACCAGCCTGGCCAACATGGTGAAACCCTATCTCTACTAAAATTACAAAATTAGTTGAGTGTGGTGGCGTGCACCTGTAAACCCAGCTATTCGGGAGACTGAGGCAGGAGAACTGCCTTGAACCCAGGAAGCAGAGGTTGCAGTGAGCCAAGATTGTGCCAATGCACTCTAGCCTGGGTGACAGAGCAAGACTCCGTCTCAGAAAAAAAAAAAAAGAAAAGAAACTTAAAAAAAGAATCAGAGGCCCAAGCATCAAACGGAGGCTGGGCGCAGTGGCACACACTTGTAATCCCATCACTTTGGGAGGCCGAGGCAGGCGGATGATCACTTGAGGCCAAGAGTTTGAGACCAGCCAGGCCAACATGGCAAAACCCTGTCTCTAATTAAAAAAAAAAAAAAACAAAAAAAAAAAACAGGCCAGGTGCAGTGGCTCACGCCTGTAATCCCGGCACTTTGGGAGGCTGAGGCAGGCGGATCAGGAGGTCAGGAGATGGAGACCATCCTGGGCAACATGGTGAAACCCCATCTCTACTAAAAATACAAAAAAAATTAGCTGGGCATGGTGGTGCATGCCTGTAATCCCAGCTACTTGGGAGGCTGAGGCAGGAGAATCGCTTGAACCAGGCAGTTAGAGGTTGCACTGGGCCCAGATGACGCCACTGCACTCCAGCCTGGCAACAGAGCAAGACTCCGTCTCAAAAAAAAAAAAAAAAAAAGAATCTAAGAGAAAAATGGTCTTCTTTTATAATGGTAAAGGATGGGCAAGCAGAAGTAAGCAGAATCTTTGGAAGGGAACCTGGATGAGCAAGGGAAAATGAGCAGTGTAGCCCAACAGGACAGCATCCTACTGTGGTCAGTCAGTTCTCAAAAGAAACTGACCAGAGGGACGCATATTGCACTGCTTTAGGGCCTGCCTGCTCAGATCTGGGGGTAAGCAAGAGTTGAGGGGCTCATAAGGGAAGACAGAAGTCCGAATAAAGTTTGGTCAAGACAAAGCAGAAGGTAAGACATGAGCAATTGGGAACAGTTGGTCAGTTTTTACCAAATGAAAACACATAGTGTCTTTGATAGCACTGGGTTGTGGGTTCAAGAGAACACACATCATTCTGGAGGGTAACAAGTTAATCTACAGACCACTGAAACAGAGAGCCAACCACATTCTGAGACAGAAAATTTGGAACTACTTCACTCCACTTGTTGCTAGTCAAAGAAAATAAAGCAATAATCCATCCCAGCAGTGAAGGGAAACGAAAGGGCAAAAGGGGGAAAAAAAAGAAAAAAGGAGAAATGCAATTTCCCATACCCATTCAAGCTATCTTTGGGTCCTGAACCACTAATGTTCCTCCTACCCCAGTTTCCAACCTAGCCAAACAGGGCTCCACCTAACAAATGCAAAAATTTACTAAATTTGCAAATCCCAACCACCAAAGAACCACCTTCCTATTGAACACCTAGAGGATATAAGGCAGGAGTCAAATCTCACACCCACCTTAAAAAGTTGAGCAGACTTCACAAGGATGGATGCTTGGACACGAATCAGTAAAATGTGCTTAAAACTCAACCTAAACACTTCTCCAGGTGATGTGGCCAAATTGTGGCATGCTGGGAATTAAGGGGTTAACTGAACAACTCCAGGGTTCAGATTTTGGAGGGGAACCTGCTTTTAAAGAGCAAAACACGATCCTTACTATGTTCTGCAAGTGCAGTCAACACACGCCCATCGGGCGCTACTGGGATGCCAAGGAAGGTGACGGGAATTCAGAGATTAACCAAGCCAGTTCCTTCCTCTTCAGGAAAAGCCTCAATTCAGGGAGGAAACAGAAACCTAAAAGCCCCAGAACATCCTCTGATGTGGCAAGTGTTCAAGGAGCTGCGGTTAGCGCGGAGGGGTCCCGCGAGCCTGGATGACAGCAAGCCGCCCACCAAGGTCTGGGGAAAAATCTCCTTCTAACTAAAAAAAAAGAGGGACCCGAGTCTCGCCTGTCCGGCGCCGGGGTGGCAAGTTAGTGAAGAAACCCACCAGAGTGAGATCCCAATCTATTACTGCCCCTCCCAGGTCCTCAATCCTGGCAGCCTGCTCCCATCCTACGGATCGCCTACCCCAGGCGACCCCATGTCTTCTTCCTCAGCCTCGGGGAGTCAGTCCCGGGCGCCCCATGCCGCAGGCCCTCCTGGGAACCCCCGCCGCAGGGCTCCCTTCCCCGCCTCGGGTCTTCCCTCCCTCCGCGCCCCCAGCGCAGGTCCGCCCTCCCGGGCGCCTCCCGCCGCAGGGCTCGCTCCCCGGCCTGGGTCCTCTCGTGGGGCCCCCTCCCTTAGGGCGCCTGGCCCGTGCCCCAGGTCGCCGCCCCTCGCCCCTCAGCCCCTCCGGAGCCGCTACCTCGGATGTTCTTCAGCAGCGCCGGCTCTCCAAAGCCACCGCGCCTGAGGAAGAAGCACACCTGCTCCGGACCCCATGTCTTGTAGTCGAGATGGAGTTCCAGGCCCGGGGACCAGTCTGCCTCTGCGGAAGGGGTGCTTGAGGGGGTTCTTGGGCTGTCATCGAAACGGGGCCGCTTGGAGGGCTGGTCGGAGTCGGCTTGCTGCATGGCTACACCCGGCGTCCAGCACAGCAAAGTCAAGAACCTCGGCGCCTGGCCCGCGCGCAGGCGCACTGACAGCAGGGCCCTGGCGGGGAGTCCAAGCAGTATTGGCAGCCTATTAGCCTCCTGCGCAGGCTCACTGACAGTTGAGCCCTTCGGGCAGGGCAGCCTAGCGTCTCTAGCCTTGGGCTCCTTGCGCAGGCGTAATGGCAGTCCAGTCGTCCTCAATCAATCCTGCCGGGACGCTGGACGTGAACGCGAAAGGGCGTGGCTAGAAGCAGAACTGAGGGTAGTGCTGTTGGAAGGGGGGACGAAAGAGCGCCCGGCCCCGCACCCACAATTAGGGGCTCGTCTGGTGAATTGGGGGTATTCTTCGAATGAGGTACACTACCCGCCGCACCTTAGCCGGGTTTCAGATGCTCCAAACTTAAAAGAAACCTAAAAGGCCGTTAGGCTGCCAGGACCTTCCCAGTGAAGAGAAAAACAGCCAAGGTGCTGAACTGGAAGAACCCGGAATGATTTCAAATGTGACTTGAGGGTGTCTTCATTCCACAGTATTGCTGGGCAACGAGAGGGCCCTGGGATACCTGTTGTCTGGTGTCCACACAGGAGGGGACTTAGGATTTCTTTCCAGCTGGAGACAGAGCCCTCCATCCCAACTGCATTCCCAGGGGAAGGGAAGTGGCCAGTCTGATTACTTAAAATTTAACTTCTGAGGACTTTTACTGCCTGGTTGTAACAGCATGTGAAAATGGCAGGCATTTTCCTATCATTTAACCCCTCTGCGGCAGGGCTCAAACTTCCCTATAAATACTGGTCCATGCAATTGCCTGGTAAAAGGACATATCACTATTACTGCTAATAAAGTCAACGCACCTTCCTAGCAACCAAGCCATAGACCTGTTTAGGGGGTCAAGGATGAATGAGGCGGATTAGCTTATCATCAAGTAGTATGAACTAGTGGTCTACTGGTGAGCCAAAATATTATTTGCAAATAGAGCTTTACTGTGTGCCAGGCACGGTTCTTAAGGGCTTTACAAATATAAAATAATTTTATATTTATACATAATACTTAATGAATTAAATACATTCATTAAATTATTTAAATATTAAATAATTTTTATAACTTCTAAGGGTTTTACAAATATTGTAAAGTTCTAAGGGCTTTACACATATTACTTCATTTAATTATCACAATTACCTTAGGATGTAGGAAAAAGTAATTTGCCACAGGTCATTTTTTTTTTTTTTTTGAGACGGAGTCTTGCTCTGTTTCCCAAGCTGGAATGCAGTGGCGGGATCTCAGCTCACTGCAACCTCCGCCTCCTGGGTTCAAGTGATTCTCATGCCTCAGACTCCCAAGTAGCTGGGACTACAGGCGCCCGCCACCACACCTAGCTAATTTTTGTATTTTTAGTAGAGACAGGATTTCACCATGTTGGCCAGGCTTGTCTTGAACTCCTGACCTCAGGTGATTCCCACACCTCAGCCTCCCAAAGTGCTGGGATTACACAGCCATGCCCGGCTGCCCAAGGTCTTACAGCTAGGAGATGATGAAGCCTATATTCAAACCCAGGAGATGTAACCTGGCTCCAAAATCCATGGTCATGATAACTTGCCAACCACTGCTTGTTAAAGGGGGTTTGGGGCTGGGTGCAGTGGCTCATGCCTGTAATCCCAGCACTTTGGGAGGCCAAGGTGGGTGGATCACCTGAGGTCAGGAGTTTGAGACCAACCTGGCCAACATGGCAAAACCCCGTCTCTACTAAAATTACAAAAATTAGCCAGGTGTGGCTGGGCACATAGCTCACGCCTATAATCCCAGCACTCTGGGAGGCCGAGGCGGGTGGATCAGAAGGTCAGAAGTTCCAGACCAGTCTGGCCAACATGATGAAACCCTGTCTCTACTAAAAATACAAAAAAATTAGCCAGGCTTCATAGCAGGCCCCTGTAATCCCAGCTACTCGAGAGGCTGAGGCAGAGAATTGCTTGAACCCAGGAGGTGCAGGTTGCAGTGAGCTTAGATTGTGCCACTGCACTCTAGCCTGGGCAACAGAGCAAGACTCCGTCTCAAAAAAAAAAAAATTAGCCGGGTGTGATGGCAGCCGCCTGTAATCCCAGCTACTTAGGAGGCTGAGGCAGGAGAATCGCTTGAACCTGGGAGGCGGAGGTTGCAGTGAGCCATAGCCTGGGAGACAAAAGCAAAACTCCATCTCAAAAAAAAAAAAAAAAAAAAAGAGGTGTTTTCCATCTGCACAGAAGGCCAGGCCCCCAAAAAACATGCCTTCAAACACTAGAGAACTTTGTGAAAAGACCTGACAGTTGCCAAGACTTGTGAAACTAAAACAAGGGTGTAAGAAAACAAATACCATATGTATGAAAGACTTAATCTCAAGTCAGAAATGGCTGATTTTAAAACTTGTGTTTATAAGACTTGTGGGGAAACCTGCCCTGACAGCAAGGTTTCCTGGACAATAGAAGGTGTTATAGCAGGGTTTTTAGTTTAATCAACTGTGTTTGTTCAAAGCAGTTGCTTTTAAGAACTTTCATTTTTTTAAAATTTCATTTTATGGTTTTTTTAAATTTTAATTTTAATTTTTTTTGAGACAGAGTCTTGCTCTGTGGCCCAGGGTGAAGTGCAGTGGGGCAGTCTGGGCTCACTGCAGACCTCTGCCACCCGGGTTCAAGCGATTCTCCTGCCTCAGCCTCCTGAGTAGCTGGGATTATAGGCATCTGCCACGACGCCCAGCTAATTTTTTTGTATTTTTAGTAGAGACGGGGTTTCACCATGTTGGCCAGACTGGCTTCGAACTCCTGACCTCAAGTGATCAGCCTGCCTTGGCCTCCCAAACAGAAAACTTTTATTTTCTGTTTTTGTTTGTGAAAGTATAATTTATTGCCATACTTACTATATTTTCCCTAATTCACTACTTTCAAGGGGCCTTTGATCTTGCGCTAGGTGGTTAGTTACTTGTTCAGGGTCAACATGGCTGGTAAGGGACAGAGAGAAGATTCAAAAGCAGTGCTCCCTCACTCCAAAGTATAGGCTCTTTCCAGTTTGCCACTTCATTAACTCCTGTTACAGTCCTAGCAATCATTTTCCATCATCATTCCGTAGCCTGGGAACCAACACCCACTAGACACAGGCCCTGGACCCTGGCCATAGTGAGAGAAATGACTGCTCAAGCTGTCCTCTTCTAAAATCAATCTCAGTATGGTTAGGACTAGAAAAAACAATAAGATCAATTAATTTAAGGCCCACTGCCCAATGACCTCGAGTAACCCCAGCAAACCTTTCCTGACCTTCTCTATCTACCTTACACCCAGCTAGCCAAGCTGGGCAATTTTATTTCGGGCTGCATTCACCTGTGGTTTTTACAGCTCTTCACAGCTTCCTTTTCAACCAGTGTTGCTGGTTCTCAATGCCCGCTGCCACCACTCTCTGCATCTCTGTTTTACTGTCTTTTCCACTTACTGAACTTAGCCTCCTCAAGACTTTTTTTCCCATCTGCCCAAATTGCAAAGTTGGGCCAAAAAAAATTTTTTTTAAGTATTGATTTTCTTACCTGTTAAAAATAATGCTCAAGTGGGCCAGGCGCAGTGGCTCACGCCTGTAATCTCAACACTTTGGGAGGCCAAGGCGGGCAGATGACCTGAGGTCAGGAGTTCAAAACCAGCCTGGCCAAAATGGTGAAATCCCGTCTCTACTAAAAATACAAAAATTAGCCAGGTGCATGTCTGTAATCCCAGCTACTCAGGAGACTGAGGCAGGAGAATCACTTGAACCTGGAAGGCGGAGGGGTTGCAGTGAGCCGAGATCGCACCACTGTACTCTAGCCTGGGCACCAAAGCGAGACTCCATCTCAGAAAATAAAATAAAATAATAAAATAAAATAATTAATGCTCAAGAAAGAAAACTTGAACTGGGTGTGGTGGCTCTTGCCTGTAATCCTAGCACCTTGGGAGGACGTGGTGGGTGTGTCCCTTGAGCTCAGGAGTTTGAGACCAGCCTGGACAATGTGACAAAACTCTGTCTCTATTAAAAATATAATACAAAAAAAAATTACCTGTGTGTGGTGGCTCGTGCCTGTAATCCCAGCCACTAGGGAAGCTGAGGTGGGAAGAGCATGTGAGCTTGGGAAGTTGAGGCCGCAATGAGCCGAGATCAAGCCACTGCACTCTAGCCTGGGCAAAGGAAGTAAGACCCTACCTCAAAGGAAAAAAAAAGAAAAAGAAAGAAAGAACACTAGGCCAGGTGTGGTGGCACATGCCTATAATCCCAGCACTTTGGAAGGCTGAAGTAAGAGGGTTGCATGAGACCAGGAGTTGGAGAGCAGCCTGGACAACATAGCAAAACCCTGCCTCTATAAAAAATAAAAATAAAAAAATAAAAAAGTCTGGGCACGGTAGCTCATGCCTGTAATACCAGCACTTTGGGAGGCCAAGGTGGGCAGATCACTTGAGCTCAGGAGTTTGAGACCAACCTGAGCAACATAGTCAGAACCTGTCTCTACAAAAAAATACAAAAATTAGCCTGGCATGGTGACGTATGCCTGTAGTCCCAACTACTCAGGAGGCTGAGGTGGGAGGATCACCTGAGTTTGGAGAGGTTGAGGCTACAGTGAGCCACGATTATGCCACTACACTCCAGCCTGAGCGACAGGGTGAGATCCTGTCTCAAAATAATAATAATAATAATAATAATAATAATAATAAAATTAGAAAGAGAGAGAAAGAAAGGAAACTTAGAGTCAGGCATGGTGACTAGCTCCTGTAATCCCAGCTACTCAGGAGGCTGAAGCAGCAGAATCACTTGAGTGCAGAAGGTCAAGGCTGCCATGAGCTATGGTTGTGCCACAGCACTCCAGCGTGGGTGAAAGAGTAAGACCTGCCGGGCGCGGTGGCTCAAGCCTGTAATCCCAGCACTTTGGGAGGCCGAGACGGGCGGATCACGAGGTCAGGAGATCGAGACCATCCTGGCTAACATGGTGAAACCCCGTCTCTACTAAAAAATACAAAAAAAAAACTAGCCGGGCGAGGTGGCGGGCGCCTGTAGTCCCAGCTACTCAGGAGGCTGAGGCAGGAGAATGGCGTGAACCCAGGAGGCGGAGCTTGCAGTGAGCTGAGATCCGGCCACTGCACTCCAGCCTGGGTGACAGAGCAAGACTCCGTCTCAAAAAAAAAAAAAAAAAAAAGAAAGAGTAAGACCTTATCTCAAAAAAATAAAAAATAAATTAAAAAGGAAAGAAACCATAGAAAACAAATAGACAAAATATATACACACATACAGAGCCAAAGGTCGCCTTTGAGTATGTTCACTATCAGTCCTTTTGTGTTCATAGATGTAGAAACATACATTCTAGTTGAGATAGGTAGGAGACTGGCAATGAGTAATAATAATATAAATAACAATAATGAACTTAGATTATATGGTAGAAGTTAGTGCTATGGAAAATAAAAACAGAGCAAGGTAAGAGATTAGGAGTAGAGGAGTGGGTGGGCACAGTGGCTCACGCCTGTAATCCCAGCACTTAGTGAGGTCAAGGTGGGAGGATCATTTGAGTCCAGGAGTTTGAGACTAGCCTGGGCAACTTGGCGAAACCTCGTCTCCACAAAAAATACAAAAATTAGCTTAGCCGGGCGTAGTGGTGCCTGCTTCTAGTCCCAGCTACTCCAGAGGCTGAGGTAGGAGAATCATCTGAGCCCAGGAGGCAGAGGTTGCAGTGAGCCCAGATTGCACCACTGCACTCCAGCCTGGGCGACAGAGTGAGAGCCTGTCTCAAAAAAAAGAAAGAAAAAAGAAAGAAAGGGGCCCGGTGCAGTGGCTCACGTCTGTAATCCTAGCACTTGAGTAGGCGGAAGCAGGGCGGATCACGAGGTCAGGAGATAGAGACCATCCTGGCTAACATGGTGAAACCCGGTCTCTACTAAAAAAATAAAGAATTAGCTGGGCGTGGTGGCATGCACCTGTAGTCCCAGCTACTTGGGAGGCTTGAGGCAGGACAATCACTCGAACCCGGGAGGCAGAGGTTGCAGTGAGCCAAGATCATGCCACTGCACTCCAGCCTGGGCGACAGAGCGAGACTCCGTCGAAAGAAAAGAAAAGAGAGAAAAAAAAAGAAAAGAGGAATAGAGAGGAGGATAGGGTCACCGTCACCATTTTAGATAGAGTATTCAGGATAGGTCTTTGAGAAGGTGACATCTGAGCAGAGAGTTGAAGGAAACGAAAGAATCAGCTTTGCAGATGTCTGGAAGAAAAGCATTGCAGAAAAGGGAAAGAGGAAGTCCAAAGGTCCTGAAGCAGAAGCATGCCCGGATTTGAGCAATACCAAGCCGGCCACTGTGGATGGGGTAGAGTGAGTAAAATGTGAAGTAGTAAGAGATGAGCTCAAACGATGGGGCCAAATAGCTCTCAAATCCCATCCTTAGGGCTCCACATCTAGAGGGGAGAGAAAGCTTCCGCTTCTCCAGTTCCAACGGAAAAATTGCAAGGGAATAACGTCAACAAGTTCAGTTCAGCATCCACTGCTGGACCAGTCACTGTGGACAAGGTCATAAAATGATTGACCAAATCAGGTCACATGTTTACCCTTCGGGTCACAGGGAAAAGACTACTCCTAGGAGGAAAGGAATTGGTTTCGGACAAAGTTCCCAGGTGTTTTTATACCCATTTAACAGACAAAGAAATGAAGCTCAGAGAGGTAAAATGACTCGTCCAGGGTTACACACATGTATTAATATTAAGTTCTCGGGCTTGCACCAATATCTGCCTTGAAAACTATTGCTCACCCTGGACGTGGTGGCTTGTGCCAGTAATCCCAGCACTTTGGGAGGCTGAGGTGGGCAGATCATCTGAGGTCAGGAGTTCGAGACCAGCCTGGCCAACATGGTGAAACCCCGTCTCTACTAAAAATACAAAAATTAGCCAGGCATGGTGGCACAGGCTTGTAATCCCAGCTACTCAGAAGGTTGAGGCAGGAGAATTGCTTGAACCTGGGAGGCAAAGTTGCAGTGAGCTGAGATTGTGCCACTGCACTCTGCCCTTGGTGACAGAGTGAGACTCCTTCTCAGTAAAACAAAACAAAAGAAAGGAAACAAAAAAACCACTATTTCTCTTTTCTGCAACTCAAGCTGAGTACAAGGTCTGTTGCTTTTAAATTATTTCAGGGAGAGAAGCCATCTCATCCTATAGAGCGTAGTGTGACTCCCTGCGAGTGGCTCAGTGCTTGGGGTGGGAGTGACTGTGTCATTTGGAGTTTGGGATGCTCAAACATACAAGGGAGTGGCCTGACTTCCCTTAGGAGCCTAGGGTATCCTTGGGTAAATAAGTCATGGATCTTTCAATTAATTAATTAATTAATTTATTTGAGACAGGATCTCAGTCTTGCCCCGACTGGAGTGCAGTGGTATATGGCAGCTCACTGCAACCTCAACCTCCCAAGGCGCAAGTGATCCACCTACCTTGGTCTCCCGAGTAGCTGAGACCAAAGGCACACACCACCTCACCCAGCTAACTTTTACAAATATTTTGTAGAGACAGCGTCTCACTTTGTTGCCCAGGCTGGTCTTAAACTCCCAAACTAAAGCAATCCTCCTGCTTCAGCCTCTCAAAGTGCTGGAATTATAAGCATAAGCCACCATGCTTGGCCTAGATCCTTTTAAAAGACATTGCTAAGAGTCATTTACAACTCATATTTCAAACATAGCGCTGATTCCTAAACTCAAATGGTAATTGCATCAGCGAGTCTTTTTTTTTGTTTTGTTTTGTTTTGTTTTGAGACAGAGTCTTGCTCTGTTGCCCAGGCTGGAGTGCAGTGATATGATCTCAGCTCACTGCAACCTCCCCTTCCCGGGTTCAAGCAATTCTCCTGCTTCAGCCTCCCAGGTAGCTGGGATTACAGATGCATGCCACCATGCTAATTTTTGTACTTTTAGTAGAGACAGAGTTTCACTATGTTGGCCAGGTTGGTCTCGAACTCCTGACCTCAGGTGATCTGCCTACCTCGGTCTCCTAAAGTGCTGGGATTACAGGCGTGACCCATCACGCCTGGCCTGAGCCACCGTGCCCAGCCAGCAAGTCTTAATCCCACATAAATTTGCTTGAGATCCCCTGTGTTACAACAAAAGGGGAATTTGCCATCCTAAAACCATTAGAAGAGGTTTATGAAGAAGCAATCGCTATGGAAAGACTTTAGGCCTTTGATGAGAATATTCAGCCATTTGCTCAACCAACCAAAAAGTCCACCCTATTTTTGTACTTCTGTGGCAGGAAAATGCGGTCTGGAGTCAGGGAACATAAGGCCGATTCACACTTCAGCTATGACA
The DNA here is from genome assembly GCF_008728515.1 of Papio anubis. NCBI lineage: Eukaryota > Metazoa > Chordata > Mammalia > Primates > Cercopithecidae > Papio > Papio anubis. The sequence continues at coordinate 64,151,017 of NC_044991.1, forward strand.
GGAAATATCCTCTCCATACAGCGTATGCTGAGTCGTACGTCAAGTACATGACTTTGTAACTTTCATCCTCTTCGTTTACGTAGGGCGTACACCAAGTGACCAGTGGAAATCCCTAGAGGGTATTTGAACCCCCATAAATTCTTTTTTTTTTTTTGAGACAAAATCTCGCTCTTGTTCCCTAGCCTGGAGTGTGCAATGGCGCGATCTCGGCTCACTGCAACCTCTGGTTCCCGGGTTCAAGGGATTCTCCTGCCTCAGCCTCCCAAATAGCTGGGATTACAGGCGCGCGCAACCACACCTGGCTAATTTTTTGTATTTTTAGTAGAGACAGGGTTTCACCATGTTGGCCAGGCTGGTCTCAAACTCCTGACCTCAGGTGATCCGCCCACCTCAGCCTCCCAAAGTGCTGGGATTATAGGCGTGAGCCACTGCACCCGGCCGAAACCCCCACACATTCTGTAATGGGGCCTTTCATCCCCTAAGCCCGGGCCACTCCCATACTGTGTTGTGTACTTTCATTTTCAGTAAATCTCTTCATTCCTTCCTCGCTTTGTTTGTGTGTTTTGTCCAATTCTCTGTTTAAGACGCCAAGAGCCTGGACACTCTCTACCAGTAACACTTCCCACTACATGAGCCAGTAAAATTTCCTTCATTCTGAAGCCAGCATTATTTGAACTTTCTCTTGCTTGTGTGTATGTTGAATTTTTATATATTTTTTTCTCCTTCGTAACTGACAGCATCCCTGAAACACTTTGCAACTCCAACATCTGACACTCAGCTCCAGGTACCCAGTGTTATCTAGCTGGTTTTCCCCTTGTAGTGACACTTGTGTGCAGTCCAGTCTACCCCAATTCCTCATCATCTCATGTCCTACTGTCTCTAGGGAATAGCACTGTCCATCAGTCAAGCTCACAAAGATCCTTTCCTCTGAGAAATTCCTGGTTTCTCCCTGAGTGAACCCACAGCATTATGGACTGAATTGTGACCTCCCCGTCCCCTGCATTCATATGCTGAAGCCCCAAACCTCAGTGTCACTATATTTGGAGACAGGGCCTGTAAGGAGGTAATTAAGGTTAAACGAGACCAATAGGGTAGGATTCTGGTAGGAGCAGTGTCCTTATAAGATGAACAGGCACCAGAGATCTTTCTTTTCCTGCTCACATACCAAAGGGAGGCCATGGGAGGATACGGCAAGAAGGCAGCCTTCTGCAAATCAGGAAGAGTGACCTCACCAGGAACCAGCCCTGCTGGCCCCTGGTCTTGTAATTCCAGCCTCCAGAACTGTGAGAAAATACATTCCTCTTGTTTGAGCTGGTATCAACCACAGATTCTTCGACTCTCGTGTGATAGAAATTGATGGGAGGCAGAGCAAGTTTCCCAGACAAGGTGTTTATTAGGCGCTTATTTTCTTTTTCTTTTTTTTTCCCCGAGAAGGAATTTCATTCTTGTTGCCAGGCTGGAGTGCAATGGTGTGATCTCAGCTCACTGTAACTTCTGCCTCCTGGGTTCAAGTGATTCTCCTTCCGCTGTCTCCCAAGTAGCTGGGATTATAGGCATGTGCCAGGCTGCTCTCAAACTCCCAACCTCAGGTGGTCCACCCACCTCGGCCTCCCAAAGTGCTGGGATTAGAGGCATGAGCCACTGTGCGCAGCCTAGGGGCTTATTTTCGAACACAGAGAAGACAGCACAAGAGAGAGAATTATCTGACTGGTTCCCCAAAGAGAGTCAGAAGAGTACTTTTTTGTTGTTGTTTTTTGAGATGGAGTCTTGCTCTGTTGCCCAAGCTGGAGGGCAGTGGTGACATCTCAGCTCACTGCAGCCTCTGTCTCCCAGGTTCAAGCGATTCTCCTGCCTCAGCCTCCGGAGTAGCTGGGACTACAAGTGCCCACCACATCCCACTAATTTTTGTTATTTTTAGTAGAGAGGAGGTTTCACCATATTGGTTAGGCTGGTCACAAAATCCTGACATCAAGTGATCTGTCTGCCTCGGCCACCCAAAGTGCTGGGATTACATGTATCAGCCACCATGCCCAGCTAGGAGAGTAATTGTAAAGTGGCAAAAAGCAGGAAGGGAGTGACATTTACACATGTAGAGGCAGAGAACTACTGGCACCTAAGCAGTATTGGGAACAGGTCCCCCAAAATCTGGCCATAAACTGGCCCCCAAACTGGCCATAAACAAAATCTCTGCAGCACTGTGACATGTTCGTGATGGCCATGACACCCACACTGGAAGGTTGTGGGTTTACTGGAATGAGGGCAAGGAACACCTGGCCCACCCAGGGTAGAAACCCGCTTAAAAGTGTTCTTAAACCACAAACAGGCCGGGCGCGGTGGCTCAAGCCTGTAATCCCAGCACTTTGGGAGGCCGAGATGGGCGGATCACGAGGTCAGGAGATCGAGACCATGCTGGCTAACACGGTGAAACCCCATCTCTACTAAAAAATACAAAAAATTAGCCGGGCGAGGTGGCGGGCGCCTGTGGTCCCAGCTACTCAGGAGGCTGAGGCGGGAGAATGGCGTGAACCCGGGAGGCGGAGCTTGCAGTGAGCTGAGATCCGGCCACTGCACTCCAGCCTGGGCGACAGAGCGAGACTCCGTCTCAAAAAAAAAAAAAAAAAAAACCACAAACAATAGCATGAGTGGTCTGTGCCTTAAGGACATGCTCCTGCTGCAGATAACCAGCCAAACCCATCCCTTTATTTCCCATAAGGAATACTTTTAGTTAGTCTATAATCTATAGAAACAAGGCTTATCACTGGCTTGCTGTCAGAAAATACATAGGTAAATCTCTGTTCGAGGCTCTCAGCTCTGAAGGTTGTGAGACCCCTGATTTCCCACTCCACACCTCTGTATTTCTGTGTGTGTCTTTAGTTCCTCTAGCGCTGCTGGGTTAGGGTCTCCACCACCAAGCTGGTCTCGGCAAAGCGGTTCGGTTACATGCTTCTTCCTGCATTGCATGTCTCATTAGCATGTTAAATCTTCACCCCTGGGTGTGATTTTTCCTATTATCATCTTGCTAGGATTAAGGATCGGTCATTCTCCAGGCCTTGTGTGCATGCGGGTGGTGGGGTTCGTTTTCTTGAGCAGGATTTATGGTGGAATGCTTCTTATCTTGGTTTCTTCAGATAGCTTGCAGCAGCTGCAAGATTTTGACCACAGGTAAGGTGCCAGGGTGGTGGTGGTACAAGGTCTGGTAGTTAGGAGGTATGTCTAGAGGAATGCAGAAATGCATTAGTTGGGGCAGCACTATAGGAGACACACCGAGGGCAGTCCCTACCCCATCTCAGAACCACCCAATCTGTGACATTTTGTTATGGTGGTCCTAACAGACGAATAATATGTATACTAACATGTGTGTACTATGCAATGTCCACTCCTGAGTTGATGCTCTAAAGTTGGACATTTTGACTCAGTGGTTCCCAAACTTTGGGCCCCAGGCTTCTGAGGCATTATGGAGCTCATTATTATCAGGAACCCCTGTATCTTTAAGGATCTGATGCAGGTTGGGTACAGTGGCTGAAACCTGCAACCCCAGCACTTCGGGAGCCCAAGCCAGGTGGATTGCTAGGAGCCCGAGGCAGGTGGATTGCCAGGAGTTTGAGACCAGCCTCGCCAACATGGTGAAACCGTGTCTCCACTAAAAATATAAAGATTAGTTGGACATGGTGGTGCGCGCTTGTAATCCCAGCTATTCCGGAGGCTGAGGCACAAGACTCGCTTAAACCCAGGAGGCAGAGATTGCAGTGAGCCAAGATCTCATCACTGCACTCCAGACTGGTGACAGAACCAGACGCTGTCATTAAAAAAAAAAAAAAAAAAAAAAAAGATATGAAAAAGATATGATCCAAAATAAAGTCCCACACATACTTATCTATTTCTTTATAGTAAGTGTGCTACGATTATTAACAAAATATACATTGATTAAAGTGTTAAGGAAGGCTTTGATCACTTTTTAACATTCCTTTCTGAAAGATAAATATGTTGCTTGCATGGTGATCCTTACCTTGGCGCCTGTCCCAAGACCTGAAGTCATTCCTTGCTTGGGACCTGGTTATCACTGTGATTCAGAAGCAAAGGAACAGTAGCTTCAGAATTTCTCTAATTCTAGCTCTGATCCTTATTTAGAGAGAGAACTAAAGAATGTCTTCAATTCCTTAAAACTAGTAACCTACGTGGGACTGGGAGAGTGACGTTTGAAGCTGCATTTGTGTAACATGCATATTGTGTTTACCTATATTGTGACTTCGAGTAGACCAATAAACATAGTAATGTTTAAGATGATCTTATTCACAGTTTTTACAAGACTGAGAACACCTTGGTTATTATTCACATTAAAGAGGAGTAGGCCAGGCGCAGTGGCTCACACCTGTAATCCTGGCACTTTGGGAGGCTGAGGTGGGAGGATCACGAGGTCAGGAGTTCGAGACCAGCCTGGCCAACGTGGTGAAACCCCATCTCTACTAAAAATACAGAAATTAGCCGGACATGGTGGTATGCGCCTGTGGTCCCAGCTACTCAGGAGGCTGAGGCAGGAGAATCGCTTGAACCTGGGAGGCAGAGGTTGCAGTGAGCCAAGATCGCGCCATTCCACTCCAGCCTGGCCGAGAGAGCAAGACCCTGTCTGGAAAAATAAAAAGAGGAGTATTATTTTCAGTCTGGGTGGCTGCAGGGAAGTGAGGTTTCCCCTCGCAAGCATGCTCCGAGTGTCAGGGAGGAAACTGGCACTAGATTCTGAGGGAGAGAGCAGCTCTTCCTTAGGGGAAATACCCTTTTCCTTGGGCAAGAGGTTAAGGTGGCACTGAGCCTTCGGGGTGTGGGTAGAAGCTGGTGCTAAGCTTCGGAGGTGGAAAGCTTAGAGAGGTCACAGTAAAGGTGAGGAGTTGGGGATTCCCAGAAGACAATCAGGGAGAGAAGGTGTGGAAGACAAGGAACAGTAAGGAGAGAGCCAGAAGATTGTGTAAAGGGAGAAGATTCATTGGAACACATTCTCCATCCCTAGAAAGGTTTGTTGTGATAAAAATCTTTCAACAAGCTGAGTTTCTTCTGTGTGTGATAGGGGTGAGAAGGAAGATTTACTCCAAAATAGAGATAACAAATGAGGATGTTTTCCAGGGCAAAGGAAGACAAGCTTGAGAAACAAAGAAGACAGCCTAGGAATTCCTAAAATATGGGGGATACTTATAGAAATCTGAGTCAGCCCAAGACTGTTATCAAAAGACACAGTGTAGGCCGTGTGCAATGGTTCACGCCTGTAATCCCAGCACATTGGGACTCCGAGGTAGAAGAATTCCTTGGCTCCAGGAGTTTCAAGACCAGCCCAGGCTACATAAGGAGACCCTGTCTCTACAAAAAATAAAATTAGACAGGCGTGGTGGTGCATGCCTGTGGTCCCAGCTACTCAGGAGGCTGAGGTGGGAGGATCACTTGAGCCCAGGAGGTTGAGGCTGTAGTGAGCTATGATTACACTACTGCATACCAACGTGAGTGCCAGAGTGAAATGCTGTCTCAAAAAAAAAAAAAGTGGGCCTGTGGAACCACAGTGCTTGGTTTTGAATCCTAATGTGAACTTGGGCAAGTTACTTAAAAACTCTTGAGCTTTATTTATTTATTTATTTATTTATTTATTTATTTATTTGAGACGGAGTCTCACTGTGTCGCCCAGGCTGGAATGCAGTGGGATGATCTGGGATCACTGCAGCCTCCGCTTCCCGAGTTCACGCCATTCTCCTGCCTTGGCCTCCCAAGTAGCTGGGACTACAGGTGCCTGCCACCATGCCTGGTTAATTTTTTTTTGTATTTTTAGTAGAGACGGAGTTTCACCATGTTACCCAGGATGGTCTCGATCTCCTGACCTCGTGATCCCTCCCAAAGTGCTGGGATTACAGGCGTGAGCCACCACGCCTGGCTAACTCTTGAGCTTTAATTTCTTCGTTTGTAAAATAGAAGTAATGGCTTTATTATAGAGTGTTATGAGAATTGAGCCTGGCCCATAGAACATGCTGAATACATGTGAGATACAGTTATTATAAAAAGTATGCTTGCGGCCAGGCGTGGTGGCTCACGCCTGTAATCCCAGCACTTTGAAAGGCCGAGGTGGGTGGATCACTTGAAGTCAGGAGTTCCAGACCAGCCTGGCCAACATGGTGAAACCC